>NC_135761.1:29405664-30093164 GCF_052425735.1 Oculina patagonica
ACCGAAATAATTTGTTTAACTGAAGTAAAATCAATTAGAAATAGCCCAATTACCCTATTTTTTTGCTCTGCCAAGTCAGCAATTGCTTGAAGTTGGAACCGCTCATATCTGAAATCGTCATCGAACAAGAGACAAAACTTGCAACGGTACCTGATTTCGTTTTTATCATCCATGGTTTCGACCTGTCACTCTGTCCCAGCCTATTCCAGGCCGACATTTCCACTTTATACTGCTTGTCACATGCTAACGATATAGTAAGTCTAGTCTTCATGATGTCCATGACATTAACTTGGTGCCAGTGTGCCCCTGTCACTTGTGGTTGAATCTGCTGATAGTATATCGAGTACAAGGTCAGTTGACACCCGTTGTCATCCGGAGGACTCCAGGTAAGGTTCACATTGCATGTGAGTGATTCTGTTTCTTTGCTGTTTATGACGGGAGGGGAAGGTACAGCTGCAATGAAGAACGTTTAGGAAGGTATATAATAAGTTGGCTGATGAGAATGTTCTCATTAAGACATTAAATGAATCCATGCATGCAAGTTAGCACCACTTGATTTTAAAATCATAAGATATATTAGTTTTTAAAAGAGCTATTTTTATATTAACAACAACAAAATGTCTCGGAATATGTAAGGAAGGTGGTTAGCTACAACGAAATAATAATTCCACACTCGTTATAACTCGACTATTAAAGACATTTACTTTTGAACATCATTTATGAATAATTGCACCTTGCTACAAATTTGCACCAATAATACTATCAATGTCCTAATTCAATTCCTAACTCAGTCTTACCTTCACTCGTTTTAAAGTTCCATATCTTGCTTTCTTTCAATAAACTCTCGCCATATCCACTCGCTGAGGTAACCGCGACATCATACTCGCTCCCACAATTAAGATGAAGCGTATAACTGGTTGTATTTCTGTTCACGGACACTGAGTGCCACTTGCTTGATGACATCACTTCTCTGTAGTACACAGTGTATTTTTCAACTGGACACGCCTCTTCTAAAGGTGGTTCCCATGCAACAACAACTGTCCCTCCTGGTACTACCTTGGTCGTGTTTGCGATAACAGGAATGCCTAAGAAGATGTTTGGAAGAACATTGGTTATGAAACCATCTTGTTTTCTTTAACTATTTATTTCAATAAACAGTACTACCCGTAGTGCTATCGTTACCTCCACTTGTTTTGAAGTTCCATATCTTGCTTTCATTCAATAAACTCTCGCCATATCCACTCAGTGAAGTAACGGTGACATCGTACTCGCTTCCACATTTAAGATGAAGCGTATAACTGGTTGTATTTCTGCTCACGGATGCTAAGTGCCACTTGCTTGATGACATCACTTTTCTGTAGTACACAGTGTATTTTTCAACTGGACACGCCCCTTCTAAAGGTGGTTGCCATGCGACAACAACGGTCCCTCCTGGTACTACCTTGGTCGTGTTTGCGATAACAGGAACGCCTAAGAATACGTTTTGATTAGTCAGCTTGTTTTCAAGGATTAATTTCAGAGTACAGTGTTAAAGCTTACCTCTTAGTCTGTTGATTTCATCGAGTGAGAGGGCAGCACCAAAGACATAGAGATCCATCACTGATCCAAAGAACTGGTGATTGTTCCAGTGACCGTCGTTACCAATCTGATATCGCCTCCCTGTAGGTTGATAGAAAGTGGCCCCAGGGGTAAATGTATTGTACCCTACTTTTTTTCCATCAACATAAATAAACACGGAACCAGTTACGTGATCCCAGGTAAGAGCCACGTGTGTCCACATGTCCAAAGAAACATTGGAACTCTCTATGAACCACCATTGTGCTTGAGCGTTGTGTTGATGGTGATGAAATTGGATCTTTTTATTCCTTGTGCTTAGAAGAAACTGCCACGGACTAAACCAGTCACTGTAAATCGCTCCAAACTGATCGGGGATACATTTTTTTTGTTTTATCCAAAGGGCAATAGTAAAACTCCTGCTGTTAATAATGATAATCGGTGTACTAGCAAAGGAATTTGTTTGGTTGAAGATAACTGCTTTGCTGTTCGGACATCGTCCTACGGTAAATGATGGCAAACTGCTAAATCTGAAATAAAAGGAAACGTGATTCCAATAAAAGCTTCTATCGAATACCTGTCTACTGAAACAGTTTCCATTGAATAAAAATCCATAGCAACCAATGATGAAACACGGCAGATTTTATTCCGAGTTTTAACGGATCGCCACCAACCTTACAAGGTTGTCCCCGCCGTTTAGAAGCCAGTGGCCAAGAAGTACCATATCTGAAAACATAGGAGCAGAAAGGAACTATTTCTTTTATTTTGAACGTTTTATTTGTCACTACACTACACAATGCACACGAAATTACGTAAATAATTTCCAGAGAGCAGGAAAGGGGAACCATATGTGGTCATTTTGGGCATACTCACAGCAATCAGAGACATGGAGTCTAATACGCGCTTTCAATTTGTTCTGTTTGGGTGAATCTTCCTTATTAAAAACATACTCTAAACTCTTCTGTTGTAATCTTGCATCACAATTACACTGTTTAAATATGAATTCGCTTATTTCAGCCGTAAGAAACTTATGGCCATCTCCTTCAAAGACCAGCGGTACAACCTGTTATCAACCTCGTTCCCCAGAGTGATCGCAATTCGATTGAAAATTCATTTTTTTACTTAATATTTATGCATTGTTTAATCAATATAGTTAGTGACGAGGCGTAACCCTTAGATAACAGATACTGTAAATTTTGATACATATTTAGGCATGTACGTACCTGGTGATCTCATCCCGCTATGTGTAACAGGTGGTAGCATTCTGCAGCATCTAATCATCTCGGTACAGTAAAAACAGCCGCCTCTGTAAACACCCACCACGTAGTACAAATCTCCCCAACACTTACTCCAACCTCTTTTAGCTGATGATGTCATCACACTCTCGATGTAGCAATCCATGTTCATGTTTTGGAAGTTCCTAGGCCTGCAACATAGTGCTTGCTGGATATTTTTCAGCAACGTGCTGCTTGAATGGTAAACTCCTGTTAGAAAGTACCCTTCTGGACAGGAAGCCCATTTGTCGTTTCTAATATAAAAGGATGTCGAAGCAATTACCATCCAAGTTCGGCTTTTATACTAAATCTAAACGTGTTTTTTTGTATTCACTTTGGTTCTAGTTTGCAATTAGTAATGAAAACTCGCACAAGGTGCTTTAACAACACGGAACAAAAAGTGAAGTATGTAATCCACTACGCGCCCATCACAGAAGACATGTTTCGTTCCCTTCTGGTCGTTACTTGTTTTACTAATCACACGACCAGGCTAATTTGACTGACCTGCTCAATGAAGACTTCCAATCGACTTTTAAACAGTCTTGAGTGTCATTTTTGTACTCGTGTGGAGAACCGCAACATCTCCCTCTCTTAATGATATTATTTTCCCTCCATAAACCGTTGAGGTATCTTCCCGTTAAGCAGTTTGTCCATTGTGGTCGACTAACGCTGATTTGCCAATCTTTCTCGTGGCAGCTGTTGTCTCCTTTAACAAATAAACGTAATACAGGATCATCTTTTGCGTTATGGGTTTATGGACGCAACATAAAGGTGGATTTCCACTGTCGCGTTTTTGTTTACGCCCGTTAACGCGCGTAAAAATTATAAACGTACGTAAAATGAAATTTTACGCGCGCGATTACGTGCGTCGAATTTACGTTGTCCAATTTCCAATGTCACGTTTTTTTCCAGGTATTTACGCACGTGACGCGCACGTTTACGCACGTAGCGATTTTGGGGGTTTTGAAAAAAGTTGAACCGAGTTCAACTTTTTTCGCGGCTGTCTGCGGTTACGCAACGATTTACCCAATCATACTTTTGGATTTCGTCACATGACACCACTTACCATTTGGAAAACCATTTTGTTTTAAATCGCCCATCGATTTACTTGGGAAAACATTCAGATGTAAAAACACTTCTCATCGAGAAAGTCTTAACATTTCAAGAAATAATCTATAGAACTGGCTACAGAACCAAATTACACGAACGCAGTAGTGAAAGAAAACGCCTGGCGTCAGGTCACGTAGGCTTTGAACCGGGAATCCGGGAAGGTCGCCTCAAATCTTCTTTTACTTGATGGTGTCTTTCGGAAGTATTTATAAAATGCCTCTTGTTCATATTCACGCATTTCTTTTTCTAGCGTGTGGTACAAAGTGTTTTCATGGCAGCCATGTTGGAAGAGTCAAACAACAAGATATTTGCATAAAAATGTTAATGATTTTTTCCCAAAGGAAAAACAACTTATTGTTTCACTTCTCCAATATGGCCGACAATCACGCACTCTATTCACCAACTTGATAATTCAGTATGGCGGGCATTTACGCACGTTCAACGCGCGTAAGAAGGAAACGCTTTTTATTACTTTTTACGCGACAGTGGAAATTTGCCTACGTATCTTTTTTTACGCACGTTTTACGTACGTAAATATTTACGCGTCAGTGGAAATCCGGAGCATCGCCTGACTGAAGTAAAGTGGGGGTAATGATTTCTTTGAATTCTCCTGAATGAACAGCTTTTGAGTGATTATTGTAATTTTGTTTTGTTAGTAATAACAAAAGAGATGACTTACCTTTTGTTATTAGGACGATCGTGTTAACATAAGTCTGTGGATAAAAAATAATATAGCAAGTTTTCGAAATGAAATGTAGTGCAACAATCATACTTGGTTGTTAGAAATTAATTCAATTTGCTGCGCAATTGTAGCCCATACTGTAACATCAAGCTACATTTTGATAAATAAGCTGGATAAAAATGGCCAAAGATAATGATTCATAATTCATGTTACTTTTAATAAATGCAGTGAAAATTTGTCAAATGGTATTAATTATTCGAGTACTTCAGCAAAGAGTTGTATTCCCAAATTAAACATCGACACCATCCTCTGAGAAAAAGTGTATATCAAGAAAGCGAACAACAATTAACCAATTGACGTTTGGTATTTTGCAGAAAGGCTACCATTTAACACTACACGTGTAAATTATTGAGCTAAGTTTGTCTCTTTAGCTCAAGGTAATCGGGAAATTACTGCATTTTGTCACAAAGTATCATTAGAATGCTAGACATAAAGGGAAATAGTCTTTATTTACTTCAACAATGGAAATGATTAACATCCCCAGTGGTACAGTTTTACACCTGCTTTCAGTGCTACTTACATAGCGGCTTTTTTTTGACATCGTCTTTTGACGTGCTGTTTGAAACGACCAAATCAAAACCGATGCGAGCCAATCAAAACAGATGTATGCCGATGTTTGTTTCATGCAAATGAGATAGATAGATAGTTTATTGAAGTTTTAAAATTTACAGATGAGAAGCTGAATTAGATAAAACTTTACAAATGTCGATTTCACTTTATTTTTACAAAAATGAAGGTTTGTATCTTTAGCAAACTGAACACGACAATTAACCATACAACTTTAGAAAATCGCAATACAAACTAAACCTATTCATGCGTTCGGATCGAAACCGACCAATCATGAAATAGGCCTTTTTTCTGTGAGGTCCACTCGCCCCGAAAAAGCCAGTATTTTTGTAAAGAACATGATCTTGTAGAAGCCTACAATAATTAAATTACGTATAATTGAAAACTTTTTAGACAATTGTCGGCACTTACTTGTTCTTCATCTCTCTTTTTTTATAAAGGCGAGCCTATTTGGCTAATAGTAATTACTGTTACTTTTGGCCTTTATGAACTAAATCAAAAATTAAATTTTATCACCGCTTCTGGAAACGGCATCCGCAATCAAAATGTTTTCGTTTCTTTCTTATTTTATTATAATTTCTTTCCCGTTACTGTACAAGAGTCGAACGAGCTTAGCTCCTGACTCCAGCCTGCGGGTTCCCTAAATAAACAAAAACGCTCAATAGTTAGTATTTGAAAGATAACATTTCCTGAAACGTCCAATTTATGCATCCAACCAGTTCCATGGCACTGTTGCTATAAAGTAATTGAAATTTTCTTAGTATTAAAGCGAGCTATCGTTTCATTGAGGTTAAAACATGATTTTAAAATGACTCAAGTCTTGAATTGTTACTGTTTTCCGTCATAAGCAGCAGCAAATAGCAGCAGGTGTGTGTAATACTAATTACAGGATGTAATCTTAGAAGAGAACGAAGAGGTTGCAGTTTGAACCATATTTTCTTAAAACGCAAATCGATTTATTTTCACGGTTTTTGGATAAAGGGCCAGATAATATGCGTGAAAGTGATCGTGAGTTGCACGCGCGAAAATTTCATCTCTCCAAATTAACTTACCAAACTAACTAACCAAAAATAATGAAATTCTCAACGAGTTCAGAATTTTAGTTTCGTTTACCAACCTTTTTTCATTAAAACTGATGTGTTTTGAGTACTTACGGAACCCACCGTTTTTGTTTACTCGAGGAAAAACTGTTTTAGATATTACAGGCAGTGGTCACTTTACAATTTTTTTTTTACTAATGAATAAAAATTACCTACAGAATGTGGTAAGCGAATGATATATTCAAAATACATGTATGACACTAAAACTTGTTCCTGTTTTGGGAAAATCTTGTGAGTTCTGTATTTTTAAAATATTCAAGCCGTTACTTTCCAATGGTATATATTATTCAGTTTAATTATTTTCAAAATTATTTCAAATCTAAAACAAGCGGTGATTGCAGTATGAACTGCGAACAGATACAGAATGTCTAGTCAGTTGCTTATGCTTAAAAAGGTTGAAACACTCTCATACCATTATTATCATCCATGCAAGCTTTATCTTTTGTCGGCACATCGTGTCTGCACCAAAGTGCGTCAAGCGCTTCGTGGCGCGCAAAGAACATACAAACTGGCAAACTGATAAGAAGATAAAGGACCCTGGCATTCATTTCCATTTTGACGTTTGTCATGTCAAAAGATGTCACTTTAATTTTGCGCCCAGCAACATTTAATGAACTGAGATTATGCGTCTATCGACTTTCAACAACACAGTTGCTGTTCATTGGAGGAAATTTGGGTAATAGACGTTTTGCAAAAATGGTTGTTATTCATTTTTATTCATTTCCGCATAAATGTCCCTGTGAGTTTCCGTAAGGCAAACGTATAGCATTTAGACTTCATAATTTGATTTACTTTGACTTAATCTTTAGTTAAAACAAGAAACTTCAAGCAGTTTGTAACCGTGCGGTTAATGATTGACCACCTCTTTCAGTTCTTTGGTTAGATAGGCAGGGCGCCACACAGTAAAAAATCTTTAGAAAAGCAACTTGAGAAACCACAAGTCGTGTTTGCGTGAGCCACGGAGTGTGCGTGGCATGAATTTCCATGGGTCTCACGTAGAGGTAGTTTTTAATAGCGTGGACATATCCAAGCGGTCTTTGGTTTCGCTTTATGTGATTATTCAGCCCTCTCTTTTGGTAAAACACTATATACAAAATATATATTTCACTCTAAATAGAGAGAAAAGTGTCCATGTTAAAGGAGTGATCGCTAGTTAACATCAAATCTTGCGTGACCGTGACTAAGGAGCCGGCTGGGCCGCGTGGGTCTGGAACAATTTACCGACAAAACGAAAAAACGCCGGCCAGATTATGAGCCGGCTTGATGAAATTCGTTTTCGTTCATAGAAACCAGACACATTTCTAGCCTGTGCGTGGCGTGGCGTGATCTGACGTCACTTTCATGGTCTATACTTTAATCAACCACAAATTTGGACCAATCAACGAGAGAGAATTCTCTCTGTTATGGTATAATTATTTTTAAACATAACACTTTTTCTGTTTTTCGATTTCTTTCAAACCAGTATAACTATTTTCATATGTTTTCTATAAGGATACGAAAAATCTTTGCATAACGTTGCTATTTATATTTTGGCAATCTCCTGAAAGACCAATTTTCGTAGAGGCAAAGGGACAGATAATGTTTTCCTTTTTAGCCTTCATTTGTCTCTACTAAAAGCCGATAGAATTCATTGAACAAGTACTAGTTTGCAAAGTTTCTCCCAAGCTTATTTCATATAATTCATTCTGACTGTCATTTTGCTTTCAATCCTCCAGGGTAAAGGCCGAAAAAGAATTAAATAGCTAGCTTTTGGTTTCGAAAATGCCTCTTCACTTCATTATTGGTAACATTCTTTTAACAACAACGTGTATAAACCTTACATCTGTCGGGAGGCAGGTGTATTGTGATTTATTTTTAGTCTCGGTGATACAATATATCCCAAACGTATAAACATAAACCATATAATCGAAAGAGGCTGGATCCCGTGCTGAATTCCTGATATTGCCCGTTTCGTTGGAAACTGAAATTAGTTCGTTTCTTTAGCCTTTGAGTCTTTAGAATTCGGTTGGATGGACCTTTGTTTTGCTTGTTGGGTATGTAGTATTTAATATCCATTTCCTACGATTGAAGATTTCACTGGAATTTTATCTATAGGATTCCGCTGTCACTCAACACAAGCGCAGTGTTTTCAGTTGCTGGGCTCAAAAAATTTAATACAAGCTTCCATACCGCATAGTCATCAAGGTATGATTACGTAGGCTGTTGGCTTTTTTAGGTAATGTTTAATAAATGAGCAGCAGTGTTTTATCAAGTTTAAAATAGAGGCGCAGCCGAGTGTTTTAGACTTGATAAAACACGAACTGCGAATTTAGTGAAGGGCTTCAAAATCTCCTGATGTAGATCAACTCATTCTTGCACTAAAACCCGGGTCGCACTTGGGACAAAATCGGGACAAGTTTATTTTGATAACCAAAAAAATTGTCAGATTCCTGTCATCAGTTGACCACGCCAAGTGCGACCTACTTGTCCCTACGCGGACAAAAACTTGTCCACGGAGACAAATCTTCAAAGAAGCCGTCGTCCTGCCTCAACGCAGGACTTTTTACGAACAACAAACAAAAATTGTTTTTCTTGTGACAAAAGTGTCAATCAGTTCAGTGATCCTTAAAAAATTGTTCGCTTCACATTTTACTGTCTAGTCATGAATACGAATTCAAGCGGTCTTTGACCGAATATTTCCGTTATTTTGGAAAAGAGCCCTCGTAAGATAATCCAAATGAAAGGAAAGATCGGTATAGGCCAGAGCAACTGTTCTGTTGCCGTAGTCCGAATTATGATGCACAGCAATTTGCTCATAATTTTCCGCTTTATACGGCGGCTCGCTTTCTTTTATATGAGCTTCGACATCGTTACGAACGCTCGCATTAAGAAGGTAGAAACAAAAATTTGCGTTGATTTGATTCAATGCGACCGGTTTGTCTCTCCCTTTTGAATATTATTTTTGCTGCGAAATTAACACAGTATCAAGTGACGGGTAGTTTTGTGTACGTGTGTCCAAGTGCGACCCTAAATACAACAATTCAAATTGTCTCGGACAAGTTCCGAGACAAACATTGTCCTCAACATCTTGCAACATTTCAAATGTTTGTCTCAAGTGCGATTTACATTTGAGGTTATTTTGGCTTAGAAAATTGGATGTAAACTTGAGCCGTGCTTTTATCAGATGTAAAGACACTCATTAAGAGGAAATCCGCCAGGACTTCGAGTAGTTATTGGACAAAATTATGTACCAAAACTATTTACACCTGATTGCAAGCTTTTGTGTTACTGCTTCAAATATCTTATCGAAAGAAATCTTTTCTAACAACACCACACATCGAAAACACATTTTGAAGTTCCGCTGAATTCCACTGAATCGCTTAAAAGATGTAAGCTTTTGCCCATAGCTTGTGAACTTTAAATATCATTTTCTCAGACTCTGATAAGAAATTGTTGTACCAGAATAATTTCCACCTTATTGCAAACTTTTTTGTTACTGCTTCAAATATCTTATTAAAAGAAATCTTTTCTAACAACACCACACATCGAAAACACATTTTGAAGTTCCGCTGAATTCCACTGAATCGCTTAAGACGAATTTACAAAATGGCTACACGTGAGATTTTGCCCATACCTTGTAAACTTTGAAATTCATTTTCTCAGACTCTGATAAGAAATTGTTGTTGGTGTTATCACGGATAATTACTTACATCTTTACCTTTTATTAAGGGTAGGAAATAACGCAATAGGATTTAAATTATTCTGGAAATTGATTTTTGTCCAACTTTAATAAATATTACTCGATTTCCTAGTGGATTCCGTCTTAAACACTAATTTCTTTGGTATTTTATTTATGAATTATTAATGAGTTTTTTAACTATCTATAATTTAACTTATTTATATGGCAGTACATTGTGTTTTTGAGGACAGGCAGACAGTTGGATTGAACTCCAGCTGTTTTCGTTTTATGGAAGTAAATCTGCAGTAGATTTTATGCTTTTGGTGTTTTAAAATGCGTTCTATCGGGGTAAGTCAGTCGTCGAGTTTTTCATTCACGTGATAAATCCGATAAGCTTTTAAAAACGTTCTGTTCCACCTCTTCTTTTCTTTTATTTGTACCTTTTTTTGTAAACGTTGTGGTATGTGGGCAAAAGTTTGCTTGATCGTTACATTGCAAGGTAGAAAATTTACCTAATGTACTGGATAACTGGATTTTTATTATTTCAGTTGCTCGAAAAGGCACTACTCAGATTTGGCGAGGAGAATTTCAGCGATAAATATTACGCATCCCTCCATGATGAAACTACGATATAATATGATTTGATTACGATCTTAGTGTCGCTTAAGTTTGTCAGGCTATCAAGCAAATATAAGATTCATAACAAATCAACTTTTCTTTATTTCTTTAATTAATTTATACGACTGGAGATCTGGAGACTATAGAGAGAGAAGTGCTGCTAGCTGAGAAGAACAGAGAACAACGTAAAGCGCGTATCAGCAAGTATCTTCACTTGGTAAATGAATCAGTTTTGGAAGTTGCAAATTCTGATTTGCGCAATTTTGAAAGGCTACAAATGGCTCAACGTTGAACCGTTGCCAGGTTTCTGTCTGTCTGTCTGTCTGTCTGTCTGTCTGTCTGTCTGTTTGTCTGTCTGTTTGTCTGTCGGGTTGTGTGGAAGTCCGCCCCTCTGTCTTTCCGTGTTTCTTGCCGGCTCTTCAGATTTCGGGGAAAACCACACGGAATCTGGCTTAACCTGATACTATCATCTCTAAATTTAGCAAAGAGAATTCAAACGACATATGTTGTAGTTGTATTGCCTTTCTAATAAGCGAAAACAACTTATTAAAAAAACTTATTACCTCAGTGATATTAAAAAATCAATAATTTTCGATTGGATTTTTCATGGTTGCAAGGTACTCATTCGTCACTAATCAGTCAATACTCTCTGATAGGTCACAAGGAAAACTCTGTTTTCAACAGTTTGAACGAGCGTTGAGCACAGACCAAGACAAGTTGACGATTGACGAGCCGCTGACTCCAAAAGACTGTAGGTTTTTAAAACAAGCCTACTTTTCTTGCAACGAGGATTCCACCATGCTGGATCTGACAGATTTCACAAAGGATGACATTCAGGGATATGGAGTTGTCTTTAAAAGGCTCGATGGTAAGAATGCGAGATTTATTCATTCAACGCTAAAACAACAAAAGATGATAGTATTTAATTTTTGCTTTACACAACTTTTGCTGTGGTTATTGTCATGTTTATGTCAATGGGAGGCTTAGTGCATGGTCGAATGGTTACTGTGTTGAAAAAACTCTTGCATGATTAAAAGGTTCGAGTGAAGCCCTGGCCAGGATCATTGTGTTGCGTTCTCTGCTAAGACACTTATTGTTTACGGTGCCTCTCTCAAACTAGGATTATAAATAGCTCCTTATCTGTAGGGAGTGTGGGGAGGGTTAACCGGTAGCAACAGGCCTCGAGGCCGAAGCAGCAGTTACTATCTACTTTATTCCTTTATAAACCAACAGTGGAAAGGAATTTTCATCTGTTATTCATTTGAACCATTTTATCAACATTTATTTTTTTCATTAATTGAAAAGCATTTCCTTCCGTGACTAGCCCGTTCATTCTTAAAATTATTCAAGTCTTCCAAGACTAAATTTATTTTTGATGCCAGTTGCGAATGTATTAAAGAATAAAAATGGAAACTGAAAAGGCTAGTTTTGAAGAAATATTCATTTTTGAATGTTTTATTACTCAACAGATTTTTCCGATGAAAAGTGGAGTGAGCTCGAGATGGATTTGTATGGCCCTGAGTGAAAGAAATGTGGTTAAAAACAAAGCCAAATTGAAAAACTGATTTGAACGAAGTTTCCACCGGGGAATTCCCATGTTAAAGGAGCGGGGATGTTCTTCAAAAAAAAATTGAATAACATTTTTATTTATGAAAATAATGAAACCACCATTGCGATCGGTATAGGACGTTTATAAAATTAAACGGTTTTAAAGCCGATCTGTTTTGCAACCTAAATTTTCGGTGACTACTGTTCACCTTCATCAGAGTTAGACAAAAGTTCGTTTTATGAAATCGAAGAATTTAAAAGTCTAGGCACGATCGATCTAAATCACCAAAGCAGTATGATGATTTTGTTTTTATTTCTTTGCATGGCATCCCGTCGTGAACATTCTAAGTGATAAAAAAAATCGGAATTTACACATCTAAAAGTGGCGAAGAGCATCCCCCGCCCTTTAACATGGGAGTTTCCATTCGGCTTCGAAAAAATATTGTTTCCTCTTCATGTGGTTAAATAAGTATTGAGTTGAAAAATACTAGTTTTTATATTGTTTGCCATCTATGTTGCCTTTAAAATATCAGGATGGTGGACCTAATTTTTTTAGATACCCGATGAAATTATGACAAGAGAGGATCTCTTGATCATTACTATCAAATTTAGCAACTTCAATATTTTCTACTAACTATGATCTCAGGAAACAGATTATTACTTCCACTGAAAACTAGAAAACTTGCATGGTTAGCCTGAATTTCAGAAATCCCTCGCGACCAGAAAAAGATGTCTGAAATTTAGGCTAACGCTTGGTGAGTTCACGAGCCGGACGAATTTTGTCGTTAGTTCATATGGTAACGGTTGGGGAGAAGCGTTGTGTGACAACACTAAAAACGGCTGCGAGGGAGACTAGTAACTTTACTAATAAAGCTAATTCACATACTGTCCATAATTCTGAAGTGAAAATACATAAAAGGCAAAATTATACCATTTTTTATGGTAATTACCAATTTAACCGGAGTGTGGATAAAGTAACGAAACGTACGATATTTTCATTTTCATTTTTTTATTAAGCTAATTGACGGTTGAAGGGTTTTAGAGGGTGGTGAATAGTTTTTTGTTACCCATGAAAGAAAGGCCTGTATTTTTTGTCGTGAATTGTTAAATGCCTTTTCTTTTCGTAAAACGAGAATTGGTTACATATCCGTGAACCGTGGATCAACTTTTTTTCCGTGAGAATTGCGAAATGACTGCTGTGATTTCTTGTGAAATGCGACTGGAAACTGGACCCCAGGTCACCTCACTTCGATAGGTAATTTAAAAACAGCTTTTATCTTGGTTTTGTAAAATGGCTATTTTATTTTGCGTGAAATGTGAAATGGCCATTTTTCCGTGAAACGTGATCTAGAGCTAGCTACATTATTCAGCTTTTTGGTGTAAAGCTATCGACCGGTCAAAAATTAATTTGCCCGAGCAATAATAAAAATAAAAGCTCCATTTGTGGGCCCAGTTCTCGGCCACCTTGGCCCAGTTCTCGGCCACTAAAAAGCTTGTGCGTAATTATCTGTAAAAAAAAATGCAATTAATTTTCACAGTCATAAAATCACTCTGTAAACCTATTTATGTTATATCGATCCCAAATTATTTTTATGAGGCTTTGTTTTACTTTAGAAAAGAAGGATTTTAACGCGCCTAGTTGCCTATGTGCAGGTTCTGGCAAAACCGCATTGTGTGACCCGAGCATTTAGATGGTTTATTTTGCAGTGAAAAGGTCTTGAAAGATTTAGGTGTTGTAGAAATAATAGACAAGACAAGAGTCAGCTCAAAACTTAGAGATAAGATTGAACTTTATTTTTAAAACATTTATTTCTTTCATTCTGGCAGCAGCAGATGAAATTATATTAAAAACCAAGCGCTAAGCTGTGATAACGAGCAGGGTGGCCGAGAACTGGCAAATACGCAAACGTCGCAAGAAAAAATTTCGAAGTAAATTAAGACCAAAAAATACAACGGTTCAACGAAAAGTTAACTAAAGCAGAAAGCTGAATTATTCTACGTTTCACATGCCAAAAATTAGCTCGTATGGTGGGGGCTTTTGGATAAAATACGAATTTAACTACATCCATGAATTTTAAGGAGCCGTAAACAAACAAATTTTTCGGGAATGCAAATTCACCTACCTCCGCGTAAACTCGACTTGTGAGCTTTCTATATCGAATTGAACGATCAAACTCAAGGTACTTAAAGCACATGAATCAGTCTATCGTTTGAAGGAAATACCTTTTTCTTTTAATTCAACTGGAGTGTGAAAAAACGCGTTAAACACAAAGTGGCCGAGAACTGGACCCGGCCGAGAACTGGGCCCCATACTGTACTGATATTCACCATTGTGAAATTGCACTTACTTTGACAAGTTAAAGTTATTTTTGTAAATGAAAAGGGTAACGTCATTGATGTCACGCAGTGTTTTTTTTTAGCAAACTAGATGGTTTGCTGGTTTCTGACTATGAATGGGGGTGTTATTTAGCAAGAACTGTATCGATTTTCATTTCTGAACAATTGGTTGTCAAGTCGTTTGTCACAAAGAGTAGAATATTTGTACAGCATGTTTTGGAATTATTTTAGATTTGGTTAGTAAGACGCTTCTGAAGACCTGAGCAAAACATTGGGAATGTACAGTATTAATAGGAACTTGAATGGAATTTTTCACAAGTTGGATAAAGGTATCAACTGAAAAAAATGGACTTCAAAATGAGAACTTGGATTTTGTTGTAATTAAATTTTATTGCGGATTGGATGCATAATATCACGGCTTTGAAAGTCTTCAAATAATTAGAAAGGTTCCTTTCTTCCTTTTGATCTTATTGTTATTTTCATGTATTGATTATTCGAAAGTGGTTTTCGTTGATACGAAAAAAAAAACGGGTTTTCACTGAATTGCTTGAAGTATTTTTAGACGTGATAATATTGGCTTAATCAAATTACATTGTGCACGAAATATTTGTTATTCTTTTGTCTTGAAACTTTGAGGAAATTGAAATTTTTGTTTGACAGTAGTGTATGAAAGGCATTTTATAGAACTGAATAAAAAATAAGAAACATTGATAAAGGTTATTTCAAAGATTTATTTTGCCTGATTTTGAAGGGTTTCAGGAGTTTTAAAAAAGAGTGCTGGTAAACGGCTGTATGTTGTTTGTGATTACGGATCTTATTTAGTTTCGAACGCTCTAATTTTTGAAAGGTTAAAACAGGTTAAAACCGGGCGGTTTCACGAGTTTTTTGGGTAGAAAGGTACGGTGGTGGTAAAAAAAAATGTTTAGAAAGGAATGACTGTAGTAGCACGTAAATCGGAGGTTTGCGTGAGTCACGGGGTATAGTATGCGTGAGTTGGATTTCCGGCGTCATAACGGCATGTTTTGTTTACTGAAAGATACACTCGACGTTTAGTTAGCTTAGTCGGCTTGGGAAACTATTTTAAAAATGAATGTTGTAATAGTTAATTAATAGTAATCTAGAATTAACCCACTCTCGATTGGAGTCTGTTCTGGATTCGCGCTACCTTTTCGCCGCGAAGGAATTTTGAAAAATTTCGCTTGTGGAAAGAGGTACTGTAAGAACAGTATCAATAACTCAAAAGGAGGAACTTCTTTGTAGCTCTGAATTAAGACGTATGATAAAATTTTAGAATAAGAAACTTTCGATATATGGTTTTCATATTGTTTTTGTCAATTTCCTTTTGTGGCAGATTTTTTGAGAATCAGCTTTTCTTTCGTGTGATGACAGACACAGGACAGAACGAGAGGTGGATGAGAAAGATGCCGAAGATGAACAGGCACCGAAAAACGACAAGAACCGTCAAGGACTTATTAATCGGGCGTGGCCGATTTATAGTTTACCCTTTGGTCGTCCTAGACGATAGTCTCCTGTCGGCTAAAAATGACGGGGATAGCCTGGGCCAATCGGTTTCATTTCAGTTTTGACAGTAAATCGTTGTAGGAACACTGGGTCGACTTTTGGGCTAATCTGCAATCTGTTTCTCTTCTTTGCTTCGGCGGGAGGACAGAGAAAAAAGCTTAAGGGGTAAAGTACTAATAATCACCATTGTGAAACTGTAGTTGCTTTGACAAGTTGAAGCTATTTTTGTAAATAAAAGGGGTAACGTCATTCATGTCACGCAATGTTTTTGTGGGAAACTTTGAAACTAGACGCTTTGCTGGTTTCTACAAATAGCAGTGTGATCTGGCGGTACATTTTTTTGAGGCGGACTCCACTTTAAAACTATTTTTTATATATTTAGCAAGAAGGGTATGTCTATTTTCATTTCCGCACAGTTGGGCGTCAAAGTCGCCTGTCACAAAGAGTAGAATGTTTGCACAAGATGGTTTGGATATATTTTAGATTTGACTAGTGACGTTAGTAAGACACTTCTCAAGACGACAGCAAAACATTGGCAATGTACAGTATTGGTGTGAACTTGAATGGAATTTTTTACGAGATCAGTAAAGCTATCGAATGAAAATTATAATTAAATACCAATTGAATTTTAGATGAGAAATTCCGGAAGTGACATCTGTGTTCAAAATAGGAATTTTTGTACAACTTAAAGTTCCGAAAAAAAAGACCATATGTTTTGTAAAAATCACAGACAAACATGATCAGGAAAACAAAACAGGCCAATGGGTTTTATTCACGAAAATACAACTTTCTTAAGAAAGAGTTTGTAAACAAGACAATGGAATCGAATTACATTTCACACGAAATTTGCATACATTTGAACTTGCAAAAAAGAAGTATCTCTGCCGAGACATAATAGCGAGACCTTACATTAATAATTATTGTATTCTGATCTGATTGTTATTTTTTATGCATTAACTATTTGAAAGTGGTTCTCATCGATGAAAACAAAACGGTTTTTCGTTCACTGCTTAAAGTATTTATAGACGTGAAAACATTCGCTTAATCAAATTACATTCTGCACGAAATATTTTGTATCCATTTGTCCCGAAACTTTGAGGAAATTGAAATCTTTGTGGACTGCAGTACTGCATAAAAGCAGTTCATAGAATTGAATAAAAAGATAAGAACCATATTGATAAAGGAAATTTTAAAACTTTATTTTGGCTCATTTTGACGAAATTCAGGATTTTCAAAGACTGCCAGTAAACGGCTGTTTCGAACGAGCTAATTTTTCAACATGATATCATGGTAGCGGGCAGAAGTCGGTTCGTTCTGAATTTTTCAATACGGTATACAAGTTACAGGTCAATATACAGACCCTCTGTACAGTAAAAAATGTTTTGGGAACAAACCATTGTGAACTTATTTTCTATGTTGATCAGTAAAAATCCTTAGTACGACATGGGGTTTGTTATCAAGTTCGTTAGTACGTTAATACTGCAAGGTGTTTAACCTCAGAGAATTATTATCAAGTGTGTTTTGTTTTATTAGCGGTTTATACTCTAAGGTCTTGGTATGGGAGATCAAAATTAAGGCAAATTTCTGTTATTATCTGATTGCTTGGTACAGATTAGTACGATACTGAATTGGTTAGGAAATGTAAACAAACATTAAATTGAATGAGAGTAGAGAGGCAGGGACAAGTGGGGGTGAAATGCTAAGGCGATGGAAAGGGAGGGAGAATTAAAATCTATGCTTGGTTATAGCACGCAACCTTTGACTTCTGTTGTTTTCTCACAAGAACAAAGCTTAAGGTGGGGTTCTACCTGAATTTGAATGGAACTTTAAGAGATTTAAAGAAGGGATTGAAGAAAAGAATGGAAACACCTCCAAACAGTTGACCCCTCGCAAGAGCACTCCGGGTTGTCAGGAGACTGTTTGGTGTCCGTCCACCAATTTTTAACTTCAAATTCAAATTTTAAAATCACATTAAATCTCCAATATTTCTTATTTGTCTAAATTTTACTAATCCTTTGAGGAAAACTATGGCCTCCCAGACATCCCCCAAAATCGTCCAAAAATTAACAAAATACTGCAAAGCAAATATATATGGGATAAAGCTTTTTTGGATTCCTTGAAACGCGGCTGAAATGGTTTTCAGTGTTTTCCAGCCCTTATACTTTGGGTCAGCACTACTATTCTTCACCATTTGCTATTACAGTAATGGTATGAAACAAATACCTAATCATTGGTCAATAAGTTGTGATCATTTTCTTGACAATAGTAGTTACCTGATTAGGAGTTGTATACTGTTCCATTAAAGTGTTAGGGCTGGAAAATACTGAAATGCGTCAGCCACCTAAAGCGTTGGAAAAATTGGTCTTCAGGTAAAAACTCCGCCTTTATTAAGTATTGCGAAAAGGCTGCACTTTGCTAAGTGTTATAAATTTATATTTTCTAGACGTCTAGTTCAATCGTTTATTTGTATTGTGCGAAATATATTTTTATAAATTGAGACCATTATGTCATTAAGTAATAATGCAATTTTGAAAACATTCCAGATTTTCATTATTAAATAGAAACACGAAAAATTCAAATTTGGGAAAACAAGCCTGTCAAAATGACGTTGCCATGGTGATTTCAAGTTACTGGCACAATAACTAATCCTACCAAATTATTGCGAGATAAATTTTAGATAAACGCGCAAAGTTTGGCAGCGTTTGGTTGAATCTTGAAAAAGTTATAAGCGTCCATAGTCAGCGCGGGCCTCAAAGGCCCCCTCCCCCCGGCCTGAATAGGTTTAAGTGACTGTTTTTCCAGTGATTTTTACTGTACTGTTCCCTGACTTTCAAGTCAAAACAGATAGCTAATTATTAAGCGCCCGATTTTAAGCTTCTCAAGCTTCTCAAGCTTCTTGTTCAACATTGGTATAACATTGGTAAACTCACTTACGAGTCGCGGCGGCATGAAACAAGGTAGGAGATCTTGATCGGAAATTTTTCAAAACCTTGAAGCTTGTTCTACGTGTCTTTTTTTAATGTTGATCAGTATTGTGACCCGTTTATAAATGGCTATTTAGAATAGATCCCATAGGAACCGTTGTACGGGGATGGAAATCCACATACAAAGGGCATGGGCAATATAAGACTGCGTGAAATCTTTCTTTTCCCTTAAATCCGAAGAAATTATGAGGTGATCGGATTAAATTTTGCAAAACCTTATAACTGTCCAAAATGCATTAAGATTTAATGCAGAATGTAATAGTTACGGAAAAGGTAACAACTTTTTACGCAAAATGCAACATATAACACTTCACTAAATATGATAACTTCTGGAACAAAGTGATTCTAACGCGAAATGCATAGGCGTACGGGCCGGGGGGCTGGGGGGGCTGCAGCCCCCCCAATTCTTGGGCAACTCAGATTTTTTGGGCAGCAAGAGAAATTTGGGCAAAGCCAGTTCTTAAAGAAGTTCCATGTCTTTTTCGAAGAGATATATTATTTTCTATTTAAAGTCGGCGTGGTAAAGCCAGTTATATTCACCCGAGACAGTGAAGGGGATCATATGTTGATATATACGTATTTGTAATTTTTTTTGTTTCGGCATAACTTTCTTGAATTGAATGATATATTATAAATTATCGACTGGAGACTCTCGAAGATTTGCCGGATTCACGTGCTAAGCAACCACTGTCTCATTACCACGGGCTTGACGTACCGAGAGCCAGTGAAATTAACGCCCGTAGTTTCGTAAAAATGTACGCGACAGTGGAAACAAATCCGCATCTTACATGCGTTTTTTTGTTTAGAACTCGCCTTGTGCCATATGCATATTAGCCAGCGGTACAAAAACGTAAGCGGGCCTACAGTGCCACCGTATTAAGAGCTACTAGGCGTCTATGACAAGGTGCTGTCCGGGCTTGAGCTCAGGTTATGCGGAAATAACCAGGAAATACTCTGTGCTTTGGGAAATATCTGTTACAGTGAAACACCTGATAAAGAAAGCTTCTCCCGCGTTGCTAAATTTTACAAAACTGACAAAATTTACGCGAGTTTTCGTTATGTGCGCGGATAAGGCTACGTGGCTGTTTCAGAAATGCTGGAGATAAATAAAGCACGAGAATGATCTATTTGATATGTTTCCAGAGTTTTTTAATGTGGTACATATCCTTGCAGTGATACTTGCTACATCGTTTTCTGAAGAATGATCATTCAGTGCGTTGCGTAGATTGAAAACCTACTTTGGCAGCACCATGGGGCAAAAAAGTGTCAGTAACATGGCACTTATTAACATTGGAAGGACATATGCCAACTCGGAAACATTCGTACGACCTTCGGACAACATTTTGCAAATCTTCGGAAATCTTCGGAAAATGGTCGGTAATCTTCGGAAAATCGTCAAAAACATCGTAATTAGTAGGTTTATATAATAAACAGAATATTACATGGTTGCTTGGAGATATGAAATTTATCTTCTCGTGTTCAAATCGATATCCCACTCGTTCGCTGCGCTCACTCGTGAGATATCGATTTGAACACTCGAAGATCAATTTCATATCTCCGCCAAACCATGTAATATCCTCTATTTCTTTTAACGTGTTTTATGACCTCATATGGTAGATTCATTTTAAAGAATATTTTCACTTCATATGTAGTCCTATGTTAGTGCTGATCGTATGTCCCTCGTTTTCGACTCGTTTCTTTTCGCCTGTTTCGTAAAAATTTGGGCAACTTGCGAAAATTTTTTGGGCAAACGGTTCACCGCTCCCCCCCCCTGACAAAAATTGCCCGTACGCCTATGGCGAAATGTTATAGCATTTTGATGGCTTTTTAGGGGAGCATTACAATTTGTGGTGGTAAAGAATATATTTAACATCGTGATCTAAGCTGGCTTTGTCTCGGATTTTACCAAATTTTTGAACAGCCAAAATTTATATTTGTGTTGTAGGAAACCTAAAAAAATGGTGCACTTTTTTTTTAAAGTTGCTATATTAGAGCATTGAAACTGTAAACAAGCGTCTTTTTTTCAAAGATAATATTTTTCATGGGTTAAGTTTGCTACCACAAATTTCAGAGCAGTTTAGGCCAAAAATCTGCTAAATCCCCGTGACGTAGCCCCTATAAGACTAGACTTTTATTTTGTTGTTTCTGCTGTGGAACTATAAGACCGACTTTGTGTTCAGTGCTGGCTCAAAGTAACATGAAAATAGTAAATAGTAAATGATGTGGAGAATGTAAGTAAATGTAGCTGTTCATTAAGTCCACTACGCGATTGACGTTCTCGCCCTTCTTTTACGCTGTCTTAACTAAGAAACGTCGTTGAATTTCTTGCCTAAATTGAACAAAATGTTCGTGATACGCAACGCGATTTTCATTATTGTTAGGGTTCATCAGCATTCACAATCGTTAACACTTTCTCTTAGTCACATCCTGTAATAAATATTGCACATACACCTGCAGTTTTTCGGAACCCTTGGGCTTTTTGCCGCGAACCAAATAGTGCATAATTTAGGATTCTGTCATGATTAGTTTATCTTAAAATAAAATTAATTCCCCTCATAAAAGCGAGATTCACTTCAGTAGCAAGAAAAACGCAATCACGCTGATATGAGAAATACGTTTTATAAAAACAACAGTACCGTGAAACTTGGATAAACGCATAAATTACACATTTCAGAAAATAGTGTTTTATCATGTGTTAATTTATACAAAAGACTAATTACAGAGCGTTTTTTGTTTACATGACAGGTAAATACGACTGTTTGACAACATGGAAATCGACTTGAACCCCAAGGTCTATTAAGTTCCTCTCACGTACGTAAATTTGGGGTCATGTACACAACAAATTAGTTTAAATCCATACATAAGCACATGTCATCAACGTTCGAATATGGCTTATGTTAATCCGCACCAGTCTTCATTGGAAACGTTTGCATCGTATATTATTTTGTGACAATATATTAAACAAAACAATTGTGGATGCAAACTGTACATCGACGCTGCCTTTTCTATACTCACTTTATACTTATTTTTTGTACAAATAATGTTAAATCGTAGTTGCAAACGTTGCTTACTTCACAGACTTTTTCAATCACAATCACTCTTCAATTTTACAATGTTCTAAGGTGTGCCAACATCTCAGGACCAATCGTAGACGGCATATTGGCACGGTCACCTTTATCTTGAGTTTCGTCCTTCATGATGCGAACAAAACGTGTCACCTCGTACCTTTTTATTTAAATAAGGCTGAAAGATTTTTATCGTTCTGTCTTATCAACATTTTTCATTGTTCTAAATCATATTCAAGCAAAATTCGAACGTGATATAGTTTGGTTAGCAATCAGCTGTAGAACTGTATATTTTAAGCATCGATTCCTGAGGAGCTTCTCCATAGAAGTGACAAAAAAATTAAAATCGCGATGTCTATTTTGTTAAAATTTAAAACAAAAACTTTTTGTCACACTGCATGATTTCATTAAAAGTCATTATTTAGCCTTCATCATGAACCTCATAATTGTAGACCTGCTAGGATTTCATTTTGCAACACTAGGACTTTCAGCTGATGTGCATAAATTAAATACTTAATCATAATTACCCAGATTTCCTCCAATGAAACGACTTTGAACAGCAACTGTGTTATTAAACTTGATATACGCATAATTTCAGGTCAATTAAACGTCGCTGGGCGCAAATTGAAACTGAAGAGTAATTAGCAATCTGTTGACATGACAAATGTCAAAATGGAAATAAATCAGTCAAGGTCTTTTAACTTCCCCTCACGTAAATCTATTTGCCAGTTGGCGTGGTATGTGCACGCTGCACGAAGTACTTGACGCACCTTGGCGCAGACATGGTGTTCCGACAAACGATGAAGCTTACATGGATGATGTTAATGGTACGTGAGTGTACGTTTCAACCTTGATACACATAACCAACAGACACTACTTAGAAGAAAATAAGTCTATTACTGCTCATTATAAGCGTTACTTGGCACAGCAAATCATCTGTTATAACCGCTCAATACAGTTGACTTCCGAAAACTCCAACCTTCGAAAAAGGTACGATTTATCGAAGGTTCTCAAGGTCAGAATAAGGAAGAAACTTACTTACTTACTTAGAGGGGAGTTGAAAAAGGTTCCACCTAGCGGGAGGTTCGAGTGATTGCGGGTTCGAGTTGTCGGTATTTACTATGATGAAAACTGTAAATGCCTATAACATTGTAAAATAACAGCTTGAAATATATAAATTGAAATAGAGATTTCACAAAATTTTCTCAAAACAGAAACAAATTATTTTGGACATTTTATTCGCTTATCGCATCCTGTGAAGTAAATCCAGTAAAGTGGCCACTGACTGCAACGTCTTGAATAGTTTAAGCTCCAATCAAAAACGTGTTTTGTTAAAAATTAATATTAGGATGACGCCGACGTAATTCGAAAGTGTAACCAGTTCCTACGTTTGTAGCTGTTTATCGCAAAATCAGTAAGCATGGGCCGCCACCTCATATAAACAGCTAATCGACTCGAAACACATCAATTTTTAATGAAATGACATTGTCAATGTATTAGGTTTTTCTTTTTTCGTATTTGCGCGCATTTCGCGTGCGAAATGAGAGAAGAAACCGAGCGAAAGAAAAGGTGACTCTCACATTTTGCTACAACGAGATCAGTGGACGTTTTCAGATCACTGTTGTATCGCATTGATTATTATAGTTTGTGAAGAATTTCATTTCTAAAAGCGCAAATTGATCCATTTGCAAGGTTTTTGCATATAAACGACCAGCTGAATTCCTCCATTTTATGGTCAATTGCACGCGCGAAAATTTCACCTCTAAAATACTAAAACTAACTTAGGATACAAAAGAAAATACGACTCACGACATTGTTAAAAAGTGCAGAATTTCAGCTTCGTTTACCAAGCTTAACTTTTCATAAAAAGACACATGTATATCTGAGCGGATTTGCAAGAACCGGGTCGCCCACAAGCCAAATTACTCCAAGCTGTTACAAGTCCCCGGGCCTCCCCCCTGGCTAGAGATTGGCACGTCACCAGCCCAGGTGACACCTGACAAAGCAGCCAGGTCCCTTCTCAGCAGGGAACCCTCAAGCAATGTCAATCAAAATATTCAACAGCCCCTCACAGGGCATTCAAAATTTAACACTAACATACTGAAAATTTAACACAAATGGGCCCAAGCGTCCAAAGACAAACCCTCCCCTCCCCCCTGCTTTTGACAGTTAGTCCGCCAGCCAGGCACCAGCGGATAGCTAAGACCCTGGGCCAGGTCACCAGAGCACTGGTGACGGAAGCCCCCCTCAAGTTAAGGGCACCAGCTGGGCTTGGACTCGGGCGAAGCCCGAGTCCAAGCGAAAACCTGGGCGACCAGGTTTTTGCAAATCCTCTCAGATATATGCCGAATGATGTGGATCCGGCAGTTAAATTAATTTCAAAAAAGATAAACTGATAAATTCATCTGGGCCGCTGACTAGCTAACTATCCAGTGAAAAGTAGCTACTGAAGTATTTATTAAGACGCTAACTTGTCATAGACCGCAGCTGATGTTCTGTTGTATCACGATATTGCTTTTTGCACAAAATTGCCTTCCAATTGAATAAAACAGCAAAATGTTAGTTCAGTACCAAACTAAAAAAGGGGTATCAATATAAGAAGAATAATGAACAATGTTTTATATATATATATTTTTTTTTTTTGGGGGGGGGGGGGGCTATTCCATGATCCAAAAAATAGAAGTAGTTCCGTCCGTTAACGTTGTGCGTCATGATTGTTAAAATTGTGTCGCAATCGATAAAGACGAATTCTCCTTTCTGGTCTCCACCAATTTTAATATTACCAGATGGGAGATTTTAATCATGTATCAGTACCTGGTTATAATGAATACGATTTCCCTTAATAATATGCCGGTCACGTTTAAAGGTAAACTGACAGATTTCCTCCATTGGGCAAACTCTTGCTCAATTAAGCAACTAAACACCAGGTTATTGCAGTTTCGTGTTTTATTTCGCGTAAGTGCGCTGAAACATTTCAAGTCAGCGTTGTGTTGTTTGGTTTCTTCCTACCCATCTAGGGTGGTTTTCACTGGTTATCTTATACCGCATATCGTTGATTGTCGCTTAACCCGTGGACTTTTAAACCAATCAAAACCTGCCTTAAAGAAACATATCCCGGTCCTAATAAAAATATCAAGATTCTACAATTTTGATTGAAAACCCCTTTATGACCTTTTGTAATAAAGACAGCTTAAATATCTCACTGAAACGATGTTTTATCCGTATGGTACATACTTTAATTAGTTTGAAGTGTGACTTTTTTTATCTTTACAGACTTGTGTTATTACAATTTCTGTCATAATACCCGGTAAGTTCGTCATTATTATAAGTTACAATAACTGCTATTGCTCACAATTTAATTGACGATACAAAATTCCAATGATTGTCTTGCTACCCACGAAGTAAAAATGATCCTGTATTGTTTCCAGTGGTTACAGGAGAAAACAGCTGCTACGAGCAAGATTGGCAAATCAGCGCCAGTGGACCAGGATGGACAAACTGTTCAAAGGGAAGATATCTCAACGGTTTATGGAGGGAAAATGATGCCGATTTTTCTGGACCTGATGGCATTGACAATATTAAGAAAGGGAGGTGTTGCATTTCACCGCCTGAGTACAAAAATAACACTCAAGTCTGTTTAAAAGTGGACTGGAAATCGTCATTGAACAGGTCAGTGAAATTTCCCTTGTCATGCAATTTGTAACGACCAGATCTGTGTTGTACAATTGGAAAAAAATATGTTACGCCTTATGAAACATGTCTTCCATGATGAGCGCGTAGCCGGCTGCAGAATGTTTACTGGGATCATTTCTGCTTGTTCCATACGGATAGAGCGTTTTGTGCGAGTTTTATTGTTTAATAACCAACCAGAATTAACCGAAGCAAATATGGTCACGAAGCCAACAAATGATAATAACTAGGGCATCCTTTTCCATTCTAGAAACCACCATTGGGCTTCCTGTCCAGAAGGGTACTTTCTACAAGGCGTTTACCATTCAAGTGGCACTTCCTTGAGCAATATCGAACAAGCATTATGTTGCAGGCCAAGGAACTTCCAAAACATGAACATGGATTGCCACATCGAGAGCGTGATGACATCACTGGATAAAAGAGGCTGGAGCAAGTGTTGGGGAGATTTGTACTACATGGCGGGTGTGTACAGAGGAGATTGTGACAATCTGTACTGCATCGAGATGATTAAATGCTGCAAGATGATGCCACTTGGTACCCATGATGGGATAAGATCAGCAGGTACATACCTTAATTTTTACCCAAATTTAGACTTTGAAATAATAAAGCAAAATTAGGTGCCATGTCGCCGCAGCGGAACAAGTAGTGATCATGTCTCTGATCATTATTCAATAATTGCAAAATTGCAAAGCCAAGCTCGTGTTTAAGCTATAAGCCCTTAAAGCTTATATGGAGAGGTTGTACTCCTAGTCTGTGACTGAGATGGTCATAATTTGTTCACTAGTAATTAGTAAATTAACAATTATTCGCCTCTGGCTCAGTGATTATTGTTGAATAATTCCCTCGACTTCGTCTCGGGGATTATTCAACAATAATCACTGAGCCAGAGGCGAATAATTGTTTTAGTATAATTTTCAGAGGTGAATATCAAAAACTGCAAAATACATACATACATACATACATACATAATTTATTTGATAAAGCAGGTTACAAAATAATTGGCAAGACGTTAAGTCCTGATGTGGACCTGCACTATCTAAAATAATAAATTACAATAAGATCCTATATAATACATGATCCAAAATTTATTTACAATATCTTTTACAGATCGACTGTCAAAACATTATTTAGTTCTCTTCTCACTGGAGCTAGTAACAATAGAAAACACGAAAACAACAAACAGAAGTGCTCGCTTGCATACGTGTAAACCAGTTTAATTCATCGATTGAAATCATAATTTACATTCAAGTTTTAGCAATAAAACGGAACAAAACAAACACTACGAAAAGGATAGATATCCGATACCTTTGTTTAATCGTTGGTGGCTTCTCAATCCTCTCGAAATTACTAGCTCCAGTGAGAAGAGAACTAAATAATGTTTTGACAGTCGATCTGACTGAGTACATGGCCGTGTGCGATCTCCAAAACCACCATGTTTACGATCAATTCTAATGCCTAATTCCATCTCTTGAAATATTTTCGGTCCAAAAGCCTTGGTAGTAAATTTTCAAAATTCCCAATGTTTCAAATATCTAGGATTTAAAGTGATTTCTTTTAAATAAGAGAAATTTTCATTCAGCAAATGCCGCCATGTTCACTGGCCTGGATGGCAAACGTGGCGTGTCTTAGTAGCCAAACCTTCAGAAGCATTATTCACCGCCTAATATTGCGACATAGTCCGAGCTTCTCGACCAATTAGAATTGAATTCACCTCTGGAAATTATACTAACTTGTTTTATTCATTTCTTTTGGTATGAACTTACAGTGGTAGTGTTGTCCGATAGCGCACACATGCTATAAACTATCACAATCACTTTTTCTGTAAAAATTGTTACGTCAAACATCAAGCTAGCATGTTGTTACAAGAAAATCGATGAGTATCAATGTTGCTTGGTCGAAAGCTAAAATCTTCGGGACGAAAATTTATGCCTAAATAAAACGGTGCAATTATTATGCGAGATTACAATAGAGGAATTTACAGCGTGTCTTATGAAGAAGCCGAAGTTTGAAACGAAAATATAATGGCTTTAATCGCTGGTATATAAGGAGACTTTGAAGTGACAACAAAAGAAGAACCAACACAGTATTTAATGGTTCGTTGGCTCTCACTGATGAGATTTTTTTAAGAGACCAAACGATGTTCCCTCTTTTCCACTTTCTTAAGTTTATTAGTCTGGTTCGTCCATTGTATGCGTTCATCTAGTGACAAAATAACAAGTGTTTTTTGCTATTATGTTTTCAGATATGGAAGTTCTTGGCCATTGGCTTCTGAACGGCGGAGATGAGCTTGTAAGGTTGGTGGTGATCCACTAAATCATTAAATAAAAACCACAGTTTTCTCTTCGGTTTCTATTGATTTGCATTCGAAACACACTTTTCCCCCTCTCATTGCAGATCTAACAGTTTGCCATCATTCACCAAAGGACGATGTCCGAACAGTAAAGCAATTATTTTCAACCAAACAAATTCCTTTGCTACTACACCAATAATCATTCTTAACGACAGGAGTTTTACCATTGTCTTTTGGATAAGACAAACAAAGTGGGTCCGCGATCAGATAGGAGCGATTTACGGTGACTGGTACGACCCATGGCAGTTTCTATTAAGCACAAAAAACCATAGGATCACACTTCATCGCCACCAATCGGGCAATGAAGAATGGTGGTCCTTGGAGAGTAACAATGTTAATTTGGACACGTGGACCCACGTGGCTGTTACCTGGGATCACGTGACTGGCTCCGTGTTTATCTATGCTGACGGCAAAGAAATAGGATACAGATCATATACCTCTGGGGGTACGTTCTTTCAACCTACATGGAGACGATACCAGATTGGTAATGACGGTCATACCGATAATCATCAGTTCCATGGATCAGTGATGAATCTTTACGTCTTTGGAACAGCACTGTCGCTGGATCAAATCAATAGACTAAGAGGTGAGCTCTAAAATACTTACTGATCAGAAAGGTTGTCGTAAAAGTCGGCTTATTTCATAAGATGGAAGTTTTATAATGCTAAGCAGCTCAACTTTTCGAAAGTGGTTTGGCTTATATTGTTGGGAACGATTTTCACCTCCGAAAACAAGAAGTCCTTTACAAGACAAAAAAGTAAAAAATATTGGAAGGAAACGATAGGAAACACAGAACAAGTTTTACATTTGCAAGTCCCTGAACATTTCTCTCTTTATTTTCTTACTATTGCCCCAGGTTTTCCTGTTATTGTAAACACGACCAGAAAAGTAACAGGAGGAGTCGTTGTTGTCGCGTGGGAACCTCCATTAGATGGGACGTGTTCAATGATTGTCGGGTATACCGTGTACTACAGAGAAGTGATGTCACTTGAGAGAAAGGGCGAGTGGCATTCAGTTATCGTGGACAGAAATGTAACAAGTTACACACTTCGTGTCAACTGTGGGAAAGAGTATGATGTAGCTGTTACGTCGCGAAGTGGAAACAAGGAGAATAATTTGAGTGACAGCAAGATATGGAATTTCAAGACCGCAGGAGGTAAAGTCATATTTTTCTGTGACGTAAAATCATGAGCCTCTGGCTCGGGAGACTAGGAAACCATTCCCCGTGTACTTTTTCAATATATAAATTACCTTACCTTACCATACATTTGCAAGTGTACATCACAAGTCTCTGAACATGCTGTAATAAAAGTTTACGTTATTTTTATTCTCTTACTATTGTCTCAGGCGTCTCTGTTGTTGTTAACACTACCAGGAAAGTAACAGGAAGAATCGTTGTTGTCGCATGGGAACCTCCATTGGATGGGGCGTGTCCAATTGTCGGGTATACCGTGTATTACAGAGAGGTGATGTCACTTGAGAGAAAAGGCGGGTGGCATTCCGTTACCCTAAACAGAAATATGACCAGTTATACGCTTTTTGTCAACTGCGGGAAAGAGTATGATGTAGCCGTTACCTCACGAAGTGGAAACAAGGAGAGTAATTTGGGTGACAGCAAGATATGGAATTTCAAGACCGAAAGAGGTAATGTCATGTTTTTTTGTGACGTGAAAATAATTCACTAATGACTTCGATTTGACCTGGTACATTTAGACCCCGTCAAGTGCTGTTTAGCTCTGCGATTACTGGTATGGGTAGCTTGTTGTTTATGGTGTTTTTAAGGAGGACTTAGTCCCTCGGAAGAAAATTATTAACGTTTTTGCGACGCTTCATTTATCGTATCTAGATATTTCCCAACGGCGACTTTGCAAGTGTGCCTTGCACGCGCCATACAGAGGCCTATGTCGTGAATTTGCGGCATAGACAGTGTACTAAGTCCCACTGTTAGTGCTATTCTTTGTTTGCCAACGGTAACACAAAACATGATTGTTTTCGCCTTTTGTTCACTACAGGAGACAACGACTGCCACGAGGTAGACTGGCAGATGAACCTCAGCAAACCAGGATGGTCAAACTGCTCATGTCCAGGAAGTTACTTGACCGGTCTTTGGAGGGAAAGTTATGATGTATTTTCTTCGAAGGACGGCATTGACAATATAAAACGTGGGAGGTGTTGCTTTCCCCCACAGGAGTACAAAGACGACAAATCTGTCTGCCAAACCGTTAACTGGAAAACCTCATTAAGCAGGTAAGTTCAAGTAGTCACGCCATTCAATTTGCAATATAAAACGTGCATATGAAAATCTTGATGACACGATACCTGCTATATTACAGTTTAGCGAATTAGAGGATCAACAACTAGAATTCTGTTTTTGCTCGTTTATTAAGACATGTTGTGCCCTTTTGTGACCAATGACCAAGCAAAAGGAAACAGATCACTAATTCAGGTCGCTTTAATTCTCATAAAATACGTGAATTATAATTTCTTCTTTGTATTACTTTGCAATCTAGAAACAACCAATGGGCTTCCTGTCCAGATGGGCATTTTCTTCAAGGAGTTTACCGTTCAAACGACACTCGCCTGCACAACATAGAACAAGCATCATGCTGCAAGCCTAGAAACTTCGAAAGCATGTACAAGAACATGGATTGCTATGATGAAAATGTGGGAATATTACTTGATAAGAAAGGCTGGAGTACATGTATGCGAGACTGGTACTACATGGTGGGCATGTACAGAGGAGGCTGTGACCAACTGCACTGCATCGAGATTGTGAAGTGCTGCAGGATGAGGCCACCAGGTACATACGCTTAGATTTTTTATTTTGACAATAGTAAACTATGTTCCTATTAAGAAACCTTTTTATCAAACAATCAATGTTTATTTGCCCCAGTCAATATTTTTTACAGTAGTGTAGCGTATTAATAAAACACTTAGGAGCAGGAATTTAAACAAACCCTTTTGTGCTTACAAGGAGAATCCGTGTCACATAGATTTGTTGGTAATCTATTCTTGCACGGTTTTGTTCTGTATGTAGGTTTATTAATTATCCCTTACTGTAGCAATATTTTATAATCATAAAATTATTTCTGTCGTTTTTTTGAAATTCATTCATGGAGAAGATATCGTATATTTTTTGATTTGACTCAGTTGTCAGTTAAAAGGCTGTTCCAGGCGTAATTTCCTCTATATTTAATTGATGTTTGTTTTTTAATAGTTTGCTTTGACACGGTTAATATGAGTCGCTATTGACGATCTTGTGTAATAGTTGTGAAAATCTTTATAAAGGCTAAAAATTACATCAAATGTCGCCGGTAGAAGTTTGTTAACGTATCGAAACATGAATAAAGCTGATTTCATTCAAACTAATGATAATTATGTTTCTAGATATGACAGTTCTTGGTCATTGGCTACTGAATGGTGAAGACGAACTTTTAAGGTTGGTGACTTGATATAAAGAATATCGAGAGAGTCGGAGTCGGCCAGGGTTTCTAGATATAAGCTAAAATTGAACCATTTATATAAAGTTAACTGTGTTTTTCCAAATTTTGGTATTTTGCCTGATTTTGAGGGGGAATGTTTGGGTATACTGGGTACATGTTTTTTTCACGTATATTGGTATACTACTTATCCCCTGGCTGACCCTGATTTATAGTCAGATTAGAGACCATAAAACAGCAAAAACGTCAACTGAGTATAGATACTAATATAATGTTTTCTCATTATTTTTACCGATTTGCAGACACATCCGACTATCTTGTCATTCTCTTTCAGATTTGATAATTCACTACCTTATTTTACCGAGGGACGATGTTCGGGCAGCAAGGCTGCTTTTTTTAACCAAACAAATTCATTCGCCATTACACCAGTAATCAACCTTAACGGTAGAAGTTTTACTATTGCATGTTGGATAAAGCAAACAAGCTGGGTCCTCGATCACTTGGGGGCAATTTACAGTGACTGGTATGATCAAGAATCGCAGTTTCTATTAAGCACAAAAAACCATAAGATTATATTTCATCGCCACCAAGACAGTAGTGAAGAAGAATGGTGGTCCTTAGAGAGTAACAGGGTTAATTTAACCACGTGGACCCACGTGGCTGTTACCTGGGATCACGTGACTGGCAAAGTGTTTATCTATGCTAACGGCAAAGAAATAGGATACAGATCATATAGCTCTGGGGCCAAGTTTTATAAGGGTACGGGGAAGTGGTACCAGATTGGTAAAGACCGTCACTGGAACAATCACCAGTTCCTTGGATCACTGATGGATCTCTATGTCTTTGGTACTGCCCTGTCGCTTGATGAAATAAACAGACTAAGAGGTAAGCTTTAATACTGAACTTTTTATCCCTGTACCTTGTAAAGGTTGACCTCTGTTGCGGTTGACACTATTAACCATATTATCTCAAACATCTCTTTAGGCGTTCCTGTTATTGCAAACACGACCAAGGTAGTACCAGGAGGGACAGTTGTTGTTGCATGGGAACCTCCTTTAGAAGGGGCGTGTCCAGTTGAAAAATACACTGTTTACTACAGAGAAGTGGGGCCATCAAGCAAATGGCACTTAGCATCCGTGAGCAGAAATACAACCAGTTATACGCTTCGTCTTAATTGTGGGAGTGAGTATGATGTCGGGGTTACCTCAGTGAGTGGATATGGCGAGAGTTCTTTGAATAAAAGCAAGATATGGAATTTCAAAACTAGTGGAGGTAATGATAGCACCGTATCTTAAAAATAAAGATCCATAACATCATAAGTTCAAAATTACAGCACGTTGCGTGTATTTATTAATGATGTTTAGAATATAGCCGCTGTATACGCGCGATGGAATTCTAGTGGGCATTATTTTTAATAGAACATAGCTGAAAACTATAGAAGCCCGGTACCCCGGATGTGCGAGTGTTTGTCGAATTTCGCTGAACGACGTCGTCGACTTCGCCTCTATTCTCTCGTTTTGTTGTTTAAATGATGATTTAAAGCAGCAAGTTTTTATCAGAAACGTTTTACCTGCTTAAATGGAAGTAAGACAGTGCCAAAGGAAGCGGCAGATGAAGAAAGAATCGTTGAAATTTCTTGTTTTTCTTTGGAGTTGTATACGCCACTATTTTGCCGTGAACTGCCCGAAATTGATTGGAGATTATTTAGCAAAACAAGCCGGACTCTAGAAACGCTTTGAGGAAAGAAATCTTTTTTTAGCCACAATCTGAAGACAGAACACTCCACTTTTGTTCTTTTTAAATCGAAATAAGAGGCCAATTTGAAAAACTTGCTGCGAAACGAACGCATGAAAATTTTTCATTTGAATGAAATTGAAGTAGGCTTAACCAAACTTGAATGCGTAAATATTTCAACTAGATTTGTCGGCTTTGTGAGAATCTTTTGGTAGTTGGAGAAAGGACTATATAAATAAGAAATATGAATGAAATGGTATCTTGGTTGATTTATAAAGAAGCCACCAAAGAAAAGAATAAACTAAACTTTCAATTTTACCAATGTTGCGTGCGTTTGAAAATGCCATGAGCGGCCACGAGTCTTGTAAGTTCTGTGCTCTTTTAAATGCTATATTCTAAACCCACTAGAAGATGGTTTTCCTATGTCCTATAAGAAAATAATGCACTTTTGAGGTCTAGAAAAGCAGCTGAATGACCTCGCCTAACGGCTCTGGCATTCACTAGCAGCTTTTCTAGACCTCAAGCGTGCATTATTTTCTTTTAGTAGAAACTCAGCTGTGTTCTATTGGAAATCCGCGAATCTGATTGGTTCTCCCACTGGTTTCTATTCGCCGATAGAAAACAGTCGCGCGCGCGAGTAACTCTTTAATCGGTAAATTTTCTTGATTTTTTGTCTTCAAAGTGCACAATATGGTAGGTTTTGGACTGCAATCCTTTAGAGTTCTACTAAAACAATTAGACTACTCGCCCTCGTTTTATACGAGCGATAGTCAACTCGGCTGCGCCTCGTTGACTATTTGCTCGTAGAAAACTCGGGCTCGTAGTCTAATTGTTAAATAGAACATGAAAAACCATCTTCTAGTAGGTAAGTAAAGCTAAACAAAGTGACGGCCACGTATTTTGGACCAACATAAATAGATGTGTCGCTGGTTGCAATTTAATTGGTTTTAATACATGTCTTTTAAACCATTTTCTTTTCTTTTCGGAATACTGTCTTTTAGCCCTTTAGGCTTGCTTGTATTAACCACCTTCTTAAAATATCTCAAGACATATATACATTACGTTTATATTTACAACGATCAGAAGACGATACAAACATGTAGCTCTTTTAAAAATCAGTCTATGAATGTTAGTTCTGCCGACTGTAGCTCTACCGACTATAGTACTAACATATCACCAGCATTTTTCAAACGTTCTCCTCAGCCAACCTTTTAATTAGCTCTCTTTCGTAACATTTCTTATTACAGGTGTACCGTCACCTCCCGCCATAACCAACAAAGAAACAGAAACGCTGAGATGTGATGTGAACCTTACATGGAACCCTCCGGAAGACAATGGGTGTCAACTGACCATGTACTCGATATACTATCAACAGATTCAGCCACGAGAGACAGGGACGCCCTGGTACCAAGTCAACGTCACTAAGATCATGAGGACTAGATTTACTATATCGTTAGCATGTGGGAGGCAATATAAAGTGGAAATGTCGGCCTGGAATGGGCTGGGAGAGAGTGACAGATCGAGACCATGGATAATAAAAACGATATCAGGTACCGTGGCAAATATTTCCTATTACAATTTAAGCTGGTGGGAAGAGAAGGGCATAAAGTCGTTGTTGCAATGGTCGACTTTTAAAAGCAAAAATGAAACTAATGGACTCGGATTTTGGTTCAGTAAGGTAATTATTTTGCTGTACAAGTCTTTGCAATCGCCACCTCTCTGTTCGACTGTGCAGCTCACTTGTTCGGCCCTGTGGCAGACGACGCTTGGCTTTCGGCCGATCCCGAAGTATACCGCCGCGTGCGTGAAAAAGGACCTCATGGTAACCTTTCTAGAAGAGAAAAATCTATGTATTATAAATAATGTTCAGCTCGATCCTTCTTGCAGATTCAGACAAGAACGATGTAAGGGATAGCAAATTGGTGAAATCTTCAGAATCTGAGACTGGTAACTTGCTTTCAGTGCCACAGTTAGCTGGCTTAATAGCTGGACTTGGAGTCCTAATGATCATCATTTTTATGGTAATATTGTCACTTCTACGAAGAGCACGGAAGAAAAAACAACTTGCTCATAACATCAGGCCCAGGAGGTAAATTTTTGTGACTTCAGTCTTTTTTATTACTCTCTAATCACAAATTGGTTTATTCTAGCTTACGTAAAACTGCCTTTTTAACGCAGGAAAGCTAAAAAAATTCAAGTTTAAACGGGATTCTAACCCATGGTCACTCCTTGCTGTACCGTTGCACCACCTGACTTTCAACCTTACCGGGAGATGGCTGCTTCTAAGTTCATAATAGACTCGCTAGTTAATCGGGCGTGGCCGATTTAAGGTTTACCCTTTGGTCGTCCTAGAGCGTAGTCTCCTGGCGCGGCCAAAAAGACGGGGATAGCTCGGGGTTGCTACAAAACCGCTACGGGTGACGCATACCGCAATGGTTTTCATTTTAGTTTTGACAGGAAATCGTTGCAGGCACACTTGGTCGACTTTTGGGTTAATGTGTAATCAGGTTGTGTTTTTTGCTTCGGCGGAAGGACAGAGAAAAAAGCTTACGGTGCAAAGTACAGTATGGGGCCCAGTTCTCGGCCACTTTTGACGTAAACTTGTATTTCTTACCTCAGAAGAACCGCAGGAACTTGAAATTTCTCCCAGAGCTAGCTAAATTATTCAGCTTTTTGGTGTAAAGCTATCGACCGGTCAAAAATTAATTTGCCCGAGCAATAATAAAAATAAAAGCTCCATTTGTGGGCCCAGTTCTCGGCCACCTTGGCCCAGTTCTCGGCCACTTTTGACGTAAACTTGTATTTCTTACCTCAGAAGAACCGCAGGAACTTGAAATTTCTCCCAGAGCTAGCTACATTATTCAGCTTTTTGGTGTAAAGCTATCGACCGGTCAAAAATTAATTTGCCCGAGCAATAATAAAAATAAAAGCTCCATTTGTGGGCGCAGTTCTCGGCCACCTTGGTCCAGTTCTCGGCCACTAAAAAGCTTGTGCGTAATTATGTGTAAAAAAAATGCTCAATTAATTTTCATAGTCATAAAATCACTCTGTAAACCTATTTATGTTATATCGATCCCAAATTATTTTTATGAGGCTTTGTTTTACTTTAGAAAAGAAGGATTTTAACGCGCCTAGTTGCCTATGTGCAGGTTCTGGCAAAACCGCATTGTGTGACCCGTGCATTTAGACGGTTTATTTTGCAGTGAAAAGGTCTTGAAAGATTTAGGTGTTGTAGAAATAATAGACAAGACAAGAGTCAGCTCAAAACTTAGAGATAAGATTGAACTTTATTTTTAAAACATTTATTTCTTTCATTCTGGCAGCAGCAGATGAAATTATATTAAAAACCAAGCGCTAAGCTGTGATAGCGAGCAGGGTGGCCGAGAACTGGCAAATACGCAAACGTCGCAAGAAAAAATTTCGAAGTAAATTAAGACCAAAAAATACAACGGTTCAACGAAAAGTTAACTAAAGCAGAAAGCTGAATTATTCTACGTTTCACATGCCAAAAATTAGCTGGTATGGTGGGGGCTTTTGGATAAAATACGAATTTAACTACATCCATGGGCAAAGTACAGTATGGGGCCCAGTTCTCGGCCACTTTTGACGTAAACTTGTATTTCTTACCTCAGAAGAACCGCAGGAACTTGAAATTTCTCCTAGAGCTAGCTACATTATTCAGCTTTTTGGTGTAAAGCTATCGACCGGTCAAAAATTAATTTGCCCGAGCAATAATAAAAATAAACGCTCCATTTGTGGGCCCAGTTCTCGGCCACCTTGGCCCAGTTCTCGGCCATTTTTGACGTAAACTTGTATTTCTTACCTCAGAAGAACCGCAGGAACTTGACATTTCTCCCAGAGCTAGCTACATTATTCAGCTTTTTGGTGTAAAGCTATCGACCGGTCAAAAATTAATTTGCCCGAGCAATAATAAAAATAAAAGCTCCATTTGTGGGCGCAGTTCTCGGCCACCTTGGCCCAGTTCTCGGCCACTAAAAAGCTTGTGCGTAATTATGTGTAAAAAAAATGCTCAATTAATTTTCATAGTCATAAAATCACTCTGTAAACCTATTTATGTTATATCGATCCCAAATTATTTTTATGAGGCTTTGTTTTACTTTAGAAAAGAAGGATTTCAACGCGCCTAGTTGCTTATGTGCAGGTTCTGGCAAAACCGCATTGTGTGACCCGTGCATTTAGATGGTTTATTTTGCAGTGAAAAGGTCTTGAAAGATTTAAGTGTTGTAGAAATAATAGACAAGACAAGAGTCAGCTTAAAACTTAGAGATAAGATTGAACTTTATTTTTAAAACATTTATTTCTTTCATTCTGGCAGCAGCAGATGAAATTATATTAAAAACCAAGCGCTAAGCTGTGATAGCGAGCAGGGTGGCCGAGAACTGGCAAATACGCAAACGTCGCAAGAAAAAATTTCGAAGTAAATTAAGACCAAAAAATACAACGGTTCAACGAAAAGTTAACTAAAGCAGAAAGCTGAATTATTCTACGTTTCACATGCCAAAAATTAGCTGGTATGGTGGGGGCTTTTGGATAAAATACGAATTTAACTACATCCATGAATTTTAAGGAGCCGTAAACAAACAAATTTTTCGGGAATGCAAATTCACCTACCTCGGCGTAAACTCGACGTGTGAGCTTTCTATATCGAATTGAACGATCAAACTCAAGATACTTAAAGCACATGAATCAGTCTATCGTTTGAAGGAATTACCTTTTTCTTTTAATTCAACTGGAGTGTGAAAAAACGCGTTAAACACAAAGTGGCCGAGAACTGGATCCGGCCGAGAACTGGGTCCCATACTGTACTGATATTCACCATTGTGAAATTGCACTTACTTTGACAAGTTAAAGTTATTTTTGTAAATGAAAAAGGTAACGTCATTGATGTCACGCAGTGTTTTTTTTTTAGCAAACTAGATGGTTTGCTGGTTTCTGACTATGAATGGGGGTGTGATCTTGCGGTATATTTTTTGAGCCTGATTCCGCCGTAAAACTTTTTTTTTATTTAGGAAGAACTGTGTCGATTTTCATTTCTGAACAATTGGTCGTCAAGTTGTTTGTCACAAAGAGTAGAATGTTTGTACAGCCTGTTTTGGAATTATTTTAGATTTGGTTAGTAAGACGCTTCTGAAGACCTGAGCAAAACATTGGGAATGTACAGTATTAATAGGAGCTTGAATGGAATTTTTCACAAGTTGGATAAAGGTATCAACTGAAAAAAATGGACTTCAAAATGAGAACTTGGATTTTGTTGTAATTAAATTTTATCGCGGATTGGATGCATAATATCACGGCTTTGAAAGTCTTCAAATAATTAGAAAGGTTCCTTTCTTCCTTTTGATCTTATTGTTATTTTCATGTATTGATTATTCGAAACTGGTTTTCGTTGATACGAAAAAAAAACGGGTTTTCACTGAATTGCTTGAAGTATTTTTAGACGTGATATATTGGCTTAATCAAATTACATTGTGCACGGAATATTTGTTATTCTTTTGTCTTGAAACTTTGAGGAAATTGAAATTTTTGTTTGACAGTAGTGTACGAAAGGCATTTTATAGAACTGAATAAAAAATAACAAACATTGATAAAGGTTATTTCAAAGATTTATTTTGCCTGATTTTGAAGGGTTTCAGGAGTTTTAAAGAGTGCTGGTAAACGGCTGTATGTTGTTTGTGATTACGGATCTTATTTAGTTTCGAACGCTCTAATTTTTGAAAGGTTAAAACAGGTTAAAACCGGGCGGTTTCATGAGTTTTTTGGGTAGAAAGGTACGGTGGTGGTCAAAAAAAAAATGTTTAGAAAGGAATGACTGTAGTAGCACGTAAGTCGGAGGTTTGCGTGAGTCACGGGGTATAGTATGCGTGAGCTGGATTTCCGGCGTCATAACGGCATGTTTTGTACTGAAAGATACACTCGACGTTAAGTTAGCTTAGTCGGCTTGGGAAACTATTTTAAAAATGAATGTTGTAATAGTTAATTAATAGTAATCTAGAATTAACCCACTCTCGATTGGAGTCTGTTCTGGATTCGCGCTACCTTTTCGCCGCGAAGGAATTTTGTAAAATTTCGCTAGTGGAAAGATGTACTGTAAGAACAGTATCAATAACTCAAAAGGAGGAACTTCTTTGTAGCTCTGAATTAAGACGTATGATAAAATTTTAGAATAAGAAACTTTCGATATATGGTTTTCATATTGTTTTTGTCAATTTCCTTTTGTGGCAGATTTTTTGAGAATCAGCTTTTCTTTCGTGTGATGACAGACACAGGACAGAACGAGAGGTGGATGAGAAAGATGCCGAAGATGAATAGGCACCGAAAAACGACAAGAACGGTGAAGGACTTATCTTTAGAGGGCGGGGAGTTTTGGGATACTGTATTTCGAGGACTGGACTGGACTAGTAAAACGCGGACTAGTAAAACGCGGACTTGTAAAATGCGGACTAGTATAACGCGGACTAGTAAAACGCGGACTTGTAAAACGCGGACTAGTAAAACGCGGACTCAGATAAAACGCGGACTTGTAAAAGGAGGACTAGTAAAACGCGGACTAGTAAAACGCGGAGTTGTAAAACGCGGACTAGTAAAACGCGGACTTGTAAAACGCGGACTTGTAAAAGGAGGACTTGTTAAGCACAGACTTGTAGAACGTGGACTTGTAAAACAAGCGCTTGTAAATCGGATAAAACTAAACGGTTTAGCGAGCGAAACAATTTGTGTTTGAAGCTGTTGAACTAGAGCATTACCGAGACCTTCCGGGAGATTTCCTGCACGTGACAGTTCCATTTCCGATCTTTTCAAATCTTCAAACCAAGTAGCTTGACACTGGTCACCACCTCCATAACCTTACCGTGCATCACGCAATGCAAATCAAGCGTGACAATCTTTAACGCTTTTCTTGTTGCAAAAATACCCCGCAACGCACAAACAACCTCAAAGGTCTACCAATTTTATCCCGGCAGTCCCACCATCTTGTGATGATTAAATTGTCACAGTTGTCTCCATGTTCCAAGGGTTGTCCACCGTCTGATCTGTTTCCCCTAAACCGTACTGAAACCCACAAAACACACGAAACCGTACTGAAACCCACAAAACACAATTGTATTCATACCCAAACCCCCATCGCTTGCTGCCTAACAAGGCACGGGACGCCCATTTACACCCATAACTTGCTAAAATGCGCAAAAGCAAATAGACAATATTTGATGTGGTATGTGAATTTAAATAGTTTTATGGTCGTTTTCATTATTTATCCATAGGAACAATTTTTAAACTTCCATACAAAATTGCTTTCGCTCAATGGGACTTCCAACTCCCTAGGTCCTAGGTCCTCAGGATGCAAAAGCACGAGTCCCTCAGTTGCTCTTCAGATTAAATGGATATCAATTTTATACGAAGAATATCTCCCTCAAAATCCACCGAATCTCTAATTTGATTTTATCAATACTACTTTTTACAAAATTAATTACTAGTCACAACACTGTAATATACATACGCTGTAATTGCCTTTGAAGGAATACAAAGGCATAAGCACTGCTCATTCTGTATAGTTTTTATCCTTTTAATTGATACATCTTTTAGATTTAATTTTAACCCTTCGAATCCTAAGGGGCTCTCTATTTTCCCCTCAAATATCCATACTAACACTTTAAATCGTTTTTACTGTTTTAAAATAGGTACAACCATATGCAAAGTATATATTTTAAGAAACGTTATAAAAAATAGTTGCTGATGCAAACCAATTTCACCAACAAGTCCTCTTTCAGTCTTTCTTTACAGTTTCTGTTTACAAAAGACGCAGGAGGTCAAGTCCATTAAATGTATAGTATTTTTGTGCTTTTGACATAGAATTTGTTGTCTTCCAATGAAACACTGGCCACAATTATTACACCTCGTTGTTTCTGGTAGCCTGTTACAGTTGCACACTGCCATGTACAAAAAAATGATATATTCCACAAGTTAAAGACACATCAAGACCACCCCACTGTGAATTGCCATAGCACAGACAAAATTATAGTCAATATCTTATATGTTTTTAAGAGAATTACATAAGAACCAAGGCATGTCTTGTCTTGCCTTACATTGACATGCAATAATTTGGAAATACTAAGCTCGTAACAGTTTAAGACAGAATCCATCAGGAATTTGAGTAACATTAATTTTAGTTACGCAAAAATTGAGCACCAGAATAATTTAAATCCTTGTGTTCTTTCATACCTTGTTAAAGGCTTGACATGTATAACATAACACCAACAACAGTTCTTTATCAATGGGGATTGAAGAAAAAAATGAAAACATCATCACACAGTTGACCCCCATGCAAAAACACTCCAGGATATCACGGGACTGTTTGGTGTCCGTCTGCCAATTTCTAACTTCAAATTCCAATGTTAAATTCACATTAAATTTTCAATATTTCTTAGTTGTCTAAATTTTACTAATTCTTTAAAAAAACTATCACCTGCCAAACATCCTCAAAAATCACTCAAAAAATTACAAAATACCGCAATACATAGATACATGGGATGAGTGAAGTTTCCTTGGATTCCTTGAAACACCAACAAGATATTTCCGTTTAAGGTGGCTGATAATGGGTTTCAGTATTTCCCAGTCCTTATACTTTGGTTCAGGACTAAAAGCCTTCATCAATTGCTATTACAGTAATGGTATGAAACAAATGTTCAATCATTCATCAACAAGTTATGATCATTTTGTTGACAATAGTAGTTCCCCGGTAAACAGTTGTAGTACTGTCCCATCAAAGTGCAATGGCTGGAAAATACCGAAAAGCACATGACCTTCAGGTGAAACCGCACCTTACAGTATTACCAATACACTGCACTTTGCTAAGTCTTAAAACTTTACATTGTCTAGTCGTCTACTTCAATCGTTTATTTCTATTGTGTGAAATACATTTATAAATTGAAACCATCATGTCATTAAGTAATAATGCAATCTCGACAACGTTCTAGATATTATATTATGCACACTAATACAGCTCATGCAAGCCCTGTGACTTACACAAACACAGTCGGACTGAGTGCTACTTAAGTAACTACTTCGTCGTTTCTGCTGTACTGAACCCTGCCTTTCAAGGCAAAACGCCCGATTTGAAGCTTCTCAAGCTTCTCAATGTTCTTGTTTAGCATTTTAAAATAAGCTTTCCGGGTTCAAATTCCCTGTAAACCTGAATTTTTGTAGACGTTCTTTTCGAAACAGAAGTAGCGTACACAATTACATGATAGTTGCCATGGTCCTTCCCGTGTTAAAAATCTTTCACCCACAGTGAAACTCAAGTACTTTGTATACTCACGTGGATTTTTTTTATTTTCCAAATCTATGTTTTCCTTTTTTTATTTTATCATCCATAACGTGATCGATGCGAAAAAGACTTTGTAAGACTTTGTCTTTCCCATTAGATCCAAATCTATGATAATTCCTCTTCGGCGATGGGAGGTTCTACCTGAGCAGGTTGTCTTTGACAAAGAGATTGGTTGCGGAGCATTTGGTAAAGTGTTCAAAGGCACGTTTAAGGAATCTCCTGGAATTGAAGTTTTTTACGAACCCAGGTCACAGACTGTCGACTTCCAAGCGGGTCGTACGGTAGCGATTAAAGTTTTAGGAGGTAAGTAGGGATGTCCACATTGTATTGGCATAATTTGAGCAGAATAGTGAGCAAAATAATCAAGTATTATGCTGGCGTTATATTATTTCGACTCTCTGTTTTTTTTTTTAAAAAAAGAAAATTCAATCTGGTAGGTTGTAAACGAAAAACGACTTTCCAAAAATCATTGAATTTCACTTCCCACGCCGACTCAAAGCCTACCATACAATAATCCTAATTGTGATACGATTTTATTGTGAACTGTTTAATTTACACCTTTGGACAAAATAAACACGTCTACTGTCGTCTACACATTTATTCTGTGTATTTAAACAGTAATCATAATAGAATACAGATGCAATAGTGATTATATTTAAGCTTAAGGGTGACATTCGTTGATTCTCAAGCGGCATAACAAATAGTAAATTGTACAAAATGTTATGTAAGTGTTATAAAATGGCTCCACAAGTCTCCGAAGTCAAAAACACGTCAAATTTTGTAAAAACTGAATTGGTCTGTATGTCTATGGCCAGGTTGTTATTTTTAAGTTTCTGAATAATGATCTCATGATTTTATCCTTAGACAGGACAGACGAGGAAGCCAAAAGCCAATTCCTGGATGAAATTGAACTCATGAAGGCCATTGGTTTACACAAGAACGTTCTCAGCATGCTGGGCTGTTGGGTTAGCTCAGATCCCATCTTTCTTGTGTTAGAATATGTTCCGTATGGAGATCTACTGCACTGGCTGAGAAACAAGAGAATACAGGTACGTTGAATAACTCAATAACAAAATAACAGGAAAGGCCACTGGTGCTTCAAGTAGGACAGAGTGGATTGTTATGCACTGGTTATGATCTTCAACTTTTTTGAAGTCAAAGGTCACAGTATTTCGGTAAATTATGTCAGTCCATTTTCTAACACAATTTATAGCAACATCTCTTGTGTTTTTAGTAAGCTGTTTTTGAAGGACACCTTGTTAAATGAAGCTGTTATAAGGAGAAACGTGAATTACTTTGATTACAGTGAATTACTTTCCGTGGCATTGTAATCACTGGTTGCTTAAAGAATTCTTTTTGAACATAGTTCTTTTAAGAACTATTTTTTTAAAAAAATTGGTTTTACATAAAGAAACAATACCCCCTAGCAGACTAGCTAGCGATTGTCTTCATTCACTTCACCCGCCTGTCTGCCTTGCAATGTGTTCAATGCAGTATATCTTTGCAACTATTTGTCTTTGCCGTTAAGTTGCTTGAATCACAAAGTTTTCTTCAATTTTCAAACTAGTTTTATAATACTTTAATCACAGCAATTAATTTTCTTCCTGTAGAAAAACTACCAAAAGAACTACGATGACGGAGGAAATCACTCTACTTTGGTTACAAATGATGTGCATGTTTCCAGTGATGATGAATCGAAGGCGCTGTTGACGGGAAATGATGAAGAAAGAAAGGAATTAGCGAACCGTGACAAACCGAAAGACGACTTGGCTTGTTGTTCTACGCTTAACAGTGAAGGTGTTACTGGGGAAAATGCGGTAGTAGAAGCCAAACCGGAAGTGGATGGAAGAGTGTTGAATCACTACGAAAAGGAACCTACTTACCTACAAAATGGTTCCAATGGCAATATGCAACGAGAGGAAGATTTCTCAGCGAAGGATCTTCTTTCCTTTGCGTGGCAGATAGCGCGCGGAATGGTACGTTGACAACCTTAAAAGCTGCAAATTCCAAAACGAATTCAGACGAAGTTGCTGCATTATACTGAATCATATTGGCCAGGCTACGTCAATTGCTCTTTCTTTAGTTATGAGATGCAAAATTAGAATGGACAATTAAATGGCCCTTTGATGCTCGAATTTTAGGAAGTATACGCAAAAGAAAAATGCTGAAGTTAAAATATCACAAACCTCGTCACTGACTTATTGAGCTACACTTGGTTACCGTAGCTTGTCCGAATACAATCCGTGTTATTTCAGTCAATCTTTGACCATCCGTTGAAAGAAAACCTCCCCCAGGTATAGACTGTCATAGTCCCGATACTTTAACCTTATTAGATTACTTCATGCCAGTTTCAGAGCCCCCTTAATACTGCGGGTGGCATCACTGAGTAAATGACTGTTACCAAGTACTGATTTCATTACTTATTCCTTTTTTGGTTTCTTTTTTTAAACGTACGCAGGATTTCTTATCAAGTAACGGATTTGTCCATCGTGATTTGGCGGCCCGTAATATTCTTCTTGGCGACGACAAAGTTGTAAAAATTTCTGATTTTGGACTGATGAGGCAAACCCATGAAAATGTTTACCAACTGAAGAAAGGGAAAAAGATACCAGTAAAATGGATGGCGCCTGAAGCACTCTACAACAGTGAATACACCACGAAAAGCGATGTGTAAGTTTAATTTATACTTCACAAAATCATAGTGAAAGGAGTTGTAAGACAATTTCTTCTCCTTTCTCAGGGTTTCTTTTGAAAGAACCCTGCTCTCCGCATTTTCTTCTCTAACTTTCTTTATTTAGGGTTACCGCACGTCCCCCTCTGTAATCCTCTACAAACCACAAGCCAGACTAGTTGTTAGTATTCCAGTAACTATGGATTTGGAATCTCCTTATGACCTCTTTTGAGCTGGTCATCCACGAGTTTCCCTCTTTCATCACTGGGAACAAACTAAAGCCAGGATTCCTTGACGTTAAAAATAAAGCTGTTAAGTGTCCAGTGATATGCACGACCACAGCGAGTAAAACTTTAAAATTCCCTGGGAGTAACAATTCTACTAGCCCCTTAATGCTTCAAAACCCAAGTTATGCGCTAATAAATATGGTCAACTAGATAATTTAGCAGGAATTATTATGCCTACTTTTATGTTACGATTTTATTTGCAAACTGTAGTTAGTGGCCTGCGAGAGTCAAACCCGTTAATATGTTTTAATTTTCTCTTCAGGTGGTCTTTTGGAATCCTTTTATGGGAACTTTCCACAATGGGTAAGAACAAAATGAAAGCAAAAGTTACTTTTCTCTTAATTTTAATAGTTGTCTACAGGAATTCACCTCAGCTGGCGTAAGTTTTCAAAAAGCCCTGAAGCCATTTCGGGTCCAAGGCTCTCTTCTAGAACTTCGAGTTAAAGAAAGTAGAGCTTCAGGCCAAACCCCAACCAAATCAAGTCAACAAGATCAGCCATTTTAAATTCTCTATCAAGAATTCTATATTAAAGCGGTTGATTCGATTGCCTTAGTCAACTTCCCTTTTTCACAGTCTATCCAATCAAATCATGCGTCCCAAGAGCCACCTTTTCCTGGTGGCCCAGGTCCAGCCAGCTAAGAGGGACAGGCAGCTCTGGAGACGAGAATGTCCGTGAGCCTTTTGGGCTTCGGGTGGTTTGGTATGAAATGCACGCCCTAACTGAACTGAAAACGTTTAGTATCAAATCGAAAATTTAAATTCAACTCTGCTTTGTTTCGAAAACTATCTTACAATAAAATCATCGAGGTCAATAACTGACCGTTAATGCAAGTACATACGTATTAAATATTCCTGTCTGCACTGCGAGTCCATAGCGATATATTATTTTCCTGTTTGTTTTGTGCTTCTGGTCTAAATGGAAAAAAAGTCAATCAAGGTTGTTTGGACATATGTTTCTATACACATACTCAGTTCTATAATTATTTTTGCAGGAGGAAATCCTTATCCTGGAATAAACAACAAAGAGTTGTACAATCTCCTCAAGACAGGATATCGCATGGAAAAACCAGAAACATGTTCTGATAAACTGTAAGTAAATATTAAAGTACCAGTTTGACGAACTCGCCCGCTCGGTATATCAGAAATCCGCATTCCAAATATCATATCATTATACTCAATGTCAAAAAACCCAACATATTTCCTTGGAAAATAGATCTATAAAATGATCCGGTTTGTGAAAAGGATGTGTCACAGTCGTGATTTGAGAGTTGCTTCGTCCCAGTAATGGGCCTTGTTTCAACCAATTTCTATATGGTAGTCGGTTGCCCAAATACAGCTCGTTGTATTACCCATTGTAAAATTCATTAATTATTTATGTGGTGCAAACCAATCCCAGTACAGTATTCAGAACACATGTACACAACTGTAAACCCCAATACAAATCATCTGTCTGAAAGCGCGGGGAGGGATTGAACAGGTAACAGGGAAAGGCTGGGGTTGATGAATTATTAAACAGTAGAATTAACTTTTTAAAACTCCCCAGCTAATTAGTATTTATTAACTTTTGATACACATCTCTACTGATTAAAATGAAAACCACAATGGACATATTTTCGTCATAGAATTTAATTTCATTTAACAACTAACACAATCTGGGTATTTTTTGAACAATCTTGTAAATATCAAGCAATCAATACATTAAGTGAATTACTTATTGTAGTTTCCGGCATTGGAATAGAAGCTAAAATATATCAGGCAAATCAAAATCAACGTTTGGTAAATCTTCGAGCACTTGAGTAGTTGTTTCCGACTCTTTACTTTTTTTTTTTTTTTTTTTTATTGCTCTTACTGATTCATGCACACTACATTACAATACAATTACTGACAATTACTTACAAAGACGATTCTAACATTGCATACACTACAAACACGAAAAAAAAAAAAAAAAAAAAAAAAAAACCCGACTCTTTACATTTCTTAGTCGCTTCGCTTTGACCCGACTTGCGTGAGTCATTGACCGGTGACCGGTGCCAAAAGTTTACTAGCCTTTTGATAAGCGAAGAGTGCATTGGACCTGTGTCCTGTTCTTTCCCTCGCCAACTTCTCTTCCACTGAATTCTGAAACAATCGAGTAGCACAGGTAACACGAAGATGATGTGCCGTTTTGCGAGGCAATCCTGCGTTTCCCAACAATTTTTCAGGAAGGATTTTGTTTAGAGTGCATAAGCCAACTGGACTCTTCTCATATTCAAATTTCTCGCCCCTGTGGGGACGAAAGTAGAAGCTGTCGACGGATTCTGCATGGCTTCGAATTTTCTCGATGTAAACTGAAAACATTAAAGCTAGGCAAGGGGTGTGGCTTTCCTCTTCTCGTGACAAATGTGTTCAATATAGCGTGGCTTATTTTTCAAATTGTTTAAGCCGCCTTTGTACGTTTTGCCTCTAAACTCCTCAAAAACTATCTTGTTTCCTTTAACAACAATATTACTCAAGCGAATCAACCTATGTTCACCGGCCCGTAGTCCGAACAACTTGCCATTATAAAAATACACTGTATTTAATAACGACTCAGCTGTATTTGCTACCAGGAGAGCCTTGTCCCACAGGATTGTTTCTTCTCTCGCTGTTATCTCTTCTTTTTCCAACATCTCTGATGACTGCGCGACTCCGCACTTAGTGGCGTCCTTCATTTCGCCATCTAGTGTTTTTCGAAACACCATGAACCTTTAAACTACAAACAATATACTGGTTAAAACGGAACATACAAATAAACACAAAATGTGATGAAATATAGCTTAAAAGAATGTCGTTTTACCTCCTATCACTTTTCTCCAGTATATTAAACGCCATTTCCTCCTGTACATTTCCCAAATGGCGATTAATACCGCAAACAAGTAGGTACAGCGTCTTAGGATGGTAGCGTACCCCGGTTTGCTTCACCACTTCACAAATTAATTTGCAGAGCCAGAAATTTAAACTGTTTGCGGACATGTGCTCGAGTGGGACGGACAGGTCCTCGACATTAGTTGACTCAAGTCCGTTGTGTCCAGCTGTTTTCAACTGCGCTTTTTTGTTCATTCTTGTATTCTGCCAAGCAGTAAAAACGTTCACTGCGCATTTTGTATTTTAGGTGGTATTTTTAGGTACTGTTTCAGACGGTAGGAATTTCTTCCTCTTCAGTTTTCGGAGGACGAAAACGAGCTGTTGCAATACTCACGGTTTGGCAGTGTCTGAAAATTATTGATAGTTCTAACATTGTCCCCTGCACTCTCTCCTGTGGGACGTACAGCATTTTAGCATGCGTGTCCAATTACCGAATCGCATAACAATACTTTGCATTCAATTTACTGTTTTCATTTCACACCCATACAGACACCCATACAGATCGGACGCGAATATTTTATCTACTACTTATCTTTGAAATCCCAGTTCCATTGTTAAATCTAAGATGACTAGCAGAGTTTTTTCTCACGGGCGGCGGAAAACTTTGGGTTCGTCGTCTGGTGTAGCCTCGCTCAAGAAAAGCGTCGTGCATATAGCAACAAATATCCCCATATCTGACCTCTAAAGTGAGACAAAGGGTCCTGCTTAGAACAGACATAGTTCCCATATTGCCTTAATTCCCACCATCGGTTTGGTTGCGCTAGATGTCGGCAGAAAAAACTGGGTCAGTTTTACTGAGACAGCACCAGCGGCAAAACTGTAAGAGTAACATTTTGTTCTTTTGTGATGCACATTTGTGGTGCCAAGTTTCAAGAACACTGCTTCAATAGTTTTAGAGATAATTTGCATAATACAAAAACGTCAATATCTCTGAAAGGATAAAAGATATCTCGAAAAGAAAAACGCCATTCTTCTGTATTTCGAAAGGCCTTTCAAATAAGCAGGAAATATTTTTTATGTCACATACACTTTAAATATTATTAACCGTCCTTTTCAGGTATCAGCTGATGTTAAATTGTTGGAGGGAAGACCCCAGTGACAGACCGACATTTGAAAGTGCGACGAGATCACTGGAGAAGATGTTGCAGGAGGACACTCCATATTTGGATCTGGAAACGTTGGATGAATCGAAGTCATGTTATTGTAACGACAATCTTTCCGACGACGATATCCCCGTGTAGGGACGGAAAAAGGATTCAAAAACGAAAAGATTGACAATATAAATTGTAGTACTGAACATTATCGACTAAATAAAGTAAAACAACGCTCACTGTCAATGTGACCTTTACTTTGAAAATATGACCTGGTTTTTCTGTTAGAGGTGATTAGATAAAAAAATCAGAAGGAGTAAAAGTTGGAAAGTGCTTTGGGTTCCTAAAAGAGCGAAATAAAGTAGACAAGTTTGTTTTAATCGCCCTCTAAGTAAACGGCCGCGATAAAAAAAATATAGAACGCAAAGATACAGAAAGCGTGCGTCCTACATAACCATAACTGAATATGTTAAGCCAAGAGAGGATGATCGTCTCTTGTATGGATATAAGCGCTCTTTACCCCAAAACAACACTATGTTGTTGTTTTAAATCGTTATCCCCCCTTCAATAGTATTTCCTCCTTAGTAATTACTTTGAAATTACTTTGACGCGTTCTTGACTTGGAGAAAATTCAGTTTACCTTAAGTCACCTACATCTTTTACGTCTTAGCCCCTTTACAATGAAGGATACATAGGTGCTCAAAGGCACGAGGGGAGAGGAGGAGCAAGAAAGAGAAGTAGAGTAAGGTGAAAATGGGCCCTTTTTTGCCTCATAAAACAGGGGAGCGTGGTGTGAGTTCTGCAAGTATTTTATGACAGTCTACAGTTTCCCGATTCTCTTATCCCTTAGCTTGGTAAAGATAGCTAGAATTAGTTGTAAGCCAAATTTTGCAATGAAATTATTGAAAATAAACAATATACATACATATCACTGTTAGTTACTCATACTTGTGAACTTTTCCCAACAGATTTACCCGAGGAACAGTGGGACGAATTTGAGATTACTTTTGCAGCTGACGATACTAAGTGAAAGAAATTTGGGTTACAAAAGGCCAATTCCCAATGACGTATTGAAGCATTAAAGTTTTGTTGTTTTCTCACGGTTTTTTGGCCATTGAGTGATGGACAATCGTATTCCAATGTATTGACTATCATCCAAGTTGCCTTAAGTCGCGCAGCCAGATTTCTTGTCGGGGTGCTATCTTGTAATGCTTTAATTCGCTACATTTTGAACTTCGATTCCTCTGAAATCTATCAAGGATATTGGGGAAAGATGGAATTACAGCATGATTGTCTTTTTACTGAGAAATGACCGTTTACTGTGATGTTACAAGTTCTGAAAAGTTTAACTGCAGATAATGCGATTTTCAGTCGGAACAGCGCACCGAATTAAATGATTATATAACCTAGTGATAAATCATAACCTCTTTTGTGTTCTGACAAGAACGAAATTTTAGATTTCAAAACTGCTACAAGTTAATGGCTTCTAAGGGAGTAAAAATGTGAATCTAAACTTTGAAACCGATGCTTTCTTCATTTTGAGAAGAACGTTTCAAAATTCGCTCTTGTCAGAACACAATAGAGTACATCAAGTTTTTGTTCCTCGCGAATCAACTCCTTTAATTCTATATCGGCTTAGAAAATTTGGACACAAAACTGCAGGTTTTTACGCTTCCGAAGACCTTCTGAGTCACTGTTTACAACGACGTGTGCTATATTCAAAGCTGTGAATCTAATTATGATAGTTCGCTTTGTTCCAGCGCACGGGGCACAAAGCTGAGAACAATAACTCGTAATTACTTGCACAAATAACTTTAAGAAAAAAAATTCATGAATATTTCGTTTGTTGTCTGCTTCAGTCGTTGCAGTTTGTGCATATTCTTTAAATAAATACATACACAATGATTGCAAGGGTCCTGCGCGACCTTAAATGTACCAGTATGAAGGCTTATTTGCATGCATCAGTATTAATCATGCCGTAATTAAAAGTTATGCCTTTCAAAGCTATAGAAAATTAAGTAAAGTTTCTAAATAATTATGTATCAGTAACTTCTGAAAGTGTATCTGCGCATAAACATTACAATTCAATTCATTTATTGATTTAACCTCCTCACTGTCTCTTAAGTAACTGCTCATGTTTGAAGGCTAAGCACCGAGACATCCTGGTCTGAAACGATTTTGATTTCTGGCGCACACTTCTCCTTCAAAAGCAGAATTCCGGTTTTATCGAGAACCCATAATGTAAAACAGCTTGGTGACACTTTTGCTTGCATTTTGTCTGATGCCATTTTCCTAACCCTACATGCTCTCATCGACTACGGCCGATAGTCAATACGCGTGGGAAAATTTGTTGATCAAAATAAAGTTTGCTATTAACCTGCTGATTCCAGCGGGTTTTAAGCACAGTAGATGACATATTTCAAAACCTTATATAGAACAAGTCTGCCACAGGATCCCCGTGAAAGCAAAAGTCACGTTTGTGTTTTAGTTCCGTGAGGTAGGGCTGCCTGTCGGTCTTCCAAAAAGTAAGGGGAGTAGAAACGCTAGGATAGTCCCCAGAATTTCAGTCTACACTTCCTTTCTTGCGAAGTTTCCTTGAAGTCGTTGTTTGTACCAAATAACGGCTGCGAAGGAGAGCATTTCTGGTCGCATATGTCATTTCTTACACTTTTACTTTTAATGTTTTCTGGCACATCTATTTTCCTGATTTTTTCAAATTCTCGTAAGAAACAAAATAATTAATGCAGTCTAAACGATCTATGATTTCAATAGCGAGAGCTCGTGACCGCATTTTGGTATAAAAGATGCGAAAAATGGTAGGGATATCGTTAACTATCGATAAAGTGCCGCGGTGCTTTTTTAATTTTCCCCGTTAAAAGTGCGGTGTTTATTTCAACTACCGGTAAAACACTGAGGGGAATAAAGAGAGAATTAAGCGAGGCGCGTACTAGGTTTGCACAATTTAATATAAATTATTTCAGATGAAATACAAGAAAAACCATGAACACAGTTTCTTATGCAGGGTCTTTGTAAAATTATTGCTGTTCAAATTCAAGATGTAACATGAACTTAGTTCCACAGTCTCTTTGTATATACCCAAATTAGCGCCGCGGTGCTTATTAAATTATTTTCGGTAAAGGTACGGTATGCTATCGAGCTGAAAAAACACTGCCAAGTAGTTTTGGTAACAATGAGCAATTGCTGAAAGGGAAAGAAATATATTTTTCGCTTTCGAAGAAGACATATTGTCATGCCAGTGGAAAAAAGGAGCTTTCAAACCTTGAAATTCAAACAGCTACTTCGGATGAAAACGTTTTTTACCTAATAACTAATAAAAGCTGAATTACATACACACATACATGCATACTTTATTTGTAACTCCCCACTGGGCTTTTCAAAAATTCAATGAATTCAAAAAGACGACCGATTGCGAAGGTTTGCAGCGGTCTTAGCGACACATAAAAATGCATCTTATATTTAGCCTTTATCTAGCAAATGTCACTCCAAAAAAGTGAAAGAAGATCACATGCTGGGTGTATTGTGTATTGTGAAGCAAGAAAACGTTTTCCTTTGTTGGCTTGCTTTACTACGAGCGAATCAGTTGTCCCAGTTGTACATTTTACAAATCGACCCCATTTTTCCAGGGTCTACACTGAAGACCATAGAAATGACACAGAAAATGTTCAAACTCAAGTGGAACCACGAGCCGTCAGACAAGTGGTTTCACTGCAAAGTTATCGGACATTTTATAACGTCATTTCAATGGTCTGTAAGAGTGTACACCATAAAAAAATTTGATCGATTTGTTTTATACCATAACAAACTCGAACAACTATTTATCAAATGCGATGCCTGACCGTCAAGAAACTTTGATGGGGGGCGTAAAGATTCCCTACACGTAAAAATGACAATGATACAAAAAAAGATGAACAAGAATTCAAAGAATAACAATTTTAATTACCTTTTATTCTCTCGTTGCTATGGCAATACTGTGGATTGGTTAATCAGACTCCCTCAAGTGGCAGAAATCGCGCATGCACGCGGAGAAATCTGTTTGCCACAATGAAACCAATGGGAGCGCGTGTTTGATATTTCGTGGGAAAAGAGTTTTGAAAATTGTTTGTATGGTAAAAGTAAGGTAAAGCCTGCTGTCGACCCAAGTGGCTCATCAGGTCGGAGCTTATCCCGGTTTCTGTAGCATTAAGCGGCTAGGGGTATTTCTACCCCCCCCCCCCCCCCCCCCCTCCGATGGGATGCTAGTCCATCGCAGTGTTACCGCCAGCAGTAAATTCGCCGGTACCCATTTATACACCTAGGTGAAGAGAGGCATATGAGAGTAAAGTGTATTGCCTAATAGCACAGCGCAGTGCCCCGGCCAGGGCTCGAACCTGGGCCGTTCGATCCGGAGTCTGGCGCACTAACCATTAGGCCACCGCGCCGGGCCACTCCTTCGCCCTTTTGTCCACTAAAGAGACAGAGAATGTGTTCATATTCTGCACGATTTTATTAAAGTGGATTCTAATGCATGTTATTCATTGTCTAAAGAATTCCTACTGCCTGCTGTTTCAAGGATACAAACAAGTAACTGACTCATAAGAGGTAAAATTACGTAGGCAATGTACATGCTCGTATAATTGGCGAGAGCCATTTACTGTCTTTGTTGTTGTAAGCAATAGCTTAACATACTCAGTTATGTTTATGTTGGACGCACGCTTTCCGTATCTTTGCGTTCTATAATTTTTTTTTAATCGCGGCCGTTTACTTAGAGGGCGACTAACACAAATTTGCTTACTCTGTTTTCGCGCTTTTAGGAAACCGAAGCACTTTCCAACTTTTACTCTTTCAGATCTTTTATCCAATCACCTCTAACGGAAAAACCAGGTCACACTTTCAAAGTCTAGGTCACATTGACAATGAGCGTTGTTTTACTTTGGGCGATAATGCTCAGCACTACAATTAATATTTTCAATCTTTTCGTTTTTTAATCCTTTTTCCGTCCCTACACGGGGATATCGTCGTCGGAAAGATTGTCGTTACAATAACACGACTTCGATTCATCCAACGTTTCCAGATCCAAATATGGAGTGTCCTCCTGCAGCATCTCTTCCAGTGATCTAGTCGCACTTTCAAATGTCGGTCTGTCACTGGGTTCTTCCCTCCAACAATTTAACATCAGCTGATACCTGAAAAGGACGGTTAATAATATTTATTAGTAGAAACTCAGCTGTGTTCTATTGGAAATCCGTGAATCTGATTGGTTCTCCCACTGTTTTCTATTCGCCGATAGAAAACAGTCGCGCGTGCGTAGCACTTTAAGCGGTAAATTTTCTTGATTTTTGTCTTCAAAGTGCACAAAATTGTAGGTTTTGGACTACAATCCTTTAGAGTTTCTACTAAAACAGTTAGACTACTCGCCCTCGTTTTCTATGAGCCTCGTGGACTATTCGCTCATAGAAAACTCGGGCTCGTAGTCTAATTGTTAAAAAGAATATTGAATGGTGCATATAAGCGTTAAAGGAACTTCTTTTAGGCTTGCTATTGTGCTAACACGTGTGCAAGACGCTTTTCTTGAGCGAGGCTACGTCCAACGAACCCACAGTTTTCCGCCGCCCGTGAGAAAAAAACTCTGCTAGCTTTCTTAGATTTAACAATGGAACTAGGCGTTCAAAGATAATAGGTAATTCAACGAGCTGTTTTTGGGTTACCGACTACCATAAAGGAATTGGTTGAACCAAGACCCATTAACCAGACGAAGCAACTCTCAAATCACGACTGTGACACATCCTTTTCACAAGCCGGATCATTAAATAGATTTCCTTTTCCAAGAAAATATGTTGGGTTTTTTGACATTGAGTGTATGCCATGATATATGGAATATGGATTTCTAATATACCGAACGAGTGAGTTCGTCAAACTGGTACTTTAATATATTTACTTACAGTTTATCAGAACATGTTTCTGGTCTTTCCATGCGATATCCTGTCTTGAGGAGATTGTACAACTCTTTGTTGTTTATTCCAGGATAAGGATTTCCTCCTGCAACAAGAATCATGGAACTGAGTATGTGCATTGAAGCAGATTTGTCCAAACAACCATGAATAGCCTTCCCATTAACACCAGAACACAAATCAGATATCAGGAAACTGATATATCGCTTTGGACTCGAGGTGCAGACAGGAATTCTTATTTTTTACCTTAACGGCCAGTTATTGTCCTCAAGGTATTCTTCGCAAGATATTTATCAAAACGTATCAGATTTGAATTAGAATTCTCAATTTAGTTATACTAAAACGTTTTTAGTTCGGTTCGGGCGTGCAATTCTCCCCAAACTTCCCAAAGCCTTTTGGGGCACGGATATTCTCGTCCCGCAGAGCCGCCTGTCCCTCTTAGCCAGCTTGACCTGGGACACGAGGAACAACTGGCTCTGGGGACGCTAGAGTTAAAGAAGTTAAAGTTAACGAGGCCAATCTTATCGACTGCTTTAAAATCCCATTGCTGAAAAGGAATTTTAAACGGCTGATCTGGGTTGACTTGATTTGAATGGGATTTGGTTATGAGTTTCTGGTTTTGGCCTGTAACTCTACTTTGTATAAAAAAGATCTTGGGTCCGAAATGGCTTCAGGACTTTTTAAAACCTAACGCCAGCTGAGGTGAATTCAGCTAGAAAGCTATTAAAATCAAGAGAAAAGTAACTTTTGCTTTCATTTTGTTCTTACCCATTGTGGAAAGTTCCCATAAAAGGATTCCAAAAGACCACCTGAAGAGAAAATTAAAAACATATAAACGGGTTTGACTCTCGCAGGCCACTAACTTCAGTTTGCAAATAAAATCGTAACATAATAGTAAGCATAATAATTCCCGCTAAATTAACTAGTTTACCATATTTATTAGCGCATAACTTGGGTTTTGTAGCTTTAAGGGGCAGTAGTATTGCTACTCACAGGAGATTTTAACGTTTTACTCGCTGTGGTCGTCCATATCGCCGGACACTTTACAGCTTTATTTTTAACGTCAAGGAATCCTGGCTTTAGTTTGTTTCCAGTGAGGAGCGAGGGAAACTCGTGGATGACTAGCTCAAAAGAGGTGAAAAGGAGATTCCATGTCCATAAAAAGATCGGTTAATTGAATACTAACGACTAGCACTTCTGTCTGGCTTGTGGTTTGTAGAGGATTACAGAGGGTGGTGTGAGGTAACCCTAAATAAAGAAGGTGGGAAAAGAAAATGCGGAGAGCAGGGGTCTTAGAAAATAAACCCAAACCTAAAAATTTATTCCGTGAAGTTTAAAATCAAACTTACACATCACTTCTCGTGGTGTATTCACTGTTGTAAAGTGCTTCAGGCGCCATCCACTTCACCGGAATCTTTTTCCCTTTCTTCAGTTGGTAAACATTTTCATGGGTTTGCCTCATCAGTCCGAAATCAGAAATTTTTACAACTTTGTCCTCGCCAAGGAGAATATTACGGGCTGCCAAATCACGATGGACAAATCCGTTACTTGATAAGAAATTCTGCGTAGGTAAAAGAATATAAGACAAAAAAGGGAATACGCAATAAAATCAGTACATGGTGACAGTCATACTCGTTGATGGCACCTGCAGTCTTAAAGCGGCTCTGAAACTGGCTAAAGTAATCTAATAAAATTAAAGTATCTTGTCTGTGACAGGATCAGTGAAAAACTGGGGGAGGCTTTCTTTATACAGAAGGTCAAAGATGGACTGAAATAATACAGATTGTATTCAGGCAAGCTGCCGTAACCAAGTGTAGCTCAATAAGGAAGAGACCAAGTTTGAAATGTTTTAACTTAATGATATATCGTTTGTTTATGTCACCTAAAATTTTAACATCAAAGATCTATTTAATTGTCCATTCTTATTTTGCATCTCATAATTAAAGAAGAAGCGATTGGCGTAACCTGGCCAATAAGATTCAGTATAATGCCGCAACTTCGTCTAAATTCGTTTAGGAGTTTACAGTTCGCAAGCTTGTTAACATACCATTCCGCGCGCTATCTGCCACGCAAAGGAAAGAAGATCCTTCGCTGAGAAATCTTCCTCTCGTTGCATATTGCCATTGGAACCATTTTGAGTGATGTGAGTAGGTTCCTTTTCGTAATGATTCGAAACCCTTCCTTCCACTTCCGGTTTGGCTTCAACTGCCGCGTCTTTCCCAGTATCAGTTTCACCATTAAACGTAGGACAACAAGCCGAGTCGTCTTTTGGTTTGTCACAGTTCGCTAATTCTTTTCGTCCCTCATCACTTCCCGTCAACAGTGCCTTTGTTTCATCATCAATCGAAACGTGTACTTCATTTGTAGCCAAAGTAAAGTGGTTACCTCCATCATCGTAGTTCTTTTGGTAGCTTTTCTAACGGAAGGACAAAAGAAAGGAAATTTTGAGAAAACTACTCAAGCACCTCGACGGCAAGACCACTAAATGTAAGGATATGGTGCAGTTAACACAGTGCAAAGTAGACAGGCTGATTAAGTGAATAGAGGAAATCACCAGCTGACTAGCATGAACTAGCACTAGCTAGAATTAAAATGAATTCTATTCGCAACTAGTAACAAGAATGCCATGGAAACGAACTAACTGCAATCCAACTAACTTAGAGTTTTGACCAATAGAATATAAGCCTTAAGGGAGTGACAAATCGAGACATAATTTACCAAACTATTTAGATTTCTAACTTCAACAAGTTGAAGATCACGATATTCTGCTGTCATCCGGCCGAGACAGCAATGGCCTTTTCTGACATTTTGTTATTGACTTTTTTAACGTACCTGTATTCTCTTATTTCTCAGCCAGTGTAGTAGATCTCCGTACGGAACATATTCTAACACAAGAAAGATGGGATCCGAGTTAACGCAACAGCCCAGCATTCTGAGAACATTCTTGTGTAAGCCAATCGCTTTCATGAGTTCAATTTCATCCAGGAATTGGTTTTTGGCTTCCTCGTCTGTCCTGTCTAAAGATACGACGATGTGATCAGTAGTGAGAAACTCAGAAATTGCACGGTGACCATGGACATACAGACCAATTCAGTTTTTACAAACCAATTTGACGTGTTATCGAGTGCAGAAATTGTAGAGCCATTTCTAATACTTATACTATTACATCTTTATTCTATTATGATTACTGCAAAAACACACAGAATAAATGAGTAGACTACCGTAGACCTGATTATGTTGTCCACAGGTGTAAATGAAACAGTTTACAATAAAATCGTATTTCAATTAGGATAAGCGCTTGTTGTATGGTAGGCTTTGGGCCGGCGTGGGAAGTGAAATCCAGTGAATTTTATATAAGAATGTCCTTTTTCTTTCATAACCTACCGGATTGAATTTTCTTCTTTTTTTTTTTTTTTCAAAGAACAGTGAGTCGAAAAATAGCAATATTATGCCAGCATAATGCTTGATTCTTTTGCCCCTACTATACTCCTCAAATTATGCCAGTATAATGTGGATATCTCTTCTTACCTCCCAAAACTTTAATAGCCACTGTTAGACCCTCCTTAAAGTCGACAGTCTGTGTCCTTGGCTCGTAAAACACTTCAATTCCAGGAGATTCTTTAAACGTGCCTTTGAACACTTTACCAAATGCTCCGCAACCAATCTCTTTGTCAAAGACAACTTGTTCAGGTAGTACCTCCCAGCGCCGAAGAGGAATTATCGTAGATTTGGATCTAATGGGAAAGACAAAGGCTTACAAAGTCTTTTTCGCATCGATCACGTTATGGATGATAAAATTAAAAAGAAAAACATAGATTTAGAAAATAAAAAAAAATCCACGTGAGTATACAAAGTACTTGAGTTGCACTGTGGGTGAAAGAAATTTAGCACGGGAAGGACCATAACAACTATTATGTAACTGTGTACGCTACTTCTGTTTCGAAAGGGACGTCTACAAAAATTCAGGTTTACAGGAAATTGGAACCCAGAATGCTTATTTAAAGGGTTAAAATAGCTGGTCTATTACGAACTCGAATGTGACCAGCTCCCGGTTAGGTGTTGCAATGGTACTAACCCTTACCCTAAGGGAGTGGCCGTGGGTTAGAATCCCGTTCAAACAAAAATCTTTTTTAGCTTTCCTGTGTTAAAAAAGGCCGTTTTACGTAGACTACAATAAACCAGTGTGTGATTAGAGAGTAATAAAAAGATGGGAGTCATGAAATATTTACCTCTTGGGCCTGATGTTATGAGCAAGTTGCTTTTTCCTCCGTGCTCTTCGTAGAAGTGACAATATTACCATAAAAATGATGATCATTAGGACTCCAAGTCCAGCTATTAAGCCAGCTAACTGTGGTGCTGAAAGCAAGTTACCAGTTTCTGATTCTGGAGATTTCACAAAATTGGTATCTCTTACATTGTTCTTTTCTGAATCTGCAAGAAGGATCGAGCTGAACATTATTTTATAATAGTTACATTTTTCTCTTCTAAAAAGGATACCATGGGTAGCCGAGGTCGTTTTTTCGCGCGCAGCGGTATACTTTAGGATCGGCCGAAAGCCAAGCGTCGTCTGCCTTAAGGCCGGAGAAATGGGCTGCATAGCCGCACAAAGACTTTACCAAAACCGGAGACCGGTATGTGACGACTGCAAAGACTTTTACAGCAAAAAAAGTGCCTTTCTGAACCAAAACCAAAGTCCATTTAGTTACATTTTTGCTTTAAAAAGTCGACCATTGCAACAACGACTTTATGCCCTTCTCTGGCCCTTCTCTTTCCTCCAGCATAAATTGTTATAGGAAATACTTGTCATGGTACCTGATTTCGTTTTTATTATCCATGGTCTCGATCTGTCACTCTCTCCCAGCCCATTCCAGGCCGATATTTCGACTTTATACTGCTTGTCACATGCTAGCGATATAGTGAATTTAGTCCTCATGACCTCAGTGACGTTAACTTGGTGCCAATGTGCCCCTGTCTGTAGTGGCTGAATCTGCTGATAGTATATCGAGTACATGGTCAGTTGACACCCATTGTATTCCGGAGGGCTCCATGTAAGGTTCACATAACATCTCAGCGTTTCTGTTTCTTTGTTGGTTATGTCGGGAGGTAAAGGTATACCTGTAATAAGAAATGTTACGAAAGAGAGCTTATTAAAAGGTCGGCTGAGGAGAACGTTTGAAAAATGCTGGTGGTATGTTAGTAGCTACAGTCGACAGAACTAACATTCATAGACTGATTTTTAAAAGGGCTACATGTTTGTATCATCTTCTGATCGTTGTAAATATAAACGTAATGCATATATGTCTTGAAATATTCTAAGAAGGTGGTTAACTACAAGCAAGCTTAAAGGACTAAAAGACAGTATTCCGAAAAGAAAAACATTGGTTTAACAGACATGTATTAAAACCAATTAAATAGCACCCAGCGACACACCTATTTAAGTTGGTTATAAATGCGTAGCACTTTGTTTAGCTTTACACATTATTAATAAATAAACGCAACTTGCTGTAATTTTGAACTAATGATGTTATCGATCTTTATTTTTAAGATACAGTGCTATCATTACCTCCACTAGTTTTGAAGTTCCATATCTTGCTTTCATTCAAAGAACTCTCGCCATATCCACTCAGTGAGGTAACCGCTACGTTGTACTCACTCCTACAGTTAAGATGAAGTGTATAACTGGTTGTATTTTTGCTCACGGATACTGAGTGCCACTTGCTTGATGACATCACTTCTCTGTAGTACACAGTGTATTTTTCAACTGGACACGCCCCTTCTAAAGGAGGTTCCCATGCAACAACAACTGTCCCTCCTGGTACTACCTTGGTCGTGTTTGTGATAACAGGAACGCCTAAGATGTTAAAGGTAATATAGTAAGTAGTGTCAACTGTATTAGAGGTCAACCTTTACAGGGTACAGAGGTAAAAGTTCAGTGTTAAAGCTTACCTCTTAGTCTGTTTATTTCATCAAGCGACAGGGCAGTACCAAAGACATAGAGATCCATCACTGATCCAAAGAACTGGTGATTCTCCCGGTGACGGTCTTTACCAATCTGGTACCACTTCCCCGTACCCTTATAAAACTTGGCCCCAGGGGTATGTGATCTGTATCCTATTTCTTTGCCGTCAGCATAGATAAACACTTTGCCAGTCACGTGATCCCAGGTAACAGCCACGTGGGTCCACGTTGTTAAATCAACACTGTTACTCTCTAAGGACCACCATTCTTCTTCACTACTGTCTTGGTGGCGATGAAATATAATCTTATGGTTTTTTGTGCTTAATAGAAACTGCGAATCTTCATCATACCAGTCACTGTAAATTGCCCCCAACTGATCGAGGACCCAGCTTGTTTGCTTTATCCAACATGCAATGGTAAAACTTCTACCTTTAAGGTCGATTATTGGTGTAATGGCGAATGAATTTGTTTGGTTGAAAAAAGCAGCCTTGCTGCCCGAACATCGTCCCTCGGTAAAATGAGGTGGCGAATTATTAAATCTGAAAGAGAATTGCAAGATAGTCTGATAAGTTTACAAATAGGTAAAAAAAAATAATGAAAAACACTGTATTAGTATCTATACACAGCTGACGTTTTCGCTGTTTTAAGGTCTCCGCACACGAGGGGACATGTCGCAGGGACACGTCGCAGCGACATATAGCAGCGACAAAATCATGTGTTTTCCACACTGAGGGGACGTGGAGCGGGGACATGTAGCAGCAACAAAATTACAATGAATACACACGCAAGGAAATGTAGCAGGGAGATGTCCCAGGGACATGCCGCGCCGACACGTCCCCTTGTGGTGCTGATTATTTTTGGCACGCGCAACACGAACTTTGAAGCCGTTTTGTCCTTGCGACATGTTGCACGGAATTCAACTCGTTGAACTTCGTGCAACATGTTACAGGAGACAAAATTTTGCAGGAATTCGTGTTGCACGTGCCAAAAATTATCCGCACACACGAGGGGATGTGTCGCTGCGGTTATGTGTGTACACATTTTGATTTTGTTGCTGCTACATGTCCCCGCTCTCCACCCAGGTGTATAAATGAGTACTGGTGAATTTACTGCTGGGGGGACACCCTGCGATGGACTAGCATCCCATCCAGGGGGGAGTAGAATGATACTCCTAGTCGCTTAATGCTACGGAAACCGGGATAAGCTCCGGCTGTATGGGCCGCTTGGCTCGGACACAGACTTTACATGTCCCCGCTATACTTCCCTGCTACATGTCCCCTCAGTGTGAGCAACACATGATTTTATCGCTGTGTGCAGAGACCTTTATGGTCTCTAATTGACGATATTCTTCACCAACCTTAAAAGTTCGTCTTCACCATTCAGAAGCCAATGACCAAGGACTACCATATCTAAAAATTAATTCTTATTAGTTAGGACTTAACAGCTCTATTAATTTTTCGTTACTTTGACAAACTTCTGCCGGCGACATTTGATGCATCTTTTACCCTTAATAAAAGTTTTTTCAACTATTACACACGATCGTCAACAAAGATTCTTACCCGCGAGTAAGAACCTGCATTTATTTAATAAACGGTAATTGGCACAAATTTTGGCTATTTAGGTTTTGAATAGGTTCTTATTTTCTGAAAAAAGGTTTACATTGTTACTAATAAATTTTAGTGGTATTCAGCCTTTTCCTTATATGAAATTGTATTAATGAATATCTCCCTTTGCAGGACCCCCTTTATAGATAGGTGTCTCAAAAGAGACTCCAGAGTGTCGACTTATCTTATTTTCTTAAAAGTAAACATTTTTAATCGACTTCAAATAGTAGTAGATTTTGAAATACATTTTAACAAGAAAATTAACGATGAAAAGTAACTTGACGTTTCCACGACTTCATGTCATCATTATCAAAAGTGAAATGTGAAAAATTAACATAACGATTTATATACAAAAATAGGTGTGTAAGAGAATTACATATTGTAATGAAGCATGATAAACGCGTATTTTAGACAAAAAGTTTCGTGCGAATGGAGTCCGCTTGAGTGTTCAGGGCCTGTTTATATGGAGAAAAGTTGTCTCTGGCAGGAGGGTTACCATCCATACCGAGCCACCCCGGGCGAGAGAGCTTTTCATGCGTTTCTTTATAAATAGCTGCGAACCGTTTATATGAGAAATTGCAAAGGTGGTTGGGGGGGGGGGGGCAGGGTGACCCTGGGTAGAGGGTCACTCGCTTTGAAAGTAGGGTGACCCTGGGGAGTTTGGTTATTTTTGCCTCGCTTACCAGGGACAAGTTGACACATCTGGAGCATGCGCAAAAGCTACAGTCGGCCAAAACAAAATCGCGTATCCTTGAAATCGCAGTCGGCGGTAAATTCGTCCAAAAAATGGTCTTGGTCGTCCTGATTTTAAGAAAAGGCCGACATATTACCTGTTTTAAAACAACTCTCGCCAGTCTGTGCCGAGTGGGCCAAGTTTTGGTTCGGTCAACAGGGACAACTTTTCTCATATAAACGCTCGGGAGGAGAGGGTAAACCTCCTACCAGGGTCAACTGTCCTCCATATAAACAGGCCCTCAGTTTCGGTCTTTCTTTCGGATGAATAAAATGTCAAAGATTAAACACTCGAGCTTGCTTCGGCATTTCTTAAGTACTTAAATTAAGTTCTCACGGAGGTTCGAAGGTCTTAAATTATGTTCGTTCTTAAGCTGTTTTCCGATTGCGGAATGTTTATGCTCCTCAACACGTTGGTGTAGATGGCGGAGTGTGTACCCAATTTAATTTGTATCGCACATATCACATTTATATTCATAAATAACGCTCTGCTGGTTAACTATGGGATGCTTCAATTTCGTTTCTCTTAGGTCATCAACGATCTTTATGCTTGTAAAGATTGACTGCAATTCATGAAAGACTTTTCTTCCAAGGTCGATAAGTTACTTTTTTATCGTTAATTTTCTTGATGAAATTTTTAATCGATTTTAGAAAATAAGAACCTATTTCCAAATTTTAGGCTAAAGAGGTTGTTATATAGAGGGCGCCTAACTGGCAAGTTTTAGCCTAACAGGTTCTTAAAAATTAGGTTCTTTCTCGCAGGTTTTTACTATATAAAAGAAATTATGTCTGGAACAACCTTCCAAAGGCTTTTAAAACTGACAAGTCAATTTATATTTTCAAGAAAAAAATCATACGATTTCGTCTCAATGAATGAATTTCTAAAAACGACAAGAAGAATTTTATTCATGATTGTAAAATATTGCTATTGTAAGGAATAATAAATAAACCAAAGAACAAAACCGTGCAAAAATAGATTAGATAATCAACAAATCTTTGTAACACGGGTTCTCCTTGTAAGCCCAGAAGGGTTTGTTAAGAACTTTTTTTTTACACTACGAATAAAATAAACATTGATTGATAACAAGGTTTCTTAAGAGGAACGTGATTTACTATTATCAAAATAAACATTCTCAAAGTGTGTACCTGGTGGCATCATCCTGCAGCACTTAATCATCTCGATGCAGTATAGATGGTCACAGCCTTCTCTGTATATGCCCACCATGTCGTACCAGTACCGCTTACACATACTCCAGCCTTTCTCATCAAGTGATATTCTCACATTTTCATCGTAACAATCCAATTTCATGTTTTGGAAGTTTCTAGGCTTACAACATAACGCTTGTTCTATGTTGTGCAGCCAAGTGTCGTTTGAACGGTAAATCCCTTGAAGAAAAAACCCTTCAGGACATAGAGCCCATTGGTTGTTTCTAAATTGCAAAGTGATAAAAGGAAAAAATCATCATTCACGCACTTAAAATTCAAGATATTCATGAGAGTGTCTTTCAAATAGAACCCTGAGTTATTATATCTATTTATTTCTCAGTCATTGGTTACGAAACGGCACCACGTGTCTTAACCAACCGGAACAAACAGAAATCCGGTTCTTGATACTCCAATAAGCTTTACACCACTGATAGAAGGCCTCAAGATTTCTCCTAAAAAACACGACTTTTTATTACAAATTTCACGGCACGGCTACTTTAACTCACCCACTTAACACGTTTTTCCAGTCAACCGTCTGGCAGACAGGTGTGTCATCTTCGTATTCCTGTGGAGGAATGCAACATCCCCCTTGTTTTATATTGTCGATGCCATCATCTGCAGAAAATACAGCATCATTTTCCCTCCAGAAACCGGTCAAGTAACTTCCTGAGCAGGAGCAGTTGGACCATCCTGGTTGGCTGAGGGTAATTCGCCAATCTACCGCATAGCAGTCGTTGTCTCCTTTTTAAAACAAGTAGAAGACAAAATAGGGTAATTTTTACTTTAAATTTGGCAAACAGAAGATAGCAATAATTGTCTAATTGTGGGAATTATACATCGTCTAGGCCTCGAATCCCCGCGAAAGAGCTCCGTATCTACCGCCCAAGGCACTATATACCCCGTTGAGGTCACTGTTAAGGATTATCAGTGGGACTTAAACAGCTGTTTTTTAAACAACTTTCTGCTACTGAACGACACCCCGAAGAGCAAACTACCCATGCCAGCTATCTCAGAGCTAAAGCACAACTACCTAAGGGTCTCAATGGGTGACACCAAAAAGATGTTTCATTATTTCATAGTGAAACCTGCTATCTCGGTTCTATTTTTTTACTTTACCTTTCGACTTCATGTTCATCGGAAAGGAAGAGCGGATAATACCGTAAGTTACCTTTTTAGTTTCTTTCTTACGCATATTATAATATTACTTACCTCCTTCGGTCTCGAAATTCCATATCTTGCTGTCACTCAATGTACTCTCTTTGTTTACAGTTCGTGAAGTAACGGCTACATCATACTCTTTCCTGCAGTTGACCTGAAGCGTATAACTGGTTGCATTTCTGTCCATGGTAACTGAATGCCACTTTCCTTTTATCTTGAGTGGCATCACTTCTCTGTAGTACACGGTATACCCGACAATTGGACACGCTCCGTCCAAGGGAGGTTCCCATGCGACAACAACAATTCTTCCTGTTGCCTTTCTGGTCGTGTTTACAATAACAGGAAAACCTGAGACAATAGTAAGAGAATAAAAAAGAAAAATGTTCAGAGAGTTGAAAATGTATTACTTGTTCTGTGTTTCCTATCCTTTCCTTTCAATATATTTTTTACTCTTTTGTCTTGTAAATTAAAAGACTTCTTGTTTTCGGAGGGGAAAATCGTTCCTAACAATATAAGCCAAACCACTTTCGAAAAACCGAGCTGCTTTATAGCATTATAAAACTTCCATCTTATGAAATAAGCCGACTTTTAAGAAAACATTTCTGATCAGTGGGTATCTTAGAGTTCACCTCTTAGCCTATTGATTTGATCCAGCGACAGTGCTGTTCCAAAGACGTATAAATCCATCACTGATCCATGGAACTGATGATTATCGGTATGACCGTCATTACCAATCTGGTATCGTCTCCATGTAGGTTGAAAGAACGTACCCCCAGGGGTATTTGATCTGCGCCCTATTTCTTTGCCGTCAGCGTAGATTAACACTTTGCCAGTCACGTGATCCCAGGTAACAGCCACGTGGGTCCACGTGTCCAAATTAACATTGTTACTCTCTAAGGACCACCATTCTTCTTCATTGCCCGATTGGTGGCGATGAAGTGTAATCCTATGGTTTTTTGTGCTTAATAGAAACTGCCATGGGTCGTACCAGTCGCTGTAAATCGCTCCTATCTTATCGCGGACCCACTTTGTTTGCTTTATCCAAAAGGTAATAGTAAAACTCTTGTCGTTAAGAATGATTATTGGTGTAGTAGCAAAGGAATTTGTTTGGTTGAAGATAACTGCTTTACTGTTCGGACATCGTCCTTCGGTAAATGATGGCAAACTGTTAAATCTGCAATGATAGGAAAAGAAGTGTTTTTTGAATGCAAAACAGTAGTTTATTTCATGCTTTAGTTGATCACCACTAACCTTACAAGCTCATCTCCACCGTTCAGAAACCAATGGCCAAGAACTTTCATATCTGAAAACATAATAGCAAAAATTCTTTGCTACTTTGTCACAAGATGAATGCAAACTCAGGAGGGTGGAAAAGAGGGAACATCTTTTGGTCACTAAAAAAATCTCTTCAGTGAGAGCAAACGAGCCCTAAAATACCGTGTAGGTTTATATTTTGTTGGCATTCCAAAGTCTCCTTATATGCTAGCGATAAAAGCCTTTATATTTCGTAAAAAACTTCGGCTTCTTCATAAGCCACACTGGAAACTCCTCTATTGTAATCTTGCATGATATTTGCACCGTTTTATTTATGGCATAATTTTTCGTCCCAATGATTTTAGCTTTCGACCAACCAACACTGTTACTCATCGATTTTCTAGTTACAACATGCTAGCTTGATGTTTGATGTAAATTTTTTCAATTCACAGAAAAAGTGATGGTAATGGTTTATAGCATGTGTGCTCTAACGGACAACGCTACCATAGTAAGCTCATACCAAAAGAAGTGAATAAAACAAGTTACTAATCATTGGTGAACAAGTTGTGACCATCTCAATCCCAGACAAACAGTGCAACTTGTCGATATGAGCTTTAAGGGCTTACAACTTAAACACCAGCTTGGTTATCTCAATACTGTTTTGCAAAATACAAATTATCATAATTTATACCCGGAGGTTTCTCAGAGACATCTGTTATTTTATCATGTCTAGAGGATGATCACTACTTGTCCGCTGCAGCGACATGGCACCTTGTACTGTTGCCGGAATAAAAATGCTTACTGTTCAGAAAAGAAACAATGACGCTTTATTATCTAAAAATATAAATTTTGGTAAACATTTAGGTATGTACCTGTTGATCTTATTCCACCATGTGTACCAGTTGGCATCATCTTGCAGCATTTAATCATCTCGATACAGTACAGATTGTCACAGCCTGCTTTGTACACACCCGCCACAAAGTACAAATCTCCCCAACACTTGCTCCAGCCTCTTTTATCTAATGATGCCCTCACGCTCTCGATGTGGCAATCCATGTTTACGTTTTGGAAGTTCCTTGGCCTGCAACATAACGCTTGCTCGATGTTGTTCAGCAACGTGCCACTTGAATGGTAAACGCCTTGTAGAAAGTACCCTTCTGGACATGAAGCCCAATGGTCGTTTCTAGAATGGAAAAAGTAGCCGAAATAGTCATCTTTCGTGTTCTTCATGCTCGTTAGTGCGGGTTTCAAATAGAAATCTTAGGTAGTTTTATTTGCTTTGGAGCTCTTTGGTTCTAGTTTGTTTGTTTGTAGAAGACACTCCCGCTCCTTGCTTGTGTTCCCACAATGAAATGAGTATAAAAATTTTTTAAACTATGTAGTATTGAAACTTTAATAAATGTTCTATTTTATTCTATAAGTCACATGTTAACGCTGATTTAACTGACCTGCTCAATGAAGATTTCCAATCGACTTTTATACAGTCTTGAGTGTCATTTTTGTACTCAGGTGGAGAAATGCAGCACCTCCCTTTCTTAATATTATCAATTCCATCAGGTCCAGAAAAATCTGCATCATTTTCCCTCCATAAACCGTTAAGGTATCTTCCCATTGAACAGTTTGTCCATTCTGGTCGACTAAGGCTGATTTGCCAATCTTCCTCATAACAGCTGTTTTCACCTGTAACCTCTAGAAGCAATACAAGATTATCTTTTACATAATGGGTGACACGACAATCATTGCAATTTTGTACTGTCAACTGAATTGTGAGCAACAGTTTTTTTAGCCTATAATATGGGTGAGCTTACCTGGTATTATGACGAAGATTGTGTTTATATAAGTCTGTAGATAGAAAAACAAAACTGTCACACTTCAAAGTAATTAAAGTATGCACCAATCGAGAAAAACATCGTTTCTGTAAGAAATTTAAACTGTCTTTATAAAGAAAAAGATCAGAAAGGGTTTTTAATCTAAATTGTAAAATCTTTCTGTCCTTGCTTGTCTTCTTTTTTTTATTAGGAATGAATTTGATTTGCTGCACAGTCATAGTGATATCGAGCTAAAAGCTTAATTACGATAGAAAGATTCGGACATAACCAGTGTTAAAAATTCACGTTTTTGTTAACAATTTATCAATTTAGTAAAAAAAATCGTATTCAGCGAATTGACACGAAATAAAACACGAAACAGCCATAACCTAGTGTTAAGTTGCTCCCAATGGGGGAAAATCGGTCATATCAGTTTTACTTAGGGAAATCGTATTCATTATTACCAGGTGCTGATACATGAATAAAATCTCCCATCTGGTAATATTGGAAATAGATCGAGAACAGAAAGGAGAATTCGTGTTAATTGCCGGATTGCGACACAATTTTAATAATCATGGTGCACAATATTAACGGAGCTTAATTCTATTTATTTTTTATCTTTCCATAGAATAGAACAAAAAAACAAAACATTGTTCTTCAACCTTGTATTTCCAATTTTTTGCTTTAGTGACTACATGTAGTCATGCCCTTTTATTCAATCGGAAGGCAATTTTGTGCATCGCCAAATATCGTAATACAACAGAACGACAGCTGCGAATTTAATAAAATATGTATGTAACTAGGTACATCACGAGTTGACAAGTTAGCGTCTTAATGAATACTTCAGAAGCCACTTTTGACTGGAAATATATATTTTAGTCTCTTTTGTTAGCAGCCCAGATGAATTTCTCATTTCAGATCATCTTTTTGGAAATCAATTTAACTGACAGAACCCTTAACCATATCATATTCGACATGGATGCAAATGTCGTATGAATGAAAGCCACGCTGTGTATTTGTTAGGTTTTTTGGAATTTGGGCGCATTTCGCGTGCTTCTTGACACGAATCGGAAATGACAGGAAAAAAACGAGCGAAAGAAACGGCGGTTGATATATTTTGTCATAACGCGATAGACGTTTTTAGATCACTGTTCTATTCACACTGCGAAAATTAATTCATTTTCACGGTTTTCACATATAAAGGACCAGCTGATTACCTCGATTTTATGATCAGTGGCACGCGCGAAAATTTCACCTCTTTTAATTTTGCACGAAATTTAATCATACTGAAAACTAACTTAGGATAAAAAAAAACGACTCAACGACATTCTTTTAAAAGTGCAGAATTTCAGCTTCGTTTACCAAGCTTAACTTTTCATTAAAAATTGATGTGTTTCGAGTATTAGCTGTTTATATGAGGTGGTAGCCCATGCTTAACTGATGTTGCGATAAACAACTACAAACGTAGGAACTGTCACACGTTTTTATGTCGGTGTCATCCTAATATTTATTATTAACGAAACACGTTTTTGATTGGAGCTTAAACTATTCAAGTCATTACAGTCAGTGGTCACTTTACAGGGTTTACTTCACAGGATGCGATTAGCGAATAAAATGTCCAAAATAATGTGTTCCTGTTTTGAGAAGATCTTGGGAAATCTCTATTTCTATTTTTTTTTTTTTATTTCACTGAAGCTGTTATTTTGCAATGTTATGTGCTATTCAGTTTGATTACAGTAAATTCCGACAGCTCGGACTCTCAATAACTCTAACCTCCCGCTAGCTGGAACCTTTTTCAACTCCCCTCTTAGTCATTTTCTTCCTTACGATAACTCGTACCTTTTTTTCGGAGTATTTAGAAGTCAACTGTATTTCAAATATGAAACGAGCGGTTATTACAGATGGTTTGCTGTGCCAAGTTACGCTTATTACGCAACTTATTTTCTTCTAAGCCGAGTCTGTTGGTTATGCATATCGAGGTTGAAACGTACACTCACGTACCATTAACATCATCCATGTAAGCTTCATCGTTTGTCGGAACACCATGTCTGCGCCAAGGTGCGTCAAGTACTTCGTGCAGCGTGCACACACCACGCCAACTGGCAAACAAATTTACGTGAGGGGAAGTTAAAAGACCTTGGCTGATTTATTTCCATTTTGACATTTGTCATGTCAACAGATTGCTAATTAGTCTTCGGTTTAAATTTGCGCCCAGCGACGTTTAATTGACCTGAAATTATGCGTATATCAAGTTCAATAACACAGTTGCTGTTCAAAGTCATTTCATTGGAGGAAATCTGGGTAATTACGATAAAGTCTTTAACTTATGCACATCAGCTGAAAGTCCCAGGGTTGCGAAATGAAATGCTAGCAGGTCTACAATTATGATGGTTCATGATGAAGGCCAAATAATGACTTTTGAAGGAATTATGCAATGCGACAAAAACGTTTTGTTTTAAATTTTAAGAAGAAAGACATCGCGATTTTTAAGTCACTTCTATGGAGAAGCTCTTGTGAATCGCCAAACAACATCACGTACGACTTTTGTTTGAATATGATTTAGAACAATGAAAAATGTTGATAAGACAGAACGATAAAAATCTTTCAGCCTTATTTAAATAAAAAAGGTACGAGGTGACTAGTTTTGTTTGCATCATGAGGGACGAAACTCAAGATAAAGGTGTCCGTGCCAATATGCCGTCTACGATTGGTCCTGAGATGTTGGCACACCTTAGAACAATGTAAAATTGAAGAGTGATTGTGATTGAAAAAAGTCTGTAAAGTAAGCAACGTTTGCAATTACGATTTAACATTATTTGTACAAAAAATAAGCATAAAGTAAGTATAGAAAAGGCAGCGTCGATGTACAGTTTGCATCCACAATTGTTTTGTTTAATATATTGTCACAAAATAGTATACGATGCAAACGTTTCCAATGAAGACTGGTGCAGATTAAAATAAGCCATATTCGAACGTTGATGACATGTGCTTATGTATGGATTTAAACTAGTTTGTTGTGTACATGACCCCAAATTTACGTACTTAAGAGGAACTTAAAAGACCTTGGGGTTCAAGTCGATTTCCATGTTGTCAAACAGTCGTATTTACCTGTCATGTAAACAGAAACGCACAGTAATTAGTCTTTTGTATAAATTAGCACACGATAAAACACTATTTTCTGAAATGTGCAATTTATGCGATTATTTAAGTTCCATGATACTGTTGTTGTTTTTTATGAGAAAATATTTTTCATATCAACCTGATTGAGTTTTTCTGCTACTGAAGCGAATCTCGCTTTTATGAGGGGAATTTTTTTTTAAAGATAAACTAATCATGACAGAATCCTAAATTATGCTCTATTTGCTTCGTGGCAAAAAGCCCAAGGGTTCCGAAAAACTGCAGGTGTATGTGCAATATTTATTACAGGATGTGACTAGGAGAAAGTGTTAACGATTGTGAATGCTGATGAACCCTAACAATAATAAAATCGTGTTGCGTATCACGAACTTTTTGTTCAATTTAGGAAAGAAATTCAACGACGTCTGAGAGTTAATACAGTGTTAAAGAAGGGCTAGAACGTCAATCGCGTAGTGGACTTAATGAACAGCTACATTTACTTACATTCTCTACATCATTTACTATTTATTTTCATGTTACTTTGAGCCAGCACTGAATACAAAGTGTCATTCGGTCTTAATAGTTCCGCAGCAAAAACAACAAAATAAAACTCTAGATGTAATAAAGATCACGATGTTAAATATATTCGTTACTACCACAAATTTTAAAGTTCGCCTAAAAAGCCATCATTTTTTTTTTTTTTTTTTTTTTTATTATTATTTTTATTTATTTATTTTTATTAATAACACACAACAATACAATTACTTACAATACTACGCAGACTTAAACACAAACTACAAATTACCCTACTTTTCTTAACTACTCTATGTACAGTTACTTAGTTACTTAGTTACTTAGTCAGCTACGGTGACAATCTTCTTCCTCTTTTTTGTTACTTACAATATAACTCCTTCCACGTTAAGGAGAGATGAGATATTTTACCCTCTATTGGTTCCTGAGTTATCAACGGTGTTTTCAATTAGTTCTCTTTGTTGTGCAGCATTCACAAAGTCATGGAGGACAATAGGCTTATTATTTAATTTACAATTATAGATATAATAGCGCATAAGTAGTGTAAAGTAATTGAATTTTTGGCCATACTTTTCTCATATAAGTTAGAGGTGATTCCAAATAAAAGTTGCTCTATTGTTGGAGAGATTGTAAATTGTACGTTGTATTAAACCACAGAATGACTTTTTGTATGAATGATTTCGTAAAAGAGCAGTGAATAAAAGTGTGGTTGATTGAGTCCTTTTCCCCACAAAAGCAGCATCTATCGTCTGTTTTAATACCGTATTTGAATAGTTCTTTCTTTGTCACAACGATTCTATGAATCAATTTAAATTGAAATTCTTTTAGTTTCGTTTCCTTGCAAAGTTTTAATGTTAATTTAAATATCTTTACCCAATGTTCATGATTTAAAGAAAGTGTTTCACTCCATCTTTTGGGACCGGTCGGACCTCCGGTGTGAATTTTATCAATGAAGAGATTGTAGAAGTCTCTTGATTTGGCTTTATCAAGGTTGAAAGTGAAATCACTGTTAAAATGGAAGAGATGGTCATTACTTGTGAAGAACTGTTTATTAAACGACTCTAGTTGTCTCGCTTTCAACCGTGACCGGTCAGGTATGGCACTGATAACCTGAAAATATTGAAGAAAGTTTGTGTTGCATGAAAATTTTTCTTTAAATTCTTGGAATGAAAGGTATCTACCATCCTCCTTCAACAAGTCTTTTATAGAAACAATTCCTTCCTCCATCCAGTTGCTGAGAAAGATTGTTTTCTGATCTACTTGGATTTCTTTATTATTGTATAATACTAAATCACTTGCTTGGTCGTAACCATAAAGCGTTTTTAATTCTTGGAAGAAATTGAGAATGTTCTTGTAAAAGGCTGGCAATTGAGGAAAGTACTTTGTGTCATAGAGAAAGAGATGATGATGTCATAAGAGAAAGTATAAGCCCCCTTGTTTTCTGAAATAGTGGTTTGGCACAGAACACCAGTTTGTATTTCCAGCGTTCAAGAGTCTGGGGATCCATGCTAGTCTCAAGGCTTTAAACATAAGATCTACAAAAAGCCATCAAAATACTATAACATTTCGCGTAAGAATTATTTTGTTTCAAAAGCTGTCATATTTTGCATTAGTGGAGTATTATACATGTATTTTTGCGTAAAACGTTGTTACCTTTTCCGTAACTATTACATTCTGCATTAAAAGATAGTGCATTTTGTGACAGTTGCAAGGTTTCGCAAACTTTAATCCGATCACCTCATAATTTCGTCGGATTTGAAGGAGAAAAGACAGATTTCATGCAGTCTTTGTTCATGCCCTTTTGTATTCGGGTTTCCATCCCCGTACAACGGTTCCCAATTAAAAGGTGAATTGATCTATTCTAAATAGCCATTTATAAACGGCTCACAATACTGATCAACATTGAAAAAAGACACGTAGAAGAAGCTTCAAGGTTTTGCAAAATTTCCCATCCTTTTGCCGTTGTATATTAGAAAGTCAAGTCAGGAGCTTCTACCCTGTTTCATGCCGCCGCGACTTGTAAGTGAGTTTACCAATGTTATACCAATATTGAATTAATACCAGTGTCAGTTGTACAGAATTACAATCATTAAATCGCCATTTCCCGTTCCTTCCTTTTTCCGTGTACTCATTTTGTCTACATTGCTACAAACAGCTTTGTCACGTATACTAGTTAACCATTACCTTCTTTAGTTTACTTGTAATTTTAATAGAAACGTTATATCTTCCATAGTAGCACTGCAGGCCCTGAAGAAGACTTGCAGTCCTAGTCAAAGTATTAGCCTACAAATAGTCTCTCTTTTGCTTTCGCTCTTCGTTGCGGGACGCGAATGAGAGGCGGCTGTATTCGCAGGCTACCATTGTACAAGCCTTGTAAGTAGTTAACGGATATAATAATATTGTTATTTCTATTTTACTTGTTTTATTTTTTATTTTTAATATATATTTCACTTGTTTCTCGAATAAACTAGCTTGTCTTAGCTATATTAAATTCGAGGGTAAATAAAGTTTTATGTTATATGTTATGTTGCATTTTAATTAGTTTTCCACTTGCACTCGTGCTTAAATGCCATAAAACAGTCAGACATTTAGGGGTGGTTGCAAGCTGAAAAGTGAGCCGAAAGAAGTGGGGGGGAGGGGGGGGGGCTAGATCATGTTTCACGGAAAAATAGCCATTTAACAAAACCAAGATAAAAGCTGTTTTTAAATTACCTATCGAAGTACAACTACCTGGGGCCCAGTTTCCAGTCGCATTTTACGAGAAATAACAGCAGTCATTTCGAAATTCTCACTGAAAAAAGGTTGATCTACGGTTGCAAGCTGAAAAGTGGGCGGTAAAGAATTGGGGGTGGGGGGGGGGGGGGAATGGGCTAGATCACGTTTCACGGAAAATGGCCTTTTCACATTTCACGCAAAATAAAATAGCCATTTCACAAAACCTAGCCTCCTACGCTCCTACGGGCTACCTGGAAAAGCTACCTGGGGCCCAGTTTCCAGTCGCATTTCACGAGAAATAACAGCAGTCATTTCGAAATTCTCACTGAAAAAAGGTTGATCCACGGTTCACGGATATGTAGCCAATTCTCGTTTTACGAAAAAAAGGCATTAAACTCTTCACGAGAGAAAATAAAGGCCTTTCTGTCATGGGTAACAAAAAATTATTCACTAAAAAAATGACAATGAAAATATCGTACGTTTCGTTACTTTATCCAGCTGTCACACTCCGGTTAAATTGGTAATTACCATATTGTTTTTATGTATTTTCACTTCAGAATTATGGACGGTATGTGTTACTAGTCACCCCACAGCCGTTTTTAGTGTCGTCACGCAACGCTCCTCCCTGCAAACGTTTGTGGGGAGGAGCGTTGCGTGACGACACTAAAAACGGCTGCGATGTTACAGAAGTTTCTGCTCATCCAATCATGATCAAGTACTTTTGCTGTCTTAGCCAATCAGAATTCAGTAATTTTGCTCTACGGTAAGGAGGGAAAAATGAGTTTGTTTTGAGCCTTTGGGGTATACTACAATACTGGTACTTGAAGTAGCAGATGGATTTTGGCAAAGAAACATGGCGGGTTGGCGACGAAGACGGGGCACTATGGTCCAGTTGATGGGTTTGCGGACGAGGAAGAGTTTCGTCTCATGTTCATATTAAGAGAAAGATAATGGAAACACTTCAGGTAAGATTTTATACCTTGTTTGGTGATTTCTTCGCACGTTAACTCTGATTTTTCTGTTGAATGGCTGTGGGTAAATGTGTATTAGTTCATGTTTATAGTTCTGCCAACACAGCTAATTTCCGAAGCGTAGCAAAGCGTAAGAAGGAAGGCAGATATTTTACTCTTAATGCAAGTCTGAGAATCATGTTAGATTTAAATGAATTCCATCTTAATGTAAATAAATAAGCTTACAATGTCCGAGCAACTTCAGAATTCAGACCATTCGGAAGGTTCGTTATTCCGAAACGCGTGGTTCGTGGTTTGCAGTTGGCTAGCAATTAAGTCTTAAGCTTATATATTGGAATGAATGTCAAAAAGTGTTAAATAAACTGCTTGCGCAGTCCACAGAGTGAGACAAGCCATATAGAAACAAAAGTACAGTAAAATAAAAATAAAAGTAAAAGCTGCTTGCCAGTAATTAACCTGCGATCAGGCGTTTTTTTCCTTTGCAAAGATGAGAGAGGGAAAAAGAACGCCTGATACATTTATTTAACCGGCCGCCAACTGCCCACAAATTTATTTAAATTAAGGTGTCGTCCAACTGTCAAACCACTCTTTGTAGTTGGCGGCAAATTCGGGACTCGGATTTCCACGAGGCGTGAAAAACGTCTGCAGAATAATTATACATGTACAGCCTGTATTAAAACTTTGCCGTGCTAAAATAAAAATGCTTTCAGTAGCAGAGAGAAATGGCGCTCGCGAATATATATTTATCAACGGTAGATGCCGTCCCTTACAACTCACAAAAATGAAAATTAACAGATGAGCTGTTTCAGGTCGCGGATATAGCATCGTGTAGCTTTGTAAACATTCCAACACCTCTGGAATATTGTTTGGTGAATTTGACCGGAAGTCTCGATGAAATACTACAGCCAATCAGTCCACCGCGCTTCATTTAGTATTGTTTCTCGACCAATCAGAAAAAATAACAGAATCCGGTTTTTTACATATGATTCGACAAGTAAATGTATCATGCCCTCCTTCTCCGGAGTGGTAAGTAGGGAGGGAGGGCATAATCTCAGGTTAGCCAGTAATGCACCTATCAATGTAAATCCCGCGGGGGGGGGGGGGGGGGGGAGTGCGGGCCAGGGGTGGGGATTTGACAGAAAAGTAATATATAGATTTAGGCAAGCCTAAAAACAGAGCTCCCCAGTAATTTCCCCTTAATAATTTTTTAGACTGTTTTTTATTCATGTTATTTTCTTTATATATGATATGTATCCCTTTTCACCATGAACAACAGCCACCCCTTGCCTCCGGCGCCCTTGCGGCGGGCCCCGGGGGGGGGGGGAAAAAAAAAAAAAAAAAAGGGGTTAAATAAGAGTTAAAAAATCGATCAATCAAAAATATCATTAGTAGTCTATGCATAACCTTGGTTTTAAAGATACATTGCAACTCTCAAAGTTAAACAAGAACAATGAAAGGGTTGCTCTAGAACATATCCATACCCCCATCATAACTGGTATGTTACAGCTGTACATAGCATACAACTGAAAAGTTTTGCATGTAGCTTCCCCCCTCCCCCAAATGGGGGCCCTATACGATGGAATGGTAACAATGACGATCTTATTATTGCCTAACACCAAGTCTCTTTGCCCTTTGCTTAATTACATGTTAACTTAGCAAAAATTCTGGAGAGGCATAAATACTGTTTGTTAGTTCTAAACTTAGGTATAGATTGCTTGGCAAAAATTATACCATGCCATTTTACCATGCATTAAGAGATTGATGAAATGTGTATCTCATTATCATAGTTACTGTTCTTTGCAGTGTGGGCACTGGGAATTAAATGTTTAGGCAGCAGGATGATTTTTTATGTACATAATTGTAACTTATCTGGCTTTATTTCATTAACTTTTAAATTACACCTGTCCTTATAAATAAATTGTATTCTACACACAGTAGATTTGTACATGCAATGAAGAATATAATATAATAATCTGATTGTTCATTTATCTCTTTCTGTGTCTGCAACTCTGTGGAAATTCTGCTACTCGTGTTAACCCTAAAAAAGGCAAAAAAAGGCAAAAGATTTGTTGATGATCATTGGCATCAAATGAATGTTTATAATATTAAATTAGCTTTAATTGTTCAGAACACTCTGCAGATGCATAAAAAAGAGATATTTTTTTCCAATTTTTGCCTGGGCCAGGGACTGTGTTGGGGGATATGTTCAGAACCAAAAAAATCCTTTGACCTACTGAAGGCATAAATAGTGTTATCAATAAGACCTGGCACATGAATGAGGATTGGTTGTTGTTTTGGGGTCAATCACTGGCTAAAATTCATGCACCCCTTGAATTCCTGTTTTCCCTCACTAAAAACAAAATGTACACACATCAAAAACCCATAAAAGGTATGCAAATCCTAATATAGCAAGATTTAGAAATGCAACAGATTTGCTTATATGAAATCAATGATAAACTCAAACTGCCTCTTACAACCTCCATAAATACCGGTCACTCAATTAACCTCGTAAACCTCGATGTACATTTGAATGTACATGTATTTTCAATTTGCTTTAAATAATATTTCCCCCATTGCAGACAGGCACATTTTAAACTTTTTTTAATTTCAGGATCGACGACTAACCTGCTACTCTTGTAGTAATTCAGGCAAAAGATCTGATTAGTCATTGCTTTAGGCTGGAAAACTTTGAAAGCATTACAAAATTGTACCAGTCACAACCCTCAAGATAGCAATGCTAATAGCCACAATTCCCCTCTGGTTGTAGATTTTCCTGTCAAGCAATTAATTTTTAATGCCTGCTTGCATAATGGGTAAAGGCCCAGGCATGTCATGATCATCTGACTAAAAGTTAATTATACAGTCACAAGTTTGCTAATACACAGCGTCACATGCACTGTCAGGGCGCGACAAAAGTGCTGTCCGATAGCCCGGGGCTAGTGGAATTATCCGTCGGGCTAGCGTATTCTGATCACGGGTTGCCCGACGGGCAAGCAACACACGGGCAAGAAACATTGTTTTTTTTTTATGACAACCTTCAGAAATAAATGTGCATCAGACAAATTAGACTAGAGGGAAAAATTTGGGGCTCAAAAATGTGACTCACTGCATCCTTGGAGACAAAACTCCTGGTTTTATAGTCGCCAACTTGAACGTGGCGACTATATTTCTCTCTGTTAAGATGAGTAACGGCCATTTTCTGAGGAATTGTGTCTTTCCAGAAAATTATATTGGAAGATCTTTGCTTCTAAAGCATTCACAATAAGAAAAGAAGTCATAGTTCTCCAATCCATGGTATTGCTTTGCCGTAAAGTACTCCATCACTTCGTAAAACTTGCAAATGGCTGACCGTTTTTGAAAACGCCCCGAAATGCATTGCAGGAAATGCAAATGGGTACGTCATGTATGCAAATGAATTATGTCTCTTGAAATGTATCCTTCAGGATCCTTCATATTTGCAAAGTTAGTTGCCACAAAATCGTTATGTGTTTGTTTTAATTCTTGTGGAAGATTATTTTCTTTTTCTTTTTGAATATTTATGTATTTATTGTCTCCAAAGGAAGAACAATTCTAAATTTGCATATAATTAATTATGCAAATTACCTTCGGGCTAGCTTCTCAGAGCTTTGGGCTAGTAAGATAAAATAACAGTTTGCCCGAAGGGCAAGCTGCCTTTTTTATTTTTGTCTCACCCTGACTGTCCTAGGCCAGCAAAATTTGAGAGCTGTAAGTAAGTAAGTAAGTAAGTAAGTAAGTAAAGTCTTCATTTAACGAGGGTAGCACTAAAATAGCATAAAAACACTAACAAACCAGTTGCCCTCAATAATTATTTACAATAAAATATAAAATACACAGAACAATACGAATATTATGCTTGTTGACCACAGGGCAAACCAGAATTTTTTTCCAAGTCCTTATCCTATATTATAACTAATCAATTTAATTGTTATAACATAAAAAAAGTTCATGATCTTACACAAAACAAATAAGAATCTGTGCTTTTTTCTTTATTGTAATTTATAAGGATCCAAGCATAGTCAATTGATAGAAATCGATATCTCAATCTGCCAATACAATTGATATCTATTGATATCAATCACAAATTGATAATCGGTATTCAATAAAATAGAACTTACAGAAAAAATTATTATCATTGTTATCGATTGAGAAAATCGATTAAAATCGATAGCAATCGACAGTAATCAATAACAATCACTAATCCCAAGTAGCCCCTGGAGGTGTAAATGTATATTCGTTTTAAGGTGATTCCCTAGTATTGCATCGCACATCCTTACTGCGCAGAATTTTACGCGATATTTATTAGCACGCGTACATAAACGAAATGGCCGCTTTTTTCTATGCAGCTTGGCTCTCGCGAGAGAGAAATCATCATTTTCTCATAAACGAGTTCGGTGACCTATCATTTGTTTCTCTTTGTTTGAAATTAGCAATCAAATTCTTTCTATAAAATCAACACAGATCAATATTAGTCTTTTAGTTTTGGCTCAATAATCGAATTAGCGAACATCTCGAGCCGACACTTGAAGGCTTAAGCGCAAGAAACGCAAATGTGTTTTGGCCAAATTAAAAAATTGTCACAAACAACTCCAAATTTCGCACGCAAGTTCGTTTACGTGTGCTTAACATTGATCTGTATTCAAATTCGCTGAATCTAGCTTCGTTTTTTAGAAATTAGGTATGCAAAGAACAAAGGCGTTTTGCAAAGCTTACGTTCTCCACAGTCAGCCAGCAGCATGAGTTTTTCGACACATCGCGTGTAAATCTTTCCTTCCAGCGTTATTTAACTGTCCGGGGAGGTTGAAAAACGTGTCAGAGCCATGCTTTTTAGTTCCTAGCCACCATTTTGAGGATTCGCTTTACGAAAAGGACTGGATTACACATTGTGACGCGATGTCACCTGATAGGTGTCACGTGAGAGGAAAGAGAGAAAAAAAAATGGCCGTTTGTTCCTGAAAATCATTTGAAGCCTTTGGTTAGTTTTAGCGTAAGTGCGGCTGCCAGGTGGTTGAAGGACATCATTAAGTCTGAATACCCGTAAGTTTACAGCATCGCTCGAAGAACTAAGTGATGTTTCTGCCTTTGTTTTATACAACAGCGCTGTTTAGCGCTTCGGAAAAAACGTTGCAAACAAGGTAGTTTTGAGCCTGGCTGCACAGAGAGTCTAAAACAAGAGGTTTCTTGCCGGGAACTTCGTCAACGCGAGTTTTACAGGGTCCGCTTGGGTTCTGCCGCGACAAAGTTGCCGAGAAGTGACCTGGTTTTAGACTTTAAAAAATTCTTTATATGTTCCCCAGGGCACCTTCCCTTCGCAAAATATTTTCTGTGTCTCATTAAATATTCATCAATCAATCTATCGATTCGTGCGAACGAAAACCTCATAAGTTTATCTTGTTTTCGCGGGATTTTGTAGATGTGTGATGATGTAAGGAGTGGAGATAGAAGTGAGAGCAAGCCGGCGGCACTCAACTGAAAGCAAAACCAGTATAATGTGACAACACGAGCAAACGTATTCAATCAACAATCAGTCTTTATTTCACTTTCACCTCGGCAAATTACAGCTAACGGTAACACTAAACAGAGTAAAATAGTCTTGCCCGAAACAACAAAAACTAGCTAACCGCAAGCAGACTGCAGAAAAGCTAGCTGCAAGCAAACTGGCGTGAAAGCTTACTGCATTAAAAGCGCGATCTATAAAAGGTTGAGGCTGACTCTGATCCTAAACTTGACTTGAAACGGCTTAACTCCCTAATCCCTTATCCCTTTTTTTTTGCGTTAGGGCTAGGCTTTTGCGTTAGGGCTAAGTCTGTAACCCTAATCTGAAACTCTAACCCCGACCCTACGGCCTTGGGGTTACCTTTTGCGTTAGGGCTAGGACTGTAACCCTAAAAATTTAGCTGACTTCATCGTCTTGAGAAACAAAAGGTTTCCTTTGTTTATCGTTTGTAAAAGAAAAGTCAAAAGACGCCGCGCAAGCAAAAACCTTGTCTTTTTGCATGTGTTATTTTTCGAAAACGAAGGAAAGACCAGCAAAATTAAATACAGGGCAGTGTTGAGCACACGTAAACGAACTTGTGTGCGAAATTTCGAGTTGTTTGTGACAATTTTCAATTTGGCCAAAACACAAAGTGCGTCTCTTGTGCTCACGCCTTCAATTGCTATGGCAGAATAATACATTATCACCGAAAAGGTGCACTTTCAGCAGTACTCACAAAGGAAATATAAGGAATTATATGGTAAAAACAAGGTCTTCCTGCTCCTAAATGAATACCGTGACCCCCCTTTTTTGCTTCAAAATTTAACTTCCCTTAAGGTAAACAACCAACTGGCAAAGTTAAGTTGGAAATCTATGAGCAGTTCTATTTCTAGGGAATTACCTTAAAGATATTAGATGGCGTTAGTATTAAGTAAAACAATACGAAGATTGATATCGATTGCTATGGATTGTTATCGATTGTCTACGCCTGGAAAAATATGAATAAAATTATCAATTTATTCCCAGAACGGCTGTTATCAGATTTATAAATACAAAACTTTCACAAAACATTTTCACTCACTAAAATAAGGAAAACTAAGCAAATTTCTCATTAAAAAATAACATAGGACATTGAGAAAACTATATTTCGCTAAGGCTGTCAGCTAGCAATGTCCCCTATTGAGTCTGACTCGAACACATTCTTACAAATTTGCAGATACACATGTAAAGTTTGATCTTGTAGTGTAACTGGAAATTTGCTCTTTCCAATGTTTTAAAGTGCTGTGTTCCTCCTACTTCGGTGATTTATCGTAGTAGAAGTTGTCTACTTTGAATACAACTCGTGTTTAAGACAAAACGAATTTAGGTTGACATACCGGTTACACGAACGAGTGCTATTAGATGGAATGCTTGTTAATCTAAATAACAGAAACTTTTCTAATCTGTCAAAAAAGGAACATCAATAATAAGCTTAGCTTGCCTTGTTTTCGTAACGGGATTTTGTCTTTGACCGCCCTTGCTTTAAACTCAACAAGTAGCTTGGAAGATCTACGTCGATTGCGATCAGTCACAATCTGTTTTTCTTTGGCTGCTATCCCGGGATAAACGAGGAATACATGCAGAAATAATTTATCTGTAATAAACTGTTGTGTGCTATTCAGTCGGGGAGTCCTCTCGGTGAACTCATTCGCACGCTTGGTAAATCGGAATGTTGTGAGTTTGTTTCCTGACTTTTAACTCTGAACCATATTCAAAATTCTGCTGTTAACCTTGCAGTTTCACGAAAGTTTAGGTACATGTATAAACCAGAATGGCCATAAGTTCAATTTTATTAAGCCGTGCCGACAGCAACCAGCGGACCTCCCCAATCTCACTTCCTGCTTCCTGTAATTCCACACAGAAAAGTACTTGCGCCTGCGATTCAATAGTGAAATGTCACTTGGTCAGCGGTCAACTTTAAAAAAAACATTCAACCTCGATTTGTTGTACATCTGAGCCCGCGATATGGTCATTGATACTGGTCAGCGGAAACCTTGTTTTGACAGCTGTCAATTGGCCATAACAAAGACGTCCAATCATGTCTATAATGATTTTTCCCGCCAAAAGACGCGGGTTGCCACCGGAGCCTAGCTCGTTCCCAGGTCTAATACGTGCGTACGTATGTACGGACGTACGAGACAACCAAAATTTCTTGGTTCGATAGGATACCATTTGCCTGCCTATGGATGCTCCGCTCCGGCACCTTTGTGAATGTGTTTTTCTCACAGAACAACACCATGGAAGTGTTACTTGGAATTTCTTTGAATACATCTTCATCCTCAACAACTGATTCACCTTCAAGGCATACAATTACTTTTTCAGCAGTACACTTTAAAGATAGTTTAGCCTGACCTACAAAACAAAAACCAAACAAGTGCTTTAACATTGTTCTTAAACGTAAGAAACAATTTTTCACATACCAACAGAAAACAGTTATTTATTAAAGACACACACATATAGGCGTGTTCTGATGCAACAAAACATTTCAAACTGAACTATTTTATATACAGAATCAACATAAATACCTTTAATTTTCAATTCCTCCAAAGAACTCGCTGCAATAACGAATTTACTCTCCCCACTTGCATCTCTTATTTTGAATAACGGCATTCTTGATAGTTCACTGAAATAACACAGGTCTAGTGTTCTTCTAAAATTTTCGGAGCTGGTTATTTAATCCTTAAACGGTAATTCATAAGCACTAAGTTCTTTAAATTTATGATCAGCAAGATGGTGGACTAGTTGAGCATGTGGTTGTTTGTACACGACTGAAAGGCACTATGGGAAAATCAGACTTGTTTGATGCCGAATGGGCAACTGAAGCCGTAACTTTTTCATCTTCACTGATTTGTTTCAGTTGAATACTGTGGCTTGCAAAACTGTGCATCACAGGAATTGTATTTCTTATGCCTTCTAGATTGCTTAGGTGCAAATAAAGGTAACAAATTTTTCATGAAGTTTTTATTCATGTTTTTTAACCTGTTCTCTTCATTGGCCCTAAACAGCCACATGAATAAGAAGGAGAGAACACGATCACCAGTGCTACAGAGAGTGTTGAGAAGGTGGCTTTGTGAAGGATAATAATTGTCAACATACAAACGTGCATTTATATATGGCTGTGTAAGCCTTATTACTAGATTGTATGTTATACCCTAAGCACTGGGTTTTACAACATCAAACAAAAGCCATTGCTGAAGTCACACTCACTGCTAATAGGACTTCAAACAATACTTATCAGGCTTGTCTGGATTGAAGACTTTGAAATTTATCTTTCCTCTGAAGGGAATCATCCCTTTGATACAAACATTTTTCCCTGGCTTCCAAACACTTGAAAACTTTTCAATGACAACACTATATAAAGTGCCAAGTTTGTTGACTGGGTTATAGCATGCCTATAAATTTCTCCTCCAGATCCTCTCTTGTGTCTTAGACCAACAACCTTCAGCTTTTATGTTTTGCAAGTACTGTTCATTCTTTACAGTATTATTCTATACACAATCCATTTCTTTTAGGTTCATTGCATAGAAGAGCCATTCATTAAGTTAATTACAGAAGCTTTACGCTAACATAACGCTGCCTTAAATTTGCCTTTTCATGCTGTGTCCTCCTCTGGACTTTGCAAATGACTTGGGAACATACCTAAAAGGATTTTGAAGTGTTGAGGTACTTAAAAAATGGTGTTTTATGGTAAAACGAATTTAAAAATTGTACTAGGGTTTTTCAAACCCTTTGTTCAACATCTGAGGAAGGTGAGGTGTTTTAAATCCTCTAGCAGCATAAGTTACTCCTTCTGTTTGTTGGTTCTTCCCTTTTTCTGGTTTCTTTGTCCCAACCTTTCTCCTTTTCTTTCTTGAATTCCTTTCTTTGTACTCAGCACTAAAACCATGATCCAGGTCAAGGTTTCTACACCCCTCTTCAGTGTGTTTTCCTGGTAAGATCTTAAAAGCTTCAAGCAACTGTGTAACAGTTCTAGCTGCAATTGTGAAGTGACTTACAGCATCAAACAAGCCAAAATATGTTTCCAATATCTCTGACAAATGCTTCCCTGTGTATTTGCCACCAGACAATTCCATTTACTACTTCATTCCGGTTTTGAGTTTTAAACATGGAGGCATTTTCCAGCAGTGAAATATAAATATAAATATATAATATAACCTTTGAAACACAGGCTTTACCTTTGCAATAGCATCATCATGCCTTCCAGGACCTCACTTAAAACTCCTGTTCATATTAGAAACCACACTAACTGGAGGGCCCAGTGGGGGAGTGGGTGTGAAGACACAACCTTACACTTATTGCACTGTGTAAGAAACTTGCATGTATTGCCTTTTTTATTCTGTTTAAGTGAAATTGACAGTTTCTTGAAGTCTGTCAATTATGGCATTAGTAAGTTTCTCTTTTTTGCTTATCCAGCAATTTCCTTCTTTAATTTTCTGAGTGCTGTGCTAACTTTGTTGTTATATAAGTCTTATGCATTATTTCTTGACAACTTGAATTCCATCAGCAGAAAAAGTGTTCTTGACCTCAACAACAAGCTTCATTTGCATGACTACATCAAAATACAGTAGTATTGCAAAAGCTACTTAAATTTAATTACATATTATTTGATTAACTAAGATAACTAGTAAAAGGGAAAATAACATAACGTAAAATAAAATAAAAAGAATTACCGGTACAACAATTGTTCATTTTAACCATTTGAGGTGGTGATCATTGTAACAAGATTGTCTCTCAATTCAAAGAATGCCGAAAGAAATTGGCATATAAAAAAATCAGTGGAATTCATAAGATGTGGTTATAAGGTTTCATGTGATAGTATTCTTAGTAATGGGATTTTAGGTTCTATTTTAAAGAAGAATATGTCTCGTATAGGCAATCTAACAAAAAGTGAGTTTCAGCTTTAATTTTGTTGCAACTGCAGAAGTTACATAGTCTTTCATTATGAGGTATTTTGTCTTATATACCTGTTTCGATCCTAAGTTTGTGACAGCTACTGCTTAGTTTTACTAACGTTTCTCTGCAATGTTACTCTTGCTGAGACCATTCCAATACAAGTCAGCATATTGCAGCTCACGAGTTTTAACAGTGTTTGAAAATATGATTTACATCCTTGGCTTTCAAAGTTGCAGACCCTTTGCAATTGTTGCTCTCTATCTCTATCTATACTGTCTTTTTCTAATTAATAAGTAGTTGGAGCTGAAAATTACCTTTTGTTTTCTTCTCCCTGTAAGAACTTCTTTGGCTGACGGTAACAATGTGTCCCTTGTTGGAACAGATCCTTTGATCAAAATCCTCCGCATTTTAAAGCTGCTTAACCCCTCTCCAATGGGGCGATCTCTGGTAAAGCAACTTTCCTCCAAGTTCGCTGAGCAGAAACATGCATACTTGTTGACTGGTTCACCAAAAATCGATTCGACGTCGCTGCACAAAACGAACCCACTGAGCCCTAACACTTGTGTCAGTGGGAAACTGGTGCATTGTTATGCCCTCAGTGTATGAGTTGTTTCCGCAGCTTGTCTTATTCAGGGCGCCAGCGACGCAACGTCTCCCGCCTTTCGGTCTTTTCCTCTTTTCCGCCATGTTGATTGTGAACTGAGGAACATGGTATGACGTCACATACCTGTATCACATGACGTTTTGGGCACGTGATCACCAGGACCAATTTTGGTGAACAAGCGCGTATTTCAAAAGTGAAGCAAAATGCTTTTTAGAAAGTTTGAAAATAGTTCTTAAACTGTAAGAAACTAAAATAAAAAATGTCATGTCATATGCACTTAATAATAATAATAATAATAATAATAATAATAATATATAATAATAATAATAATAATAATAATAATAATAATAATAAAATATTTATATAGCGCCAATATCCTAAAAGTTCAAAAGCGCTTTACAGAAGTAACGTTAAAAATATTAAAAACACTATTAAGAAAAATAAATATAAATATAGTTAAAAAGTTACAAAAAATGCTTATAATCTGAAAGACTAATAAAAAATGTTGCTAAAAAGTTATAAAAATGCTTTTTTAAAAAGGAAAGTTTTAAGTTTATGTTTAAAAAGGGACACTGAGGAGCTGTTCTTGATGTCAGAAGGTAGAGTATTCTAGAGTGTAGGAGCTGCCACGGAGAAAGATCTTGCGCCATATGTTTTCAAATTGAAATGCAGAATAGAAAGAAGGTGTTTTGTAGCTGACGAGGTGGAGTGTAAGGAGTAAGAAGATCACGAACGTATGAAGGTGCCAGATCGTTTAGAGTCTTGTACGTGATGAGTACAATTTTAAAGATGATGCGACTTTAAGCACTGTTTGTGCTGTTTGTAAGTGATTCTGCATCTAGGACTTTAGCAGAATCAATAGACATAACAATTATCTTCATGTTTGCACAAACTTATGCATCAACCCTCACGCTTCTAAATGAAAGTCAGATTTACAATAAACACAAAAATCTACCCATTCACAACCTGTCGACAACACCTGTCTCATGATCTGGGACTGATAGCTATGTTTTTTTTAAGTTTATTAAGTCCATTTTCACATTTCAGATATGGCAGCTGAGATATTGAATGTGTAATAGGGGACTTATTTCCCTCCAGCAGCTAAGGATTGTTTTCAGAGGGAGCATAGACCCTTTTGACTTGGAGTGGCAGCCAGGTGTGGGCAAGATGGGTTAATGACAATCCGGGCAGAGAAAACATTGCAGTCTCCACTGTCAGCATATGCAGTAGCTGCCTCTTCTTTTATATTAATGCCGTGCTTCATTGCCCAAGTTTGAACTGTCTTCTTCAGTTGTCTGACTGGCAGCAATGCAAAGTCAGCCCCTTGTTCACACACATCTTTAAATTTGCTGGACGATTATTGCTATGTCCTCACGTCATGCCCATTCTGTGTGTCAGACTGCCCCCTTTTCTCTTCCTCATATAAACAAGATTGTGCTATTGAGTCTTTCAGTAAAGCTTATTTCTTCCAAAGTGGAAACAACTGAATAATGGTTTTCCAGTGAATTTTGGGGTCATTTGCTGTGTTTTGGTGCTGCTGGTATGAGATAACTGAACCACAAGCCACTTTTTTCAGTGTACTATCACAAAGTCTAATCTGCTAGTTTCAGGAACAATGCTATTTATTTGCATGTCGTCATATTTTTAAGTATTTCTCTCATGGAATCAATAATGTTTGGTTCCCTAAATTGTCTCTAGGGTTGGGGACATTTCCTCGTCTGAGTCTTCAATAAAGGTCATGAGGCATTGGTACAGGTCCTCAGGTCGCTCATCTAGGGCGAGTTTGATATTGTTGAAGTCAAGGAAGTGGGCACCAGTTGACTGAAACCTGAAGTAAAGATGGATTGCTTGCTAGATGGAACTCATGGAGGTTGAGTTCTTGACAATGGTGTTACGAGAAATGACAGGGCAGATGTTTGCGATTTGCCCTAACATTAGTTCCAAATGGGTACAATTTTGTTGCGCTGTTCTGCGGGAAGCTCGAGGAACAGATTTGGCATCGTCTTGGAAGCCGCAAAGAGGTCTACCAGGGGACTTCTTCAACCATGTCACGCCATCAGCCAGAAAGCTTGCAAAGTGGGGATCAAGTGAAGGAGTGTATTGAAGGTTCTGCCTCCAGGCTTTGAGGGACATTATGGTTTGGTATTTGGTAAGGGACCATTGTTTAGGTTCCCGTGCATTTATGGTTGTGTGCAAGTAATAGGAAGACTAAATGTGCACTCAGCTTTAAGTTGTTGTGTTCGATGACTGAAGGAACCTACAGCTATCAGCTGAGCTGATTTGCTTTTTCCTAGTGTGGAAATGCGGGTGAAAAATACACCACTGAGCTGTCTTTCTCTTCGTTTGAGACCTGGATATGATCCTGCTGCAACCAGGCAACAGATAGACAACATGTTTGATCCCTGGGCCAAATGCTGAGAAACTGCCTAAACTTTGGCCTTTTGCCAAGGGTATTAAAATTCCAAGAAGTAAGATATTTGGTGAAAATGACAAAGGCTGCAGTTGGGTTAATCTTCTTTTCCAGATTACCAAAACTAAACTTATGGGAGAAATTGTTTATTTGAAGGTGTATTAAGGGGTATCTTAACCATAACGAGACATTTTCTACTTTAACATATTTGTTGACCAGTGACTAAACTAAAGATAACTAAAGGTGACTAAAGATAACCCATAAATAATTGACATTCTCATGTTACTTACCTACGAGACAATATTGTCCTGCACCACTGTTGAAACAGGTCATTAAATTCTGTCACTCTGTGTGTTGGTCATGTACGCTTTCTCAGAACAGGTGACACCATTTTCAATATTAAGATCGCCACTTTGGTACCTACTGGCATCAGTTGTTATGCCATAAATTATTCTTTTCTGAGATCCTTTTTCAGAGCACTCAAATCTCGATGTTTGTCTGACAACACGAAGGGGTATTTTTGAAGCCAGATTTTATGTGGCTGTATTGATAAATTTCTATTGTAGTATGGACTGTCAGTGTCAAGCCACTGTCTACAGTGGTGGCTGTAGTTTTTTTTGCCAGTATTCTTGTCAACAAACAGCCACTCTAATCTGTAATTGTAAAAATTACAGACATTTAATCACTTATTATCTGATAAACTAAGATAACTAGTAAAACAGAAAATAACATACATGAAATAAAATAAAAAGAATTGCAATAATTGTTCATTTTAACCATTTGAGATGGGGATCATTGTAACGAGATTGTCTTTCAATTCAAGACATGCCGAGATAAATGAAATTAGCTGTGAATGTTTGAAAGAAAATAGTGGAATTCATAACATGTGGTAATAAGGATTCATGTGATAGTTATCGCAGTAATGGGATTTTAGGTCTATTTTAGAGAGGAATGTGTATCCTTTAGGAGAATAGCTTAGGCAATCTAACAAAGAGTGAGTTTTTTATTAATTTTGTTGCAATTGCAGAAGTTAAATAGTCTTTCATTATGAGGTATTTTGTCGTATCTACCTGTTTCGATCCTAAGTTTGTGACAGCTTATCCTTAGTTTTACTAACGTTTTTCTACAATGTTACTCTTGCTGTGACCATTTGAATACAAGTCAGCATATTGCAGCTTATGAGTTCCAACAGAGTGTTTGAAATATGATTTACATTCTTGACTTTTAAAGTTCGAGACCCTTTAATATTGGCTTTGAAATTATTGTTTTCTATCTATGGAACTTAATACGGTCTTTATCTAAATGCAAGTAAAGCTAGCACTGTTTGTGCTGTTTGCGAGTGGTTTTGCATCTAGAAATTTAACAGAATTAATAGACATAACAATCGTCTTCATGTTTGAACAAAATTCTCCATCAACCCTCACAATTTCTAAATGTAAGTCAGATTTACAATGAACACAAAAATCTACCCATTCACAACCTGTCAACATCTGTCACATGATCTGGGACTAATAGCTATGTGTTTTTAAAGTTTATAAAGTCCATTTACACATTTCAGATATGGCAGCTGAGAGATTGAATCTGCTATAGGGGATGTTATTTTCCTGCAGCACCCAAGGATTGTTTTCAGAGGGCCGATCACAGATCCTTTGATATGAAGAGGCAGCCAGGTGTGGGCAATGCGGTTAACAGCCCAAATGGCATTCTATCTAATGGGAACAGAGGGACATCTGATTCAGGTCAAGAGTTTGCAGTGCGGAAAGCAAACTTATAGAGCAGGTTGTTTTTCCCATTTTCTTGAAGATGTTTCATCGCTCTGATGGACTGTGATGCAAAGTCAGCTGGATTTGTGTCTATGCCATTCTTAACAGTGAGTTTGAGAAATGGATTGTTGGCAATCTCGCTTAGACTTGCATCATCAAGTACTGATATAACATTCTTATCCTCCACACAAGTAGCAGCTGTGGTCTGTGCAGCTGAAGTGAATGTCTGGTTGGCTGTTTTTTCAAGGGCTGGTGTTTGAGTGACCTTGTCTACGACTGTAGGTGATCTGCGCATCCTGTTTTCTCTGTGGCCGACAAATCCAGCTCCTCCAAGCAGTCATTTAATGCCAGTTTATAATGTACCTCTGCAGCATCTAAACTGGGGAACTTGCTCCATAAAACATTGTACGCTCTTGTCTGTGTTCTTGAATCTATGTATAAAAAAAAATGAAAGTTCCAAAGTTCACTTGAAAGTATTTAAGACAGAAAAGTCTCTTTTACCCAAAGGCTACAACTTCGCGAAAAAGTCAAAAAAGTCTGATATGAACTTGTAAACAAGAAAAAAAACAAGGTATTTTATACTTTTAATTCCCTACCAAATCCCAGATAAAAGTCACATATAGTTTTAAATTGTACTTTGCTCACGTTGCTCACGACAAAAATAGGCAAATTCATGAGCAAACAAATAGTCATCGGTCACATGTGAATGTAAGGTCATTTACAACAACCAAAGTAAGTGTGTTAAACTGACGGAACGGCTCACAAAACGCATGGACAACTTTAAGTAAACAATAAACAGCAAGAAAATGTAGTTTCCTTACCTTCTTCATCGACAAAACGGAAACTCAAACTCGTGTTGGGAATGACAGTGCAATGTATTGTGGGTATAGTGTCATCGTTTCTCTGGGTTAATAGCAATCCCGGCAGGGAAAACATTGCAATCTCCACTGTCAGTATACACAGCAACTGCCTTTTTTTGTATTAATGCCGTGCTTCATTGCTTTAGTTTGAACAGTCTTCTTTAGTTGTCTGACTGATCCAAAGTCAGCCCTTTGTTCACACACACATCTTTAAATTTTGTATTAATGCCGTGCTTCATTGCTTCAGTTTGAACAGTCTTCTTCACACGCAGATCTTTAAATTTGCTGGACGATAATTGCTGTGTCTTCACGTCATGCCCATTCTGTGTGTCAGACTGCCCCCTTTTCTCTTCCTCATATAAACAAGATTGTGCTATTGAGTCTTTCAGTAAAGCTTATTTCTTCCAAAGTGGAAACAACTGAAAAATGGTTTTCAAATGATGGCACATTAAAAGCTGGTGGATTTTCTGGCCCATCAATGTTCCAGTGAATTTTGGGGTCATTTGCTGTGTTTTGGTGCTGCTGGTATGAGATAACTGAACCACAAGCCACTTTTCTCAGTGTACTATCACAAAGTCTAATTGCTAGTTTCAGGAACAATGCTGATTTGCTTTTTCCTAGTGTGGAAATGCGGGTGAAAAATACACCACTGAGCTGTCTTTCTCTTCGTTTGAGACGTGGATATGATCCTGCTGCCACCAGGCCAAAAATGAGGACAAGACAACCCCAGAATAGCTAACTCCAAACGGTTTAATCACAATACATATAACAACACAATCGATACACGATGGCAACCCAGAACACATTAGCCAGAATGATGATACATAATACGAATGCGTGGCTAACAACACCCGCTGGTGCAAGGAACACCTGGCAAGAAATACAAGTGGTGTTTCAACGTCTATCTGAAAGTAAAATAAACATAAAAGATCATACTTTCAATTGTTGACTCCATTTGAGTCTCTGAGTCTTTTTGGTCTTGGTGCTCATTGATGGAAGACCTTTAACTTTGCTATACTGGACTTCCTGAAGGCATACTGTGGCAACAGATAGACAACATGTTTGATCCCTGGGCCAAATGCTGAGAAACTGCCTAACCTTTGGCCTTTTGCCAAGGGTATTAAAATTCCAAGAAGTAAGATATTTGGTGAAAATGACAAAGGCTGCAGTTGGGTTAATCTTCTTTTCCAGATTACCAAAACTAAACTTATGGGAGAAATTGTTTATTTAAAGGTCTATTAAGGGGTATCTTAACCACAACGAGACATTTTCTACTTTAACATATTTGTTGACCAGTGACTAAACTAAAGATAACTGAAGGTGACTAAAGATAACCCATAAATAATTGACATTCTCATGTTACTTACCTACGAGACAATATTGTCCTGCACCACTGTTGAAACGGGTCATTAAATTCTGCCACTCTGTGTGTTGGTCATGTACGCTTTCTCAGAACAGGTGACACCATTTTCGATATTAAAATCGCCAATTTGGTACCTACTGGCATCAGTTGTTATGCCATAAATTATTCTTTTCTGAGATCTTTTTTCAGAGCACTCAAATCTCGATGTTTGTCTGTCTGGGGTATTTTGGAAGCCAGATTTTATGTCGTGGCCGTATTGATAAATTTCTATTGTAGTATGGACTGTCAGTGTCAAGCCACTGTCTACAGTGGTGGCTGTAGTTTTTTTTGCCAGTATTCTTGTCAACAAACAGCCACTGTAATCTGTAATTGTAAAAATTACAGACATTTAATCACTTATTATCTGATTAACTAAGATAACTAGTAAAACAGAAAATAACATAGCATGAAATAAAATAAAAAGAATTACAATAATTGTTCATTTAAAGGGGTGGACCATTTGATTTTTGATGGGGGGGGGGGGGGTTTGCAGGATTTTTAGGCTGCTAGATATTTTTTTTTATTCTTTCAGCCCTGCAGGATTTTTTTTTAATCTCCATGTCCGTGCACGATATTTTTTTAATGGAAATTTAAAACACAAATTTTGAAGTTAACTTGAACGTCACCAGCCACTCAAAATTCACCCTATTAAAAGCCACCTTTACACGCAATGCCTTTTAAAGTTTACATCTTTTTTTTTTCAAAGCAATAAAGAGTTTCATCTTTATTTAATGTGCAAAGAAATGCATCTCCACTAGCCTGGGGCCAGTGGATTTCCCTGTCAGGCTAGTGGATGTTATGCATCACTTGCCCAGTGGGCAAGTGAACGTTTTTTCCTGCTAATTACTGTACGTAACACTGCTGAGAAAAGCCTTCAGCCTTGCTTGTAATGGTTCCAACTTGTCAAATGGGCAAGCTGGAAAATCCATCTTATTTGCACCCTGTTTATTGCTTTCAAGGCAAGAAAGAGGGACTGCAAAGAAGGAGAAATTGAATAGTAATCTGGCTTCTTAAAATACGCATTTAGTATTTGGAGTTATCTAGAGTTCCAAAAAAATGAGGGTTCAGTAAATGGGGACTTCACTGTAGATTTTACCTGTTTAGACGAATTTTGAGTGGACGTAGAAGCAGCTGGAGGGGACATAACCAGCAGGTGTTGTCAATGGTCCTTTCTGAAGGCCAGTACCAGGACAGTTCCGTTCCCACAGCCCATCATAAGGCTTGATCGCCCCTCTTCACTGCTCTTCACTGCTCCACGATAGTGCTGACCATTATAGAACGTCATTCCCATCAAAATAAACCTTGAGAAAAGAAAGAGAAAATCACTGCTGATATTTTAAACAAAATGATATAGTACATACATATGCAACTTAAGATAAAAGCAGAAAGGAAGTGAGTATTATCCCATTGAATATGTTTAATATATCAAAGTATTCCATCAGAATATGCATACCTTTCTCCTTTCATCATCACAAAGTGAGGAATCTGAGAAGCATCTGTGATGATGCCTCTCTGAGCGAAGTATTCGACTGAAATTGGTAGAAAAGGAGGGACGCCAACCACAAACTGTCTCTTTGTGAACGACCTCTTCCCCCCCACAATAATAGTGATACTGCTGCCTGCAGTGAAGATAGAAAAACAGGAATAACTATCACGTGATAAAATATATTGTATAACATATAAATTATAAATATAAATAATAAATGGATCATAATAAATCAAATAAAACCCATAATTTAATAGCTTAGTCTAGTTAAGCACTCTGCCTTACATGACTTGACTTGTTACTGGGTGAATGTAGTTCACCACACCCAAATAATGTGGTGCTCCAGGGACAATTTGTCCCAATGACAAGCTGCATGTGGACTGCCTGGTGTCTGTGGCCATCCAGTCATCTAGTGCACACTGCAAAAATGCTGGTGGAGGTATTCCTACATCACTATATCAGCAAAAAAGAGTAGAGTATGGTCATCAGTGTTAGCCTGTACATAAACATCTGGTATTTAATTCATGTGTTAGAAATAAATAAAGGATTTTTGATATGTGAAGGATATACTCAATATAAAAATAACAACACAGATATATTCATGTAGACACGAATTCCATATTTGACGAAATATTTTCCTTTCCCAAAAAGTTGAGTTTGTTATTAAATCTATTACAAAATGTAACAATGAAATTGGCTTTTAATATCTGAAATATTCAAGGTGATCAGATTTGATTTAAAGCATACCTTAATGAAATTGAATAGGATGTGAAATCCTTTGTTGGGCCTGGGCAGGCAGGTGAACTGCATGTTCCAGAGTACTTGGAACTAGCTGTAGGTTGTAGGCGAGAAAGGAACATGTCTTCTTCATTTCCTCACAAATCAAGAATTGGAGAAGTTAAAGGAAATCGTCCATGGAAAAGGGAGATCCAAGAAAGTTCTCCATCAGCATGGCGCCCTTGTTCAAACAGATGTTTTATTCTGACAAGCATTGTAGCATAACTGTCAACTGAAGCATTCAGTTCAGAGAAAAAGGCACTGTAATCACTCATTAAAACAAAGAAAATGGTCAGGTAGTTATCAATAGGGCAAAATACCTGCACACGACAACTGTTAAGGTGGGAATCTGAATGCATATTAAAATATCTTTGCATCATAACATCCTTCTAGATCAGAGGGTTCACTTTAATAGGAAATCTAATTGGTAAGTCACGCGCTTGCAAAATACCAAATCACGCTTCAAAATATGTGATGCCTAGTCCCGTATCATGTGACTCACAGCTTCTTTTGGGGCCGTCACGCGTCACGCAAAAATCCTTTGCCAGGCCCTGACTACGGCTGCTCGATATTTTTTTCCTTCTTAACAATTCTGCATGATATTTTTTTAAAACCAAAAGCACATGCTCGATATTTTTTTGGGGATTTGCACAACCCCCCCCCCCCCCATCAAAAATCTAATGGTCCACCCCTAACCATTTGAGATGGTTATCATTGTAACGAGATTGTCTTTCAATTCAAAACATGACGAGATACGTTAAATGAAATTAGCTGTGAATGTTTGAAAGAAATTAGTGGAATTGATAACATGTGGTAATAAGGTTTCATGTGATAGTTATCGCAGTAATGGAATTAGGCAGAGAGGAGGCGAGGGGCAGGCAACAACAAAGAGTGAGCCAAATTTGTTGCAATTGCAGCAGTTTAATAGTCTTTCATTTTGAGGTATTTTGTCGTATCTACCTGTTTCGATCCTTAGTTTGTGACAGCTTATCCTTAGGTTTACTTCTACAATGTTACTCTTGCTGTGACCATTTGAATACAAGTCAGCATATTGCAGCTTATGAGTTCCAACAGAGTGTTTGAAATATGATTTACATACTTGACTTTTAATATTCGAGACCCTTTAATATTGGCTTTGTTTTCTATCTATGGCTAGCACTGTTTGTGCTGTTTGTGAGTGGTTTTGCATCTCATCTCAGAATTAATAGACATAACAATCGTCTTCATGTTTGAACAAAATTCTTCATCAACCCTCACAATTTCTAAATGTAAGTCAGATTTACAATGAACACAAAAATCTACCCATTAACAACCTGTCAACATGATCTGGGACTAATAGCTATGTGTTTTTAAAATTTATAAAGTCCATTTACACATTTCAGATATGGCAGCTGAGATATTGAATCTGTTATAGGGGACGTTATTTCCCTGTAGCACCCAAGGATTGTTTTCAGAGGGATCACAGATCCTTTGATATGAAGAGGCAGCCAGGTGTGGGCAATGCGGGTTAACAGCCCAAATGGCATTCTATCTTATGGGAACAGAGGGACATCTGATTCAGGCGAAGAGTTTGCAGTGCAGAAAGCAAACTTATAGAGCAGGTTGTTTTTCCCATTTTCTTGAAGATTTTTCATCGCTATGATGGAATGTGATGCAAAGTCAGCTGGATTTGTGTCTATGCCATTCTTAATAGTGAGTTTGAGAAATGGCATGTTGGCGATCTCGCCAACATTCTCAACATCCTCCACACTAGTAGCTGCTGTGGCCTGTGTAGCTGAGTGAATGGCTGGTTGGCTGTTTTTTCAAGGGCTGGTGTTTGAGTGAGCTTGTCTACGACTGTAGTTGACCTGCACATCCTGTTTTCTCTTTGGTCTGACAAATCCAACTCCTCCAAGCAGTAATTTAATGTCAGTTTATTATGGACCTCTGCAGCATCCAAGCTGGGGAACTTGCTTCGTAAAACATTGTATGCTCTTGTCTGTATTCTTGAATCTATGTATAAAAAAAGAAAGTTTCAAACTTTAGTTGAAAGTATGAGACAGAAAAGTCTCTTTTACCCAAAGGCTACATCTTTGCGAAAAAGTCGAAGAGGTATACTTTTAATTCCCTACCAAATCTGATAAAAGTCACATATAATTTTAAATTGTACTTTGCTAAATCATGCTCATGTTGCTCACGACAAAAATAGGCATATTCGTGAGCAAACAATGAGTCATCGGTCACATGCGAAAATCAAAGGTCATTTACAACAACCAAATTAAGTGTGTTAAACTGACGGAATGGCTCATTCAGTTTGGATATTTATTTTTTACAAATTATAAATTTTGCATGCATTCGAAATCCACTGCTGAGTGTTGTGCAAGTTGGTTAGAGAAAAATTCTCAAAAAACTCATTGGCCCAAATCTTGGACTGAAGCTTCTCTGACAGCCTTGCGTCAATTGGAAGACTGGGGGAGGCGAACAACTGCGCAGGTATTTGCACCTCACCTGACAATGAAGCCTGGGTAGCACCAACAGATCTCTGCAATACTGTTACAGCCAATCCAGAGGTGGCAACAGCAGCACCGGGCACTGGGATGGCTGGTGGCAAATTGGAAACTAGCGGCAACTCAGACGCGGCATTAGACACCAAGGTGTTTCTATTCGCAGTACCACAATCCTCTGGGGGCGAAAGATGTCTGGTTACTTCATCCGCCACTTGGGCGACCAATTGGTCTAAAACACCCTGAGGGAAAGAGAGGGGTTGAGGCCCTCCTGCTGCCGCACCTGACGAGGAAGCAGACTGGTTGGTCTCAACAACGGCAGGGGGAGTCCAGTTCTCTGAGGTTTGTGCCGAGGTACCACGTCTGGACTTCTTGTGCTGGGTGTCCATGGCAGGCTGCGAGGCTGCACGCTTTCGTCGCTGCGGTACGGCACCAGCCGCTATCTCGTCTACCTGTGCGGAAGGATTCCGTAAACATTGAGAGCACTTCGGAGGCATTGATTCTGCAAAGGAACATGAAAAAACACCCCAGACACTACCAAAACAAAATTATGACAGATTAAAAAAGATGAAAAGCACCAGTCACGGGACAGAACAAAAATAAGTGGCAAGGGTAAAAAGACTAATCCCCTTAAGACCTATGTAGGACCAAGCCCAACATAAAATTAACCAAGAAGTGGGCTAGCCACAAAAACCATAAAGTTGGAGTCGAATCCCCAAGCAATAGAAATAAAACAAAAAAAGTGGCAAGGAATGCCTGGCAGACAAACAGTCGACACAGCAGCTTCCTTATAATGCCAAAATAAATCAAATACGGTGGACGAATCCACACTAAAACAATGGATAACTCCATTAAACCGAGGACAAATCCTCTATCACAAATGTGAAGGACGAATTCTAACACGAAAATAAAATAAGATAAGTGGCAAGGAATGCCTGTCAGACAAACAGTCGACGCAGCAGCTTCCTTATAATGCCAAAATAAATCAAATACGGTGGACGAATCCACACAAACAATAATGGATAACTCCATTAAACCGAGGACAAATCCTCTATAACAAATGTGAAGGATGAATCCTAACACAAAAATAAATATTAAGTGGAGAATGCCTGTCAGACACACAGGACCAGCAGCTCATAATGCCAAAAAATCAAATACGGTGGACGAATCCACACTAAAACAGGAACTCCATAAAAAAGGACTAATCCCATCAAAACTGTGGAGGACGAATCCTCACACAAAAATACAAAGTAAGTGGACCAGCCACAAAAAATCTTAAACTTGGAGACGAATCCCCAAAACAATAAAATAAAAACATGAAATAAGGAAAAGTTTCAACCCTAAAAGAAAATCCCATGACTGGACTAAAGTTAAATGTAAAAACTGGTAAAATGTGAGGGGTGGAATGTGTGAAAAATTACAAACATGCAGGGAATGTGTGAAGATATCACAGCAAGCGCAAGGCCCGCAAAATGGCGCCTCTGTAACTACGATTAAATGATATTGACCCGCTGGGTTTAGGTGGACCCCATCAGGCAAATAAAAATCCTTCCCTGGGTGAGAAAAATCTCGGTGAAGCCAACAAAAAACATTAGGGATAGGAGAAAGGACACTGTCAAGATACTGCTGAAGAATCTCAACGCGTTTCGCAAAAGAAGCCGCCTCGTGGTGTGATTGACCACGTGGAATGACATGACAAACACCAACGACAGGAACTTTATAAACCTCCAATAGATGACAAACAAAGCTCTCGATTACAGAGCAAACAACCTTTGAACCACTTTGTTCAAACCGACAGACACAGTGGTAGCTGCTAACTCCAATCAAAGAATAGTGACATGTTTTAAAGGAGTGAGACAGGACTTACCTAGCAGAAAAGAGAGAGAGCAGTAAACTTGGCCATTAGAGTCGACCATGCAAAGATACTGTATAAAACTTAGCCCCCCTACGTTCCAAAATGCTGCACCACCAATTGGTATGCATGATGCGCTGAACTGTGTTTCCTAACATGACATTGTGAACATCATTCATCTGATACTGACCACTCTTCCATATCTTGTACTCTCTCTGCCTTAAGCCAGTATCCTGTTTCTTGGTCTAATCCTTAAATGCTCTATCCACTTAATATGCCGTACAAGGTGTCATATCCAGCATTATTCAGTTGTTTAGTTTCTATCATTATCTGAGGGCAAAATTATTTAATGCTGCTGAGAAATTACCCATCACCACAGAGCGAATAAAACACTTAATTAATATTTTTATTTTTTCTTACAAATTTCCAACTTCAAACAAACTGAAGACTTGAAGATTTTTTACCAACCCTGAAAATTGTGCCAGAATAGAATTTGACTTCAAACGCTTGTGGATTTGATCAGCTATGAGTTTCTTTTCCTTATCCCTGCTCTTTTCCTTATTCCAGCTGGATAACCATGTCAAGTACTAAGTTAGCTGTACTCTTTGTAACAGCTGATTACAGGGTTTCATCTTCTTTTTTCAAGGCTTCAAGAGCCTAAAAACAGGCAAAGGAAGAACATGAGCTAACTATCATGTAAAATGATGGCAACCAAGAACTTAAAGGTGTGGTGCTGCTTAAAGTCAGACAACAATGCAGCTGCTATGACAAGAAACCCTTTTATTTTTTATGCCTGTGAGACCAAACCTACAACGCCAGCAAGCATAGCAGGGACAGATTCAAAAATCCGCGAAATAGAAGATGGTGTGAAATTGAAAGGAACAAAAAAAAAACTCTCACAACACATGAAGAAAAAGATGGAACTTCAACTACGGAGTGTAGTGACAGAGTGCCACGAAGGAGGAAATGCCAGTCCCCCGCCCAAAAGATTAACTAAACATTCAAGACAAAGCCAAAAATGCGCCACCCCCAACCATGATACTAGGAGAGATCCACAGCACCCCAAGCAACCAACCCCCTCACCACCCACACTGGAGGACTGTGACAAGTCTGAGCATAAAACCCACAGTTCAATCCCTCCCACGAGAGAAGTCCCCCAGCCCTCTTTCCACCACCCACGCAACAGGATCACAGGAAACAGGCCCGCACCCCCAGCAACGAAAAAACAAACCTTCATTTGTTTCAGTGAAAAGTGGCTGCAGAAAGAAACAAAGAGGTCCCCTCCAAGATGACAGCCATATTCCATCATGTCCCCACAGCGAGACGACAGCACCCACCCAAGAATGCTTTTACAGTCCCCCCTCACACATCTGAATCCCACCCACTCTTTCTCCTGCATACGGCCTTATCCCGAAGCCCCAAGTAGCGCGCAAGACTGAACATGGAAAAGAAAGCCCGACACCCAGGCGGGTGAGGGAGAGTAACTCAGAAGAGAAAAAAAAAGAAAGAAAGAAAAAAGGAAGGAAAAAAGTGACTATATGGAGAGACATACCAGCGAGACAGAGGACCCATGGAAGAAAAAAAGAAAATGGCCCCAGAGATATGGTGAAGGAAAAGAATATAAAAAAAAAAAGGGCACCACCTCCGAACAAAAAAAGAGAACAAAAGAATATAAAAGAAAGGAGAAATGAGTGAAGGAGAGGAGAGAATATGAAGGCCCTGTCATTCCTCTGAGTAGTAAAATAATTAAAGTTTGCAGGTTTAGCTAAAGATTGTCTTCTCACGTGAGGAATGTCGCTCATCTGGGCTGGAGGATGAAGAGGACGTCAGAGATGAGAGAAAATGAGAACTCCCATAGCTGCAATGAACAAGATGCTGCCCGACTAAAAAAAGAGAAAAAAGAGAAATTTACCACACTTAAGACCGAAAATACACCAGTTTTGACGAACTAAACTTACTTGAGGTGACTTCGTGCTCTGCGGTAGTCCCAAGGTTTGATGTAGTTTCTCGCGAATGGTTTTTGGTCAGCCCCTTGATCCAAGGTGTTTTCCGCAGAGGTCAACGTGGACTGAGAAGAATTCTTTCTGCCTTAGCTTCGGCCTTCACTTGGAACGTTGATGCATCGGGACACGAACTTTCTCCGGCAAGTACAGGAAACCAGAAAATTCAGTAAATGAGAGATGAAAAGAATGAAGTTAGTGAAATGGGTGTCAAGAATGGAGGGTGAGGATGGACCAGACACTTTCCCCACTACTTTGGGGCACAATGGAATAGTTTGTTGAGACAGCCCTTTGTTAGTTACGACAATACCCTGCCTAAGGAATGATGAAAGAGGGAGAGGGTATTGTTTGAGCACCAAGCTTTGAAAAGGGAACCGAATTGTGTTTTCCGAAATCAAATGGAGCAAAAGCAGAAACAAGCAAAAAGGGATAAGTAATTGGGTACTTTTGCGTAATATGGTTTGGAGCATGACTGAATGAAGGTGTGGGTGAGTCAAAACTCTATGTAAAACTATAAAAAGCCTGCAACTTATGAAACTCATTTTCATATTAGAGTACTGAGCACCACTCATACTTTGATGACAACGCCATTTTTTTTAACTGTGTAGGCAAGGTTATTCTAGATGTCTGCTCGACTAACTAATTGCTCTGTTATAGCAAGGTATAAAAAAATTCGAGTGGTTGATACTGCCCACTGTTGCAAAGTTAATATTCTCTAATTTGGGCTTTTTCAGCCCATAGGTCACTACTATTATAGCATTTCCTTGAATGCAAAGAGTTTCTTCCTCATCTTGAGGCACGATGTTATTGACAAAGTCTACAATTAGTAAAGGTTTTTCACCCTTTGCAATCCTTCTTAGTTTCCGAAACAATTCCGTGTTGCTTTGCAGCACTTGCCATGGCTGGGGGATAGTTTGAGTAGTTTGCCATGCTTGGATGCATTGAACACCTTGCAGGGCTCGATTAAAAGCTGGTTGCAATGCCCACATGGCGTCATCCATTTGTAGATCATGCACAGGGTCAGTGGTCTTTAGTAGCTCATCTAGTGGTATTTTGCCCAATTGCACCATTTTCTACTTTTGTTTTGATTTCTCTTCCAAGATGCAGAAATGCTGGTGACACTCCTGTGGTTGCATGAGGTGTTGCGCGATGGTTAACCAGGAAGGTATACGTGTCTAAATGCCAGTCGTTGCCTTCAGCATGGGCGGTGCGAATCGCTTTCTCCATTTTCCTGTTAAACCTTTCAACTGATTAATTGGCCCGTGTACAGTAGGGAGTGACTTTGCAATGATTGATGCCATATGTCACCAGGAATTTCTCAGATTCCACAGATACCAGATTTGCTCCATTATTAGTCACAACTTTCTCTGCCAATCCATGCACAGAAAAGATTTTTCCAATATGTCCAATAGTGGAACACAGAATCGCTACTTTGGGCCAGCACGTACATGCATCTTCACAGACTAGCAAACTTTCCCCAAAACGGATATGGTCTGCAGAGGTCTATGTGCACCTCTTGCTATTTTTTGTCAGGCATCTCTGCCATGCAAAGTGGCTCTGCTGTAGGCTTGTCTGCAACAGACTGGCAGGGTAGGCAAGCCTTGACCCTTTTTTCACTTAGTTCACGATACCTGGCCACCATACTTTCTCTCTGACCATTTGTTTGGGTGGCACGATCCCTAGGTGCCCCTTCTGTGCATTAGAAAAGTTGCCTGTCAAAGAGTACTTATCATGACAATCTGATAGCCTCGCAGAATGATTCCATTGCTTTCACACAGTATATCTTTAACCCACTTAAAGGGTTTGAGTTCTGGTATTTCTGACCTCCAATGAACAATTCAAACACTTGCATTTATTTTAAAAAGTGAAATCTTTATCATTAAAATTGTATTTAAATGGCTTTATTTCTAACATGACAAAAAATTTAGTTCTGGGTTAATAGCTCTTGCTTCCAGCTCCTGAATCCTTAACATGATTTCCCGTTTTTTAAGTAATAAATTGTCAATTTCAATGTCCAGTTTTTTTTTTTTACTCTCTTTTTGAAGCACTGAAAAGTGCAAAGCATTTATGTCATCAATTGATACTCTTTTCCTTTGTGGAAGTGGTGACTTCCCCTTTCCCTTTGCTGTGTAGCTTCGTTCTTTTGGAACTCTGACTGCCCTGTTCAGGGTCTGTGGGACGACGGCTGGTATTGCCCTGTTCAGTTATGACTGAAAGCTGGTGCTGGTGCCCTGTTCTGGCATCACTGGAAGCTGGCAGCTGGTGCCCTGTTCTGGCATCACTGGAAGCTGGCTGCTGGTGTTGTTTGAAAAATCAGCACTGCCAAAGGCATCAACAATTATTGTTGACTGAGCTGCAAGCAATTTGTATAACAAAATGTGTAGAGATGAGCACATTTATTGATTTGAGCTTTATATGTTCCATAGCATAAGCAGATATAACTAAAAATATAATACATCATTGGAAAATTAATTAAATTTAAAGGGTAAAACTGATTCACACCAAGTATTTTGCCTGAAAAAAATGCCATGCGGACCGCCAAGGGAACATATTAAAAAATAATATATAATTAATTATAACAAGGGAAAACTTTTCTGTCATTATTATTTTTAAACACGTTCGTTTTAATTAGTAGACTTATTGATAAGTAATTGTATACAACAATGTTAAATATTGAAGAAGTCTTAAAGTGTAGAGAATTTCTTTTAATAGCTTCAATAATCTTGAATATTTTTTGCAATTTGACACGGTGACAATTGTATGCAGTCTTCTACAGACTACAATTGGGCCAAAAAGAAGAAACTGATTTAAAACCATCAACAAGTAATTCTGCAAATGACGTCGCAAAAGAGTAGTAAACAATTAAAAACGGGCACCGAGCGAACCCCCAGTGAACCGGGAAGGGTCGCATCGAGAGTCACAGTAGTACCCTCGGGGAGCCCAGAGTCCCAGGGCCCGATGAGGAAAGTAAGAAGTAACCCTCGGGGAGTCGGGCTGTTTGCCTCCACCAGTCTTCCTATTTGCAGCAGCACATTTATTGTGCTCTTTTTTGGCGTTGCTAACCATTCCTCTCCACTTTTCCTTGACTTCTAGCGTGGTCCGCTTACACACGCCGAGTGAATTAACCCGCTCCGTAATTTCTTCCCACACCTTTGTTTTGTTTTTGTTCGTAATGGTGGAAGAAAATTTGCTCTTAATAACGTCGAGGTGCTGCTCCGCCACCTCAAGCAATAACATGCACTCCGCGGCCGTAAAATTCGGCTTTCTTGGCCGTTTTGTGGGAGAGGGATCGATGTTTTCAGCGTTTTCAGCCATTTTGTTGGGTTTTCCCGCAAACAACGCGCGAGCAGGTCACGCAAGCCTAGAATCACCATAGCAACTGGTTGGATAGCGATTTATCCGTCGGATAGTTATCCGCAACGCTATCCAGGGTTTGTGCAACAACTTTTTATCCGCTGGATAACTTCCGTGGTAGCCGTTTTTTGGGTTGGGTAATTTTCCTTTTAATTGGGCCGGGTTTGGAGACGCTCTGTCATACTAACAATGTTTCCAAATCCTTGATTGATTCCTGAGAGACAGTTCATGGATTGCAAAGTGGTGAGGGCCTTCACAGCCTGATCAGCAAACTTTCACAAGGCGGCTCTGTCTCTGCTTGCGATTGGTGGCCCTTTAGTGAGGTTGTTCACTATAGAACTGATGATCATACACGATCTGCCATATCTCTCTTGGAGGATCTGCAGCGCTTGATGAATTCCACCAGTGGCTGTTTCAAGGCCACATACAGCTTTCTGGCTTCACCACCGTGGAATTGCAGTAGACAGGTCATCTTGCTCTCATTGTCAATGTCTTTGCAAGACATCACACAGTGTTGGAAGTGCTGTTTGAACAAGGGGAACTTACCTGGTGCTCCGAGGAACTTTGTTCTCTGGATAGGAGGTAGGACTTGATTGTGAGCAAGCCTTTGTTGTCCAATTGAAACTTCCTTCATGGCTGAGGCAGCCAAAGTTAGGGTTCTAAATGAGCAGGTGTGGGCATTCCATTCACGCTTGAGGTACCAAACAGAGGCTGACAACTATAGGGCTGACAACTGTAGGGTAGGCTCAGACCGCTTACAGTGACAGACGAAGCACTAGTCCAAGTGGTGTTTACAGGTGTGACAGGTACTTTGGTAGAGGCTGGTGCAAATGGTCTTGACTCTACGGGTGGAGACCAATAGGGCAGTGTTGAGGGAGGAAGATGGTTCATTACAGGTGACCTTAGACTGCTGACAGTGGTTGTGGATGAAATGTTTGTCTTAGAGGTATTCAATGGCATGACAGACACTTAAGTGGAGGCTGGCACAAATGGACTTGGCATTACGGTTACTCAACATAGGTGGGTTCGGACTGCTCGTGGCTGTGGATGAAGCACCAGAGAGGCATGCAGGCACAGAATGTGTGACAGTTATCAATGGAGGATTAATATCACTGCCAGAAGAAGCTGGTGCACGATTGAAGGGTGGTGACTCCACTGATGATGTCTCATTGCCTGATAATCCCTCTTCCATTTCTTCTGTAGGTTTGGCCTCTTAAGTCCATAATGGCAGCTGCTTTTGTTGCTTCAGCGAGCTTGCAGTCTGCTTCAGTCTTTAGGGATTCCAGCCTAATGATGGCCTTTAGTTCTTCTTCCTTGGATTTTCGCATCCAGGAAAGTTCATATTGTTTTCTTTTCAGCACCAACATCTTTGTTTCTTCTTCAACTCTCTGTTGTTTCTCTTGTTCCACAAACACAAGAGCCAGTTGAGCCTTTTCTGCCTCCAATCTGCGGGCTTGCGCCTTTGAACTGTAAGTGACGTTAGGTGACTCCATGATGCCTTGGCCAGACTCGATCATTAAGCGCGGCTGCAAACTGATTCCGTTACAATTGCAGAGAGGTCAATCCTTTGCTGTGATAAGGTGGGGATTTTTTTGAAATTTGAATGCTCTTGTCTGTACTAGCTACTTCCAAATGCTTACTGTCTGAGTCTACAAATCCGTTCCATAATGTTTCAAAATGGTCCAATTTTCCCTTCCCTAGTGTGACGTTTAAAGGGACTGTTAATAATGCTTCAATTTCCTTTTGAACAGTAGTAAGTGTGTTAAGATGGCTGGAACGCGAACGCTTTAAGGAGATCGCTCTTTCCCTAACCATACCTTCTGGGTCTAACAGAACTGTTAATCTAATTTCCTGTCTCCCTGCACCACCTTTCGCCATATTTGCTACAAGTGAATATGCAAAGGTTTCCTCGACTCAAATTGGGACATGAAATAGCGACGATAGTGCAGGCGGTACACGTATTTGCGGCAGTCCACATAGGTACGGTAATAAGTGTTTCAGTTTAAATGGTCCAGGATACAGAGTGGCAAGCGAAGCCACATGCTCTTGTTTGCATTGTGAAACTGCGACAAAACAATACAGCAATTGTTATAGAGGCGACAGACAATTACTTGATTAAAAACATGAATATGTGCCTGAGGTGGGGTCTATTCCAATATAGAAGCTTGACGGTAAGAATGTGACAAAGTAACAATGGCGAGAAGGCTCGTAATATGGTATCGTAAGAAAATTATAGTAACTACTCAAATTAAAGACAACTCATGCACGGCTATGGAAGTGAAAATCACAGTAAAACTTATAAATGAACATCACAAAATTACCACTGACAAAATTAAAAACATTGCTTGCTGAGTACCCTTACCAGAACTACAACATGTATATTTGACATATATAGGTTGCACATATTTAACAATTATCCTGCGCGGGAATACGCGATACTTAGCCGACGAGGCCGTAGGCCGAGTTGGCTAAAATCAGACGATATTCCGAAGATTGAGCAGGATAATTGTTTTATTATTCAACAAATTGGCAACGAAACACATTTTGCACATAGAAAAACTGTAATTAAGCAGCGCTTACAAGATTTCGGACGAATTTTCGCAACCTACATTCGAGGATATCTGTTATGTACGGATGAAGATATCGTTAACATTTTGACCATATATGGGCAGCGCGCGCATCTGTTGAATAATAATTTAACATATATGTTACATATATGTGGCATATATGTCACATGTATGTCACACGTATGTCACATTTATGTCAAAAATATGTCAACAATGTGTAACATATATGTAAAATAGTTGTAATAATTCATTTACACTGCAGGCTCAAAAGGGGCATGCATATACATTGAAAGGTGATGCATGTCACATGTAACCTGAAAATGAGACATAAAATATATATTTACTAGTTCTTTTGTATCCGTTGCAAATCCTCTTACTTTTGTTGATCAGTTTATACCCTCTATGTGTATATATGTACGTTGTAACTGCATGAACATATAATTTCATGCATACCGGTATATAAATTTATGCAGCTAAAAATATTTTTCTGGCAAGTGCTTCATTAAATATAATTTATTTTTCTCTTTCAATTAACTTACAATCATTTTAAAATCTAGAATCAAATATGCATGGTCCACTGACTGAACAATGATGCTGACAATAAAACGGAGTAATAATTTGTTTAGAAAAAGACATATAAAATTCCAAAAATATATTCTAGTGCAACCTGGCCCTAAACATTTAATTGGTTAAAAAATATAATGCTCAGGAACATGCAACTGTAACGAAAACGTTTTGAACACGCTTGCAACACTAATTGTTATTTTTAATTTATTGCTATAATTTCTTTTTTTTTTTTTTCCTGTTCACTTCTGCTTTCATTAAGTTACGTTACATTTTTCTTTTTGAAACACCTCTCCTGCTGGATGTGCATTTGTCTTGAATTGCTTAACGAACAACAGCAACTGTAATAAGATCACAATATTGTCAAAATATTGTTTAAAAACTGTGTAGCGCAGTCTGTTGATCACATAATAAAGTTAGAGTTTCGTTTATGAGCTAATTTTTGTAAATAAATCCAGACGTTTCGGGACTTCTGTCCCTTCATCAGTGGAAAATAGCCGTTAAAGTCAGCGCGCGTCATTTTCTTTGAATGTGGCAACATTGCGTGCACGCGCGCTAACTGAGTCCATTTAAATAAAAGCAAAGTCAATGTTTATGCCGCGCGGCTGTAGAGTGCGGCATTTGAAGATCAGGCGGCCTTCCGCGCTGCGTCTTTCTCTGATGTTCGTAAGGCCTGATCGCACAACAGACACCATCATGTCATCTGTTGTGTGACCAGGCGAGGAGAAATGTTTTGCTACGGGCAGGTCAGCTTTCCTCTCGACAGATCTTAAATGTTCGCAGAACCTGTCACCGAGCCTACGTCCTGTTTCGCCAATGTACGACATGGTGCATGCACGACAAGTGATAATATAAACGATGTTACTGGTCGTACACGAGAACCTCTGTCGTATTGTCAGCGGTCCACCAGGGGTGTTGATCTGGGAGGCTGGATTGGCATGGGCGCAGGTCCTGCATCGTGGGCGGTGGCACGGAAAGGTTCCATGGGGTTCATCCCCTGTGTTAGCGCCGGATTGAAGACTGCTGCGAACCAAGGAATCTCTTAAATTGGTGTCCCGGCGGTAAGCACCGAGTACGCGCGAGTTGTCAAAGAGTTCCTTTGTTTCAGGATCTGATTTGAGCAGAGAGAAGTTCTTTGAAAGAATGTTCTTCACGTGGCGGTTGATTGGGTTGTAGATTCTTTAAAAACAGACTGCACAAATGCTGTGAAGTGAAAAGAGAGAATCAACTTAAACTATGTTTTCAGTAGATACAGTACTATTTCTCAAAGCCAGTTTTATGTTCCTAATGCCAGCTAGGTTGTCACTTATGGAATATCACTGCATGAAAATTGTTTCAATGCATAGGAAGTTTATAATAACCTGGCCCCCCTAGCTCCATTGTTGCCAATGTTTTGTTGTTTCAATCGATCCGATCGCAATTCAAGGCATATATGCACCATTGCTTTTTAGCAGTCGACACTTTCTTGTAATAGCTACCTTGGTTACCAATTTAAAGATACGCTACATTTGACTTACATGTATGAAATGAGAACCATATACAAAGCAATTTTTACCGTTCAATTTCGTTTTTAGCTCTTTTATTTTCATTTTGAGTTTTGCATTTTCTTCTCTCAAAGAAATGCTTTCCTGGCACTCACAGGGATGTAGTGGAGATTCTGGTGCCCTATATGCATGTAGTGCAGGGCTTGATCCTGAAAGAGACATATACTTCATCTGAGATAATTTTACAGTATCTAAGTAAAAGCAGCAGAAGGAAAAATTTGGATTTGCTTTGCCTTTCCAAGCTAAATTGTGTGGAAACCAATAATGCTAACCCCAATAAAGTATATAATTATTTTATGAAAGCTTTACATATTTCCTAGTTTTGGATATTGTTTCACTTAATTTGATGGCCATTTCCCATACTTAAAGTTGGCTAAAAACCGCGACACAGTCCTTTCAAGTCAAATAATTATACACCTCATAGTATCAGAAGGCATTTAAGCTTACGTAAAACAGCTTCAGAATATACATGTACATCAATCTGTGTAAAATGTACCTTGTTTTCCCTTGTGTTTGGGATCAACTGTAGGGCTCCTTAAATCAGTATTTGCACCTGTGGATTATAAGCAGTTAGAAGCTAGAATATCGTATCTTCTCTTATAAAAAAAATTTAACGCCCCCAGCGTTTAGTACCAGCTGGACCTGTTGGACCAGCAATTTATTTGAAGCCAGCATATTATCCAGGGCTGTCATTAAGTATATGTAAAATAACACCAAATGACATCTTCACCTGTAACATCATATGAACTCATCCGTTACGGGTCATGGCCCTTAATGACTGCCCTGTTATCAGGGTCTGGCTTGAAATCTTCTGTCACTTTTTACGTTGATGGTGAGAGTCAAGGGCACTTTGTCAAACTTGCTTCTGGTCATTTACTTTGGTGTGGTGTGGTGAAGTGGTGTACTTACAGGGCTTGACCCTGAAAGAAACATGTATTTTTAAAGTGACCCCAAACTACATATACTATCGCTAGCATCTTAGTGTGAACACCTGCCGCCAAAATATGATCTAATTGGGTATTTAACATGGCGTGATTATTTGTCAAACATTTGAAGTTAAGCAGACCATAATGTGAACTTTCGCACTCAAAATGCTTAGCATTATAACACTGAGTATGGGCAAAACTTCACTAGAAGCGATTCAAGTTGCATAGCGACATTTTATTTTAATCATTTTGAAACCGGAATGTGTTGAACTTTTCGCCTGAAACTTGCCGTCAAGGTCTGCCAAACTTTAAACGTTTGATATCAAAATCATGTCATGTTTAATATCCAATTAGATCATGTTTTGGTGGCACGTGTTCACAAGCGACGGTAACTTATACACTTAATCAGCTCTAAGTAGTGTACACTGAATAATTTGTTTGTTCTTTTCTTTGTTTCTGGAATGTTAGCTTTTTCTGAATTTTGTTGGAATTCGGCACAGCTCTTGGGGTATCTTGGAAAATAAAACATACATTCAATTAAATCATCGTTTTCTTGAAAACGAGTACCTTTATTTTACCTGCTCCTTAACGCAACAGAACTCCATAGCGTCTGTCACAGTTTCATTGTTGACATTTGCACCTGAAGCAAGGTAAAACAAAGCAATGTCTGCATTGTAAAATGAAAGTATCGCTGTGTTACAGACAAAAAAATCACGGAGATCAATAAACCAATAACAAACCATTCGCAAACTGCCACCCGACGTTCAAATCTGGCCTCTAAATCTGCTGGCGTCAAACCATCAAGGTCAGTTTCCTCACTTTCATCAACTTTGCTTTCCCTTACAAGTGGTTTGTCTTGATAAGGTTCCGGCTCTCTTGTTGCAAGCTCGAGGTCTTCTGTAGATTCTTCGAAGTCAGAAAAACTTTCAAACGAGTCAGACTTAAACAAATCATCAAAATCACTAAGCATTTTGCGACTTCTGGCGACAATCAGCGAACAAACATTGGGTCAAAATGCTCTTGGTTACAGCTTGTGGTAAACTAGAACCCGGGTCATGAGACAGATTTGGGCCTAAAAGTGTGTATTTTAAACGCGAAAAAATGCTTTTAAAGAAATATTTAGCACTTTAAAAGCTGAAAAGTGTTTAAAATAGGTATTAAAATATAAGAAACACAAATAAAAAAGCTCGTGTCATATGCACTTTAAATTGTTCCTGCGACTATGGCTTTCTAGTTTGATCGCCCACTCCTTCTCAAAGTTTGCACTCTTTGTCAATTCATTCACACCTTTCTCCAGCTCAGAGATTGTCTTTTCATGAGCGACAACTCGTTCTGACAATTTGCTAATTGACTCTTGAGTAAATTGCAAGCTCCTTTCTAGATGAGCATTTGTATTCTCCAGCTGCTTTTGCTTTTCTTTAATCTGGTCGATTTCTACTATCCGCGCCAGAGCCAGGTTCATCTCGGCTATAATGTCGGCCATATTGCAGCAACCACTGCAACTTCCATTATCTTCCGTCTGTGATCCTGATTCACTTCTCCTTGGTTTCTTTCGACCTGCGTCCCCCGAGTCTTCATTCATGGTGCTATGGCGTTTGAAGGCTTCTTATTAAGCCATGTAAGATAAAAAGTCTGATATCAAAAAGACATGTCCACTCGCTCGTTGGTCGTTCCCAATCTCCAAAAAAATTGCAACAGTACAGCAACAGTGCAGTATTAAGAATGGCAAATGTAACAACATGTTTTGGGGGCGCCATTTTGTGTACTATGCGGAGTACCACAAAACCAAAATACTGTAACACAGGCGAGATGAATTCAACTTGGTCCCCGGCATCCCAGGACGAACACTCTCTTGTGAATGAAATTTTTTTCATCCTGCGAAAAAACTCATTTTGGCTCTCATGTAGGTTACCGTTGTAGTTTTAAGCATGTGTACAGAGAGCTGAGAAGACCAAATGATTCGCAACATTTCTAACAAGGCACTTCAACAGCTAGGTTAAAATATAAATATACTTTATAAAAACATAATAAGTATACTGTTTGTTTCATTTATAAGGTTACACAATACCTTCAGAGGGCTACTTTTGTCGAAAATTTTTTGGACTAAACCGTAGTTAGTAGAGGGAGACTGGTTAGGAAACCTGGCGAACTAGAGTCTTCAAAGGACAAAAACAACCTTCTGATGTTCATAATTGTCACGTGACATTTACCCTGCACACACAAAACCAAGATGGCGTCCGCTTCAGGCGAACTTCGATGCAGTTCTCAATATTTTAGAAGAAGATGACGCTTTGGGAGAGCATTTTAAAATATCTGTTTCTAATGTAAGTAGCTCATGAGATCAAATGGTTCCATATTGGCTAGACTATGGCAAAATTGCTTCTTCAACTCCTAGTTCATGAGGGCCACAACACGCTCGAAGGCTTTGATTTTCTCTGTGATCGGAAACAATAAGTTTACCTCGTTCTGTCATCAAAAGAGCTAAACTTTCTGAAACATTGTCATCTCTTGTATTATTTTTGAAAACTGTTCGATGCTCAGATACAACATATTTTATGGGTTTAACTAAAAGCAGGCCCGCAGCCCACGGTCCGCTTCACGGCCCGCGGCCTGGCAGCCCGCGGCCCACAGATTTTTGGTCAGTGGTATATTAACGGGCATGCTCAGATAGTAGGAATCGGCGAGTATGGTCTAAAATGGGCGAAGGTGAGATTTTGGTTGCAATCCTTGTATCTCTTTGATACTTTTCGCTTAGGGAACGTTCTTCTATGTCGCGTACGAGTACATTCTTCTATTTCGCGGGTTGGCCCACAGAATTTGGTCTTTTGTCAACACAGCGGACGTTTGTTCTACAACGATGTAAGTTTTAAGGGCATTGAAACTCTTATGTAATAAACTATCTCATGTGTTTCGTGTTTTTTTTTTGGAAGTTGTATATTGCCAGCATGCCACGACAGGGTAAGGTACAAATACCCAGCATTAGCGTGTACATTGCGTGTTTGTAGCAATCCCATGAGGGATTGGGAACGGTAGAAAGTGGAGACGGGAAGCGCCTACTTTTCTTGGAGGAGGTGTGAAGAAGCGCATTGGATCCTTTTTTCTTCTCAATTTTTCCACTGCATTTTTATATACTTCTTTGGGATTACCTTCCGGGCATTTTGTCATTTAGGTGTTTGGTTTTATCCTTTTTTGGGGGGAGGGGGAGGGGAGTGGGGTATTAATGTGTATTAATGTGACAATTATATACTTGATAAACCAAATTTGATGATTTCGACATTGCTGATCCTAGCAGTATGCAGGATGCGTGTCACTTATCAACCTAGTAAATGGCCCAGCTCACAGCGAGTCTCTCATAGCTCAGTTGGTTAGAGCGCCCAACCGGTATCTGGGAGGCCATGGGTTCGATTCCCGTCGGGGACTCAGATTTTTTTCTTTGTCCCACGCTCGTGTCATGTAGAATAATTTCTTCACTATTTATCACTGAGCTTAAAATCTACCATCTTTATTATTTACAATTAAGACATTGTTTATGAAAGGGCACCAAAAGCTTACATCCCTTACCAGCATCCCTTACCAGACGTCGGTTCCAGGGACCATTGGTTGCTAAAGTAAGAACACAACACCTTCATAAATTACATCCTATATGTACATAAAAGATGCTGCAATCTTTAAAAATGAATTTAAAAAACATATTAGTGAGCACTTTTTTAAAATTACTGATTTGATGTCAAGTAATACAAAGTTTCATAAGTGCATTGCACCCAATACTTACAGAAACAATAGTGGGACATCTGAAGTTTCTTTGTGCATCGCTAAAATGATAGAAAGAGTAAAGTTTAGGGTTTTGAAAAAGTTAAGATATGCTTTCACTGCAAAATGCCATTTACCTGTTTTCTTCAACACTCAACGCTAGTGCTTTCCTGTGAGCTTCACTTTCACAGTAAGGACCATTGATGCTAAAGGTTAAAATAAATCTTGCGTTAATATCAGATGTTGTTCCAAACAAGAGTTCACACAGGTTATGGTAAGTAATAAATTGTAAGCAAATATTTCAGTTTATAGGAAAGGTGCTTAAGAGAAACACAAAAATTTTTATTTTATAACTGCAAGTCAGTACCTGTCTTGCCATAGCATCTGTGGATTTTTTCCCTTTAGCAAAAAAAAGCATCACAATCAAAAACTGTATGCAAACTGTGTGAATTAAGTGTACAGAATTTCCAGTTATCCCAATGTAAATGAACGAAAGCAACATAATTTAACAATGTTCAACGCCACAACTTACGTTTTCATCAGCGTCTTTGTGTACAGGTCTGCCCGGGAGAGAAAAATAACATTCACTGAGCGAGTAAGTTCAAAAATTATAAAGAAAGAAACAAGCGTTTTAAGTCTGATCTGTTGAAACTTACATTGTTTGAAAACAAACGTCCACTGTGCTATCGGGTTCTGTTAACGGAAGTGAATATAAACAATGAAATGTTGGTTTTTTAGCATAAAGTAACAAACAGATCCAAGGATTGCAGAGGATTAAAATGATTGAAATTGCAAATAAACCAAAATCTCACCTTCCTCCATTTTAGACACTTGCCGATTCGTACTATCTGAGCATGCGCGTTAATATACCACTGACCAAACATCTGTGGGCCGCGGGCCTGCTTTTAGTAAAACCCCATATTTTAGAGGACTATCAAGAAATGTAGCTACCTTATTGTCCACATCGATTGCAGATAAGATGCTTGCTCATGTAAGACAATCAAAAGTACAGAACAGTGCAGCAGTTTCTGTCAGCAGTGCCCTTTCTGACTTCAGTACCTGGGGGGTTATGTTATCCACAATCTTCACAAAAAATTTTCAAGGACAGGTACTTTGGAAATTAGCCAGCACGCAATTGCCATTCTCAAGGCTGGGAAGCAGGAATCGAATTCCGACTCACAAAAACTGGTATCCAGCTTGAATCGTGGAAGCTTATGGTCCATAACCAAATCGGTTGAAAATATATTCTCGAGGACTGAACGTTTCTTTCAAATTTCAACATGAATGTGGAGCACTAAAATTGACATTGCTGGTATAGCTCACAAGGCTTCAAGTGACAGTCAGGTGATTTCTAATTATCAATCCATGGTTTCCAGTGCTTATCTTGTTCCAGCTAGTCACACTAACAAGAATGTTCTTGATTGCATGGTTAACATGTTTGTACGGGTCCATTCTTTCTCTCATGCCAAGGGCTTAGTCAATGCTTACAAAATGAAGGAGAAGAAATCCAAATGCAAGGCTTTACGGAAAGAAATTAAGAGAACTTGTGATGAGCAAACACAAGCAAGGCAAACATATGCTACGAATTGTCATGACACAGATCATTCGTGCCTGTGAGCCAGCTCTCTGGTGTTTCTCTTTCTCGAATATTTGATATTTTTTTGCATGCTAGATTCCTTTGTCGTAGGGAGAGAAAGGTGAGATCTCCTATCTCTTTCCCCTCGCATGCCAAAAAATCTAATGTAAAAAAGCACTGGAGAGCTGACTCGCAGGCTAAACCAGGCATGAATTTCAATTTAGACCTAAAGCTACTGTATAAGTTACAGTGAAGAGGAACATTGTGTAGATCACAAATAATTTTATTCTATTCGTTTTTCATATGTTACAGTTGACTAATTGCAAACTTATTTGCTATGGAAAAAAATCCGTTATAGCTAGAACATAGTGACCATAGATACACCTAAAACAATGATTCAAACGGTATACTGCATATGGTTTTATTTCTGGTGAAATAGAGAGTAAAACAAAAACCTCTCAAACAGGAACTTGTAAAGCTTTACAATAAGCATTCAGTTGGCTGTTTCACTACTAGTATAGTTTATATTTTAAACTGTACTTGCCCATCCTCTTTTGGGTAGGTTCTAAATTATGTTTTGTGTACAGTGGAACCTCAATTTAACATTGTCTATTTTAGGACAAGAAAATCGCAACTTATTTGATGATGCAATTTTGAAGTCCTCTTTGACATGTTGAGTGAAGGTTCCTCTGTCTTTTAGATTTTGTTTTAATATTGTTTTGAAAATATCACTCATTTCTGCATTTAACAGATATTTGAAAAAGCTTTTAAACTGTAACATAAAGTGAATAAATGTCTTCAATAATCTCAATATGCTGTTTCTTTTGCTCTGCATTTCTCTAAATCCAAGCTAAATTCACCCAACACTCTGTAGCAAAATACTATATTGGCAAAACTATGCAAAAATGCAACTGTTTTTGATGTTTCGGCTTTTAACTCTTTTAAACGGTGGCAAAATTGTTGCATTCGACTCTGAAAAACATTCCCCCACCACACAGAATTTTCTGGGGACCCACCCCCCAAAAATTTTCAAACAAAAATTGACAGGAGCATTTCAAAATCGTATCCCCCTGTTGAGGAACTATGGAATATGGAACAAGGTGGGTTCCTCTAGAGCAACATGAAATTCCAGGGTGGGTACACTACGGTGGCAGCAAAATTATATGGTGGGTTTAAAAATAATTGAATTCCAGGGTGGGTGGGGGCAATCCAGAATTTTCTGGGTGGGTATCTGATGCAGGTATCCTCAACCGGACTGCCCAGCACCATTTAATTATATATGTAATTCTGAACCGCCAGAAATTAAGCTGAATTGACCTCACTCCCAACAAATTCTCTCTAGAGTTCTACATAACTGACTTAATTAAGTTTTCTTTTCTTTCGACATGGCAATTTGCTATTGGTAATCTGCTCCCATGCTCTGCGTTTGTCCTCCCTTCCTCTTGTGTTACCGCTCTGACAAAAAAAACTGTCCTCTGTATTCTAATGGTGTTGGCATTATACCCAAATAAGTGGATCTCCGGGTTATCACTATGCCTTTCTAGCTTTCTCTGATTTCCAAAGTACTCCTCCACTGGGTCCTGACAGAATCTCTCTGTCAACACAAACTCAGTCCCCTCGTGAAGAAGAAACTTTGTGGCCTCAATCGCTAAATGGAATGTAATCTTTTACCCCTTCGTATGTCTGCCATGAAATAAACATGTGGCTTCTGACATTCTGGCTGAAGTTCCCAGGTCTGTTGTCAGTGCTCTCCTTTCAACGTCGCAGGTATTCCAAGAACTCTAACAAGAACTGGAATCTAAAATATGAACAAGCAAATAAAGAAATGGCATTAATTAAATGTCATAAACAAACCTTTGATGTTTATGTTAAAAAATCTTGATTTGAATTTATTGGTAAAATACTTTTGAAATTGGATACTATCAATAACAGATAGAGCACTGCATATGGAACATGATACTCTTGCATGGTTCTTTGTTGCAACTTCAATTGAAAGTATGATCTTGTTTTTCTTTTCTTTTCTTGCTTTTTAACTAGCTGGTATTTGTCTCAGAAAACATAAGGTGTATGTAAGTTAATTCTATACATTATATAGTGTAGTAAATCATAAAGATAGAGACACCACAAACCTTTGCTTTTATAAAGCAATAATTTTATGCAATATTGCTACTAATGCCACGATATTTGGCCTCTTTAACATGACCCGATAGGAACAAAGATTTGCCATCTCTCAATGCCTCTTTTCCTCCAGTGTTAATGCCAATAACCTTGTTTTCTAAATTTGAATGTTTGTTTATTTAGTAAGAAGAATATATTCTCCAGGGGTACAAAGTCAACACAAAACAAACTGGTGATGCATCAAACTTGTATATTTATTTGAAATGTACTGGATACTTGCATGTTACAAAGTACACTGTAAATACAACTTAAGAGAATTTTTTTCAATGGGATATTATGTCCTGTTCTTAACAAATATATTTTTTAATATTGTTTTAATTTTTTTATTGGACGGTTGAAAAGTAGCTTTTCAGAAGCACATATTTATAATATAAAACAATAATGTACATTCAAATCTAGTATCTAGTAATTTTGCAGTTGAAATAAATAAACCTTGTTGTTGTTGTTGTCTTAATTAAATATATAGAGTTTTAGTTTACTCACTTTCATCCCAATATTTTTCCATGCCGATCTGACACAACTCCGGGTAACTCTGTGCTCCTTCTTCCCAGCCTACAACTAAACTATCTGGGTCGTGAAGAATAATTCTCCCATCTTCAAGTCTTAACTTTTCTATTCTTTCTCTCTCTACCTCCTTTCAGCTTTCCTGAACATTTTTTACAACCCTGAGCCCCAATTTACTAGCAAACACACAAAGGTTAATTAAACCAGCCTTATTGGTATTTCCCATCGGAACTTCTCTCTTCAATAAGTAACATTTTAACTTTTCAACGCCCCAGTTTCTGAAAAAAGGCTTCATCGGTTCCATTGCTCGAGCTCAGGGCATTAAGTCTTTGATTTTGCAATGTCAGTTTCAGCCTCTCAGATGACGTTCCAGACACTGGCGCCTTAACATGTGCAGGCTCTGATAGGCACCTCTGCCTGGCTTTTACAGTAAGGTGTTTCTCGTTAATTTATTGGTAATTAATATAATTCCCCAAAAAATTCCAAACTTGGTAATATCAAGCCTTTCCAATTTCATTTCTTCATTGGAATTTAAATTTACCAAAGTTTTCCCAAGATGGTCGTTTATTTTTTACCAACAAATACCCAAGGTCTCTAAGTTGGGTAAATCTTGGTAGCAACTAAGATGGTAACTTATGTTTTACCAAAAAAGTACCAAATTCACACTGGCTGTTACTGGATAACTATTTATTATAAAAGTAACATATCAATTTGAACAGAAATCGATGATTGATTACTTTAGAACATACTACTTAGTCATTTTAATTTAAACTGGTGTTGTTTTACAATTAAACTCTTGTTGTAGTTGCAATGAAATCTCAAGTTGTTATATCTCCCTTACTCGCTCTTTCCAGGTTTTACCAAGGCCAGAAATGTTCTGCATCATTTCACACCTAACAACGTAACTTCATAACATGTAAAACCATTTAAATATCAACTATAACATAAGGGCCGAATCGCACTAGCGGACAAATTTTGTAACAATTGGTAGATTTCATCATTAACGTGTCAATTGTTACAGAAAACAAGTGCGAGTGCGTTTTTGAGACCTTGAACTTTTCTAACATTTCAGGAAAACAAAGAAGTAGTTGTCTTATGATTGGTCCGCGTTGCACACGCGATAGATGTTGTCAAACAATTGCAAAATCAAGTGCGAACGACTTGTTGGACAAGGGCAAATTTTGTCAAAACGGACAAATCATCAAAGGGGCCGAAGTCCTGCCTCAAGGCAGGACAATTCATGACAAGTGGCATTCTCATGCCCCTCGTTATGCCAGATAACAATACGTTGTTGATTGGCTATTGTGTTTGGCCCAAATTGCACCAAAAGAAAAAGTTATCTTGAGACGACTCATTATTCTACTACATGAGAACACGCGTACTTTAAATGCGAATTGTTTTAATTTATTTTTTATCGCGTTGTGCTGCATATTCGATGTTTGCCCAAGACGGCCGTGCTGAGAAATGTACAGGGATGGCAGAAGCACATGCAGAGCTATTGTACTTATAATTACACCTTTTGTATTCTTCAAAATGTCTCTGACTTGCTGCGACAATCTTGTTTTTGTAAAAAATGTTATGACATTTAAAACTTGTCCGCTAGTGCGATTCGGCCCTAAGCTTCTGAGAACATGCCAAGCAAAGTTAAGTCAATGCAAGTAACCTGCATACTTGAATTTCCATGAAGAAAGGAAACTCAGTCTCTCAAGAAAGCAACAAATACACAGCACTACACTGAGGGTCCTTTTCTCACATCAATACTTTGTCTATGTAGACAATAAAAGTCTGCATCTTTTAAGATGACACGTTTATTTAAAAGAAGCTCCTTGGCTAAAAGAACAATCAATTCATTTATGTCTCTTGACTTTATGTTCTTCATTTAGAACTCTCTGCAAGCAGGCAGAAGGTGAAGGTCTTTTTTAACTTCTTTTGTATATCCTTTTTTGAAATATACTAAAACAATAGTTTCTGCCGTCGAAAGTGGCACTGAAGAAACTTGTTCACCTTCCGCAAATAAACCAACAGCTAGAGTTAAAAAAGCAAAGGAAATCTACTTGCAAACAACATAAAATGACACGAACACATGGAGCAGATGTGACATGTCAACATATAACCAAGCATCATTCTCTAGCCCTTAAATGCCAAAAAGCTGTATTTTTATTCCTAGTTTCCTTTCTGACTACCAGGTAAACAAGCTCAAAGTGACAAGAACTGACAAAACTAGATTTAATATGTGGGAAGGCAGATTCAGACCTTCCTGATACTAGTAGTCAAGAAAATAAAGTGAACTGAACTGAATGCTGTGTGCAAGAAAACCATAATTGACTTCAGTGCTAGTTCAAATGGAGTGCAGTATTGTCATTTTAAATGTTTCCGGAGGGAAATCAGTAGTTATAAAGGGCAACAGTCTTAAATAACAAGGTAACTGAAAGCAGAATTTAATTATTGGAAATTAAAAGAGAAGGTTGATCAGGGCTTGTTTGTTCAAAGCGTGATCCAGCATTAGTGTCAACTGTGAATCCAGTCAAATAGGTTTGAAATCGATCAAGAGAAACTGAAGCTGTTTTCCACACACATCGCATGCACTCAATTGATGTTAACCTGGATGTTATGAATACCATTTACGTTACCTGGTAACTTAATTGTGTCCCCATCATCGCTCTCTTCATCTGTTTCTTTTGGCCTTTGCGAGAAGTCATCATCTCCATTACTGTCCTCGACAATTCTTTACAGCACAATCTTTTTCTACCATTTCCCCGACATTTTTTAGAAGCACGGATGTGGTCGACTGCCCGCTTGACCACGTTCTGATGTCAAGATGGCGATATATTTTATGTAAAATGCTTTATTTCTTTCAGTCTTAAAAACTTCTCTGGGCACCCATTAATTTTGTCCTTCTGATTATCTTTACAGTGAGACAGATGGTTATGGGGTCTTATGACTTGACTGAACGAAAACTTTTATGACCAAATGGTACATACATGTTGGCTGGCTATCATACCACAGGGCAATGCATCAGATTGATATTTCAAATCGTGGACTCTTTTGTGTCCATTGTATACGATTGTTTGGTTTTTCTTGTGGTTTGCAAATGGATCTTACTGTACCATCTATGAAGTCAAAGCTCTTCAGAAAAGCACTTCCTTTCCTTTGTAGAGCATCAGCATATGTCTGAAACAAAGGCAGGCTCATTGAAATGTGGTTCCACGCTGTCAAACAGTGATGGTGTGTAGGCTGTAGACAGTTTCCATTACATGAGTGGTAATTATGCAAATTTCTAGAACTTGTCGGCCAATACGATGGATCAGGTCACTGTACCTACGAGGGTATGCCAATCTTCTTAAAAAAACCAAGGCCTTCAATTCCACCGCATACAGTCCCTTGTTCACACATGTAACAGTCAGGCAACCTCATGGCCTCTGAGAGAATAGGTATGTCTCTTATTCAAAAACGAAATACACAAACTTTTCTAAAAGTAGCCACTGCATTTTCTATACTTCATAACAAGCAAATAAAATTGCACATGTATCTTAAGGATATTTTCCAGCCATTGCAATGGCGACCTATCCCAACCCGCTTGACGAAGTCTGTCGTCAAACACATGCTGTTGTCAGATCTTAAGCTCACTAATAACTGTACAGATTGGGCTGCACTTGGGAGTGAAAACACCCCTACAGTTACCACTGTACCCATCACTGAAAAATGTTTTGCGGCTTTACCAATCTCAGCTGGATATGTTGGATCGACAACCTGCATTCCAAGGGTAGTTAGACTACAAACCTGTCCACTGAAAGATTCAGTGAACAAGTTGAAAAAAATGATTTGGGTTACACCCAGCGCATGCAAAAGCAGCATTGCCAGCCATCGTTTTTCCACTGCCTGGATTGTCATAAGCTACTGGGAGAGGACAAACTCCAATTACTTTCTGGCACTGAAAACAAAGTATACAAAACAACAAACGATTAAAATTAAAGGGGAAAAAGTAATAGTAATAAATTAATTGGAGGCCAAACAATCTCCCTTATACCTTCTTTAATACAGGTGTAAGATGTGGCAGAAATGGCCTATGGGATTTCAATATGGTGGAACTTCATAATTAAACAATGTTAGGCCTCTCAATGTAATTTGCTCACATTTCGAGCAAAAACATTTTCAAAATTTCATCCAATAGGAGACTGACTTATAATTACTAACCTATGCATTTCTAAAATACTTTTGATTATATGTTTACCATGGTAAAAAGTCAGACCCAGAAAACTATTGCCCATAAAATTTGAATGTAATGTGATTTCAGTTGTGAGTAGTATGGTGGCCTAGGCGTGCCACAGAAGAATTGTACATTATTTTAAGACTTCTTTAATGATTTTCTAATTTGATTCAATGTGTTGCATATTTTATTGTCTATTTATTATTATTTTTGTTATATATTGTTTGCTTTTCAGTTTTTGATATAGTTTTGTTTTGTAAATTATTGTTATTCGATTTCAGTATTAATTGCTTTTCAGTTTTTGATATAGTTTTGTTTTGTAAATTATTGTTATTCAATTTCAGTTTCAATTCAATTTCAGTTCAAAACGAGTTTTATTTTGTTTTATTTCGTCTCAGTTTTGTTTTTCAAAAGAAAACTGAACTGCATCATGGCCTATGAGTGCCATAGCCCACAATGCCAAGCACGCATGTTGAGGTGCTTCCCCAAAAGGCATCGCGCGTAATTCAAAATGGCTGAGCGTATTAGGAACGCCGAGTGGCAGAATGACGATGCTTTAAGACAAGATCTGGAGAAGTATGTTCGCAGGAATCTGAGAAGAAATGAAATTCTAGATTTTGTAAGTTTAGACTATCCAATGTACGCGTGGAGTTTAAGAAGCCTTTGTAGAAGGCTCCAGTATTTTGACCTCAAGTACACAGACTATGGAGTAGAAGTTAGCGATGTGCAAGAAGCTGTTAAAAAGGAGTTGCAAGGTCCTGGTATGCTTTTAGGTTACCGAGCAATGCAACAGAAGGTGCGTGAGGTTCATGGTCTAAATGTTCCTCGTGATTTGGTGTACGCGGCGATGGGAGAAGCTGACCCGGATGGACTCAAATCAAGAGGCGGAGTGGGGCAATCAAATAGACCACAACGATTGAATGCATTTGTCACAGGTGTAAGTTGCCATTAGTTTCATATCGTGCAACCTATTATTTACAGGTGGGGGGGGCTATGAAAAATTGGGGGTGGGCCACTATTTTTCCACATTACAAAAAAGGTGGGTCTGGAAAATTAACGACCGCATTAGGGGTGGGTCATGGTCAAAATAAATTATTCATTTAACAGCATCTATAACAGTGCAAACATATTCAATCAGGATGCCTGAAGCAGCATTTCTGAGGTGCTAAAAATCTAAATTTTCCTGGGGAACATCCTCCAAACCCCCTACTTTGTCATGTACAATCATTATTAACTCAAAACCACCACCTATTGTTATCCCTTTAAACTGCAGAGACTACATCTACAATGGTTAAAATAATTCCACCTGAATGCCTAAAATAGTATTTAGGAGTTTCTAGAAAATCTAAATTTTCCCGGGGACCATCCAGGCCCCGAACCCCTCTACTTTGCATGGGCTCCTGACTTTGCTTTGTACAGACATCAAAACCACCAACTATTAGTGTCCTTTTAAACTGCAGAGAATATATCTGCAACAAAAATTGTACCATAATGCCCTAAAATTCATTTCAAGGACTCTAACACTGTTATGATCCAAACTTTGATCTCGAAATGTTTCTGGAGATTCTGACTAAAATGATAAGCCAGTGTTTCCTGTAAACATATCTACATTTATTTACTGATGTTGGTTGGTGGGTGGGCCACTAGGTTTTTCTGTGTCACTCCAGGGGTGGGCTACCCCTATTTTGTTCAAATAATTCATAGCCCACCTGCCCACCCTGTACTTTTTGACTGGTCCCTAAGAGACCAAAAAATTAAAGGAGCAATTTTCTTAACATATTTGCTGTGTGCTTTTTTCAATAATAGGGACCTGACTGTACTATGTCATGTGATGGACATGATAAACTTTGTGGGTACCAAAAGTCAATGTTTCCTTTGTGTATTTACGGAGGATTAGATACCTACAGTGGAAGAGTTAATTTCCTGCGAGTGTGGACCTCAAACAACAACCCCAAGGTTATAGGAAGGTTCTATTTTGAATATCTGTTTGAATCTAGAGGTAAGGGGCAACATTGTAGAAGGCAAAACATGTCTCAGTTAAACTTGTCAACCCTCTAAAAATTCAATTTGGTGTCATGATGTTTATCAGAAACCTGGAATATTAGTTTCAAATAACAGTGAACAAAATGCAAACACATAAAATAGTATTCTATAGATCTATATTAATCCTTTGTGTGCTTGAAAGTTGAATGAAAATTTTACCAGTTATAAGAATGTGTTTTTTAGAACATGTCATTTACTGCCAGTGAGTTCCATGTAGTGAAAAACTGTGAACAAGGTCTTGAAAATGCTTCCCCCAAGTGCAAAAATTATGCTAGTGAACTAATCTGTCCCCCTCCCCCTAAGCAGTGTCGCGTTTTGACAGTGGAATGCATATTAGTACACAAACAAATCTTTACCTTTGTTTTTCAACATTGTTTGGGTTGGGGGGGGGGGGGAGAGGTTCGCCCAATTTGCAGGAATAATTGAGTTTAGTGTAATACTACATTGTTAATGTTCTTTTATTTACTGTTTATGTACATTTTCCTGCAGTTCTGCCCGAGACATTACGGATAGACAGGGGTACCGAAACTGATGTTATGGCAACAATCCATTGCTTTCTTAGAGAAAAACAAGGCGATTTAGAGAAATCTACAGATGCGGTACTATATGGGCCCTCAACCCAAAATAAAATAGAAAGGTGGTGGCGGGAGCTTTTGGAAAGAATGGAGAGATATTTTAAAGATCAGCTAAAATCATTAGTAGAATGTGGTGAATATGATGCTAGTGATCAAACAGACAGGTATGTACATGTATGTATTTCATAGTGAACTTACTTACAAATCTAACATGGTACTAGAGAGAATTTCATAAAGGTGTGAAAACCTAGTAACCAATTAGAAGTAAGCTTCCATGCCAAATAGGAAATAGTAATGCATGAAAGGATTCCAGAGGTTTCACTAGCCTTTGAAACAAGCAGTCTTTGGTACCTTCAAATTCTTGAAACTGAGGTTTCCTTTTGATTTTGGGAGTACTGGAGGCCAAACTTGTATTTTTTGTAACTGTTTGTATACTTTACATCTACCCTTAGGGACCTTCTAGCATATGTCTATATCCCTGTCATTCAAAAGGAGCTCGATGTTTTCAGAAAGTGTGTGTGGAATAACCACAGGAGCAGGAAGCAGAGGGGAAAAGAACTTCCATCAGGAGTGCCTGAGCATATTTACCACTTCCCTGAACAATATGGTGGACAAAAATGTGGCATCAAGGTCACAGAAGAACAGTTACTTGAAGTTGCTGAGTTTTCTAAAGTTCTTGAGGAAAATGATGATTATCTAAAGCCATCCGTCCGACAAGAGTGTCAGCGACATGTACCAGATGCCAATGACGTAGATCCAGAAGATGCAAAGGTTGCTTACCTTTTTCTACGATCTCATATCAATAAAAATGCATTTTAAAACTGCTATATGAATTGGTCAAAATGTCCATAATTTTAAATTGGTTTGATAATATGATGTAATCCCACATCAGTTGGAGAGTTCATAGAAGGTCTGTGTTAAATTAGCCTGTATAGCTGCCCTAAAGGGGAGGGGAAAAGGGGTATTTTCCTCCCTCCCCCTCCCCTTTGAGCTTGCTATGATGGCTAGTGCTAAATATACAGGTAAACGTTCAAAGTACCTACTGGTAACTTATATGACCTCATGCAGTGACAGGGAATTGTTAAGACATCAATGGAAATAGTGTATAAGGAAATAAACAATGCTGGAATTAGTAAATGTTATATTAAAACCCCATCATATACACTGACAATTATATTCAGTAATTCTTGAAGTTGCTGAACTATCCCATGTCCTTGAAGACTGATGATTTTTTGAATCCAAGTGAACAAAGAGAGTGTCAGCAACATTTGCCAGATATCAATAACATACCTCTTTTTAAAATCGCATGTCAATAAACATGTATTTTGAAATTGCTGTCTTGAGTTCAAGATAAGGCCCAGTAACAATTAACCTATTGTAGCTGATCACTTCCAACCAAGCTAGCACTCAGGTGTATGGTACCTGTGGCAGGTTATATAATTGTTTTCATGGTTACTAATCCATTTTCACATCAAATTCTGTTGAAGTTGAGGAAGATTTTCATAACAAAGACTCTAGAACTTGCTTGAACTCTACTTTTGTCATCTTAGGTTGTTCAACAGACCAGCATTTCATGACTTGCACATTGTATAAGAATTGTCTGTTTTTTTTTTTTTTTTTTTTGGCATCGAAAAATAACCCAACTGCTCAGTAATAGTTCTTTTTCAGGAAACATTGCTTATTTGTAAACCTACATCCTCATGCATGACAAGGATGAAGATATGGTAAAAAAAAATCAGATCATTCAATCAGGCTTCTTTCATAACTCCTATATAACCTTTTTTATTACATGCAATATACTTACAAAAGTGGCTTATTCAAAATTATCTGGATGATGTTTAGTGTCCTTTAACCAAGCTGTAGGCTAACATTATCTTGACAGTTTTTGACATGTCTTATAACTGGCCATGCAATCAGGTATATTGCTTGTTAAATTATCATAACTATAAAGTATAAACTCTAACATGTAACGCATTAACAAGCTATAACAATTAAAAGCTGAGATTTGATTTTTACTACAAGTCTACAAGTCCTTCCTTTCTTTTAACTTGTAGGTACATCAAAAAAATTCCAGCCTGTGTATATATATACCTAACAGTTCTTTTATACGTAACAATTTAAATCTCGAAAGGAAAACAATAACTCAACACCAAATAGAAAAACTTATGGCCTTTTCCGAAAAATAGGCAATGTGTGAAAACAATATTTTCTTTTCATGCACAGTTCACTTACAAAGCACATTAAAAAATACTTGTATAAAAGATAGACAGTTCGCAACAGCATAATCAGTACTTCAGTTACTTACTGTTTTCACAATTTGTCTAGTTTAAGTAGATCACAGAACTTGTTGCATATGTGCTCGGTCTTGAATTTTTCTATGGCCTGTGATGAGAGGTTTCCGCAACAGAAAAAGATGGATTGGTCTGCATTGTCCAGAAGTTCAGAAGTTGCTATTTCCGGATCAAATAGGGTATAATCGACCCCTTGAATGTCGACGACCATGAGCTGCTTTCCTGATTTACAATAGGTATAATGCGAAAATGTCTCCGCCTTGCAGCTTACCTCGCCACCGTCGCCACACACTTCTCCAGTGTTATTCACATGCTTCTCAAACGCGCCCTCGATATAGGGCTCTACTGTAACACATTGGCCATAAAGCTTTCCAAAGTAAACTTTGGTGTAACGAAGGGTGGACCCATACTTAACTGGGGCTTCTGCAGCAAGCCGTAATGCAAAGTTCCTTGCAAGCGCGTTCATCTGGACCACTTTTCTGGTGTGGGTTTCCATCGAAGTAAATAACCTTTCGATCTCTTGTACTTGATCTTCTTTAAACTTTTTGAGCACGTATTTGCCAGGACTGAGCTCAGAAAGAGCGGTAGCATGGTATGCATCTCTAAACGCGCCACTGGCAAATTTTTGCTTCAACAAAGAAAACTTTGCTTCGCAGGGCTGACGCCATGATTTCTCGCCCAGGTCAAACTCTTCGAGTTGCACCGAAACAATGTCTGCTGTCGGTTGGATAAGCTTGCCGACCTTCAGCATGGCACTAAGGGGTACAGACGCCGCAGCTTTCGTTGCCATCGGCCGGGCAGGCTTTTCTGGAGTTAGTTGTGATTTTGTTTCCCTTACCGACTCGAGCTCGGACATTTCGCTTTCACCATCACTTTTCTCGATGAAACGCACGTGGATAGCCTTCCAGTTAGTGATCTGGCTACTTTCTGTCCACGAGGGTCCCCTCTCGCCGGCTAAAATATCACATTCCATGTGCTCAGCTTTAAAGAAGCGCTTACACGCCTCCTTTATGTTTGAAATCGTTGGTTCACATCCAAGGGGAACCATGGTTAGCGCGCCGATCCTGGCATATTTTTGATATCGTCCCTCAACATTCGAAGAGAGCCGTTGCACTGTTATGTAATCCATATCGCCACTGCCTGTCGATTCGTCCTTCCCCATTCTCTTTTTAGCGATTTTCGCCTTAAATGCACGGAATTCGTCGTTGGTTCGCCTTCCTCTTTTTGACATTTTGCCGGTCAGAACCACGTGCGATTGTAAGCAGAACCAAGCTTCCAGGTTCTTTCAAGCCGATGGCGTGACAAGAATGCAACCGTTGCATTGTGGGCTATGGCACTCATAGGCCATGATGCAGTTTAGTTTTCTTTTGAAAAACAAAACTGAGACGAAATAAAACAAAATAAAACTCGTTTTGAACTGAAATTGAATTGAAACTGAAATTGAATAACAATAATTTACAAAACAAAACTATATCAAAAACTGAAAAGCAATTAATACTGAAATCGAATAACAATAATTTACAAAACAAAACTATATCAAAAACTGAAAAGCAAACAATATATAACAAAAATAATAATAAATAGACAATAAAATATGCAACACATTGAATCAAATTAGAAAATCATTAAAGAAGTCTTAAAATAATGTACAATTCTTCTGTGGCACGCCTAGGCCACCATAGAGTAGCGAGTAAGACAAATTCCCATTGGTAAAGATTGGCTTAAATCTAAATTAAGCTTACCTCCATGTAGTAAGTGGCTAAGGCTGAGGTGACTATTACATAGAAGTGACAGAACATTTCTTGTCTGTGCATGCAACATCATTAGAGTCATCAGTAAATCTTTGAGATTGCTGTCTTCATCTTGATTATTCACCCCTTTTCTCAAAGTCATCAGTCTTTACTCCCTTCCTTGGTTGATTTTCTGCTTGGTACCTCGCCCTACATTCTATTCATAATGTTTTTGTCATTGCTTAACATCTCTTCGACTGCTTCTTGTACAGTCATTGAGTCTCAAAACCTTGCCTCTAGCTCACCTACCCCCAGAAAATGTCAGAAAATGTCAAAATGGACAGATGATTTTTCTGGGAGCCGAAAATTACCAGCCGCCATATTTACATTGGGTCTATTTTGGTCAAGTTTCTCATCTGACAGTAGACAAAAGAAACCACAATTTGGTTTCACTCTTAATTTTATCGAGCCGTTCTCCGTTGACGATTTTCGTAGCACTGTTCCTTTCAGATGGACGTCTTGGATCATTCAGAGGCTTAGCATTGTTCCTTTCTTCTCTTCTTTTTTTTTTCGGATCTTACGGCCATAGCCTTCTTTCTTTCATTTTTCTGTTGTTCGCGGTCTTTTGCTGTAGCTGAAGCCAAGTCAGCCTTTGCTGACAAATTTTTTCCTCAATTTCTTCTAAAATAGTTTCTGCCTCTGACAGTGGCTCAGGATTTGTTCCCGATTCTCCTTCCTCTTTCCTCATTTTTGCCTTGAAGTCGGCTAACAGTTTATTGAACCTGTCTCTGACACTTTTCTGGTCCCTGGGCATTGCTTTAAATCCTTCATGCTTGTTCACGCCATTAGCCACCTTATTCCAGGCTTGGCCAGATTCCTTGGTGCCATGTTTGAATTGGTAAGGCTCAACATAACGTACTTCTCTAAGGAGACGTAGGTCTTTTCCTCCAGACCAACGAAAGGTTCCACTGAAAAATAATGATAACAATAATTAATAAAAAATCAAGTATCTTCAAATGGGTGTGCATGTGTGAACTTCTCAAACATAAACACATTTGAAACAAAAATTTACAGCACTCTACACGCCAGGGAATGAATGTTTATCTATTCCAATATATATAGGCTTTTGTACATTTTGCTGCCCTTGTTTCGAGTATTTTAGTGAGGCAAAAGCATTAACTATCATTTGGACATTTTAGTGGCTATTTTTCCAGAGAAAATAACAATGAAAATAATTATTCTTTATTATAATTATTTATTATTATAAATAAAGACTCAAAATTTAAAAAAATTCCCAGGGATAGTCAACTTCTCACCCTCTTCGCCTTAATATTGAAGGGCAAGCAATGATGTAGAGGATTATTTTTTCCGTATAATGCATTCTGTTGTTTATATATCAGCATTATCCGAGCATTCTAGTGACATTTTAGTGGATAGACCGAGCATTAAAGTAGGAAAAGTGGAGCATTAAAGTGAAGCATAAAAGCGTATTGTACAAAAGCCTATTTCTGTAACAACATGGAAACCAGAAGAGGAAAAACTTTCCAGGCGCTGGTAATCAAACTACTTAACAGCTATCTTGTTAATATTAACATTTAGAAATATTTTAAACTTTAAAAACACAAAAGCTACGCTGAAACTGATAGGCACTTGTCTGAAAACTTATCATGTTATATAAGCTCTAAAAAAGAAAAGCTGTACTCACTTGTTTCTGATATCTGTGCTAGTTTGCATCTTGACGACCTAAAGACAATAGAAAATAAATATCAACAAAAGGGAGAAAAAAACACTTTTCGCTCGCTCGGCAGCCCCTGCAAATTACTCAATATGTTATTATGGTTAACTACCTTCAATGGGACCTTTAAATGCTTACAAATGTATTTATACTTTCTTCTCGTCTGATCATAAGATTTTGTTCGCTAACATGTTCACCAAGATGAATGAAAACACATCACATTCCACACACAAAAATACAATTTTTCACTTAAAATTAACTCCATCGTCCGGAAAAACACATACTCCAGCATATGCAAACATAGGCACGCTAAGCGTGCAGGAGTTATTTTTTCAATTTATGGGGTGACTTGGGGTGAGACCGGTGGGACTGGGTGATTGTTGTGTTGCGATGGTTTATGTGATGGGTTGAGCTATTTCTGTATGAAGGCCGACGGAGTCAGTTTTTTTGTATGGAGAGACTTGGTTACCCGAGATGCTCTGGGTGTAATTGATGGAATCCGCGTTATTATGCCACTGTTCATACTCGCTGACTTTGTACTGGCCTGCAGTTTGAACCAAAGTAAAACTCGGTAGGTTTTCAGTGGGAAATAAAACAGAAAATATAACAAACATTATAAGTATGGAGCAAATGGGTGTGACATCCAGTAACGTGATATTAGTAAAACCATATTTGCTCTCCATGCTAGAAGACATGACTTGTTGTAATTATTTATTCGCAATTCATTAGGATTTCTCTTCAGAAAAATTGTTGCTGTTACTAGTGATGATCGTATAGCAAAGATATAACTTTCTTCAGAAAGACCTACCCTAGCAAGTAAATCATCAAACGATATATCTTCTCCATCTTTCATATCGTTTAGTTTTTTATTAAGCTTTGTAAATTCCTCTTTATGCTTCTTTTTTTCAGATTTAGGAACATCGTCTTTCAATGGGTGTAAAATGACTGTTCTCCGCATAGGTGGTTGTGGAAAGTTGAATCTACACACCATTTTGTTCTTTTTCTTACATGTTTGTGAATGACTGTGACACTGCCGAATTACAAGTTCTGACAAAGTGGCATCATTTGCGTCTTTACTACATGTTATCACCTGATCGATAAACTTAACAACCTCTTCGTCTGATTGCACACCAAACTGGGGAGCACCCTCAATCCACAGAAGCATGTGTATGTGCGGTGAGCCACGTTGTTGGAATTCAACACGATAAAACCAGTCTTTAATTTTTCCTAAAGGTGACAAACTGCTCAAGAGAAATTTTGTGAAAAATTGCTGAAATTGATAATCGAAGTGTCGCGCACATGTAACGGGATCGCTTTGAATAAGCCTTGTCTTTTCTTCCCATGTGAAATTATTTAATTCCTCATCACTGTAGTCTTTTTTATCAATCAATTTCCCAAGAATTCTGAGAAGATGGTTCCATTTTGTTTCCGCTGCAGAAAAACTACAGAAAAGAGTAGCTGGTCCTAACTGCCTTATCATTGCAAACAAATCCCTCTTAGCCTTCTCAAAATATGCAGGACTGCCTCTTAATGATCTTAAAAATCTATATCCATCATCCGAGTAGCATAATTTATCCAGTGCACCATCTTTTTTTAAATCTCCAGCAGTTATTTTCCGCCCCTTAGTTTTGTGTTTACGAAGAGCAACTTGAGATTTCCCCAAAAGGATTTTCATTTGCAACTTTTTGACTTTAAAAAATAAATTCTCAAGGCACATACTAGCTCTTCTATCAGAGCGCCTTAGTTCTGATTTGCAAATATCACTGTAATACACTGGGACATATCTTGCATCATTTTCAGCTCTTGCCTCACCACAAAATATTCCCGGAAATGCTAACTCCTCACAATTCTTGTCCTTAAATATACTAAGAGGTTTGTTGCCCTCACTAGGTGCAAAGAAAACACTGATTTTCCATGTTCATCACCTTCCAAAAAGTCTGGAGATATTAACATTGTATCCAATGCACCTGCACGTTCTTCAGTCTCATCAGTTTCATTCCAACTATCATTTTCTGCATTGCAACATTCATTGCCTGAATTCTCTTCAGCAACTAATCTCCCTTCTCCAGAAACTCCTATAAATACACTACAAGGTACTGCAACAGAAACCAAAATAGGGACACTGCTTCTACCCATATACCCATTCCTGTAAACCTCTACCAACATTACACTGCTTGGCTTAACAATCCTATGAATGGAAACCTTGAAAATATTATTTTCATCTCCTGAATAATGTTCTCTTACAAATTCTTCTGAAGGAACATCATGTACAAATGTCATATGATCTCTTATATATTTCTCCTCATTTTCATAATGATTACAAACAGAGCAAAAATAAAAATGATCAACTTCTTCATTGTTAGTCTACAGTATGACATTATATCGATACAAGTAGCTGCAATCTTCATTGTCACACCCTGCTCTATGTGCCATAACCATGTGGTCATCTAAATCACCCAATGTACTTACACATTATTGACATTCAAGACAAAAATACAAGTATTTTGGCACATGGTCACTAGTGCTAACTGAAACATTTGTATCACTGCACCGTGATGCTGAAGATGAGTCACAATTAACATCCAACTTCCTTACCTTTAATTGACCATGTAATTTCTCCTTGTTAATCCACTCTTTATCCAGTTTTATCTTTTCCTGTTTAAAAAGAGAACCATTCTCAGTTAACCATTTTGCACCGCCTCACATTTTGTGACAAAGTATAACTTTTGTATTTTAACTTTCTTTTAAGTTGAACTTTAATAGTCCCTTGTTGTTCACTTAGTCTAGGCAAGACACTTACTGTGTTTACAACATTTGCTGAAACATTAACAATATTACCAGAAATTTTCATTTGCTTTCCCCGTGGTGCTTCATGTAACTTTTAAAAACCAGCCGAGGTGACACTAATCTCCATTCTAACTCAGTCAGGTCAAGATCCTCTGGCTTGTAAGGAAATGCCATTTTGTTTGCTATGGCACACCTTGGAATCTTATTTTTTCTTACGTTTGCCAAGCAAGTTCTACAAATCCACTTTCTTTCTACTTCACTATGCAATATAACTTGGATGCATTTTGCTGTAGCACTATTGTTTAAATTTGAAAGAACTGTAGCCTTCTCAACATTGTGTTTGTACCATAATTGATCGCAACAAATGCAGATACAACTTGGCCCCTCTGCAATCACCTCGTGGAATTTCGAAATTAGTTCACTGATTGATTCACCTTCATTTTTACTCTTTCGTTTCTCTTTCTTTCTCCCAACCCTTGCATATCTTTTAACTTCTCTTTCCCCCTCAACTTCTGTTGCCCCCTCTCTGTTAGCTTTATCCTTTTTTCTCCTAGATTCCAGTCTAACTTCTCTATCTTTCTTCCTTTTACTATTCCTTTTTTTCCTGAATACTCTCCCTTAATTTTTTTAATCTAGTCTCCCTTTCTTCTACTGTTTCCTGATTCTTTCTTTTCTGAAATTGTCCTTTCAGTTTCTTCAATCTAGTCTCCCTTTGCTCAACTGTTTCCCGGCTCTTTTTTTTTTCTGAAATTGTCCTTTCCGTTTCTTCAATCTAATCTCCCTTTCTTCCACTGTTTCCTGGCTCTTTTTTTTCTGAAATTGTCCTTTCCGTTTCTTCAATCTAGTCTCCCTTTCTTCTACTGTTTCCTGACTTTTTTTTTTTTCTGAAATTGTCCTTTCAGTTTCTTCAATCTAGTCTCCCTTTGCTCAACTGTTTCCAGATTCTTTCTTTTCTGAAACTGTTCTTTCAGTTTCTTCAATCTAATCTCCCTTTCCTCAACTGTTTCCTCATTTTTCCTTTCCTGAATTATTTCCTTATTCCACAGGCATCCCTAGAATGAGAATCAAACAATTTTAGTCTGTTATCACCAAATAATATGGCAACAGTGTTACAAAATATTGTCAGCAGACAAGCACTATACTGAGCTTTAACAATATTTAATGCCTCAGATAAAGAAAAATAACACTCTTGTGACTGTAACATGTTCACATCACCGGAAATACTTTCACTGTAAAATAATCTGATCCAACGCCAAAGCACTAGATAATTCATTCAGTAAAAGAAAGTCTTTACCTATCGATGAATGAATATGGGAGTAAAGAGCATTTCCTATATGAAGAATTTTGTCCATTTTTGCACTATCCCTTGCTTTCACAAAACAGCTGCATTAAATAAACTTAAACCCTAAGAGTGCAAATTGGCACATAGTGTCATAACTTGGTCAATATTTGCCCAATTTATTTGAATTTTTGACACCAAACTTCTCTTCAACAGATCTGCATTTTGAAAGCATTACATTGTACCTCCCCTCTATTTGTGATACGATTGACCACCCCTATAACTTTTGTGTAACTTTTTTGCCTGGCACATAGGTGTTATGCAACATTACTGAAATTACCCAGTAAACTGAGAGCTGCACAAAAACATAGTTTAGGGGTATACCTATTATAAACGGAGAGAAACATTTTTTTAATCTCTTTCTTTTTAACGTTTCAACCCATTTCATTGAAAGCTATAACTTTCTTATTTGTTCAATTGTTTTATGAAATTTTCTGATCAACATCTTTCAAATATCAGGTATATATTTGGCATATGTGCTTGAGATCACCTGGACTTCGGCACTTCAATTGACAGGAACTTTATTTTTGTCAGTAGCTGTTTCTGTTTCAGTACGTTAACTTTGTTGACTGATGGGTACTTCGGGTGCCACTGCTTTTGTGCAGGTGATAGACGCTGTCTTGACTGTTAAAAGCTTTCTTATATCCATTGATGAAGATTGGCTAGAGCTTTGTGGAGGTGGCAAGGAAGGCTTATTCCGGTTTATATACCAAGAGCTTTTCCTTTTCTTCGTTTGTAACAATTTCAGCTGCGTTTCCAATCCTCCTTTTTCCTTAAACAGTTGCCTTATTTTCCCCTTGGAGTTTTGCTGCACAACTTAATTTGATGATATTTGCTTTGTTATCAACTCTGACTTTCTTTTCTCTCATGCGAACTGATCTTTGATCTTTTCGGCTTTGGCTCATTATTATCTGGAATGTGAACACTGTCTTGTTCTTTGCATTCCTTCCGAGGGCGTGTTATCTGACTTCTGAAGATCACCACCGGTGTCTGTTTCCTGTTGTACAGACTCTAGTGTTGAAGGATTGGGGAGTTGCGGAGCTGAGGACGGTTCTGTCTGCTCGTGAATCTGCGGTGTAACTTTTAGATGTTTCCGATTACGTCTGAGGGTAGAACCATCGTCTGTAAGAACTTTGTACGATCTTAGATTGACTTGGTCTTGGATGGTTGCTTTTAGCCAAGGTTCCTTCGAGTTTTTGATGGGCTTTACACGAAGGGTATCACCTTTCCTCAGTGGTGGTAAATCTCTGGCATTTCTGTCGTAGTAGAATGCCTGTTTGGCTTTGATCTTTGCCTTTTCCTCCTCGACGACTTCAGCAAGTTTTGGTTTCAGGAGTTTCTTTCTGGCTTGTCGGAAGAAGAGTCTTGGTCCGACGACTCATTAATCGCTGCGCGTGTTTCGGTGGTCGAGGATCGCGAGCCAAGGGTCAGTTTTGTCTTTGCTAGCTTTCTTGATAAGCTTTTTTGCCGTCTTTGTAGCGCCCGCAGTGCGTTACTTTTGCGTTACATTATTTCCGGTTACGTCACGAGTCATGTGCAGTGAAGCGTAGTGTTACCTCGTGCCTTTAGTTGTCGGCGGTGCTCTATTTCTTGCGATAGCACCAAAAGTTTCTCCAGTTATCTTGAGATATTTCCTATTTTCTGTTACCGTTTTCGCCCCAAGATCGGGATAGAGGTACGAACATTTTGCTATTGACTTGTAATTGTTTGTAGTTTTCGTCAATCGTTTTTATTCGTCTTTATATAGTGATTTCACTAGTGATTAGTTTCTTTGTTATGTAATAATTTATCGAATAGCTTAAGTGACGACCTTTATTGTATTGCACTTCGGATCAATTTAGCTTTAGTTTAAGTACAGTTTGGTAATTGTATCCTCTTTCAGTTTTTACGTGTTGGACCATAATTAAAAGATCGCCGCATTTATTCTACGTCGTGGTGTTTGTGCTTTCGATATGGATTTCAACTCAGTCATTTACGTATTGCCGCTACAGTCTTGACTGCACTTTCGACCATACCATTGGACTGCGCATGTCCAGGACTTGATGTTACATGATGGAATTCCCAATCGCGTGAGAATCTTCTGAATTCTTCTGAGTCGAACTGTGGGCCATTGTCGGAGAACACTGTGTTTGGAATTCCATGTCTTGCAAAATGCTGCTTCAGCTTGTAGATAACAGCTTTGGAGGTTGTACTGGACTCCATTCTGTCGACTTCCCAGTAGTTGCTATAGTAGTCCACGGTTACGAGATAATGTCGTTGTTTAACTAAAACAGGTCGACAGCAACCTTGGCCCAGGGCCTGTCAGGTATCTTGTGTGGGTGGAGTGTTTCCTTGTGCTGGGAGATCTCATAGGTTCGGCAAGTTTCACACTGGCGGCTAACACAATTTTTTACAGCTGTCCTCATTCCTGGCCAGTAGATACTTTCTCTTGCTCGTCTCAAACAACCTTCTACGCCTATGTGCGATCTGTGCATTCTGGACAGAACTTCTGCCCTGAGAGATTTGGGGACTACACATCTGTCTCCTTTGAACACAATTCCATCCTGTACTGAAAGCTCGTCACGAATGTTAAAGTATGGCGTGAGGTGGTGTGCTAGATCGCTTTTGGTCTCAGGCCAGCCGCTTCGGATTACTTTCTGGAGTGTTTGTGTGGTACTGTCTCGAAGACTTTCTTTGCGGATTTCTTCAAGACTAGCTTTGCGGAGCGGCAGAAAGTCAACCATTTGTATCTTTTCAACTGCTTTCTCAATGGTTAGGACTTCATCTCGCGACTTGGTGTCTGGAAGAGGTGCTCTGGAGAGCGTGTCTGCCAGGTACATGTGTTTGTCAGGCTTGAAACCAATTTCAAGGTCGTATTTCTGCAGGCGTAATAGCATTCTCAGTAAACGCTTGGGTGCAGCCACGAGGGGCTTGCAGTAAATTACTTCAAGTGGTTTGTGGTCACTTTCGACGATAACTTTGCGACCATAGGTGTACTGATTAAACTTCTCTGCTCCAAACACGATGACTAGCAATTCTTTTCCTATTTGGGCATAGTTGCGCTCTGTATCTGTCAAGGATCGGGAAGCATATTCCACTGGCTGGCCATTCTTTAGCAGTGTGGCTCCAAGGCCGGTGTCTGAGGCATCACACTGGAGCACTGTCTCTTTGGCGGGATCGAAGTATCGCAGGACAGGTGCTTGGGTGGCGGCTTCTTTGATTTTCTTGAAAGCATTCTCCTGAGCATCGCTCCATTGCCATTCTGCATCCTTACGCGTCAGCTGTTGAAGTGGTTCGCAGATGTCTGCCAGCTTTTCTAAGAATCTTGTCAAGTAGTTTGCTAAGCCAACGAGCCGCTGTACACCTTTCACATCTGTTGGTCGGCTCATATTCTTTATGGCGTCTATTTTGGATGGATCCGGTTTAAGTCCATCTCTTGTTAAGACATGACCAACATAGGGGATTTCTGTCATCTTCAATTTGAACTTCTCCTTGTTTAATTTGATTCCTTTTTCTTTGCACCTTTTGAGAAGGGTTAGCAGTTTCTTGTCGTGATGTTTCACGGCTTCTGCTACAGTGTCGCCTTCGCCGGAAATGAGGATGTCATCTGCAACCGTGCGCACACCAGGGAGGCCTTCGATTGCTTGATCTACACGCTGCTGGAAATATTCTGGTGCGGGTGAAATGCCAAAGGGCATTTTCAGCCATCGGTAGCGACCAAACGGAGTGCCGAAAGTTGTTAGATAGCTCGATTCTTCATCTAACTCGACGTGCCAGAATCCGTTTTTTACATCGCAAACACTGAAAACTTTTGCTTTTGACAGGTCTGGCAGGAGATCGTCTATCACCGGAAGTGGGTAGTGGCAGCGTTTCAAAGCTTTGTTGAGCGGCTTTGGGTCGATACATACTCGAAGTTTTCCATTGGGCTTCTTTACAATCACCAGACTGGAGACCCAATCTGTCGGCGTGTCGACTGCTTTGATAATACCAAGTTCCTGTAGCCGGGCAAGCTCTTGTTTTAACTTGGGTTTCATTGCCACTGGTATCCTTCTGACGGGCTGTTTTACTGATTCGATACTCGTGTCTAGCTCCAAATGAAGTTTCTTCTCGAATTTTCCTTCGCCAGTGAAAACGTCATGGAATTCTGTCGTAATCTGCTGCATTGTCAGCCCAATTGCTTCTTGCTTATCTTGTATCGATGAAATGTTCTCGTAACGCACTTCAATTAGTTTCATTTGTTGCACTGTTTTTGAACCTAACAGTGGGGTGCAATCTTTGTTGACAACTACAAATTCTGCTTCGCAATCTTCGTTAACCTTCGGGTTGGTCAAATTTACACGACATCTTCCAATGGTTTCCATTTTCGATCCATTGAACATGTTGAGGACTTGATTCGAATGTAAGATCTGGCATCCATCCGGCAGATCACTTTCGCTTATCACGTTACACGTTGCGCCACTGTCAACTTAAAAGCGAATGGGTTGACCTTCAATTTCCATTGTTGCGAAGATTTTCGATTTGATGGGCTGATTGTCGACGTTGTTTACGCATTTTTCTTCTTCTTCGCGATTTTCGAGTGAAATCGTAAAGCAGTAATCATCGTCGCTTGAATCCAGCGAGCTTGTCGGATCTTGAACTCCATGGATCCGCTCTTTCTTGCGTTTTCGCATAACATTCTTTTGATTACACAGCTTGGCGATGTGATTTGCTTTGCCACATTTCGCACATTTTTTCCCGTACGCTGGGCACTTATCTCTTGATCTCTCGTGCCTTCTGCCGCAGTATTTGCAGTTAACCAGGTTAGAATCGCTTTTGTCTTTCATCTTTTTGCCTTTTCCGATAGAGCGCATTGACGTCTTCCTTTCCACTCATTACTTTCATTTGGGACGCAGTTGTTTCCATCGAACGGCAAACATCAATGCACCTCTGGAGGGTCAGTTTGGGTTGCTGTAGTAATTTCTTTCTGGTTCCTGTGTTGCAAATTCCACATACGATCCTATCACGAATTAATTCTTCGGTGAGCGCGTCGAAATTGCATGTTTTGGCGAGAGTTCTAAGCGCTGTGAGATACGCGTCAAACGATTCTCCACTTTCCTGGTTTCTGTTGTTAAAGCAATACCTCTCGTAGATAACATTTGTCTGTCCGATGCAGTGCTTCTTCATTAACTCCAGAACCTTGCTCATCATTTGTTTATCTTCTTCTCTTTCAAACGGCAAGCCATTGTAAACTTCCAGCGCTTCCGATCCTATACAAGTAATAAAGGTGGCAACGCGGTATTTATTTTCCTGCTCATTGAGACGTGATGCGATTTCAAACGAATCCCACACTTGTTTCCACTTTTTCCAATTTTCGGAAATATTGCCAGACATGTCCAATCGATTCGGGACAGGCAAATTGCTTTGGATTCCATAGCTTGGCGATGGCACTGAAACTTGTTCATCGGCACTTGCACTTGCGGATCCTTCGCTCGGAGTTGTCATCGTTGACGAATTTACACTTCTGACACCATGTTTTGTTCTTGTATACAAGAGAGACTCATCAAGACTGATGTGGTCAATACAACTGTTTTTATTGATCTGTGACACATGTTTTAAGTGCTACAGACCGTTCCGGTAAATCACATCACATGTCGCATGTCTTGCGCGTGATCTCAAGTGGTCTCTCGTTACAAACACTGCGTGATCTTGTTTTCTTCTTAACTATAAAGCTTTTAGGAGCCTCTGCCTCAGCTTTAATTTTTAACTCGGCTCTGTTGTAAAGCAGGTCTGATTCTTCTTTCGCCAACTCAAAGGCTGCTTCATTGACGTCTTTTTGAAAGGCGTTTGGTATTGCTTTGTCATTGTTAAACCCATAGATCTTCGCGTTTGTACTCACTGTGCTTTTACTCAGGTCATTTTTTTTATCGTAAATCATTTTGCGGCAACAATGAATAAAAATCTGTCCGTACATAATTTTGTTTTGTCCGACCAAGATGGTGTCTTAATAGGACATATGTCCTTTCAAGTGAAAAAATTATTTGTAGCCCTGCAAAAGCATTAAAAGTGCGAAGAAAGCAAAAATTCAAAAAACTATTTGACATGAGTGCCATTTATCACCGAAGAAACAAGACCAAACAAGCTAATCGATAAACAGCTAAGAGTTCAGCAGTTCAGCTGACGACTTAGTCCTCTTGCCGCAGTGACACACTTATTTCGGATTATCCGCGGCCAGTCGAACCTTGTTGCTCATGCGCTCCTCTTTCACCCACAGGGAATTGCACTTCTGAGCATAAACTGAAAATATTAATTGACAAAGAAGATAACATAAGTTTGAATTTCAAAGAACAATTAAAATAGGTAATTGTGTGAATTAAAAAAAACGTTCTAAGGTGAATGGTTGCTTACTTGAAGAAGCCATTACTGAACTACATGGACATACAGAATGTAGAGAAACACTGAACATTGCAACGACGATCAGGCAGAGAATGTGCAGACACTGTAAGTGTGTTTGTTTGTTTTTAATGAAAAGAAAATTGGGTATATCTGCTATATCCAGGTTATTAGGTAACGTACCCATGATGGCATGGACGATCCTCTGATCAAGAACATTTTTCTGCTTGGAACGGATCCCCTGTAAAGGAACGGACCTTGTAAGTGTCTGGTCATCAAAGAAATAGCTAACCAGCTGGCCGAGCAGGTCCTGAGGCTTGCCAACTGTTCTCGCCAGTATCGTGTGGAGCTCTACGCAGGAAATGAAGACCCCAAAACCAGCATAGAGCTCTTGTTTGCCAGTTCGGGGAGTAAAATGGGAATCACCATTTGTGGGGGATGCATTTCGAAATTGTACATCAGGCGATTTCTGAAGCAAAGAAAAACGATAAATGGTAAGGAATGCTTGGCAGGGTTAAATTCCAAAAATAAGATTTATTTTTCGAAGTAGCCTTTACGGTTTAAACCTTTCCAAAAATACCTGTCACGGTTAAACATTAAATGGCGCAAACAACAGAGCGGAAAATACAAGTTTGTTACCTGAAATTCTATTCAACAACTCGCTCTCCCTTGTGCTTGCTGAAAACGAAAGTTAGGGAACATGTAAAAGAAACATGTAGTTGCAGGAATTGTTTACAGTTCGTGCGACGTAATAGGTCTTGGCAAAATGTCCATGTACATCACCCCCTTCTTAACAGACATTAAACATGTCGCTATGATATGCATACTTATTTTTTGCATAGAATAGCCAATTCTAAAGAAGGCTTGATTTATATCACTCTAGGATTTCTACTTACTCAGCATTTCAAGTTTTGTTTCCAGCTTAGGATGGAACAGTTTGAGCACTGTGCATGCTGGGTTTGACTGACCATCTGCACGGTGACATCAGCTGGGGAGAAACTGGCGCCATCCTCCTTCTTCGAGAAAACATCATCACAGGTGATTGTGACGTTTGCTTGCTGATGATCTAAAACACCCATACTGCTCTTAAACAGAGAACCCACTGAAGAAGGCGAAGTGTCTTCTGGAGATTTTTGGCATGAGACGAAACAGATGTCTTCACTCCCTCCCTCTCTCCAGTTTCTGAGAAAGTCACTATGTGCTATGACCATATTTGGTTATACATTTGAATGTCGCAAACTATGGGGGTGGGGGTCCATAAAAACTCCCGTACACAACTCCCCTAAAAATTGTAGCTCAATTTTTACAATCATGTTACTCAAAAGACAGTTTGATTTGCTTCACGACAGTTCCGTATACTTAATGACAGTCCGATTTACTTGACAACAGGCCGGTTTGCTCGACGACAGTCCGGTTTACACAGTGACAGTCCAGTTTATCAATCCTCCTCCTCTGCACGCATCCGTTCTGCAATTCTCTTGGCAGCTCTCTGAGCTGCAGTTCTTCTTGGTCTCTGGCTTCTTAAGTCAGCTTGTTGTCTCCTCCCCTCCTGAGGCTCATCAGTATTTCCACCGCTCGGATTTCCAAAGGGCGGACTAGCTGAAGTGGTCGCTCAATGGTGTGTCCTTTACGAAACAACGTCACACCTCTCACAACTCCGTCTTTGCCTTGTACAAGACGCACCACCTTTCCCTTCTTCCATTCGCCGCGATTCTTCTCATCTCCAACAACTAGTACAATTTCTCCCACTTTAGGTGTGGCTCCGGTTTCCTTGTTCAGCCTGTGGCTTTCCATTAGGCTGTGGACATACTCTCTCTTCCAGCGTTTCCACACATGGGCCTTGGCATCATCTTCGTCAGCTTCTCTGCTTCAGAATTTTCAATGTCCTCTACTGGATATGCATCTCGCCCCCACATGATCACGTTCGGCGTCAGCACTTATTCCTCTCCTCCCTCTGTTTCAACATACGTCAGGGGTCGATTGTTAAGATTTCTTTCAACATCCATGATGACTGATTCAAATGCTTCATAGGAAAGATGTGACCGTCCTAAGGTCTTCTGCATCGCCTTCTTGATCTCCTTGATCAATCTCTCATAGAATCCTCCCCACCAGGGCGATTTTGCAAGGTTAAACTGCCAACGAATGTTCTCACGTGCTAGATAATCCTGCAGCTTCTCACTTTTCCTGATGGTTTTGATCCAATCTGCTGTAGTCTTGAATACTTTTGCATTGTCTGAGATGATGATGCGAGGTCTTGTTCGACGTGAGATAAATGCATTGAGTTTCTGCTTGAATTCGTCTGCTGTTTGGGTCCTTGTTACTTCTAAATGGACTGCTCTGGAGCTTGCACATGTAAAAATAATAAGGTAGCACTTTCCTTGTTCCTTTTTGCCAACCTTGTAACTAAAAGGTCCGGCAAAGTCTACTCCGGTCACTTCGAATGGCCTGCTCCCCTCTGTTCTGTATTCTAGCAAGGCACTTGTTGACGGCACTCCGTATGGTCTGGTGGAGAACACTTTTCAAACATTGCACTTCTTAATAACTTTCTTAACTTTCGCTCTCAACTTCGGTATCCACCAGTTCTCTCTCACACTTGCCATTGTGATCGCAGTTCCAAGATGCATGACATGATTGTGTGTGTGAACAATAAGCTTCTCAGCAAATGGTCCTCCAGGAAGGTACGTTGGCCTGTATCCTTTAATTCTGCCTTCACACTTGAGAACACCTGTATGTTCATCAAGGACCAACTTCCATCCCGGCGATTGTAGACATGCTTCGTCTGCTTTCTGGACTGGCTTTACCCAGCAGTTTCTCGCAGTCGTGATTTCCTCGGTTACTAACGCCCTGCTGTTTTCTTTAACTTGTTTCTTCTCGCCTTGCAATTGCTGACGAACCTCAAAACCCATGCTGTTACTCTCAATGTCCGCCAGTAGGTACTTCTCTCGAGCAATGCATCCCACTCATCAAACTTGTACTCATCTGTGCAAAGAACTGCCTCTTGGGTGGCCTTGAACTCCTCATCTGTCGCTTTGTTGTTGTTCAGCCTTGGCTGCTGTGGCCACTGTCTCTCATCCAAGGGCCAATCTGGACCAGTAAACCAGTTTCCTTTCTCCATCTTCACAATCGTCGCCCCTCTACTTCCAAGGTCTGCTAGATTCATTTCTGATGGGCAGTACTTCCAAGTGATGTTGATTGGACCAGTGGTTTCTGCTATCTTCTTCACTCTATTTGCCACAAACACCTTCCAACCTTTGCCAGGATTGGTTATCCAATACAACGCCACCATGCTGTCCATCCAAATGGTGGTAGATTTGATGGGCCATCGCTGAAGAGCAGTGCTAATGTTCTTCGCCATATTCGCTGCCATAAAAAAATAAAAAAATAATAAAAATAAATATGTGTTTATAGTGGTCATGCACTTAGCTTCATATCTCAACGAGATAGCTAGTTTACAGGCATACCACTGAAACAGAGGAAACAAATAATTTATAAATGAACATAACAAGGTTAAAAATCCTAACTGGCAGGAGGCAGACCAGTTGGCTATATACAAAGCGTGGTCGAGGATTTGAACTCGGGACAACCGAGGAACAAATCCAGCTAGTGGCAAGGGCAGGCCTCGAACCGGTGACCTCCGGATTACAACACCAGCGCCCTAAACCACTCGGCCACGCTTGCCTCCCACGCTTGCCATAAGACCGCTCACAAGCTCCAGTTAGCTATTGAAGTTTTTCTCTTTGAGATTCGGGATTTTGATGTCAGCAGCCCTTTAGCCACACCTGTCACCTGCTCCACAACCGCAATAGCCACTGCACAGCTTGCTAGAATGCTTGCATCTGCGAAAATATGCAAATGGACTGCTTCCATCTCTCCAATTGAGGTAGCAACACTTCTAGGAATTCTGACGTCTTTAAGCTGCTTTGTCCACTTGAGCCATCTATTCTTCACATGAGTAGAAACTTCTGCATTCCAACCCTTCTTTTTGAATTGTAACTTTTGTAAATGTAGTGTGAAGTCATGTAACCTTTGTGTGAGCAATAATAAAAAAAAAAATAAAAAATAAAAAAAAATAATAATAAAAAAACCCCCCTTCTTTTCATCACCAGTCTCACGGTAGATGTGCTTTCCTTTAGCCATAGTGGGTGAGATTATCCCGAGTGGGTCATACACAGTTCCTAAGTAACTGAGGATAGTTCGTTTAGTCACTGGCTGATCGTGTGGGAAAGGCTTTGCAGGTAGCTCCAATGTATCATCTTCTTTGTTCCATGTATGTCCTAGAATCTTGCTAGGGTTTGGCATGCTTTCACTCTCAAGACTTTTAACATTTGATTCCCACTTATGAACTGGAAACTTAGCTGACTCGAGTATGACAGTGCTCTCTTCTTTGAACTGCACAAGCTTCTCATTATCGCCTCCCGTTTGCATTAGATTGTCAACATAAGTGTTCTCCTTGAGTGCGCTCACGGTATCTGAGATTTCTGGCCCTTGCTGTTCAAAGTGATGCTGCAGGGTGGCTCCCAATAAGAAGGGGCTCGCTTCAACTCCAAATGGTACACGTGTAAATCTTAGATGTTTCTCTTCTCCCTTGGCATTGAACAGGAATCTGAATGAATCTCTATCTTCCTCTTTCACACTAATCTGCAGAAACGCCTTCTCAATGTCACCCAGAAGTAGATTTGTGGACATTCGCGCTCTAACCATTATGTCCCATAGGAGTGGCTGTAATGGTGGCCCAGTAAACATGCAGTCATTGATGCTGTTGGCCAATGGGTGTGGCTTAGCACTCGCGTCAAACACCATGCGAACCTTCATGGTAACTGCACTTTGCTTTACAACTGGTTTATGTGGCATGTAGAATACTCGTTCTCCGGTTGGATTCCGAGGAGCTTCTTCTATTACGCCTGCTTTGAGCTGCTCTTCGATGATGCCACCATATTCTTCTCTCTACTTCTCATTTCTCAACAATTTTCTCTCCACATGCTCAAGACGCTTTCTGCTGTGTCTCATTTGTGTTCAATGACATTGTTCCAGGAATCCATGGAAAACTGACCTCATACCTTCCATCCTCTCTTCTCACTACACTCTCCTTGAAGTCACGCAGGATGTCCAGCTGGTCATTCTCACCCCGATCCTCAACCCCTAATACATCTAAACTGTAAAGTTTTTCATAGTCATTAACCTCTCTCAGGTACATGCAGGTGCTGCCACTCCCATATTCATCTCCACCATGGACCACCCAACCAAACAATGTCTCTTCCACTAGGGGCTCTCCTCGCTTCCCTTTGAACACTCTCTCCGTCCTTATTCTGCTGTAAATGCTATCTCCAAGAATGAGATGTATCTGGTGTTCTCCCGTAGATGTCATGTAGAACCTCTTGTCTTGTGTATGTGAGTACTTCAGTTTCAGCTGGTTCATGCCTGGCCTCCTCACTGTGGTAAAGTCCACTAACTTTGAGCCAGTGAATTCAATTTCTTCACATGATTTTCCGTCCATGGACTGGACTTTGGTTCCATTGACCGTCAAGATTTCACGGGTCTCATGACGAGTTGGCTTCAACTTTAACATCTTGACTGCTTCACGAGAGATAAAATTGCGTGCAGATCCTGTGTCCAGGTAGGCCCAAAGAACCTGTCCTTCTATGCTCACAGGAATTATGGCGGGTAGTACTCTCTCCTCTTCATAATTAGTGTAGCCAGTCATCGAAACCCCATTCTCACTGCTGGTTTCTCTCTGCTCTCTGTCGCATATGCTAGTATGATGCTTGTATTTGCACTTAAAGCACCCATGCCTCTGGCACTGGTCTTGTAGTGTTGTACATTTGTATAGACATCCGGGACTCTCATAGCGCGGGAAACCGTGGTCACGTGTCAAGCGAAGGATTGTGTTTTGTATGCTTAGTGCGTATGTGACAGTGCTACTGTGAGATCGAGTTGCTGGCCTTTGTGGCCTTTAAGAATACTACATTGGCGACGAGGATGGGATAAATATGACTGAGAAACACTTACCGCCGTTGGATTTAACCGGACCGGCTTCGCAAGTCGCGGAGAGGTGGCGTAAATGGAAGCGTGCGTTTGAATATTATGCCGATGGAAAGGGCATCGAGAATGTTCGTAAGAAGACATCTCAACTCTTGCATTTCGCCGTGATGGAAGTACAGGACGTATTTGAAGATCTACAAGACCCTGGCCCTGTCCCAGAGGAGGGTGACAATGCTTACAAAATTGCCATTCGCAAGCTGGACTCTTACTTTCGAGTCGAGGAGAACATTCCCTACGAACGCCATGTTTTTCGCCAACTTACACCACAAGATGGAGAGACTGCTGACCAGTTTATGGTTCGGCTAAGAAAACAGGCCCGACACTGCAATTTTGGAACGAGTTTGAACGACAATTTGAGGGATCAGCTGATCGAGAAGTTAACGGATTTTGAACTGAAGAGAAAACTGTTGGAACAAAGGAATATTACACTAGAAGAGGCGCTAGATAAAGCTCGTGCATGGGAAGCGGCGGGGCGACAGGCAACAAACATGACGGTGAGCCCACCGACATCGCAAGTGGAGGAAGATAGTGTCAATGCAGTCAAGACGAGACAAGGAAAAAGGGATGAGAAAAACAAAAAGTGCTACAATTGTGGAAGAGAGGGGCATCTGGCAAGGGACTGGAACTGCCCAGCGAAGGGAAAGAAATGTGCCAAATGTGGAAGGTATGGTCATTTTGCTTTGTGTTGTCAGGGAAATAGTGATAGTTATGGAAGCAAAAGTAAAACAAACCAGCGACGTCCAAATCACAATACTAACTTTGTGGGTGGTCAAGAGGTATCTGATAGTGAGGAGGACTGTGCTTTTGCATTCGCAGTGACTGAGAATAGAGAGGAAACGTGCAATGTAATCAGTTCTAAAGAACCAGTAGTAGAAGTAATTGTTAGTGGCATTACAACAACAGTGCTTATTGACTCTGGCTCAGTAAGCAACCTCATAGGAATGAAAGAATATGAGGAACTTAAGGCAAAAGGCCTTACTGCGAAAATGGAAGATTGCCGCAAGCGGCTGTATGCATATGGTGGAAAGGAGCTAGAAGTAATCGGTCAGGTTCAAGTTGAGATCTCAGCAGGTGACAAGAAGATAAATTCACACTTAGTGGTGGCCAAGACTGGAAGATGTCTGCTGGGTCATGAAACTTCAAAGGCCCTGGGTCTGCTACGAATTGGTTTGGGTGCGAGTGGTGGATCTGTGCAGTGCAATGTTGTCAGAGAGGACCTAGCCCTAGCCCTTCAGGCTAAGTACCCAAAGGCGTTTGTCGGTGTCGGTAAACTTAAGGACTACCAGTTGAAATTGAATGTTGACCCAGATGTGACACCGATAGCTCAGAAGCCAAGGCGTGTTCCATTTGCACTGCGAGAGAAGGTAACTGCGAAGGTAGAAGACCCCATTGCCAAGGATATTGTGGAGCGGGTAGATGGGCCGACGTCGTGGTTTAGTCCGGTGGTGATTGCGCCAAAGGCATCAGGGGATATCAGGTTGTGTGTGGACATGAGAAAGGCAAATGAAGCCATTATTCGCGAAAGGATCCCTATACCAACTGTGGATGAAGTGTTGGAGAATCTCAACGGCAGTACAGTGTTTTCGAGATTGGACCTCCGTCTTGGATTTCACCAGATAGAGTTAGATGAGGGCTCTCGAGACATAACCACATTTGCCACACATGATGGACTATTCAGGTACAAGAGATTGAGCTTCGGGGTAAACTCTGCACCCGAGAAGTACCAGCAGATAGTTACGCAAGTGATATCAGATATTGGCGGAGTTCAGAATATTGCCGATGACTTGATAGTACATGGCAAGAACGATGAGGAGCATGACGGGAATCTTCATAGATTGATGCAGAGATTGGAGGAGAAGAACCTCACCCTCAATGCAGAGAAATGTCAGTTCCGAATGGACAAGGTGGTTTTCATGGGACTACTGGTATCGAAGTACGGAATTGGTCCCACTGAAGAGAGAGTACGTGCTGTGCTTGAGTCCAGCCGCCCAACCACGCCAACAGAGGTTAGAAGCTTTCTGGGGATGGTTGGCTTCAGTGCACGTTTTATTCCCAACTTTGCGACCATCGCAGAGCCTCTACGGGCAATTTCCAGGCAGGGAGTACCCTTTGTATGGGGCAGTGAGCAGGAAAAGGCGTTTCAGAAACTGAAACAGCAGTTAGCCAGTGCACCTGTTCTAGCATATTTCGACAAAGATGCACACACTCGAGTGATAGCTGATGCGAGTCCTGTGGGCCTTGGTGCAGTGTTAGTACAGGAAAAGAAGGGTGTGGGTCGAGCTGTTTGTTACGCCAGCAGGGGTTTGAGCAGTGTAGAGAGGAGGTACAGTCAGACGGAAAAGGAGGCGTTGGCACTAGTGTGGGCATGTGAGCGGTTCAACTTATACCTGTACGGGTTGCAAACCTTTGACTTGGTTACAGATCATGAGGCCCTGAAGGTGATCTACTCCAGAGGATCCAAACCATCCGCACGTATCGAGCGCTGGGTGTTGAGACTGCAGCCTTATAATTATAAGGTGTGTTGTGTTGCATCAAGAGATAATATTGCAGATGCCCTGTCACGTTTGACAATGATCCCTGCATCAGAGAAGTGTCGTTATGACGATGAGCATGTTCGAATGGTTGCCCTTCAAGCAGTCCCCGTAGCAGTCAAAATTCAAGAGATAGAGCGTGCCTCAGCAGAGGATGAAGAGCTGCAAGCAGTGCGTAACTGCCTCATCAGCGGAAACTGGGAGAAGTGTCCGAGGCCATTTGTGATGGTACGTAACGAACTGACTTTCATTGGGCAAATTATTCTGCGCGGAACGAGGATTGTGATACCCAAGGCGCTGAGACAGAGAGTTGTGGAGCTTGCACACGAGGGTCACCAGGGGATAGTCAAAATGAAGGAGAGGCTGAGGTCTAAGGTGTGGTGGCCGGGTGTTGATAAGGATGCGGAACAGAAGTGCCGAGAGTGTTATGGGTGTCAATTGGTTACAAAGGAGACCATCACGCCACCAGTGAAAACAACCAGGATGCCAGAGAGGCCGTGGCAGGATGTAGCACTGGACTTACTTGGGCCCATGCCAACGGGAGAATATTTGCTGGTCCTAGTGGACTACTTCAGCCGATGGGTGGAAGTAGATGTAATTAAATCTACCACTTCTGGAGTGATTATCAAGTGTTTAGATAAACAGTTCTCTAGATATGGGGTACCTAGTACCTTGAGAACCGACAACGGAGCCAACCTGGTGTCCGCAGAAATGGAAGGATACTTGGAGGAAATGGGCATCAAGCATAGGCTGACCACCCCACTATGGCCAAGAGCAAATGGGGAAGTCGAGAGGCAAAATCGTTCCCTTTTAAAAGCAATGAGAGTTGCCCATGCCGAGAAGAGAGACTGGAGAATAGAGTTGAACAAGTTCCTACTGGCTTATCGTTCCACTCCGCATGTAACGACTGGCAAAAGCCCAGCAGAATTATTGTATGGGAGAAAAATGTCCACTAAATTGCCAGAAGTTGCTGATTTGGAGGAACCTGAGAATCTGGGGTATCAGCAAGCCAGAGATCATGATGCAGAGAAAAAGCAAATCGGTGCAGACCATGTTGACAAGAAGCACCAAGCAGCAGAGAAATGCATACAAGAGGGAGATCTTGTGCTACTGGAGAAGAGGAAGGAGAACAAATTGTCGCCAAACTACGAGAAAGAGCCATATCAGGTGACAGCACGTTACGGGGATCAGGTCCAGTTAAAATCACCTCAAGGTGTGGAATACAAGCGAAACATCCAGCATGTCAAGCGATTTGTGACTCCAGCTAAAGAGTCAGCTGAACCAAGCCTTCCTGCAGTAGTACCGTGTGAGCACATGTGTGGGCAAGAACTCACACCCAGCCCGGAGATTAGAGCAAGCACTGTTCCAGTGGAGGATCAGAGTCCAATCCAGACACAGATAGCACCAAGGAGATCGGGGAGAGCTACCCGACCCCCGGACAGATTCAGTGACTATGTCACCACCTAAGGGTGGTTGCCATTTTGTAGTGACAGAAACTTTTATTTGCTACATTAACAAAAGTTTTCTGCAGTGACAGTATTTTGATTATGTTACATTTATAAGAGTGCCCTATTTGCCTTATGGGACATTGTTGACATTATCTTGTTGAGTTTTTACTAAGAGTTCATAAGCGAAGAAAAGGGGAGATGTAGTGTTGTACATTTGTATAGACATCCGGGACTCTCATAGCGCGGGAAACCGTGGTCACGTGTCAAGCGAAGGATTGTGTTTTGTATGCTTAGTGCGTATGTGACAGTGCTACTGTGAGATCGAGTTGCTGGCCTTTGTGGCCTTTAAGAATACTACAGGTCTGCTCTGTGGTTTGCACGCCCACAGTTAAAGCATAAATTGTGATCCACAAAGAACTTCTTCCTGTTCGCCAACCCTGTTACCATGGTACAGTTTCCACTCCAGTGATCATTCTTTCGGCAGAAAAGGCAATAAGGTGACCGATTATCTCCTGGCTTCTGTGTGAAGAGATGTTTCTCGCATTTGCTGTTTTCCACGTGATTTCTCCTGAGCCACTTTTGCAAAGCGTCAATTAAATGTTCCATAGACCACTCCTCCCAATTCTCATCAACTCGTACTAGGTCTGGTTTGACGTGAGGCAGTTTGTTGATCGTATTCATTACAAACCCTTGTAATTTCTCAGCTCCTTCAAGTGCTGGAGAGCATCATAGTTGTTACTCAGTCTCTCGTAAAACTCTTGTATTTTGAAATAATTCGTTCCTTTGACCAGAGGTAGGTTGATAATTTCATCTATGTGAGTGTTGATGACGACTTTAGTTTGACCGAATTCTTTTTTAAGTCGTTCCCATGCCGTCCTATAACCCATACTGCCAGGTTTCAGGTTTGCAATTCGGTCTCTCACCTTCGGCCCGACAGATTCTATCAGATAGCCGAATTTCTCTTCGTCAGAAATTGACTTGGCATCAACTTGAGTTAGGAACATGTTTTCAAATCTCACCCAGTCGTCAGCAGTACCTTTGAACGGTGTCATCTTAAGTTTCGTCAGTTAAGTCGTGCTGAAAACGGCGGTTTTCTCCATTTCTAATTTCTTCTCCGCTACCCGCAATTCTGCTTCGAGCTTTTCCTTCCATAACTCACGTTCGTGGTTCTGTTGTCTTTCACAGAGCTCGCATAGTCGCCGCTCGTCCTCCATCTGTTGTTCCCGTTTCGAATCTTCTTTTCGCCGCTCAATTTCCTCTTCTTTTTCGCTCAGATACTTTCCAAGCCTCTCCTTGTCGATAACAAACGCTGCATATTTGGATTTGGTGTCTTTCTTCCACAGTCTCACAGAACGAGATGTCACTCCTCGCTCGATTTTCAACTCTTCTGTCTGTGAAATAAGATCCGATAGTTTCGCGATAATTTTCTCGGCTCGTTTGTTGGCGATATCCATCTCAGAAAAGTCCCCAAGTTCAATTAGTTCTCCTGTCTCCTCCAAAAGTATTTCAGCTTGTTAATTTCTTTGTCAATCTCTCGAACGAGACGTTGTTCGTCTTCGCTGGGGCTAGCTTCTCCTTCGTCGTCGCTCATGTTTGTTTTGCTTCTTGTTTAGCCCGGTTGTTTTGATCCTGGTCGTTTGTATCCTGGTCCCGGCACCAAAAGTGAGCCGTTCAACAACGGTACACAGAACTCACTAGTTTTCAGGTTTATTCCGCAGCTAAAACTCACTAAATAACTCACAGTATGCTCACAGTTGTCACAGTTCAACTCGCTGCATCGTCTCTCCAGTTTCTGAGAAAGTCACTACATGTGCTATAACCATATTTGGTTATACATTTGAATGTCGCAAACTATGGGGGTGGGGGTCCGTAAAAACTCCCGTACAATAGAGCGTCTGAACTTCTTTCCTTTGTAGCTTTCTCTCTCTTACGTCTCTGACTAGCTGGGGTTCTAGAAGTTCTCTTGAAGTCGGCAGCAGGGTTCGGGTACGTCTGCCAAGCATTTGCTGTGCGGCTGAACTCTGCATACCCTCAGTTGGAGTGTTCCGCCAGTGCAGTAGGGCAAGCTGGAAATCTGAGTTGGTACTGGCAGCTTTCTTCATCAAATTCTTGGATGTCTTTACTGCATTCTCGACTTTGCCGTTGCTTTGCGGATACTCCGGTGAACTGGTCACGTGTTCAAACTAGCGACAAAAGCTGAAATTTCGCTTGAATTGAAAGGTGGACCGTTATCACTGTGGAATGTATCAGGAATTCCATGGGTGGCGAAACGTTTTTTCAGCTTTCCAATCACTGCAGCTCCTGTCTTTGCCTTGTGTAGCTCGTCGATCTCGAAGTAATCCGAGAAATAGTCAACTGTACACAGATAATCACGGTTGTTGCATGTAAATATGTCGCAGCCAACTTTTTCCCAGGGGCGTTGAGGAACTTCATGGCAAATTAGAGGCTCTTTCTGTTGCGCAGGCTGGAAGGTATTGCAGGTTTCACGCTTTGAGATAAATTCTTCCAGTTCTCTGTTCATGTTGGGCCAATACACAACTTCATGTGCCCTTCTCAAGCAACCTTGAATACTGATATGGGATCGATGGAGCTTCTCTTTAATCTTGGGTCTCAGACTCATTGGGATGACGCACTTTGGATCCTTAAAAATAACACCATCTTGAGCAGCCAACTCATCTCTCACATTGAATTATTGGTGCAGCTCAGCAGGTAGGCTTTCTCTTTGGTTGGGCCATCCATTCAGAATAACCGCTTTCTGAGACTGCAGGACAGGATCTTTGGCAGGTTCTTCACGGATTTCTTGGATTTGTGGCTCAGACACTGACAAGAAATTCACAGAGTGGATTCTTTCTACTTCTTGATCTGCCTTTCCTGGAAGGTGTTCCTGAGGTAGTTATGCTCCGGAAAGAGTATCGGCAAGATACAACTCTGGGCCACGCTTGTACTTTTTTCTACATCGTACTGCATAAGCCGCAACATAAGATGTTGTAGCCGTTTTGGAGCAGCGGCAAGGTGTTTCTTAGCAATCATCTCCAAAGGCTTGTGGTCTGTCCACAGAGTAACCTTCCGGCCATAAACGTACTGATGGTTTTTTCCATGCCAAATACTTGGGCGAGTAGCTCCTTCTCAATCTGCGAGTAGTTTTGTTCAGCTTTCGTGAGAGCTCTGCTAGCATAGGTTACAGGCTGACCTTGTTGCATAAGCGCGAAGCCAATTCCTTTCTTTGACGCGTCTCCTTCTCCTTCAGTAGGTGCATTTGGAGTGAAGAACTTCAAGACTGGATCGGTAGAGATTCCTTTTTTAATCTTCGCAAAGGCTTCTTCTTGCTCTTGAGACCACTCCCAGGGAACATCTTTATGGGTAAGTCTGCGGAGGGGCTCAGACATATCAGACAGGTCTTCTAGGAACCTAGAGAGGTACTTGACTGTGTTCACAAAGCGCTGTACAGCTTGGACATCTTCAGGTTTTGGCATGCTGCAGATACCTTCGACTTTCTTTGGATCAGGTTTCAATCCTTCACTGGTTAACAAGTGACCGATAAATGGAACTTGGGGGCATTTAAACTCAAACTTCTCTCTATTGAGCTTAATGTTCCTTTCTTGGCATCTTGTCAAGAGGCTTCTTAAGTTCTTATAATGGTCAAGTGATGCTTCTGAAAGGGTAGCACCTTTTCCTGTAATCAGCAGGTCGTCAAAGATTCGTGTACACCAGGTAGCCCTTCTTAATTCTGATCAAGCTTTTGTCAACAGCTCAGGGGCAGGTGAGATTCCAAATGGCATACGTTTCCAACAGAAACGTCCCCATGGCGTCTGGAATGTCTCAGCAAGCTTGACTCGTCTTCGAGCTCAACATGAAGGAAACCATCCTTGAGGTCTGCTTTGCTGAAGACTTTGACATCAGCTAGATCAGGAAGAACATCTTCTATGACAGGTAAAGGATAGTGTGACCGCTTCAGTGCTTGATTCAGGTGGACCGGGTCAATGCAGACTCTCAATTTTCCATTAGGCTTTTCAACCACTTCGAGACTTGACACCCAGTCGGTAGGTTCTTCTACTTTGCGAATCATTTGCAGTTCCTCCAGGCGATCAAGTTCCGACTTCAATTTATCCTTGAGTGCAAATGGAACTCGGCGAGATGGATTGATTACTGGTGTGACTGTCTTGTCAATTTCGAGGTGAAGTTTTCCTTCCATGCAGCCCTGGCCTTTGAACACGTCTCCAAACTCTTCTTTTACTTGATCCAGGGTAAGGCTTGCAGTGTTAGTGGTAACTTGCTGAATGTTCTCTTGCTGCACTGTTACTAGATTCATTTGCTGAGAAGCGCGAGATCCAATCAGCGGTGTGTAATCACCTTTCACAACAACAAATTCAACATTGTATTTCTTGTTGTTCTTTGGGTTGCGCATGCTCACTCGACATGTTCCTAAGACGGGTATTGTAGACTTGCTGTACATCTTCAAAGTACGGTCAGACTCAACAATGTTTGTTCCTGGCGGCACTAACTTCTGAGGTAAAACATTACACGAAGCACCCGTGTCAATCTGCATTTGGACACTTTCTCCTGCGATTTCCATGGTCGCGAAGATTTTCTTTTCGGAAAGGCTGTCTTCGTGGACCGTATGCACATTTCCTTCAGTCGTGTCAAAGGCTACGGAAAGCAATTCTTCTTCGGATGAATAATCCTGGTCTACCAAGTTAACACCGTTCCGTGGTAGGCTATTTCTACCGGGAGAACTCTTGCACATTTCTTCAAAATGGTTTGGCTTCTTGCAAGCACTGCAAATCTTTCCAAACGCGGGATATTTAGTGCGTTTCTTAGTACTTGAAAACGAACTGACTAATTTTAATTTATATTTGAGAATTTAAAAAATTCTAAAATATAACATGTCTTCACATTTAAAGTGTATTCTACGCGTTTTATATGAGTCAGTGACTTGTTAAAATTGTAGCATGCTTTTTAATATTTTCTACCTGCAATAAAAAACCTATAAATATTTCAAGCTTTTCCAAAATGAAGGCGATGGTTTCACAACCAACCAGAAAAGAAAAGCCGAGGTTGCTTTATGGCATGCATTTACTTTTATGAAAACAAAGCATTTTTGGGAAGTGTGTAAGTACAGTAGATGAAATTTACTGATTTGACTCACCTAAGAGGATAGTGAAAGCTGCTCTTCTATAGGGACTTTAATAAAGAATGTCTTTGGGAAAAGATGCTCTCCAGATACTTTACATGTCTCCCCTTTTTGTGGTGTAGTAGATGAAACAGTTCATATTAAAATTCATATGAAATCGAGCAATGTTCAAGACCACTGAATTTGCTTTAGGGCAGTGAATATGGAGCAACTCCAAGAGGTCAGCCACAGCTGCCAGTGAAATTTTGTGCCTTAAGGCAAATATACCATAGTTAAAAGTAGACTCTCATTACATGTGATATGGGCACCTTCATATAGGTAATCTGAAGTAGAACTGGTGTTTTCTGAGGCAAAATCTAACTATGCTTTCATCTGTACATTCCTGTTCAAAATCTTTCAAAAATGAGGTTAGATCATCATCTTTACTGCATTCTATTCCTTCTTGTATGTATAAATCACCTTCACTGATTGTCAGGTCTTGATGTGGAACAGCTTTGTCAATCATCATGAGTTATTATAACTCATATTGCCCTTCATGATCAGCGGCAAGAAAAAGTTAACTTTTAATTGTTTTTGAGTGTATGAGAATTAATTCATTGGCAGTTTGTAATTTGGACATCAATCGCTTTTGTTGCCGTATGACTTGTCGGCAATCTTGAAAATCTCGTTCAAATACCCAAATACCCACCATTTTTTACCTTTGCCGTTTGTTCTCGCCATTTTCAACGTGGAGAGGAGAGGTTTCACGTTGATGTAAAACGTGAGTAAGAACTATTTTTCCTGTTGTTGTGATGCATTAGCAATCGTGTGCTTCAAGGCAAAGCTATTTTATTTCATTTTTTTACGTGTTATTTCATTTTTGACTCGTGATGACTCTATAAGAAAATTACCAGGAAAGATGGCTGCAAAAAAGTACTGTGAGCTTCGTTAATGCTGTACAATTCTTTTGGGTTAAACGTGCATTGCTAAGTTTGAATAACAGGAAGCATTTTCTTTGCTGTTTTTATTTTGAGAGACAGAAAGAGTTAGTAAAATGGCACCTGGCCGCAAGTGGAACACGACATTGCTCTTTGAAAAGCAATAATAGATCGGCACCCCGTGAAAGGAGATGATTAGGAAGATATTGCAGTGTCTCTCACGAGCTTTTGGGTGCACAGTTAGAATTTTTAAATGGAGTGTGACCAATGAAAATTTTGCAGTAAACCAGTGCTTGTTGAGGGCAGCAAGCCAGACAGCGAGAACAGGGTGTGTTATTCATGTCGCTGGAAGGCACTGCCAAAATGTGGTATTGGCACATGCCAAACGCCTGTTCGTAAACAAAAGCGGCTGAGGACACTACCAAATAAATTATTTTCTTCGGGAGAAGTGGGGAAGTGTAATGTACGAGCAGGAGAGTGTTCTGTGCTGTACCAGCTGCTATGGCTGCAAGCATTGCACAAACGAAATGCTTATCCCCCCTCCAGCTTCAGATGTATACCAAACCAATCATTAGAAGGACCAGAGTGCCATACACCGAAGCATCTACCCGTACAAAATATGAGATTAAAAAAAGCCAGGCATATTTACGAGTAGAGTAATACCAGCATGAAGAAACAACTGAATGAAATAACACTTGGCTGTTCTCCTTCAAAGGTAGGTCACCTCACTGAACAAAATAAATAAGGAAGCAAATTAAACCCATGATAATACAGTAAATTTATTACCACAAATCAAAGATATACCGCGCTATAACGGAATTTACGGTATGTAAATAGGACAATATCAAACAGGCAAAACAATGCCTCAACTGAGCACAAGAAAACAAGGGAGGTAGTGTTTGCATGTATAAAAGGAAGTTATATAAATCAATTGTTAACTTGAACTATACAACACAGCAGTAAAGTAAGACAATTCATCTTCTAAGCTGGAACCTAACCATCTCTCTTGGATGAGACTTGGGCAAGGGGAAGAGGACTATTAGTAATACTTCTGACCATCATCCATGTATGGCAATAACTAATACAAATTAATTATTGCAACTGGCCTTAAAATATATATATATTCACTGCAAAAAGCAAATAAAAAATTTACACGGCCTTGATTGACCAGTCTCTACATAAAACTTCTCTGAATAATACCAATACATGTATGTCAGCAGGCCACTCACAGGGCATTGGAAATATGAGAATGATTGCCACAATACAAAACAAACAAGTTCCACTGCCAGATCACGTCTTGGCAGTTTCAAAGCAGCACTTAAATTTTTTTCCTTTGCCTGCTGTAAATTTTAATTGTGTAAAGCCCCGCAGGGAGCCTCCTCAGAACATAAAAGAGTCAGTAAATAGGAATACAACTTGACCACAAAGTGATGAACGCATAAAAATTCTAAGTTCAGTTGCCTTACACATGTCAAATCAAGCGAACTGAAAAAAATGGGGAAAGCCATTCCTGTACAGACTACGAAATCACCAAAACAAGATTGCATAGTTAAAGTTATGGCCCAGGAGCTGATTGCGCTGAAAGACCAAAACCTGTTCGAATTTGCACATCAGCTAGGATGTTGCCTTACCTGATTTTCTGCACATCAAAACCGTTATTAAATTGTGGTTATTAGTAGTTCATTGACGCCTGCTGCCACCCAAATACCAGTTTGGTGGGAAAATTGCGCGCAAACGTAATAGGTGACGGTCGGTCTAAAACGCAGACTCACACCGCAGACTGGGTAATTTTTTTTTTTTTTTCGCGCTTTTTTTTAAAATGGGGGGATTATATGGCGGAAAGTGGCAGCGAAAGTGATGGTAAGTAGCCACAAATAAAGCAATACTACGTATTTAAAGCTTGACATTGATCCTTATACATTTTGCTATCACCTCTTGATACATTTTAATTTTTTTTGCTTGTTGTAGTGATCGACGCTTACATCATAAGTGAAGACGAAGGTAGGCTTGTAGGCTTGTTTTGTTTAGACCCTTTTTTGATGTGGGCTTAAGCTTATCTAAACGCTTTAAAATTAAGTATCATTCGATTTTTTTGGTCCCATTTAGATGTTTCTTTTAAGTCAAATGCAGCTGGACGAGAATAAAGGTTTGCGACTAAAATATTTATTTCATTGGTCGTATTAATTCACTGCTCAGTCTAAGAGCTTTTGTCATGATACCTAAGTAAAGTTATTGTTTAATAACCGTTTTTGTCCGTTTTGTAGATGTGATATGCGTGGAAGCGACCAGAGGTAAGAATATGTAGCAGTAAGTGCGACATAAACTGAAGGAAAAATAGTTTGTGGACCACGCGCTCCGCCAGTTCATTTGTGTAATCAGTGTAAGATAGCAAAAAAATGAAGTGCTCGTATCCGAAATATTTCAGTCAAAATGCTCATGTCTAAGCCTTGCCGATTGATTCCTACAGAATGTTCTGGGGGATCCGTGAGAAATTGATGAGAAAAGCGTAAATGGGAAGAAATGTGGACAAATCGCTAAACTCAGCTTAGGAAAGTGGACCACTCTCTGAGCGGGCGACTAGTAAGAGCGTTGTTCTTTTCTTTTTTCTTTTTTTGTTTAGTTTTATAGTGAGTAGCTTTAGTGTTGTTTGGGCTTTTTGTGTATATTGCGGTGGAGAGAGGGCTTTTTGTTTTTTGTAGTGATGTGCTTTTGTGTGTTTGCAATTAATTTTTTTTTAGCAGAATGAGGCAAATCAAGTGGAAATGACTTTTGGTTCGAGCTATCTATCGGGAGGCTTGAGAAATCGGTATTTTACTGTTTTGTCTCGTCTCGTCTTACCACTTTTCAGTATTTGTTTACGTTGCATTATTATAATTTCTTAAAAAAATTCTTTTCGTTGGCTCACATTACAGGTAGTTATTTGTATAGAGAAGTAAATAACTGCAATCTCCCTGTCAGCTCTTTACAAAGACACTTTAAGATAATTCGTCCAGTTAAAACGAATGTAACCATGAACTGTGACGGGGGTTTCCTGCGATCTGATCTAATTAGAGAAGAGGGAAGAGAGTTGAAATTATGACATGCAGCAATGTTTTTTTGAGGAACTTCAAGGTGTTTGAAAATGAGTTTGAAAAATCACTAAGGTGTTGATATAAGCTTATCTTTCCTTCTTCGTTTTTGGAATGTGATGCATATATTGAACTAAAGAACTATTTAGTTTTTATGAAGTAGGGGGGGAGGCTGGTGTGATATGAGGGGGGACATGCCGAGAATTATGGCTTCAAAGGGGGGCCAGCCAAAAAAATATGGTCTGCAATGAGGGCTTTTGTATAGAAAAAAATCTTCCCTAAATGCCTTAAATAACGTAATTTCCTGAGGTTTTGAAAATTCAAATTTTCTCGGGGGAGCATGCCCCCGGGCCCCCCCTCTTTTCCTATGTACCAAACCCCATTACCTCAAACCAACACCTTTTTGGTTAAAAATGCAGTCAAACCACTAACTCACAACATCCACAATACACAGTTGAGGCAATGTCAGCTTTTTGGGAGATGTGTTTTTGTTTACACCGATACATTCTTTAGTCACAAGGCTTGATAAATTTTCATTTTACTGGATTGTTTTTTTTTTTTTTTTTTTTTTTGGGGGGGGGGGGGGGAAAAAAAAATTTTTGGGGGGGGGGGGGGGGGGGGGGGAAAGGGGGGGGAAAGGGGGAGAAAAAAAGGAGAAAGGGGGGGGGACGTATAAAACAAAAAGTGTTGGAAAAAATTATTTACACACATTTAGCCCCTCCCCACCCCTATGCAGTGTTGATAAAAAACATACATCTGACACATGAGAGCGTCTTACTTTTTGCCAAAACTGAAAGGGGGGCACTGACTCATATTAAAGAGTTACTTTGTTCATAAGTTCGTGTTTTCAAGAGTTTTCCTACTAAATATGCCCATGGTTGTAGCCGTTTTAGAGTATAGCGCATAAGGTATGCTAAGTTTCATAAAAAGGTTTTTTGTGTTTAATCTCCATTATATTTTATATTTATAGTTGGAAGTAAGCGTATTCGAAACAGAAGTGAACAGCCCTGATGCAAAGAAAGATAAAAGGGGCAAGAGTGTGGAGATGGATGGAGATGATAAAAAGAGGTGAATTAACTTAATTGTGATGTATTAATCCCAAAACTAAAATTTTGTGTGAGCTAATCAATACCAAAAATCACAGATGGTATGGAAGTCGTTGAGGGTCGCAGAAGATATGCTTACAAGTGACCTAGAGCTTAGTGATAGTTTTGCAAAATGTTTCCCTTCTTTAAACACAGAATCTACAATAGCACCCTAAATCCAGTCCATTTGCAAAGAATTTATCAAGAAATACTTACATGCTTGTGAAGGCGAGTTCAAAGAAGCCGTGGAGGAACTATCCTTAAACAAGACAGGTGCTGTTGTCAGCACAAGCCAAAATTTAAGAGACAGTTTGAAGACCTTCAGCATCAATGTGAAACGAAAGCTATAATTAATTGAGTCTATTTGTAATCAGTTGACTCCACAAGAGGATGTTTTTTGCGGTAAATTTCATAGTCACAGTACATTTCAATATTTTAAATTTATATAACTATCAAAACAAAAATAAACATATTGAGGACGAATAGCAACCATTTCGCCCTAAATTTTATCCGCTTTTATTTGCGTCGATTGGCCATTCGAATTTAGGCGATTCGACTAAAGATATCTTGAAGATGTGTTTTGTTTTGTCAAAATAAAAATATCATGTTTGGCGGGAATTTTATTTGGTAGCCGCGGCGAGAGTTCCGCGATGTTTTTGTTTTCGATTTAATCTGGAGCATACGTGTATTCAGGGCCACTAGCTCCTCTGCTGGAAGTACTGAGTGAAAAGGTAACTAAGCTTTCTATGTTACTTTCAACCCACAAAATATATTAGGTAACAGACCTTTCATTAAAAGTTGGTTGGCGGCCGTCTTTCGGTGCGTTGCGTGACTCACCCAAAAAAACAACAACGCAAAATTTGGGCTCACAAATGTATCAAGCATTTTTCAGAGAGGGCAATATCTATTCTGACAGCATTGTTTACAATTTGGTTAGGCTGACTTATTGTATTATTATTTATTTTTGCCAAGTGCCGCAGTGCTGCAGAATATTTGTAACCGAGATATATATAGTAGCTAAAGCAATCTACTCCATTTGTTGTTGTGTGGATCACACACAATCATAATTAAGCTGTTATTAGGAAAATACAATCTGGCTAAAACTTTTAAGCACAGAGAAAAAAATGTTCTACAAGTTGAACACACTTTTACATAAAATAAATGTTGAGAGTCAGAAATATGATACGTTAATGTAAAGTCAGTGGCATAAAATACTGATTATACTGATTATTTTAAATCCTTTCAAGATGAATGAAAGAACAGCAAGTGCAGTAGCTAGGAAAAGTGCAAGGTTTACCAAGGATATGAATGAAGGACTAATCCAGTACTATCAAAAATACCAAGTATGTGCAGGTCTTAGACAACAGCCATTCCAGTAATTTGTGTTGCTCAAAGTTAATAGGTTTTGAATGTTTAGGCTTATTTATAACAACTTGATTATTTCCCTCTGTCCATTGAAAGAGTAATGAGCCAGCAATGTGCCAAGGCCAGAGATGTGAAGTCAGCAATAATTTTATTTTTGGCATTTTTTTGGGCAAATTTTACTATGAAAAATCTATGTCAAAACAAACTGCTTGACTTTTTACTTTCTAGCTTAATTGTTGTAATTTACAAAGTCAAGTTGAAGCTATTTCATTCTTGAAGCTGATCCACTCTTTTCGCATCTTTGGGGTATTCTAAAATCGAAAATTACAAATACTGTCACAAATGAGAAGAAAAAAGGCTTGGGAGGCCATTACGCAAGCAGTAAATTATGTGAATACTGGATAGAGAATATATGTCAAGCTCTTCAGAGGAAACTAGAAATGGCTCCATATTACTTTTTTTATATTTTCTTGTATTTTTGGAATTTCAGTTAAAGCTCAGCACCTTTCCTTAAGGCTGACAACATCAAGTTCCTTAACCACCTTCATCTTCATTCTTCCTAATGTAAAGCGCATTTCTAAAACCAACCCAATCAAGGCTAAGTTGTGCGAAGTTCTTAGTAAAGAACTCTCATCATATAAGGTACCTTTGTCAACAGGAAATGTTATTCAAATTAATTCTGTTTGTTTAAAAAAGTGGGCTCTATTTTGTACCAGATCACCAAGAGTGACATAAGGCAACTGGAGCCAAGAGTAAAGGACAAGAAGGTCAGCTATAGATCTTTTGATCTTCCCCAGATACCAGAAGGGATGTGTCTGCCAGTCAGGACACTCTTTAGCCACTGGATTGGAGGAGGCTGAAAGGCTTTTGAAAAGGTCAGTCACTGCTTTATATTTACAACATCATCGTGAGACTTCTGAACAAGAACTGCATTTCACCACTCTTCCAGAGCATGAGCGAGTATATTGCTAACAGCAGTAATAGCAAGGAGAGAGTGGATGTGCTGTTGAATTTAAGAGCCTGTTGTAGTAGCAAACATGCAAAAACGTTTTTGTTCTTGGAAGGTCACCATTATGGTGTTCCATCTCCGCCAAAAACCAAAGTTGCAAATTAAGGGACTGGTCAATAAGTAGAGGGGGGTCATCAGTTTTTCAACCCTCGAAAAGGGGTGGGTTATGTCGTTTTGATCTACATGTAGGGCGTGGGTCATCTTATTTATATCAGTAGAAATAGATAAATTTTTCGAAGTGACCTATTTTAAATGATTTTAAAAATTTCCCGCCGGAGCATGCCCCCTAACCCCCCTAGATGGCTTATGATTAGTTTTGCCTGTCTGTCTTCAGGCTGCGTTGATTCACTCAGTACTTAAGGCTTTCACCAGTAAACTCTTTTCTCAAACACTTTGCAAATATGAGTTATAGACAGTGGTTGTAGACAGTTTCTGAATTAATTATTCATTAATTATTCTATATTAATTATTCTATTTATATTATAAATTAATATTTCATACTGTTTCAGATTTTGCACATTTTTGTGTCTAAATTTTCCCATGTAAATTAGACAGTGGTTGTAGACAGTTTCTGAATTAATTATCCATTAATTATTCTATATTAATTATTCTAAATATATTATAAATTAATATTACGTACTGCTTAAGATTTTGCACATTTTTGTGTCTAAATTTTCCATGTAAATTGTCCATCATGGAAAATTAGGGTGGTGTATGTAGGGAATCGCACTTTAAAAGCTGATATCAAATCGAAAACCTCCAACCGCTTACAGAATAATGAATTTTATGAGCAAAGGGGGTGGGTCATGTAATTTTCAACCCCGCATCAGGGGTGGGTCAGTCAGTTTTGAGCCAGAAGAAAGGCGTGGGTCACAAATGTTCAAGCCACCACTTTTCCAATTTCCGGCCCATCCCCCCTGGTACTTATTGACCAGTCCCTAACATTCAACCTTAGCCATCAACATCAGACTTTGTCGTGCAACGTTTATATTCTTCAAATTCAACTTCAAACCCTTCCATGGAAAGGTGGGTGAATATGAATCAACATATCAAATATTGATTTTACCTCGCTAAAAACGAGTTCTCAATTTTTAATTTGATTCATTAAACCACATAGGAAACATGTATCATTCTAACAATAAATCAGAGTTAATATATTCTTAAACATTTGTAGATGGAGTCCGACATTGTTGTGTTGTGATTCCCTAATAAACTTGACTGTTTCAGTGTCACTGGAAGTGAGGTGGATGTCTGGAAACAGGCGCTCTATATTCAGGAAGCAAACCGCCAGCTGTCCAACAACCATTGTTACTGACCTGTGATTCTGACCCAATCCAGGCTGATCAGAAAATCATCAAAAACACCATCAAAGACCAAAGACATGATAGCCACATGTGAGCTACCTGCAACAGCCACACATCTTGCAGTTACCACCCTGCACACTTTGCGTTTCTATATGCTACCCAAGATTCACAAGCCAAATAATCCTGGGGGTCCCATCGTCTCTGCATGCTGTTGTCCTACTGAGAACATAGCATCGTACGTCAAAAAAGTAATGGTGCCTCAGTCAACTTTAAACCTACATCAAGGATACAGACCATGCTCTTGGCATCTTTGAATCATTTAAAATAGACGAGTCTGATCCGAGTCTGCACTTCCTGTTCAAAATGGACATTAAATCACTATACACTGTCATTCCCAACAATGGTGGACTACAAGCCCTCCGACCACCACACAGACACTGCCACAATCACTGTCATGAGTGGACCACATGTCATTAATGTTAGGTTTGGGAAGCTCTCTTTTCAAAGAAGGGCCAGAAGTATTATATGTCATTTTTTTTTCTTTTTTTGCTTCTGATAGAAAAAAATGTCTAATCCTTCAGATCAGCAAGCTGTAGTTATATCCATAGCCAGAGACTATTCAGGTTAATAAGGACAATATGCAACCTGACCCCTCCTGGGGATAGAAAGAATGAGGAAATTCGATCATGTTTGTGAAAGGGGTATACAACGTTTCCTTTAAAGAAAGATAAGAATGCTCAGATAACATAACAGGAAAAACTATTTAAAAAAATAAGAAATAATATTGTGTTATTCTACAAAAATACTTTACCAGTACTGTTCTTACTAAGGATGAAACAACAAACCCGTAAAACAAGACTAAATCATCATCATCATTCTTATTATTAAAATTTGCACAGCAAACCCTGACCATTTCTTGGAGAGAGCATGATAAGATACTAGAAAGCTACAATAGGTTTTTAACCATCTACAGCTATTTGATTCTTATGATGGTTGCAAAGTTTTTTGTGATATATAGTATTGGGTAACCTTAAGTAAGCATTTAACTAGTAATCACCAATTTAATTGACTGAGTTGACCCAAGTTAGCTAGATGCATCAGTAACAAAATTATGTCCAAGCCTCTTTATGTCTCACTTGTAGTGCAAAATATTTATCTCAAAAGCAAAAAAGACCAACATGAAACCTGCATTTACGACAAGCAGCTGGCTTGCTATTATTGCAAATCTCTATACAGCAAAATAGGCAGGCATAACACCAATGTTCACTCAAAACAAAAGGAAGTTGATAAAGCACTTGGCTTTGACAAGCCATCTTGTCTGAGAAAAAAGGACTTGAGAAGCTAAGGATGATGATCTTTTTTCTGCCCAACAACACGTGGAAAAGTTAATATATAGTTTTTTCAAGTTAATACATAGTTTTTATTTTATTTTACTACTATTATTATTTTTAACTTTGACATTTTTCTAGTAATACGTTTATTAGGTAGCTCTTTTACATTTTAAATTTTATATATAGTTATTTTAGTTATTTCTTATTCACATCTTGTATTCTTTTGTTTAGGTAGCTTCTTACAATTTTTAGAATTCAGGAGCGAAGGGCCACCTAGTGGAAGTATTGTGAATAAAGCCTTTATTATTATTATTATTATTATTGTTATTATTATTATTATTATTATTATTATTGTTATATATTATTATTATTATTATTATTATTATTTATCATCATCATTATTATTAATGGAATGATTATATATCACATCACTCACTGGCTACTCTTCATGGAAGAAAATTCAATCAAGTTTACCTTTTGCCATTGAAGTTGGGGTTGACCAGTGGGTTTCTAAGATATGCTGAAGATCTTTTTTCGCATCCCGGGTATGAAAAAAAAAATGGTTTCACACAGCACTGGCATTTAAAAAATACCAAAAATGTCGGGAAAATGTAAAAAATGCACAAGCTTTTGCCAAGCACCGGCCATTGTATTTGAAAAGTTTGATGATATGGCTATGTCCCTCAGGAGTTTTGTGACAATGATCAACAAGTCGAACATAATTAACAAGACGCCTAAAGCTAATGTAAAACCGGGAGTAATGTTTAACTACATGAAGACAAGTACAGCAAAAACTTTTAAAATACCATTAATTTATAGCGTAACCGCAAGTCTGTGGATTGCTTGTCCACCGAAATCCTAGCCATTTTTCTCCAATAACTAGTGAAAACGGTGACAAATGAACTCAAACAGAATGGAGACAAATGATCCCAAAAAACAAAAAAAAAAAAAATAAATAAGACGCGTGTACCCACAAAAGAAAGAAAGAGCAGCCCCGAAGAGGGACCCAGCCAAAAAAAACAAAAAAAAAGAAGAGAAACAAGAAAAATCCAGCGCGACTGGGGGGGGAAAGGGAAGAAAGGAGAGGGAAAGCGCGAAAAGGGGGGGGCACCGAGACACAACACACCGAGAAGCCGGGCCGGCGCTCTGCCCGGTTAAAAACACCAATTTTAACAATCTTTATTGTAAGAGATCTTTTTATCATTGTAACAATTTTAGCATTTTATCTATTTTCAGTAATTAGTTTAGCGTTTTTTACCTTTATATAGTTTTAATGTTTTTTTTATCTACTAGTTTTAATGTTTTATTTACACACGACCCCACAAGCTATGTAGCTTTTTATCCCATCGTGTATAAATAAACGTTTTGTTGTTGTTGTTGATGATGCCAGGGGAGCATCAGTTATCTCACATTCTCTTCAAGTTGCTGTGAAGAGTGCCACAACTTTACGAAGGATATAGGCTCAAAGATATGGTAAATGGATGTGAATGGACAGTGTACATGGACAAAAATAATACAAATTATGAGGAGTCTTTTGAGCAGCTGAATGAGTTTATTTCTGCATCAAGACTGAATTTCAGAGCATCATGGGTCGAGGAACTTCTTCCGGCACAAATGCGTAAGTAGTAGTTATAGCGTGACAATATTTATATTTGTAACTTTTTAAATATCATCTCTGATTTCCTTTCATCTTTTATTCAGTTGGCATTCATCAATGAGGGGATTTTGATGTTGCTCTACACATTGAAAGTAAAACAGTAGCGAATGAAAGTGGTCAAACCACAACGTTAACGAGTCTGAGGATGAAATAAAACAAAAATTGTCGGTATACTTGCAATGCGAGGTAAGCCATTTAAATGCTCAGGCGATAGGTACTTAAATAATACGTAAGTAAATGTGCTTAAAAGCACATTTACTTACGTATTTACTTAAAAGTGACAAGCCTAGGCAGTATAATATACGGGTCTGCAGGTATAAAAAATGGAAAAAAAATTCCCTGATCTCTCACAGATGGGGAAAAAATTTCGCTTATATAAATTCACAAAGGATAATAAATTAAACAATTCTCGTTCAGGTTACTGCACAGAATAATAATGACCAAAAAGGAGCTCTAAATTCAGACAGCTGAGGAGAAATGCACTCTTTGTCTTCGACCAGACTAAGAACATACATTTCTAGATACCGTAACAACAGCCTACTCGAAAGCATATCATGGTTCAATCATGAAAATGACCCGACATTACACTTTCAAATAAACAAATAACTTTTAACGACATCCCCCGTTTAACTCACCTAACCGATTACCCAAGACGTAGACTACACCTTTTCGTCATTATCCTAAAGCAATCATACTGTATTTTAGAAAGAACCAGACAGAGGAAAAAAAAGCTATATTACAAGGCAAATGAGAAATGCGCTCTCCCTAAGTCACAGAGTCTCCCGCGAAACTTTTTATTTACTTCCTCTTTGATTTAATTAGCCATTTGAGACAGACACACTAAACCAAAGCCCAAAATCTATCCTGTTTCCACCACACTGCTCATTTTGCATAGAAAGTAACTAATGTCTCGTAACCATAAACAACAGGCATAAGTATTTGTATTATTGTGAGTTATTTTTGCTTAGAAGTAAATGACCGCGCTAGTGACCGTAGTAAATGACTGTTAGTATAAGTTAGTGAAAAAGGTGATATCCAATAAGCAGAGCAATGTAATAACTAGAGGATGTTGAGTAATAAATAAATAAATAAAAATAAAAAAAAATACGGGTCTGCAGAAAATTGTCCAAGGTGCAAAAAAAAAAATGTGTAAACCAGTATTAAGAAATATTTTTTTATATTTCTATTGTACATTACTGATATTATAGGGACGTGCCAGCTCTTATTCGCCACCACTGTTAGCTCCTGTATACAAAGTGACCACGAGGAATGCCTGAAGAAACTCCCCTGACGAGAAAACTTTCATAGGAAATGTAGCCAAATCGAGAGCAGCTCTCCACTGCACACAATTTCCTTTTTAATTAATGGGGCGGATCAAGGAATTTTTAAGGGGGAGAGGGCAAATATTTTGTTTACTATTTTATTCTAACTCCATGGTTTTTGGGGGGTAGGTTGAATGTTAAGCAAATACTTTATAAATCATTTTAACCCGATGCCCTGTGTAATTGTCCTTATTCATTTTTCCGAAGGATCAATTGTGGTAACGTTCATGGGATACTCGGGACTTCAAGTGATGAGGATGATCATATATATAATGATATTTGGGGGGGGGGGTGTTGGAAGGCCTAGGGATTTTTTGGTCTTGCTTTGTGCCCCGCTGTATTTGCTCATCCGCTTCACTTGAGGAATTGAAATTGAAAGTAAGTTCACTGACTCTGGGAGTATTGCTCTCGGTTGTTGCGAAATTAAAGCTGAAAACTCTGCTCCAAAAGGAATTCTCAGCTAGGCTATAGATTTAGCTTTGCCTAAGATTTCCATATGGTTTTTTAAAAATGAATTTGAAACATTGTAAACCCAACAATTATCATGAAACTTGAATAATTTGGTAGAGACTGTGTCATTTTATAACCAATGTGGCCTATTATTCAATGGCTTAAAATACTGACTCCTGTCCCAAACTATAACTTGATATCTCCACAAGCATGTATGGCATCTATATATGTCAAGCTCTTCAGAGGAAACTGGAAAAGGCTACGTCTTACTTTTTTTATTTTGTTTTATTTTAGGAATTTCAGTTAAAGCTCAGCACCTTCCCGCCAGGCTGACAACATAACGCTCCTCAGCCACCTTTATCTTATTCCTTCCTCCTAATGTAAAGCGCATTTCTAAAACCAACCCAATCAAGGCTTAGTTGTGTGAAGTTCTTAGTAAAGTACTCTCATCATATGAAGTACCTTTGTCAACAGGAAATGTTATTGAAAGTAATTCTGTTTGTAAAAAAATTGGGCTCTATTTTGTACCAGATCACTAAGGGTGACATAAGGCAACTGGAGCAAAGACTAAAAGACAAGAAGGTCAGCTACAAATCTTTTGATCTTCTCCAGATACCAGAAGAGATGTTTCTGCCAGTCAGGACACTCTTTAGCCACTGGGTTGGAGGAGGTCTGTCGCTGCTTTATATTAACAACATAATCATGAGACTTCTGAACAAAAACTGGATTTCACTACAGGTCGTGTCATATGTGTGTAAACTCTTAACTGAAGACATTTGTTTTTATTTCAACAACTTAAGGATGATTCTTTCCAGACAAATTAAAAGAGTGTTGACAGAACTAAACAACCACTTCTTTCTGTTTGACGCCATTTTCGTTCAGGCAAAACACCTGGAGACCTATTTCTCTTTTTATTTCAAAATCGTGGACAAATTTTGACTTGTTTAAGTATCTCACCTCACTTGTTCAACCCCCCTGTGCAATGTTTGAAATGTTGTGCAGCTGTACAAAAGCCGCAAACTACACGAAACAACATTAACATGCAATGTTTCATGCTTTGCAAAAAGGGGAAGGGCAGTTTGCATCCAATCGACTTATGCAGCCAGGTAGGCTAAAGGACACATGGGTCAACTATCGAACTGTTCCTAAGGTTTCTCCATAGGAAGGGGTATCACTACGTTCAGTGCCATATGCATAAGTGTGTTCACTTTGTAAAAAACATTCAAGAAACGTTTAGTGGGGATCTTTGGAAGACATATGTTGCTTGGTAGGATCTCCTCCAGTCGGATGGCTATTGGTTTGAACAAGGCAGGAGACCATTTGAAAAACAAGACTTTCTTTCAAGGCTAACTGATGCTAAGAGGCGGTTGATGCTAAGGTTGATCCCCAAGTTACCAATACTATGATGTTTTCCATTTAAAACTTAACACTAGCCAACTTGCATAATAAACAAAGTGAAAACTTTACTTCGTTACCACACAAAATAAGGTCATTTTCAATTGTACAAAATAGAAACATCAAGCCATTTCCTTACAAACAGACGTTTTCCTATGCTTTCGTTACTCATTACACCTGAAAGCTTTAAATGGTCAAAATTAGATTACAGTATCTTAAAAAAAATGCACCCAGGGACAGGGATAAAAAGTGAACTAAAAGTAGGCAGATAAAAACTCGTAAGTTTTCTGTTTTCTATTTACCTTTTTTATGACAACGTTCTTGCAATTAGGTGTAACCAAACAAAAGAAATCAATCAAATAAATTCCAGCGAGACAAGAAACTACTTTAATGATACTACTTGTAGCCACGAGCGTTCAATTTTTTCGTGTTTGCGTTGTAATTAGTTTGTAATTCTCGTCAGTATTTTGTTCGGTTTTTTGGTTTCTTTGTTAAGCGTAGCTCAATATTATGTATTTCTCTGCAAGTTAGTTTCACGTCGTAGTACTACTTTGTCTGGTGATCTGGAGGAGTGGGAAAGCCAAGCGCGTTATTTTCAGGAACATTACCGCCAAAAGATGAACTTTCTTTCGCGAAACGAGCAATGGATTCATCCCGCAGATCATCCGTTGAGGTACGCGAAGTCAGTGAACCAAATCCGGGGAATTTCGTTAGTCCTGTGAGTTCATGGCAAAGTTCACATTTATCGATCAGACAGCTAAGGGCCAAGCAGACATTGGCGCACTTAAAGTTGTACAAGTTGAAAAAGAAATAAGAATTGTTGCGTCGGGAAGAAGATACGAAATTGAAAATGGAGGTTCTTGATGCGTAGTGTGAAATTCGAAAAGTGAAACTTCATGTAAACATGCTACAGGATGAGGCGCCGCCGGCTCATGAAGATTTGCCTACCGTTTTTGAGGAACTGAATCAGTTCGACGAATGTGTTGATGCTAGAGCTGGAAATGTACCTAAGCAGAAACATTTTGAACATCAAAAGGATCAAACAACTGGTCCTCAAGACGCTCCATTACGATTTAATCCTAAAGTGTGGGAATTTGCTTCAACTGCAGTCTTAACAATTAAGCAATGATTCGCGTTGCCGTTGTTCGATAGAGTGAAAGTGAAAAATGCACCGTACCAGTGTGAAATGCAATGAGCGTCGTCTACAGCGACTCCTATCTTCTTTAGTATACATCAAGTGTAGCCTGAATTTTAGACATCCCTCTATGGTCGCCTACTCCCCAGACGGACGTCTGAACTTATCTGGCCCTGATGCCATCCAGGGACGTCACTACCGGAAAACAGGGTAATGATTTTGATTGGTCGAATTTTAATTAATTCGCAAAAATTATTAGTAAATTACGCATCTTTTAGCGGGAATATGTAGTTTGACATGCCGGTCCCAGTGGAATTATGCAAGGAAGCGGTTTCTAAAGTTTGTTCTTCGTTCAGGACAACTCGGATTAATATTAATCCTAATGATTATTATAATCCAGTCATAGATTATTATAATCTATTGCTGAGGTTTGAGCCTTGCCTTAATCCATTGGGATTAATATTAATCTTGTGTAAGATTAATATTAATCGGATTAATATTAATCTAAATAATAAATCTCAACAAATCAATCCTAGTCCAAAGCTTCCGAAGATTGGCATTATTTAACGTTCTAAGTCGGCCTTATCAATATCTTATGCATTCTTGGACCCTTTTGCTTGGTATCTAATATAAAACCCTAACCCTAAAGATATTTTTTTAATAAGTGCGTCTGCTGATAGCAGTAACTGTTTGCAATTTATTTAAGTGCTAATGACATCAAAAATAAAAAAACTGAATAGAGCTACTTAAAAGTTAGTTCTTGACGTTCTCATCATAGAGAAAAAATATTTTGGCCAGGAAATAAGTCCTTTTTAAGTTATTGACCCTCAAAAGGTCCCAAAATTTGCTAATTCAGCTCCAAAATGGGCGACATTTTTATTTCGCATTTGCTTGGCTTGTGACGTCATCGGGTGGACTCGTATCTGTCATAAATGGCGGACAGCCAAGAAAAACTCCCGTCGCAGAAAAGAAAAGGTGGAAAGTATTGTGTGGCGGGGTTGGCAAATGGGCTCAGCTGTAAAAATATAGCTTATAAAAGGTATCTTTCCACAAATTCCCGAAGGATGTACCGACAAGAAATGCCTGGACCCGATTTGTTTGAAGGCATCGGCCGGGATTTTCTCCTTCGTCTTCATCGGTACTGTGCTCAGATCATTTCAAAACAGAGTTCTTCACATGTTTGTCTGGTGTTATACCAGGTGCAAAAGATTTAAGACGACCTGAAGCTGGGGCAGTGCCCACCATTCATAACACTGTATTTAAAGAAACTGACCAGAGAGAATGAAGATGGTAAGTGTATGACATTTCTGGTTTGTTTGCCTGTATGACATCGTTGCTACTTTGTTTTGTACATGCACGGTGAGCAATAATTGTTTGTCACTCCGTTGTTTTACTGACACATAACCGCCCGCTTTTTTCTGTTAGATTATACGAGAAGCATTATCCAGTCATACTGAAGACCTCAGGAATGAACAACTGAATAAGTTCATCTAAGCCGAAGGCGAAGAGAAACGATCGGGTGAAGCTGAACCTATGGTCCTAAGTCTGGAAGCAGGCCTCAGTGGAAATTCAGGTAGCTTCTAATTTTCTATATCACTTTATGAGATCTTTTTATGAATGGGGAAGGTGATAATTTTCTTTTTTTTCACTTCTAACTGCAGATTCGATCGAACAACACCAGCCGCAACAGCCTTGTGGAAATTGTGAGGCACGACTGTCGCCGTGAGCGCGATTTATTAATGCTGAAGGTAAGGTGGCTGCAGAAAAGGCTTAGTAAGATGAGAAAGAAAAGGGAAGAATTAAAGCGCAAAATCAAGGGGTTCAAACGAGTAAGTAATAAAGTTAACTATGTGGTTTGTTATTGTTGTTGTTCCCAGCAGATTTATCCACTAATGTCGTGTTGTTGTCAGTATAATTGCTAGACAAATAGCCAGACTCCAAAATGGGCGACAGACTTGTATAACAGACTTGTATAACTATAACTATCTACGAAATATTTCTAAGTCAAAATAAAAATATAAATTACCAGGTAGACACTGGAACTTCTCGTTCGTAATGAGCTTCTAGAGTTGATGGACTTAACCCATCCTTGTTTTCCGAAGAACCCATCCTTGTTTTCTGAAGAACCGGTGCCATCTTCATCTTCTGCTGAGCTGTCGGCAAGCGGGTTGTCTATGTATGGATCGATTTGCCCACCAGCTGCGACGACTTCATCTAAGTGTTCCTGTGATCCTTCCTCGTCACTGGAGCTGCTTGTCAATCTTGGAGACGGGGATTCTTTGAGATAAGAGATTGTTCCTTGATCGATTGACAAGGAACACACGCACTATTTCCTTTCAAAGAAACCCGCTTTTTTCGGCAAGTCCACACGATGACGTCACAGCGTCGGACGCCATGTTTTCTTTTGTCGCCAAAAGGGAATGATTTTTCGAGCAAAATAAAAGCGTGAAGAAACGGTTTGTTGTTGTTTTTAATATAATTTTTTGACTCAACATACATCAAAGACTAGGAAAAAGAAACAAAAGTGGGGTTGAATTTTTGATGTCATTAGCACTTTAAATGAGCTACTAAACAATATTTTAATTAAACGTATCTTTCAATTTATGTAACTATTTTACACTTGCAGCTCAAATTTGTATAGAAATTTGTATCACTCTCCTTTACAAAACAACAACAACAGAATTTACACTGTTCATGCTTCTGATTTTCTCACTTCAAAGTCGCTGAAGGCATTTTCTACTCGCTCAGCATCCCTTTCACTAACGATAAACGTCACGCGTACTTTGTGCGCCCTCGCAGGTCGACCGGAATCTCCCCTACTCCACTTTGCATCTTTAAGCACTAAGCTAGGAATAGATACGAAGCTTGATGTAAACATACTTTACTGTTTGAAGCAGCTGAAATAGTTTTTTCGTGAATTTGACATCATGTCTTACCTTACCATGTCAGTTCCCAGATAATATTTTCATCAACAAAGGTGCCAAGGGACGGGAGAAATTCTTGTTCATAGTTGCCATTGTAATATGCCGACTCCAAACCTTGAAACAGTTGGTGTGTTTGGGATTGTCACTATTTCTTCGCAGCTGGTAACAATTCCCTGTCATTAGGTTTCCTTTTTTGTAAAAGAACATGCCAACAGCACGAATTCGCTGACCCAGAGGCGCTTGATCCTTTTCTTTTACTTCTAAGGTCAACAACATCGTCTAATCTAGCTTTAGCATATGCAAAAGTGATCGTCATGTGACGGATGTGATTAGTGATTTATGTCCTGTCAGTCCTGTGTTGTAAGTCTGCAGTGCGTTTGTCATATACATATCTGTCAGATAGTTAAATAGACATATCTGTTATCCGAACATTTACGGAATTTTATCTGGATTATAATACAGATTAACATTAATCCGGATTATAATATTAATAATAATCTAATCTTTCCAATTTTTGCCGTGCCTTTATCTATTACTGGATTATAATAATCCTATTATAATCTATTTTTTTTCTAATCCGCAGATTAAGAAGGATGTCTTTGTAAATTTACCAATGAGCTACGGAAAGTCGTTGATATTTCAAATAGCCCCGCTCGTCACCTGTGACCTCGCCAGTTCTTGCCCGCAGTTTGTCGCCAACAGCATCATCGTTATTTCTCCTTCGGTAGCTTTAATCCGGGACCAAGTCACCTCTCTTGAGAAGAAAAACATTCCAGCAGCTTATGCACTAGTAGGAGTCGCTGTAGACGACGCTTGTTACATTTTACACTGGTACAGTGCATTTTTCATTAATTGCGGGCCCAAGAGAGGCCCGCAACCCTAATCTTGACAGTGACCAGCGGATTACGTATTACGCGTGCGCGCCACGTTTATAAAAACCAGCTGCAAAGCGGAAGTTGAAAATTTTGTTCTTCCACTAAGAACGATCAGAATGCGAAAAATGTGTCAATCACAACAGATTGTCGAAACACCGGAAGTTGAAAATCTGTTCTTCAAGAGCAATGTGTCAATCTCAACAGTGTGTCACATAAGATCGAGGCCGTTCTGCCACATGGAAGATTGAAAACATTACGTTTTGCAGGCGTTGTTTCGGCGTTGGTTTTGAGACGATTTACTGTGATTGCAATACAGATAAACCACGGCAAAACGAATGATTCCAACAACGATTGATCTCGTAAAATCCCTTACAACACTGAAAACATAGCGAGTTCACCGACCGAGGAAAATCGCGTCTCAATTACACCGCATGTTCGATAAAATCATGCATTCCTTGCGTGACGCGCTACTCGCGCTACTCCAGTGATTTTATCGACACGGTCTGAGAAATTTTCGCGATCTGTTGGAATTATTGCGGTGAATTGAGGCGACTTAAGTTATTTGTTCTTCCACCATGAACGGCTACAATGCAAAAGGATCCGAAATTGTGTCGTTCAATTAGGAACTTGTGAATTTTTTTCTCCACAAAGAACGATTAGAATGCGAAGAAATGCGAAGTGTTAATCACAAAAGTTTGTCTAATGAGATCGACGCTTCTGTCACATGGAAGGTGAAGGTGACAGTGAAGGATGAGCACTTCCGCCAGTCTCTTGTCGCGTTTTTTTTTTTAAAGCTTGTCACAGTGTTTATTTATCATTACAATATATTATTGTATTAAAATTGATGAAAGTATTAAAGTTGAAGTTGTTAATTTTGTATCTCTCTTATTAATCCTATCTCGACCGAAAGAGAAAAACCTCAGTGCAACAAACAAATGAAATTTACAACCAAGAAATGAAATAAAAAAAAAATAAAAATAAAAAATGTATTTTCATTTTCAATTACTTTTTTTTAAGCATACAACTCTACCAGTTGTGTCTCAAATGATTTTTATAACAAGTTCTTAATTTTGAAACTAATGTTCGCCCTTTGTCCAGTTTCTCGTGATGTCAGAGTAATGGTGTTGACTAAAGATTCACGTCAACATCCAAGTATGGCCAGTAAGGTGTTTTTCACTTTTCATAGACTGTATTTTGACTTTCCTTTACCTCTTTGCCTTAACTACATATTGTCTTTTGCCCTCTGCAACAGTCAAAATTTCTTTGTCAAGTGTTTATTTTAGTATAGCCAGAATTACATAACCTAGAAGTCCACATCTAGCATTGGGGTGCATGCTATCAGATTCACGTATGTGCTATTTTTAGAACATCCTTGCACGCGAGTATGCGACTCGGGGTCAATTTTTTTTTGCACAACCGCTGTACATTGAACTGCTTATCCCCACTGATGTTTTCGCGCCAAAATAGTCACGTGGCCAAGATTTTTCTTATCGAAAATGGTGGAGGAAGGTTATCAAGGTTCAGGAGATGATTCTAAACCCGGTAAGTTGAGCAGTTTTGACTCAATATCAGCCCCTTAACACTTGATTTATACCTTAGGAACATATATTTGTGTATATCGTTCGAATGAAGGGTAGAAGTGGGCTTGCTTACGAAATTTATGTCGCTAAGTTTTCGAACGGTGCTGCCAGAAAGAACTTTCATATTCTCCTAAAGGACGTTCTTAAGTCTTACCTTATAAGCTTAACCTAATCTTACCTTTTATTCAGTCGAGTAACTTAGCTTTTTTCATTTCAGATATTATATTGTAAATGCCCCATATATGATTCCTTCCATTCTCTTTAGGAAATATGATACTTAAAAACGAGACTAAAAAAGCGCAAAAGCATCAGACTCATGCCACAAGAACGATCGATCGGTACACGGCGCACATATTTTTGGTCAGCGGGGTGTCAAAGCAATGATAAACTGCGCATGAGGAAGGAAATGAAAAACAAACGTAACATATCAGTGAAGAAGTCTAACAACCAAGAAGCTACTGTTCTTGATAATAAAATTGTGATAATGGCAAAACTTGCTGTCTGTGCAAACATGCCCCCAAAAGATGAATAAATAAATCACTACGCCATCCGCTCCCGAATGTTGTGTTTCCGAGTAGCTTCAGGTCAAGCGTACACATGCTTTGACTTTTGATTACATCGGAAAAAGTAAAATATGTACATATAAAAAGGCTTAAATCCAATCATATCTTATTATATATGTTATAGCTTTGTTGTCGATTTCTTTGCTTTTCAACGTGAGAGAGGTTTGTTGTTTTTTTGTTGTTTAATCTTGTTATTTTTTCAATTTTAATAATTTTTTGCAATCCTGGTTTAAAAATATTGGGGCAAGCAAGCATAATACAAAAAACTTTAAAAATAAAAAGCTACACAAAAATATTTTTGAAAAAAAAATTGACCCCGATCCCGAACCCGAGTCGGCGATTTACCGACACCCATGCACGACTGCACATGAAGCGTGTGTGGAAATGACATACCATATCAACCAATCGTGTTGAAGCATTTCTTGTTCGCAGCTTTTTATTGGCTGCAAAGACAGCTTTCCTAGCTGGCCTGCCTAAAAAAACTTGAAAATGGCAAGCACTGTGAAGATTGTCTTTGTTGATGATCGCGATGTCTCATTAGTAAAGTGTGCAAAGGCGAAAAGGAAATTTTCTAAAAGCGCCATAACAGGTTGTTATGTTGTCGGTTATGGCATTAAAATTGCTATGTAATTGGACATCGGTTAGCTGGAGGGTGTTTTTCTCACGCAGATTTTTACAAGGAGGCAGATGTAGACTCTGATTCAGACTATGATTCTGAATTGGATTTTAATTTGGAAGAAAGTGACTTTAAAGAAGATAAGGGAGTGGACATGGACATTAAATCACTCTACACTGTCATTCTCAACAATAGTGGACTACAAGCCTTCAGCTATTTCCCCGACCACCACACAGACACTGCCACCATCACTGTCATGTGTGGGCAACATGTGTTTGGGAAGGTGTCGTTTAAAAAAAGGACCAGAAGTATTATATGTAATTGTTTTTTTATCTTTTTGCTTCTGGTAGAAAAAAAATTTTAATCCTAATAATGATCAACAAGCTGTAATTATTTTCATAGCAGAGATCACTCAGGTTGTTAAGAACAATATGCAACCTGACCCCTCCTGGGGGATAGAAAGAATAAGTAAATTTGATCATGTTTGTGAAAGGGGTATACAATTTTTCCTTTAAAGAAAGATAAGAATGCTCAGATAACATGACAAGAAAAACTATTTTAAAAAATAAGAAAAAAATATTGTGTTATTCTACAAAAACACTTTTTTAAGAAAACATTACCAGTATTGTTTTTATTAAAGAACCTGTAAAACAAGTTTTTTATTAAGGAACCTGTAAAACAAGACTGAATCATCATCATCGTTCTTATTATTAAAATTGGCACAGCAGACCCTGACCATTTCTTGGAGAAAACATGATAAGATACTAGAAGGCTGCAACAGGTTTTTAACCACCTACAGCCAGTTGATTCTTATGATGGATGCAAAGTTTTTTCTGATAAAACGAGAACTGAAACTACAGGCTCCAACTCTTTTTCATAAACCGGGCCATGGGATCCAGTTGAGGACAACACTTCCATATTAAACCACTTGTATTAGTGATTGTGTTATAGAAGGGCATAAAACAGACATATCGGCAACAAGACGCAGAACTCTTTGAAGAAATAATCAGTCTCCAAAACAAAATGTAAGGTAACCAAAACATTTTGTTATTGTGATTAATTGGAGCTCACTTGGTTATGCTCTTTTTCTAATGTTCCACACATTTATTAGCCTTTTCAACTTGGGTGGAGGTTTCTCACAGCAGTGCAAAGGTCGAGAAACATTGCTTGAGCACGCCATACTATCCTTTGCAGTAACCACTTCTTATCGAAGTGGTTAGATTTCTACTCTTCAAGTTGTTCCTCCACTGTGTCCACCAAATTGCATAACAATTTTAGAACAAACTTTAGGCTTAATAAGGCTTTATAAAAAGGGGGTTAGCTATATATGTAAATCTGGATGCGCTGTATTGCTTGGACATGAGACGCCCCCAAAGGTATAGGGTAACCTTAAGTAAGCATTTAACTAGTAATGACCAATTTAATTGACTGGGTTGACCCAAGTTAGCTAGATGCATCAGTACCAAACTTATGTCCAAGCCTCTTTATGTCTCACCTGTAGTGCAAAATATTTATCTCAAAAGCAAAAAGACCAACAAAACCTGCATTTACGACAAGCCGCTGGCTTGCTATTATTGCAATCTCTATACAGCAAAATAGGCAGGCATAACACCGATTTTCACTCAAAAGAAAAGGAAGTTGCTAAAGCACTTGGCTTTGAAAAGCCATCTTGTCTGAGAAAAAAGAACTTGAGAAGCTACGGCTTCACGGTAACTATCATCACAACCTTCGAGTTCTGGAAACTGGTTGTGGCCAGCTTATAGTCGTTAAAGGTTCATCTGAAAATGACAATGAAGTATGCAAAATTACACTAGATGACTTTCTGCCACGCAACCTACTGTGTTGGATTTATTACAAAGCATGAACTTTGGAGGCACCACAAAACATGTGCCTTTGAAGAATGTAATGGTGAAGTAGATGAAAATGAAGTGCAAATGTATAAGAACAACCAGTAAAAACCTTTTTAATGGCACACCTAAAGCTTAGCAAATATGAGGACTGAGGAAATAACTATCGCTGCAAGAAATGATGACTTGATTATGAAGTTTTGTGCCAATTTTGTTGAAAAGATAAATGGAGAAAGGTTAAATGAAGACAGCTTGCCAGACTATTTGACTTGAGAGAGAAGAACACAGATGAACCAACGACCTTCATGAGCCTCAAAAATGTTATGACACCAGGCTACTCTGACGGGATCATCTCCTCAGTGGAAAGCAAGATCTGTTTTTTTGTTCCTTCCTTAGCCCTGAAGCTTGGATACTCTGTTAAAAAGTGCATTACAACATTAACTGGTAAAGCACTGAGAGAGAAGGATGATGATCTTCTTTCTGACCAGCAACACGTGGAAAAGTTAATAGACCTCAAATGGAACGATTGCATATTACATCACTCACTGGCTACTCTTCAAGGAAGAAATTCAAGTTTACCTTCTGCCATCGGGGGAACAAGTGCCAGTTGATAAGCGACCACTTTTCTGAAAAATGAGTGAGCCCACAGTTTTCAGTTTTAACCAGTGGGTTTCTTAGATATGCTGAAGATCTATTTTCACGTCCCAGGTATGAAAATAAAATGGTTTCGCGCAGAGCACGGGCGTTAAAAAAATAAAAAAAATGTCGGAAAAATGTAAAATATGCACAAGCTTCTGCCAAGCACCGGCCGTTGTAATTGATAAGTTCAAGGATACCAGGGAGAGTATCAGATATCTCACATTCTCTTCAAGTTGCTGCGATGCCTGCCACAACTTTACAGAGTATATAGGCTCAAAGATGGGGTGAATGCATGTAAATGGACAGTGTACATCAGCAAAAATGATAAAAATTATGAAGAGGCCCTTCAGCAGCTGGATGAGTTTGTTTCTGCATCAAGACTGAATTTCAGAGCGTCAGGGGTGGAGGAACTACTTCCGACATCACTGCGTAAGTGGTAGTTATAACATGACAATATTTATAGTAAATAATAATGATGGTAATTTTTTTTGACAACATTTTGACGTGACAATATTTATATTTGTAATTTTTCGAATATCCATCTCTGATTTCCTTTCATCTTTTCATTTAGTTGGCGTAAGAACATTTTTCATTGTTTTTTATCAATAAGGGGATTCCGATGTTCCTCTACACATTGAAAGTAAAACAGTAGCAATTGAAAGTGGTCAAATCACAATGTTAACGAGTCTAAGAATGAAATTAAAGGAAAATTATTTGCAATGCAAGGTAAGCCATTTTAATGCCTAGGCAAAAGGTACTTAAATAATACATCAGTAAATGTGCTTAGTAAAAGGCCTAGGCAGTTTAACCTTTCATTAGAACGATTTCGCATAAGTCGTTTTTTAAATGCTAATGAGTATCATTAAATGCTAATTATGAGGAAGAACAATATAGATTTTTAATTTGCGTTCATATATTTAACCTATGGAGGTTAAATATGATGAAAATAGAAGGAAAAAGGGAACGCAATGTTCCCTTTTTAAAAGTACACTTAGATATTTTTATTTAGATCAGCATTTTAATGTATCTTTTTAAATTTTACTGTATTTTACCTTTAGGTTTTAGTTGTTTTATATATATGCATACTTTTTATTGTTTTTTAATTAAATTCCTGATAAACCGCTTTTGATCAGTATATGTAAAAACCGCTATATAAATTATTAAATTATTTTATTATTAATTATTACAGCTGAAATAAAACAAGCCATACGGCTTCTAGTGGACAAGGGAAAGAAGGTTAATAACCTTCCCTCAGAACAAATTTTTATTTTACTCACCATATCAAATCTCACTTACCCACCTGCGCCAGTAGGAGTGTCTCCACAAGCTAGCTAATACAGAAGGGCTTGGCCTAAAAAAAACAGAACCCATAACAAGTATTCGGCGGAGATAACATATTGCCCTTGTATCTCAAGTTCTGGACCTGAAAGGCAAAGAATTGGGTTGGTTTTCCCGCCACATGAGACACACAGCTATAACTTTGATAGCTTTTTTATTATTTCACTATAACTTTTTCTATTCCAAACATAGTTGAAGACGAGTAATAGATGAATTGTCCACCCAGATCTGCTAAACATCTTTAATTTTCACTTCTAAATGATTGATTGTAGGGTTGTTTTGAGGAAAGGCGTCTATGGGATATGCTTGTTCTGATGTATAAATGTGTGAATGGGCTTGCGCCCTTTTACCTGAGTTTGCGGCTTATTGAAAGAAGTTCAAGCTATGCTCTTAGGGGATCCAGGAAGCTTGCCCTTCCGAAACCAAGGACCTTCACGCAAGGACTTGACTCATTTACTTATTTTGCCTCAAATAATTGGTATTTACTCCCAGACATAGCCAGAACTGCTCTTAATGTAAATAGTTTTAATTTTATTCTAAGGAAATACTGTAATTGATTTTAAATTATTGTCTTACTGACAATTGTTGACAATCCACATCATTCAATTATGATATTGATAATTGATATCATATTCATAATAATTGCTTTCATATTCATCATAATTGATATCATATTCATCATAATTGATAACATACTGATCACATTTTATTTTTTATTCAAAGTAAATTGTAAATTATCGAATTCATATGTTATTTTTTAACCTTGTCAAGCGCCTTTGAACTTATGGAAATGGCGCTATATAAATGATGGTGATGATGATGATTATTATTATTATAAATAAACAATATTGAATGCATAAGCCTTAACCATAAATAGATGACAATACAGTAATCAATTATTGATCTAATAAATGACATTGATTTTTAGCGGTCCAAATGTACATTACAGGGAAATATCAGACTAAGACCTTTTATCAAAACAACTTTAGAATGACGACAGTTTGATTCTTTGAGGTAAGCAATACAGTCATTGATTTACTTTATACATTTTAGGTGAGGAATACATTCAAGGCCAATTCAACATGTGTACCCCTCTGTTTCACTAGATAAATATTTCTGATCAGTTATTGTCATCATCCAGATAACAATGATAATTGACATATTTTGCACGTATCTGCTAGAAATGTGCTATTATGGTGCAGACGAGTTGCAGAGGCCTGAGGATTGCATTAGATAAAGGATTCTTAATTTCTAAAAAATCAAGGTTTGGGCAATTGTATGTTATATGCATTGGTGGAGCAACTTCAAACTGTGAAAGGAATAGAAATTTCACATAAAGTACTGAGAGTGAATTTGGTCAAATTCCTAAAGAAAAATGTCAACTTGGTAAGTCATTGATGGTGTTTCAAGTGACATTGTAATTTTGTTAGTAACATTTACTGTTCCATTATGAAAAGAACGCTTGATTTAAGTGTTTAAAGCATTTTCTCACAAGTGCGATTTTGTTTATTCCCTGCCTTATTTGTTGTTTGATCACACAGGCTTTAAAATGCGTAGGAGCTACTTCTTGCTTGCGTGCCCACATTTTCAATTTAACTACCAAATTCTATTCGCTATCTTAGTCCCCAGTATCCTCTAGATTTACTCGTGTCCTTTTCATGTAAAGGCTTCAGTATGTCATCTATAATTTGCAAATGCAATATTCAAATAAATTTTGTCATTTAAGCTGGTCAAAATAAGTCGTGAAAAATATGTCTTGGAGCATATGACCTCCCATAAAATAATTATTGTATATAAATGACATCATTTTTCCAGGCCCGGGCCATGATGCATTTTGAGAAACACGAAAAGAATTTTTCAAACCCAAACAGTTTTTACGGGTTTTGAGAACACACGTCTGGGTACAATATTTCGTTGTAACACCTTTTTTCTTTTTGCTCTGTGATTTACCAACTTTGTTTAAATTGCCTGGCACTTATATGCAAGTAAGAGACTGTTAAACACACACATCTCATTTGTTATATGTTAACTTTTTTAAAAGCATAATGGAACACATCTGTTTAGCTTTGTGGATCAGGATATATATATATATCCAACATGGTGTGATTACTTGGAAAGCATGGAAAAAGAAGGCACGTGGGGTGACAATTTGATTTTACAAACTGCTGCAAATTACTTTAGAACGTCCATTCGTGTCATCAGCAGTCTTGGCCAGGAGAATGAGTTATTAATCAGTCCAGACAGTCCAGGTTATGTTTCAGCTTGTACCACCAACACTAGCCATCAAGAGCTGCTTGTGCTTGTGCATGTTTCAGAGCTGCACTTTGTGAGCCTGATATCCAGTGAAGGTATAATAATTAAGTAAATTATAGATTACTGCTTATTAATTTTAATTGAAAGCTACTGTAGATACAATTTACTAGGAGCACTTGTTCATGCATCTGTTATAGTAAGTTGGTTGCACTGACCAAATATTTAAAAACCTGCTTTTTATAATGGGGCAGAGGACAGTTAACAAATTTCAAACCTTGGTAATCTATTATTCTTAAGTCTAGTACTGGAAATTATAATAGGAAATGGTTTTGGTTCCAGATTTCTTCCCACAAGTACCTAAATGTTTTCTTCTGCATTTAATAACAAATGCCTAGTGTAATCTCGCAAATCAAGAAGTTCTCTCAACCGACAACGTTTGTCCCAAACAACGCTCAAGCTACGAGAGATTTTGACACCATCCTCCACACAATCAAACAAAGATCATAGTGGGAAGCACAATGGAGAAGGGAGAGTCACAAGAAGAAACTCTGCAACATCTTGCCACGTCCACATGCACGCGAAACCAACCTCAAGGAGAAGTGGGTCGTAAACATCTCTGACAGACCTCTATCTACAAGTGAGAAATCAGCATTAAGCCTCAACTTCAATTTTGCTATCACTCCTAAGAGTTTGCCAGTGCCTCAAATTGTTTCCTCAATTGAATCTGGCATAGATCAGCTCCCTAACGCCAAAAAAAAAAACCTTATCAGAGCTGCGGTTACCTCCTCCATCAACAATTGGCGTCCTCCTCCACGAAGCAACATTACCAATGAAGAGGAAAAAGCTCTAAGAGATCTTGCCAAGGGCATGTCGGTTACAATTTTACCAGCCGACAAGGGCCGAGCCATAGTCGTGATGAATACCAACGACTATGTCGATAAAATAAACAACCTTCTAAATGACGAAGAAACCTACCACAAGATAACAGACAAAAGAAGGAACCCAACATCAAGCACCGAAAAATCTCTCAATAAACTTCTCCTACAGATTAAAGATCAGCCAGCCTCCCATGACAGCAGCAAGAAACAGTTGGAACCGAAGCTCTACTACAAACTTCATAGCACCGATTCCACACCAGCGTCTTTTTATGGCCTTCCTAAAATCCATGGTAAAACTCAAGACGTTTAGTTATTTGTATATGTACATGTGTGTGACACTCCTGTGTACATTCCAGACTCTCGCAGTGCACCGTCTAACAATGATAGCTTGTTGTGGACAAATATAGATAGTGCTGTAGAGCTAACTGAGATTGTGCAACAGTATCAATCTGAGCAACAGCTGAGAAATGTGTTGAGGAGTTACAGTACAACACGGGAGCAAATCCAGTGGCTGCAGCAGTTTCAGTGGCACAATCTCCGTGTATCCCATGGCCCAGGACTTCTCGTTAGGATGGATGAGCAACGTCTTTACGTGTTTCCTTCACATCATCCGGAATGGGAACGCAATAAAGCTAAGCTATAGGCAGTTAACAATGGCAGACATGCACAGAAGGCTGACAGTAATACGGCTGGAGGATTGCTTCCTCTACTATATCTTTGCCGGGACAGCAAAGTTATGCTGGTAGTAAACAGAATGGCTAATTGAGGTTTGTAAAATGGCACTGTGGGTACAGTTGTTGACATTGTGTACATAGATGGTTGTCAGAGAATAAAGTCAAATAGAAAAACGTCAAATAGGAATTAGTTAAGTGCATGAATGAAACTATTCGTCCAAATAGCCTCAAAAAACAAATAAATCAATTCATCTTGTTACAGCATAAAAAGTGAACGAAAAGTAGGCAGATAAAAACTCGTAAGTTTTCTGCAAATGCTATCAGTTATGAAACTACGCTTAATAATTCCTATTTACCTTTTTTATGACAACGTTCTTGCAATTAGGTGTAACCAAACAAAAGAAATCAATCGAATTAATTCCAGCGAGACAAGAAACTACTTTAATGATATCTATTAAGTGTGTTGGAATGCGGGATACATCTGCCTTCAAAAAATAAAAATAAGGACCGTATTCAGAAAGCTTAGTCTTGCGCTCTCATCTTAGGTTGGCTCAGCCTGGGCTTTCAGACAGACTTAAACTAAGTGTGGAGACGCTCTGCCTGAATTGCTGGATTTTCTTCATTTATTGTTTGTAGGAGGAAGACAATTGCTACCACAGGAGTCCCAAAGTCAGACTTAGGGGTTATCTGCAGATTAGTGCGCAAAAAAGTGGGCCAAGCTAGAAGCAAAACTGAAAGAAGTGACAAATCATAACAAAAAACTTGGGAATGACCACAAGACATGAAAGTATTGCACAGAGATGGCTGGTTGCATTGCAATGAATGCAGCTGTAAGGCCAACCTACACCCTGGAATCCTCAGTGGTGCCAAATGCTGAGGGCGAGGAAAATGATAGCTCTGCTGATGGGCATGAAGACGACTGGTCTAGAACACCTCAAAAGAAGGCCCCTGGTAAAATCCAGCAAAAAAGTGAAAAGCAGATTGTCTGCATCAGAGATATACACATTTCTCAAGGAATAGTAAGAGGAAAAAGAAGATGCTCGAAGAAATGAATAAAGGGAAACAATTGGCGGATTTTTTCCTTTAAGTGTTAAAAAACAAATATACATAGGCAAGTTAAAATAAACGATAATAACGAACGACGTTTCGGAGTCGTCATGACTCCATTATCAAGTTAACAAAAACTGAAAAGAATAAACTTCGTGTCATCAAGAAGTGCAAGAATACGTTTGATTGTTAAGCGCATGAAATGCTAGTAATCAGAGAATTGTCACCATCTCTAAATGTCTAATCAGACTCAATCTGAGCCAAACTATTTGCGTGACATTGCATATTATATTATGTTAATCTTAAGTGAACTTTTTCTAACAGTGTATTCTTTACAGTTTTTGTTAACTTGATAATAGGGACCTTAAGCAACGGACGTCGCCGACCTCAGAACGGCAACCGGAAACATGAAATTACTTTCTTGACGTCACTGCGCATGTACAACAAGTTCTGACCTGACGTTGCCTCGACGTCGAGAACGCGAGAACGTGGGGTTTTCCGTCGCGACGAAAACGTGAGTACTTAGTCTTTTCTTTTGTTCACTATTAGCTTATTTTTGTACTAATTTACAATGTCGAAGCTAGGTTAGGTTTCATAATGATTGCCTTTGCTTAAAAGAATGTTTCGGAGGAATTCCTGACCTTATTTTAATTGCTTTCACATGTCAGGAAAGCTTTCAGCGCCAAAGAGGGTGTTTTTAGTAACGCAATGCCGCTTAGTATAATTAGTTTTCTTTTCCAATTTCCTCAACGTAGAGCCGGTAGATTGTTATAGCTTGAAAGAACATTTATTTTATTTTGGTAATTCCTTCTTCTTGACATGTCATTTACATGGAGGCTTTGTTTATCGGCTCAAATTAAATTTTGTATTCGCTTCGCCATATTTACAGGCTGTCGAAGCTGATAAAAAACGCGCAACCAAATTGTCTCGTCTAGGTTTTATTTCTTGTGTATATGAGGTGATTACCTTCGATGCAAATACTTAAATCAATACAGCTACTACCTGGCTGGCGAAGCTCCTGTTTTTAGGGGCCGATTGATGTACCCAATCGAATGAAAAACGCAAAAATTTGGTCCGAAATATATTCTTAGCATGGTGAGTTTATGTCATTTGGAAGTCTTTATACTGGCATTACTAATAAAAAAATAAGCCCAAAATATGCCTGTTTTCGCACTGAGTATCGTATAAACTGGTGAAACACTAGACCGATTTTAAAAGCAAGATGTTAAATTTGTATTCTTTACATTTGATATTTTAAAGCAAACCAAGTTTGTTAGCTAGGCTCTATTTTGTTTTTTCTTACAATAAGTTTACAAGGATTGTTTCTCTTAGTGAAGCTTGAATAGTACAAGGCTTAATTTAATCGAGCTATTTTTAAAATAAAGTTTGTCTTTAACTCACAGATGGAGTGGACAGAACAAAAAGAACTGAAGCTTGCACAAGAAATTCTGCTGTGCGAACCCTTCAAATTCAGGGCTGGCTCAAAAGAACGTGGTTCGGTGTGGACCCAAATAGCGAACAATCTGAATACTCATCCAGGATTTACAGTGTCACAGAGGGCTGTTAGAGATCATTATACCATCCTCGAGAAAAAAGCCAAAAAAAGGAAACGTGAAATTGAAAACAGAATTGGCATCTCCCCTGAAGATTCCGAGCTTGATTTAGCCCTTGAAGAGATCATCGAGAAATGGGAAGCGGCGGAACAAGAGTTCCATCTTGATCACCAAAGCAAGGCGAAAAAACTCGAAAAGGACAAAGAAACAGCAGAAGAGATGCGGAAAATGTCAATGGAAAGTCTTGGTGCTTCTAAGAAGAGGAAAACCGATCCAGATGAGTCAGTGGAAGAGAAGCGATGTAAAAAGCGGAGAGGTGGCAGCGACACAGTCCAGTTTTTAAAAGAGCATAGTGAGCTGGAGTTTCAGTTTAAAAGAGAAGAGCTTGAGGCTAAAAAAGGCAAGCAGTCGCTTCTAAATGAGCAACAGAAGCAACAACAGCAGATGATTTCCATGTTCCAGCAACAACTTCAGCAACAGAACCAACACCAACAGCTACAGCAACAGCAGATGCAGCAACAATTGCAGCAGATGCAGGCTATGTTTATGGAATCCCAGAAGCAGCAAGCACAACTCATGGCCACCTTATTTCAGAAAATGCCAGAACACAAATAGAGTGCAACGTTATTTTGTTAATCAATGCTTTAATCAGTACTTTAGCGGTGAACAGTGTTTTCATCTTCCAGCAAGTCATAAACTAGAGAACTTTGTTGTGCTTATAACAATATATCTGGTACTTTTCCGTTTATTTCCTTGTAGTCATGTTGTGTTTTTATTGCAGGTTATACTTGTAAATTCAAACCGAAACGTACAACAACATGTTAAGACATTTGTTAATTGTTTATTTCACAAGAGAGCATTAAAGATGTTGCTAATTTCCACAGTTTGTTAGTAGCAGATATTAATTAAGAGAAATAATCATAAATATTTGGAGGGTCGAGATCAAAAAAAGTGGATGTAGTGTTTCCATACAAGCATGTTATAGCATTCCTGAGTAAGGCAGAAACAGCATACATTTTTCCCACTGCGCTCAAACCTATCTTTAAATTTTTCTTAAAATCAAGGAACTTAAAATCATTGACAACATCATTGAAAAGCCACCCTACTGAAGAACGGACGACACTCATTGAATTGTTAAAATCTTCCATTTGCTGGGTGAGAACCACATTCCTGAAGGGAGCTTGGAGATGTACTCTCAGTGGGTAGGCGGGGTCTCCATATATGCACAAAGAGTGCCCAGCAGGGTCGAAAGAGTTCCTAGCCAGCTCGTTGTATACCCCGGAATCGGCAAGCATCCCGCTGTCATGCTTCCTGCCCTCTTGAAATACAAAAAAAAAAAACGAGTAAATATGTTACAATAATTGAACCATTATTTTTAAACCTCCTTTTCCTTTCAAGACCCACCCTTTCCCTCTCACCTACTGGGCCATATAAGTTGGCAATGCGACCATTTGGAGTTGCAATGGATTGAAACTTCAGGGCATGTACCCGCTTGTGGCCATTGTAGACAATTCGCTGATTTTGGAGTGGGCGGCAAATAGGGCGTACAGTACCATCAACGAAACCCCAGCAGTTATTCAACGCCGCGCCCTTTTGATGTATTGCATCTGCATATGCTCGCAGAGAGGCTCGGGAAAGGAAGGGCTGGTTAAAGTCAGTCAGGTGGTGGCTATGTTCGTTGTAAATCCAGTCCAGAACAACATTGGTCATCATGCTAATTTCTGGAACTGGTCTTCCAAATCGCGGTATCATGTCGCTATAACGACAGGGATACGCAAGTCGTTTCAGCAGCATGCACAGGCCTTCCATTCCAGCGAACACAGACCTCTGCGAGCAACGGAAAACATGTGGAATGCCAAGGGCGTCTGCCAAAATGGGTAAATCATTCTTTTCGACACGAAATTCCGCTATGCATTCCTCTTCGCTGAAATTATCCAGCGAGAATTCTTCGTAGTTGTCGTACGGAAACAGTGGATTTTTTGACCTGTTTATGTCGTAAAGGACGGCAAATTCATTTGCTTTTATCATTCCTTTGACATAGCAAATCAAAAGCAAATCTCGCGTTTTCTTTAAGCTCGACATAACCTTGCCGAATGCCAGAAAAAGCAAATGAACAGGAATCTAGAGCTTTACTATAAATTTTGTATTTGCCGCCAAATTTGCGAAGCCCGGCGCGTCGTCACGTTTTCGCGCGCTTTGCTTAACGATGAAAACTCGATGTCGCGACCGCGACCTGAAGCCGTTCTATCCCCAGTTTCTTATCGGTCGTCACGTCGCCGTCGTCAACGAAAACGTCTGTTGCTTAAGGTCCCTAATGGAGTTATGATGACTCCGAAACGTCGTTCGTTATTATCGTTTATTTTTACTTGCCTATGTATATAGAAAAACAAATAAGGTGGTTATATTTTTGTATTAGATTTTATTTACAATTTATTAACTTATGTACATTTTCTGGACAATTGTATTTTATACAATTAAGCTTCGTGGTAACTATCATCACCTTTCAAGTTCTGGAAACTGGGTGTGGCCAGCTTATAGTCAAGACTGCAAAATTTAACAGATGACTTTCTGCCATGCATCTTGGATTTATAGGAAAGCATGAACTTTGGAGGCACTCCAAAACATGTGCTTTTAAAGAAGGTAACGGTGAAGTAGATAAAAAATGAAGAGAAAAAGTATAAGAACATCCAGTAAAAAAATCGCTCTTAATGGCGCACCTGAAGCCCAGTGAAAGTAAACCTTCAGAAAGTCTTATATGGAAACTGATGAAGTAACTATCGCTGCAAGAAATAGTGACTCCATTATGAAGTTTGGTGCTAATTTTGTTCAAAAGATTGGTGGAGACCGTTTAAATGAATTCTTACAAGGAATTAGACAGCTTGCCAGACTGCAAACTGACCTGAGAAGAACACAGATGAAGCAATGGCCTTCGTGAGCCTCAAATATCTCATGACACCAGTCTACTTTGACAGGATCATTTTCTCAGTGAAAAGGCTATGTAGCTTTGATGAATTAGGCAACACAAGATCTGTTGGTGTTCTTTCCCTAGCCCTGAAGCTTGGATACTCTGTTAAAAAGTGCATTGCAATATTAACTGGTAAAGCACAAAGAGAAAAGGATGATGATCTTCTTTCTGACCAACAAAACCTTGAAAAGGTAATGGACTCAGAATGGAATGATCGCATATCACATCCCTTACTGGCTACTCATCGTGGAAGAAAATTAAACCAAGTTGACATTCTTTCATTGACTGAAGACCTTGAAAATCTTCGAGAACACCTGCTGCAGAAAATATCCGCACTTTCAAATGCACTTAAAGAGAAGGAGGAACCAACCCTCCACGCATCTGGGGAGAATTAGCAGTGTCAGTGTTAAGTGGGGTAATCATTGTAAACAAGATTTTGAAAACAGAACAGATTGGCAGCAGTGTTCATCCAGTGTAATAGAAAGTAGTCTACAGCCTATTGAAAGAGAGCTGTGCATACACTGTAAGGTAACAACATCCCTTTCCAAACTTTTCTTTACTGTTATTTTTTAATAACTGCAATCAGCTGATTAAGCAACATTTCCTTAGCACATCCTCTTGTTCTTAAAATGTTCATCACTTTGTATTGTTTCTAAGTAGATTAGGATCAACAATAAATTTTCTGCTATTTTTGAGAACTCCACCGATTAGAATCATTATGGTAGTTTTGTAACTTTTTTAACTATTTTTATATGTATTTTTTAACAGTGTTTATATTTTAAACGTTACTTCTGTAAAGCGCTTTTGAACTTTTAGGATATTGGCGCTATACAAATATTTTATTATTATTATTATTATTGTTATTATTTATTAGAGTATCTCATCCTCTTAGGGATGCTAGTCCAATGCAAAGTTAAATGCCAGCTTTTTATTCACTGATAACCCATTTATAGACCTGGGTAGAAAGAGGCACTAAGTGAATTAAGCGTCTTGCCAGGAACGCAAATCATTGCAAGTGCAGAAACTGTTAGGCCTCCTCACCTCCCATTTATTAAAAACATGATCTCATACTAATAACATTTTTACTCATCGGTGGGTTTTGCCATACACTTTATTGTCTTTAAGAATAACATGTTATTTTGTTTAATTTTGGCTTTTGTGAGCTTGGACATTTTTTAAATATCACACAAAATTTAGATTTAGGCAGGCTCTAGGGTACAATAAAGCTTGCTATTGTTAAAACTAGTTGAGAAATTTAGAGCTTACAAAAGTAACAAATTATTCAATTCATTAACTGTTTTCTATCTTACAGCTGAAATAAAACAAGCTATATGGCCTCTGGTGGACAAGGGGAAAGGAGGTTAATAACCCCTCTCAGAACAAATTCTTCTTTTCCTCACCATATCGAGCCTCACGTACTCACCTGTGCCAGTGGGAGTGTCTCCACAAGCTAGCTAATACAGAAGGGCTTGGCCTAAAAACCCAGAAGCCATATTAAGCACTTGAATCAGGGTAAGAGTTCAGTAAACTTTTCTGTGTATGTTGTTGCGAATGCGACATGAACCTTCGCATGTGGTCTGAAATGCAATGAGATGTTGTAAATAGTAGACTTCCTACGTTTAAATAAACGTCTTTGCTTATTTTTTTAGTCTTGTGAGATCAAAATGTTTTGAGGAAAAGGGTTTTTAGTACATCAGATGTAAAGGAAAATCAGTGCGAAGCGAAGTGTAAACAAAAAGCTCGGATTTCATTCTTTGCGTCTCTGTACTCTGAAAGGACAATGGGATGTTGTGTATAGTTGACTTTTTACGTCCGAAGCCTTGTTTATACTTTGAAATAAATATCTTAGTTTGTATTTTAGTTTAGTGAAATCGATATTTTCGAAGGAAAATTGTTTTTAGGACAACGGATGAAAAGAAAATTGAGTGAACTTTTTTGACAAGCAGTGTAAACAGAAAGCTTGAATTTCACTCCTCGTGATTATGATGATAATTTCCTTGTGATGCCCATAGTGCCTGCTGCTCCTGTGGTTCCAGCTGCTCGTGGAGCTGCAAGACCTGATGCCTCAGCTGCTTGTGGAGCTGCAAGACCTGATGCCCCAGCTGCTCGTGGAGCTGCAAGACCTGATGCCCCAGCTGCTCGTGGAGCTGCAAAACCTGATGCACCAGCTGCTCGTGGAGCTGCAAGACCTGATGCCTCAGCTGCTCGTGGAGCTGCAAGACCTGATGCCCCAGCTGCTTGCGGAGCTGCAAGACCTGATGCACCAGCTGCTTGTGGAGCTGCAAGACCTGATGCCTCAGCTGCTCGTGGAGCTGCAAGACCTGATGCCCCAGCTGCTTGTGGAGCTGCAAGACCTGATGCCCCAGCTGCTCGTGGAGCTGCAAGACCTGATGCCCCAGCTGCTCGTGGAGCTGCAAGACCTGATGCCCCAGCTGCTTGCGGAGCTGCAAGACCTGATGCCCCAGCTGCTCGTGGAGCTGCAAGACCTGATGCTCCAGCTGCTTGTGGAGCTGCAAGACCTGATGCACCAGCTGCTCGTGGAGCTGCAAGACCTGATGCCCCAGCTGCTCGTGGAGCTGCAAGACCTGATGCCCCAGCTGCTCGTGGAGCTGCAAGACCTGATGCTCCAGCTGCTTGAGGAGCTGCAAGACCTGATGCCCCAGCTGCTCGTGGAGCTGCAAGACCTGATGCCCCAGCTGCTTGTGGAGCTGCAAGACCTGATGCCCCAGCTGCTCGTGGAGCTGCAAGACCTGATGCTCCAGCTGCTTGTGGAGCTGCAAGACCTGATGCCCCAGCTGCTCGTGGAGCTGCAAGACCTGATGCCCCAGCTGCTTGTGGAGCTGCAAGACCTGATGCTCCAGCTGCTTGAGGAGCTGCAAGACCTGATGCCCCAGCTGCTCGTGGAGCTGCAAGACCTGATGCTCCAGCTGCTCGTGGAGCTGCAAGACCTGATGCTCCAGCTGCTCGTGGAGCTGCAAGACCTGATGCTCCAGCTGCTCGTGGAGCTGCAAGACCTGATGCTCCAGCTGCTCGTGGAGCTGCAAGACCTGATGCCCCAGCTGCTCGTGGAGCTGCAAGACCTGATGCCCCAGCTGCTTATGGAGCTGCAAGACCTGATGCCCCAGCTGCTCGTGGAGCTGCAAGACCTGATGCTCCACCTGCTTGTGGAGCTGCAAGACCTGATGCCCCAGCTGCTCGTGGAGCTGCAAGACCTGATGCCTCAGCTGCTCGTGGAGCTGCAAGACCTGATGCCCCAGCTGCTCGTGAAGCTGCAGGACCTGATGCCCCAGCTGATCGTGGAGCTGCAAGACCTGATGCTCCACCTGCTTGTGGAGCTGCAAGACCTGATGCCCCAGCTGCTCGTGGAGCTGCAAGACCTGATGCCCCAGCTGCTTATGGAGCTGCAAGACCTGATGCCCCAGCTGCTCGTGGAGCTGCAAGACCTGATGCTCCACCTGCTTGTGGAGCTGCAAGACCTGATGCCCCAGCTGCTCGTGGAGCTGCAAGACCTGATGCCTCAGCTGCTCGTGGAGCTGCAAGACCTGATGCCCCAGCTGCTCGTGAAGCTGCAGGACCTGATGCCCCAGCTGATCGTGGAGCTGCAAGACCTGATGCTCCAGCTGCTTGTGGAGCTGCAAGGCGTGATGCTCCAGCTGCTTGAGGAGCTGCAAGACCTGATGCCTCAGCTGCTCGTGGAGCTGCAAGACCTGATGCCCCAGCTGCTCGTGGAGCTGCAAGACCTGATGCTCCAGCTGCTTGTGGAGCTGCAAGGCGTGATGCTCCAGCTGCTTGAGGAGCTGCAAGACCTGATGCACCAGCTGCTCGTGGAGCTGCAAGACCTGATGCTCCAGCTGCTTGAGGAGCTGCAAGACCTGATGCACCAGCTGCTCGTGGAGCTGCAAGACCTGATGCTCCAGCTGCTCGTGGAGCTGCAAGACCTGATGCCCCAGCTGCTTGCGGAGCTGCAAGACCTGATGCCCCAGCTGCTCGTGGAGCTGCAAGACCTGATGCTCCAGCTGCTCGTGGAGCTGCAAGACCTGATGCACCAGCTGCTCGTGGAGCTGCAAGACCTGATGCACCAGCTGCTCGTGGAGCTGCAAGACCTGATGCTCCAGCTGCTTGAGGAGCTGCAAGACCTGATGCCCCAGCTGCTCGTGGAGCTGCAAGACCTGATGCACCAGCTGCTCGTGGAGCTGCAAGACCTGATGCCTCAGCTGCTCGTGGAGCTGCAAGACCTGATGCTCCAGCTGCTTGTGGAGCTGCAAGACCTGATGCCCCAGCTGCTCGTGGAGCTGCAAGACCTGATGCACCAGCTGCTTGTGGAGCTGCAAGACCTTCTCGTGGTCGTCGAGCTGCTCCTATGGCATTCCAGAGCTATAACAGACCAGATGTTGGAAATCCCCTTCCTCCATTTACAACTAGCCCACCTGGAGTACACTTCTGCCGTCCACTCCTCAGAAACACAATGACCACGGCTGTTGAGTTTTTCAACTTTTTTTTACTCCATAAAAGTTAAATAATGTAGTTAGGCACACCAATAGTTATGCAAATGAACATGTTGATGCAGGTACCCATCAATCTTATACCCAGCACGATGGAAGCTGGAAAGATACAACACATGATGAGATCAACAGGTTGATTGCGTTATTGATTTATACGGGCCTTGTCAAGATCAGTGTCACTGATAAGTATTGGAACAGTAAGAGCCTTTACAATGGTCTTTGGGCTGGTGCCATCCATGCTCTCATGGCCTTGTTGCATGTTGTAGATCCTGGAGAGGGATAACTTACGTAAGGTTAAATCATTTGTTGATTATTTTAAATCTAGGTGCCTTGCCTCGTATCAGCCCAGACAACAACTTGCCATTGACGAGCGTATGGTCAAGTCTAGACACAGGTCTGGCATACGCCAGAACATCAAAGACAAGCCCACCAAATGGGGTACAAAGCTTTGGGTGGTGGCAGATAGTTCCAATGGTTACACCATCGACTTCAATGTCTACATTGGGAGAGCCGCAGGCGGAGGTGCCAGTGAGCATGGGCTTGGGTATGATGTTGTTGTAAAGCTAATGAGACCTTTTTTTGGGCAGGGGTACCATTTGTATATTGATAATTTTTATACTTCCACTACACTTGTGAAATATTTGTTTGACCAGGGAATCCCTTGTACAGATACAGAGAGAACAGCAGAGGATTCCCAGCAAATATGAAAATTGGAAATAAATGGTCTAAGGCGTCAAATGTAGATAGGGGTAGTATGCGTTGGGAAAGGGACCCACCCATCTTGGCAATAATAATAATAATAAAGACTTTATTTAAAATGAGGGTAACACTTAATAGCAAAGCTAACAAACCTGTGGCCCTCCCTAAAAATTACACTAGAATATTATAAAAAAACAAACACTATATACATTGAAAATTGAATACGAATATGCATAATAGTAAACGATATATGAAGCTAAAAAGTTAAAACTATACAATAAAATGATGTAAAAGCTGCTGCTCCGAAAACACCCGATCTCTGAGAGATTCTTTAAAGGGCTTCGGCTGTTCGATTCGCCTTTTTGAGATAGGGAGAGCATTCCAAAGGCGGGTGGCAGAAACAGTGTGCCCGCCTTCTGTCTCCCTTCTGAATTTCGGGCAGCGCAAGTTAAAATAAGCGTAGTGAGTGCTTCTTTTGTTTGCTTGGCTATTTAACACAAGTTGGTCGCTTAAAAAGGTAGGGACGTTTCCATAGATCCGTTTGTGGACTAGCGCGCATTTGTTTATATTACATTGTTCGTGTACTGGGATCCATCCCAGTCTATTAAAAAGTTCCACAGATGATGCACGCGGTTCTGCAAAGAGAATGACTCTGGCTGCGCGCTTCTGTAGTTTAAGAATTCTGTTTAGACATTCTTTGTTGCACACCGACCATACTATGCTACCATAATTTATAATAGGTTGTATTAAGGCGTTATAGTATTGTTTGCGTTGTGCTAACGGCAAAAACGATCTTATTTTTCTAAGAATTGCAATACGGGAGGCCACTTTTTTACATGTCTTTTCTACATGTTCGTTAAACGAAAGTTTGCTATCTATGTCAAGTCCAAGTAATGTTGCACTTGAAACATTATCTAATGCTGTGGCGCCGTTTCCCGCCTTAACGCACAGTTCAACACCTGTCTTAGGAGCAAGGCGATTGCCAGTGATCATCAAGACCTTCGTCTTCTTCTCGTTTAACAAAAGCTTGTTCGTGTTCGCCCAGGACTCAATCTCCCCTACCGACGTATTGAGAGAGTCATTGAGAAGATGCAGATTGGCGACGTCAGCTGCGGCACAGACAGTGGTGTCATCAGCATATAGGTCTACTTGAGTTGAAACGTGTAGTGGCAAATCGTTTATGAACAATAGGAAGAATAGCGGTCCTAGTATAGATCCTTGTGGAACCCCGTAAGCCATATGCATTTCCGAAGAAACTTCACCGCCCACTTGTACCACCTGTTGCCTATTTGAGAGATATGAATGGCACCACACTAGCTCTTTGTTAATAACCCCATACACCTCTAACTTCCGTAGTAGCAGTTCATGGTCCACCATGTCAAATGCCTTGGTATAGTCCACAAGTACCATACCCGACACCTTATCATTGTCGAGATTGAATAGTAGTTCATCCACTATCTTGATCAGAGCTATTTCAGTACTATGATGTTTCCGGAAGCCAGATTGCCTGGAGTAGAGAAGGTTGTTGTCATTCAGATAAGTATACAAAGAATCGTACATGTGCCGCTCAATGACCTTGGACAAGACTGGGAGAATCGAGATAGGACGGAAGTTGCTTGGATCAGTTCGATCACCCTTCTCGAATAGCGGAGTGACCTTAGCTAGCTTCCACCTTTGGGGGAACGTTCCGCTAGACAGTGATAAATTAGTCAACTTGGCTATACTCGGTGCAATAGCAGGAATTCGCAATACACGAGCACTAATCTTGTCAACTCCAGAAGCCTTGTTTGGGTTTATCTTCATTATTATGCGAGCAACCTGTGTACTAGTTATTTGAGGAGCCGAGAATACAACATCCGGGTACGGATGACAAGCAATACAGTGGTTAGACAACAAAGTAGTTTCTATGGTGACAACTATTGAAAAGGCTAATGACTCTCTACAGGAGACACGCGAAACCAAAACAGCTGGTGTGTGGAGTACCAAAGTTGTACGCACTCCTTCCTCTGGCAGCCTTTGCTGGAAGAAAGAGGATGGCTGTTGAGTTCCAGCCTGGCTTTCACTCTTGGAAGTGTGTAAAACATGCTGAGAACTGTCAAGTGTCTTTGTAAAGCTCAGCCTTCAAGATCCAAATTCCTTGCTCCCTTGCTCTAAACTGATCTCTTGCAATGTAAATAAAGCATGTCTCATTTATGAAAACAACAAAACCCACGTTTCCACAGTTCAAATGGGCGGCTACACAGTTATGATGTGTAGTGCACAACAAAGAAATGTACACATGTACACCCTTTCCTGTCCCTTGTAATACACTCACAGTAAAATAAATGTTGTTAAGATGAAATACAGATCATACAATTGACGGAATACACGAATTTATAAGGGAAAAGTTAGGTCCACAGGTAGAAATTCTGCATAGACAAAAGTACATGGCCCAATACCGCAAATAAATGAGGGTGTTAATGATCCGAATGTATTTTAATGTCCTGTGAATTGTAAAACAACTATTTTTTTCTTGTGAAACGTGAACCATGAATGGACTTTTTCCCATGAGAATTACGAAAATGCCATTGCACAAGCTATGTCACACCACAAATGGAACTGTCCAATAAGTCAGTGAGCCCTATGAGAGCTTCTATCGAAGAAACTACCGAGGAATATAAGCTGTGGGAAAAGAAGAAGCAGGGGTAGCGGAAGTCTTCGAGTCCTGGCCAAAAGGTTTGGTGCCTCCTGATGTAGTATTTTGGTTGTCATTGTTGCTAGGAACACCACAGCATGAAAGTCGAAATTTTTTTAAAAAAAATGCCACTGGAGATGAGAGGTGCCCTGTTGCAATTTTCAGAGTTTCAGTGGGGTTGTCCTCTGAATTACGTACAACCAGTCCACTTTATCACTTTTGCATGACAAACATGTTTTCATAAGTTTGGTACAAGTGGCAGCCAATGGGAGACAACAAAATCAATGACATGATGAAATCCATCATCAAAAGAACGATACTGAAGAATTCATCAAAACCTTTTTCTAACCATAGCAGTTGAAAAGAAGTTGAAGATGGAAGCCCTCGGGTGAAGTCCACTTGTTGTTACATGTGTAGTTACGGACTGGAAAAAAGAGAAGTCACTAGAAGACTATGACAAAGGAGGTTGTCTGAAAAAGATGGTTGTCTGTAAACAGGAGCTCTATATCCAGGAAGCAAACTGCCAGCTGTGTGAATGATATTTTACTTGATGCAGCAATAATTATAATTTATTTATAAATATTAGAATGTTTCCAGCATGCAGTACCTCGTGTTTGGATGTTTCATACAGCTCCCCTTTAACACCGGCTTTAACAGTTATTTCGACCACAAAGGTATCCAGAACATAGTTGTCCCAGCCCTCTCTTCGTTCTCGAGCTGTCTTTGAATGTCACTTTTTATCACTCACATATGGTAACCAGAACATACTTAATATCCTTTAATTCGGTCCGTAAGCTGTTCCATATTTGTGCTCCTTTATATTTAATTGAGAATTTTCCATAATTTGTTCTTTTGTAATTTATGTACAGTTTTCTTGATGAATGGGTATTATATATTGATTGGGTCAACTTCAACTTTATTACTTCCATCACTTACATAAATAATTTATAAATTGTTAATTGGTGAATTATTTGCCACTATTGTCATTGCCTTGCTAAGAAAGAAATGTTTCCTTAGTACACTTTTAAAAAGAAGAAATTGACTTAATATCTTTTGTCTTATTGTCAATGCTGTTCCAAATTTTTGGTCCCTGAAATGACAGGAAATACTGACCTGATCTGGATGATCTATGTGGAACATAACAGTTATTTCTACTGCCGTCTGATTCTGACCCGAACCAGGCTGATCAGAAAATCATCAAAAATACATGTGAGCTACCTGCAACGACCAAACATCTTGTGGTTACCACTCCACGCACGTTGTGTCTCTATATTCCACCCAAGATTCACAAGCTGAATAATCGGTTTATCAACTGTGGCACTCTCTGAAGTCGTTGAAGTTGAAGTTCTGTTGAAGTCGAATTCGAAATCGTTTTACGATATAAAGACCATAAACAAGAGATTGTCAGTGAATCTTGACTGAGTTGATTATGGATGAACATATGCCAGAGATTATTCGTTCAATAAGAGCCATAAACGAACAATTTTGCCGAGATGAGGTTGAAGAGTTTGCTAGAATTATTTGACCTCACTCGTGAATTTAGTTATTATTTTTCGTTTATAAAGGGAACACGCGCCGTGCTTCATCAGGGCTGCATTTAAAGACAAACGCTTCTCGTACGTCTTCCTTCCGAGACTTTTACTTCAACAGAATAACTTTGATATGGAACAGTTTACCTAAAAATATCAAAGATTCCGACACTGTAAGCTCCTTTAAAAGTAAACTTAAATCATTTTATTTTACTAGACTTTTAAATGTTTTTGATGGTGACAATTTTCGTTCTTTTAAATTAATTTGTTCTAAGTTTTGCAGTGTTAATATTTCCTCTGTGTGTACTTGTTAAGTCGATTAGTATATTTCAGGTTGTATTTGTTATTTAGATTTATTTGATTTGTAGTTTAGTTGGGTCAGGGAAGGGTTTTTTCGGGATATTTTTAGGGGGCTGGGTGTGGGTGTTTTAACCAAGTAGGGGACGGCGTTGCAGAAAATGAAAAATGACAAATCTCCTGGGAACGACGGCCTACCATCCAAATTCTATAAAGTGTTTTGGAAAGATATATTGCTGTATTGACTCTATGTACATGGCCAAATGCCGCAAATAAATATGAGGGCGTTCATCTCCTTTGATTTGTAAAATAACTTTTTTGTCTTGTGAAACGCGATTTCATAGCATAGCTGTGAACCATTAATGGTCTTTTTGTTATGAAAATAACGAAAATGCCATTGCACATGTTGTCACTGCATCTCCGGGCTCTGTTTTGAAATTTGCATCTCACACCACAAATGGAACTGTCCAAAAAGTCAGTGAGCCCTCTGAGGGCTTCTATCGAAGAAACTACTGAGGAAAATTAGCTGTGGGAAAAGAAGAAGCAGGGGAAGCGGAAGTCTTCGAGTCCTGGCCAAAAGGTTTGGTGCCTCCTGATGTAGTATTTTGGTTGTCATTGTTGCTAGGAACACCACAGCATGAAAGTCGAATTTTTTTTTTCTTTGGACTTGATGAAAATAACATGGAGTATTTTAAATTCATTGAGAATCCGACTAAAATATGACAGTTTGCATTGTCTGCAAAGCCCCTAAACGTTCTTAAAAAAATGCCACTGGAGATGAGAGGTGCCCTGTTGCAATTTTCAGAGTTTCAGTGGGGTTGTCCTCTGAATTACGTACAACCAGTCCACTTTATCACTTCTGCATGACAAACATGTTTTCATAAGTTTGGTACAAGTGGCAGCCAATGGGAGACAACAAAATCAATGACATGATGAAATCCATCATCAAAAGAACGATACTGAAGAATTCATCAAAACCTCTTTCTAACCTCAGCAGTTGTAAAGAAGTTGAAGATGAAAGCCCTCGGGTGAAGTTCAGTTGTTGTTACATGTATAGTTACGGACTGGAAAAAAGAGAAGTCACTAGAAGACTATGACAAAGGAGGTTGTCTGAAAAAGATGGTTGTCTGTAAACAGGAGCTCTATATCCAGGAAGCAAACTGCCAGCTGTGTGAATGATAGTTTACTAGATGCAGCATTAATTATAATTTACTTTTATAAATATTAGAATGTTTCCAGCATGCAGTACCTCGTGTTTGGATGTTTCATACAGCTCCCCTTTAACACCGGCTTTGACAGTTATTTCGACCACAAAGGTATCCAGAACATAGTTGTCCCAGCCCTCTCTTCGTTCTCGAGCTGTCTTTGAATGTCACTTTTTATCACTCACATATGGTAACCAGAACATACTTAATATCCTTTAATTCGGTCCGTAAGCTGTTCCATATTTGTGCTCCTTTATATTTAATTGAGAATTTCCCATAATTTGTTTTTTTGTCATTTATCTACAGTTTTCTTGATGAACGGGTATTATATATTGGTTGGGTCAACTTCAACTTTGTTACTTCCATCACTTACATAAATAATTTATAAATATTTTTTTAAAAAATCAAATGTGATGAGTAGTCTACAGAAAAGCAGAAATGCTTGAAATAGTAGCCCCCTTTAAGCGGTCATTACATAACTTAAAATGATGTACAATTCAATTAAAACATAATAACAATTTTATGAAAGATACTTTAAAGAAGCAATAAAGACTGAAAAGAAAGAATTGTTAAATTATTTGCCACTTTTGTCATTTCCCTGCTGAGAAAGAAATGTTTCCTTAATACACTTTTTAAAAAAATAAATTGACTTAATATCTTTTGTCTTATTGTCAATGCTGTTCCAAATTTTTGGTCCCTGAAATGACAGGGAATACTGACCTAATCTGTATTTATGTGGAACATAACAGTTATTTCTACTGCTGTCTGATTCTGACCCGAACCAGGCTGATCAGAAAATCATCAAAAATACATGTGAGCTACCTGCAACGGCCAAACATCTTGTGGTTACCACTCCACGCACTTCGTGTCTCTATATGCTACCCAAGATTCACAAGCCGAAAAATCGGTTTATCAACTGTGGCACTCTCTGAAGTCGTTGAAGTTCTCTGAAATTGAAGTTCTGTTGAAGTCGAATTCGAAATCGTTTTAAGATGTAAAGACCATAAACAAGAGATTGTCAGTGAATCTTGACAAAGTTGATTATGGATGAACATATGCCAGAGATAATTCGTTCATTAAGAGCCATAAACGAACAATTTTGCAGAGATGAGGTTGAAGAGTTTGCTAGAATTATTTGACTTCACTCATGAATGTAGTTATTATTTTTCTTTTCTAAAGGGCAACACGCGCCGTGCTTCATCAGGGCTGCATTTAAAGACAAACGCTTGTCATACGTCTTCCTTTCGAGACTTTTACTTCAACAGAATAAGTTTGATATTGAACAGTTTACCTAAAAATATCAAAGATTTCGACACTATAAGCTCTTTTAAAAGTAAACTTAAGTTATTTTATTTTACTAGACTTTTACAGTGCGACGCGCCTTACCGTGGCCACCCAACAAACTTTTTCACAAGTTAGCCAATCAGGTTGCACGATTATGATTGATGGCCACGCCTCCTTGCAAAGTTCGTGTTTACGAAAACATGTACATTCTTCAGTAAATTGACACTCTTTGAGTTATCGAATCTTAGCGAAGTTTTCTGCTTGCCTAAACCTGCAAGCGATTTAAGATGAGCGAAGTATTTAAATGGCTACAGAACCTTCCGGGAGGATTAAAATTGGAGAAATGTAGCGAGCAGTTTGAAAGACGTGGATTTAGCACTTTGGAGTCGCTTCGATACCTTCGTCCTGGGGACGTAGATGCGTTTTTCCCTTCGCCCGAGAAACTTTTGCTGGCAGAAAAACGGATCTTAGAAAGCGAAATACCGACCGTTTGTCATGTTTTTAATATTAACAAGGTGTAATTTGCTTCTTGCGTTACCAGTGTTTGTTCTTGAACTTCATTTTATCGTTTGCACAGTTAGTGTAGGATTACAATTTTACATGTAATAGTTGTGTTTGGTAGATATTTACGCTCCGCAGTAAAAGTAAAGTTATTATTTCAAGAACACGTAGTCTTGTTTTGTTCATTTTAGTCTCCGTGTTTGCAATTCCATCGTTTATTTACACAGGTCTGCTGTTGTAAACAAAGTACATGTAAAATTCTATACACGTTTTATCGAAAATCAAACTCATTTCCATCGTTTTCGTTTTTCTCAACTTTCTTGTATTTTTAATTGCTTCTGTTTTTGCACTGTTTATTTTAGTATAGTCTGGGTTGCGGTTCAATTAATCTTTTTATACATCGCTTAATCAGGTTCTCGGCCTGAGGGAAACCATACAAACTCCTTAGTGAAACTACAAGAAAAATAATACGCCGTTCAACTTTGGCACGTCACGTCGTGGCGCGAAATGTTCTTCCCATCCACTACTGACGTGACTTTGATTTCGTGCAGTCAGTTTAAGTTTGAAGTCGCATTTCCACCATTCTACACAAGATGTAAACAAGCCCTAGGATGGATAGAAATTATAACCTTCGTAAGTTAAGTTCTCAGCGCTGGGTTCCATTACAAGCTAACACCGAGTTTAATCATAATTACATTGACTTTTGATACGCAGCCGTATGGTCTGAGAGTAAATAACTTGACTTGTCATTTTTTTCCCCCAGCGAACGTTCAACTTCGCATAAATCGACAAGGTGGTTGTTACGACTCTGGACGAGCATACCCTGATGTCATAAGAGAAAGAGTACTAGACTTAGCACATATAGGTGCAAGCCAACGGCAGATAGCAACAGAGCTTTGAATAAGCCGGGGCTACGTCCAAAACGTCCTTGAACAGTACGATGATAAAAATATTTCAACGCGAATTCCTCGTACTATTTTTGTGGTGCCAAAAGTTACCACTGAAGTCCTAGAATTTGTGTCTGTCGAGAAAGTTATGAAACCAAGTATTCATGCTTCCGAAATCCAGGAAAGACTCTTGTTAGATGGAGTTGTAGACGCGGACGACTTGCCGAGCGCCTCTCAAATAAATAAAAGATTAAGACGTGACTTGATCATGAGCAAGAAGAAGCTCTGGGTTGCACAGTTAGAAAGCAATACTCCTGAAAACATCGTCCGCCAAAATGAGTATCTCAATGCCATTTCTACTTTTCAACCGAACCAAATTCATTTTTTTGATGAGGCAAGTGTGATAAAAACTACTGGAAATCGTAGCTACAGAAACGCCACAGTTGGTGAGAAAGCAATCGAGTTTCAACGATACGCTTCAAACGCCAATTTCACCATCAACTTGCTCCACTCTGCCCTTGGAGTAGACTATTTTAATATAATTGACGGCCCGTCGAATGGATTTGAATTGCTAAACTTTTTTGAAGACGCTGTCGAAATACAACGACCAGACAGAAGTGTTGTTCTTGAACGCGGGGATTGTGTCGTTATGGACAATTGTGGCTTTCATCATGGCCTTTTTGTTGAGCCAGTTCTCAGAGACCTTTTGAATGACTATGGTGTTCAGCTTATTTACCAGCCACCGTACTCGCCACATCTCAATACATGCGAATATTGTTTCCATCAAATAAAGGAATTTCTTCGGAGATGTCAACTGTTAGCGATGGAAGAGACCAAAATTGCTATAGCCGAGGGTGTTTTGTCAATTTCAGCAGCTAACTCTTACAACTATTTCCGCAACTGCGGATATGTTTAAAAAATAAATTATGTACTATATCAGTAGATTGAAGTTGAAATCTTCGTTTCTTCCGTAAAACGTTTCCCGCTTTTGTAAATTATATTTTAGAAACTTTGCAGGGAGGCGTGGCCATCAATCATAATCGTGCAACCTGATTGGCTAACTTGTGAAAAAGTTTGTTGGGTGGCCACGGTAAAGCGCGTCGCACTGTAAATGAAGTGTCGCCGTGTTAATATTTTCTCTGTCTGTACTTGTTAAGTTGATTAGTATATTTCAGATTGTATTTTTGTTATTTAGATTTATTTGATTTGTAGTTTAGTTGGGTCAGGGAAGGGTTTTTCGGGATATTTTTTTAGGGGGCTGGGTGTGGGTGTTTTAACCAAGTAGGGGACTTATGTCCTATTGTTAAGCACATGTACGAATCCTTAAATAAATAAATAAATCCTGGGTCCCATTGACTCTGCATGCTGCTGACCTACCGAGAACATCACATCGTACCTCAATGAAGAAATGGTGCCTCAGACAACTTTTAACCTACATCAAGGATACAAACTATGCTCTTGGCATCTTTAAGTATTATATTTTTGCTTCTGGTAGTAAAAATGTTTAATGCTACTGATCAACAAGCTGTAGCTTTTCCATAGCCATAGATCATTCAGGCTGATAAGGACAATATGCAACCTCACCCCTCCTGGTAGATGGAAATACTGAAGAAATTCGATCCCGTGTGCGAATAGGGTGAACAACTTTTCCTTTAAAGAAAGATAAGAAAGCTCAGAGAACATGAAAAAGTTGTAAAAAATATGATCTTTTTTTTAAAAGTACTTTTTTAAAAACACATAACCAGTATTATTCTTATTAACAATGACACAACAAACCCGTAAAACAAGACCAACCATTTCTTGGTGGGTGTGAATGATGGCCCGCTACTATTTATGTTGGCGTGGTAAGCTTTTCATAGCTAAACAAATCAATAAGTTAATTAAACAAACAATGGAAAAAGCTGCTTTCCGTTTTTCAGCATTTATTAGAGAAATAGAGATTTTATATTTAACTTCATTATAAGACACTCCCTTGCAGTTTGTGTCTAATTGCATTTTCTTTTTTTTTCAAGTAATAGTGACGTAAAATCTATTTTTGTGTGATTTATTAAGTGGAATACAGCTATAAATATTGGTTTTTCCTTTTTTCTTGTCAAGGCAATGTAAGCAATGTGTTTTTTCTTTTCAATTTTGAATTAAGTGTAATGAAAAAAAATTACATAAAAGTAAGTATTATTGACTTTGTGAAATAGTGTCCCTGATTAGTAGGCGGTATAGCCAGCTAGAAGATAAGTTGGTCAAATAAAAATTGCAAAGTTTTTTTTTCTGTTAAAATGAGAACTGAAACTACAGGCTCTAACTTCTTTTCGTAAAATAAACCTGGCGATGAGATCGAGTTGAGGACATCTGTCACTTTCATAATTAAACCACTTATATTACTGATTGTGCTACAGAAGGCCATAAAACAGACATATCGGCCACAAGACACAAACTTAATAAGGAAATAATCATATTCTAAGAACAAAACGTAAGAAAACAAAAATATTTTGTTATTGTGATATTGGAGCTCACTTGGTTATGTTATTCTTTCCAATGTTCCACACAATGAACATGAAATGGTACTAACAAACGTTTTTGATGAATATTTAACAGATGGTGTTGCAAAAGAAAACTTGCTCTAACTGCCAAGTCACAAAGAAATACAAGCTTAAATAATTCTGTTAGATTTAAAAACCTCAAAATTAAATTTTATGGAGTTAGCAAGAGTATCAGTTTTCGAATTGCTTGTGGCATCAGTTTAAACGAGCGCTTGCTCTTCATGGGGTCGCGTGGGTAAATAAAGTATTGTATTGTATTGTAAAGTAAAGTAAAGTCTGTGTCCGAGCCATGAGGCTCATACGTATGAGTTCACCACTCCTTATTTCTCGCAATGGCCTTTCCATGCTTGTGTTCATATGCAAAGAGCGATTGTCATATAAATCGTTTAAAAACATTTCTCACCCTCCTGCTGTGGTATCAAGATAGGAGGCTTGCTAGATACGAGTTGAAGAAGTTTGTGGTCCACAACATGATTATGAGGAAACATACCATAGAGAAGAGCAGGCACTTTCTTGTTCAACAAACTATGCTAGAGCAGCTAGCAAGGGGTAATACGTCATGCACCAACAAGCTGTCGTATTAGGGGGCAAATCTGCATGGCACAGCTCAGTATGGGCATCAAACATCTTGAGAGGTCAATAAGAAGAGCGGCTTGCCTTTATTTTCTATGACTGGAAGTTGTGCTGAGTTTTACTTTTCCCACTAAAGAGACTATCACAGCAGTACATTTTGCAGACCACGAAAAAAAAAAGTTAGAGAAGAGCAGGCACTTTCTTGTTCAACAAACTATGCTAGAGCAGCTAGCAAGGGGTAATACGTCATGCACCAACAAGCTGTCGTATTAGGGGGCAAATCTGCATGGCACAGCTCAGTATGGGCATCAAACATCTTGAGAGGTCAATAAGAAGAGCGGCTTGCCTTTATTTTCTATGACTGGAAGTTGTGCTGAGTTTTACTTTTCCCACTAAAGAGACTATCACAGCAGTACATTTTGCAGACCACGAAAAAAAAAAAAGTTAACCATGGTAAGGTTAGCATTGTGCACTTCAAGGCTGTCCAAGAGGAAACCCATGTGATTGTTAACTACTTTGTTTGACCTGCGTACTGAGTCGTATCATGAAAAGGTTCTAAAGCCTTTGTTTGGTGTCTCTAATTATTGGTATCACTTTCAATCTGCCAAATTTGCACCAACTCAACTGGAAAGGAACAGACAGCCACATCAGCTGTTGCATAAGACTCATGAAGATGGTAAAGAAGTTGAGTATGCAGCTATACTAAACAAATATGCCAACAAAACCTTGCATGACAGGATTACACCCAGTTAGTAGTGATGAAGAAGGACAGCCTAAAAGGATCTCTGGCCTCCTTAGAATTCAACTGACTCAGTATCAGATGAGAGGGATACCCTGGTAAAGAATTGAAATACATATTGAAACAGCTGCAACGCAAGATGTGATTCTGGAGGATCACTTACTATTGGTAAACTGAGTTGGGCTGCACAGTTGTTCTGATTACTGCTTGAGGACACCTGGTCATCCTGAGCCAGGTTTGCAGCCAAAAGAGTGTGTATGTCACATGAAGGGAATAGACAAAATGAAATTGTTGATGATCACAATGAGCCCTTCGCCTTCAAATACCACATGAACATCCCATATGGTTAATCATTCCCATTATCAAATAACGTCATGGAGAGTAAATGGTGATGTAAGCTTGATTCTGTCAAATTCACCCTAAGACAATCCCAGCACTGATGATATCATAGCTATAATTGACTATGCATGTAACGACTGTGAAACCACCTGTGCAACTACTGATCCCTTTACGAATATGGCAAATGCTGTAGATTCAACTGACACAGGCCAAGTGTCTGAAAAGTCAATTTGTGCAAAGATGCTAATAAAAATGGTCGGGAAAAGAGATATAAGGGGACCTGAGGCATCGTTTGAGCTGAGGGGACTAGTGCTTTGCCGATCAAGTCGTCAGTTTACATATTTGTCGATGCGAGGGTCAATGCATCTTGAACATAATGGGGACACTGCTACACGCAGCACCTCTTTGGAAAAGTACCGTGCACTGTTAAATGAAGAGCACTGCACCTGGTACTAGGTTGCATCCCAAAATGGCAAGGTTTCAGTTGCAGGAAGAAGAGGTACACATGGGACTTAATGTAGAACAATACTGTTGTCCTTAAATGACAATCAGAGAGCTATAGTCAGTCTAGTATTGCACACTCTACGACTTGACTGAAAACCAGCAAGATTACCATCCTTTGTGACTTGTTGTCTCTGGAACTGCTGAAACAGAAAGACATATGTTCTCAAGTAGCAACAGCGGCTAGTGCAGCAAGTGGTCGAAACCAATGATGCAATATAAGTGATAACCCCAACTAAAAATTCTGCCTATCTTGTTCAAGGAAATATGGCTTACAGGTTTTTTTGGTTTCCCAACTGGTTACTGTGCTTTCAGGTCCTGTGCTTTAGAAATTTCAGGACAGGTGTGAAAATCTGATGTGTCATCAATGTTTGGCGGCACACAATGGGCTGGATGGGGCAGCATACATGCTATACAAACAATAGAACCAATGAAGACAAGATTTGTGATTTGCAGCTACCTCCTGTGTGTGACACTAATGTGTACATTCAACATAGTCACAATGTGCCACCTAACCATGACCGGCTGGTGTGGGCAAGTTTTGATAGTGCTGTAGAGCTAACTCAGACCGTAAGGCAAAATGAATCTGAACAGCAGCAAAGAAATGTGTTGCCGTCAACAAGAACATACACTACAGCACCCCTAGCAAGCTCATTTGCTTCAGCAGTTTTAATGGCACCACCTGCGCATAAGCCATGGTTAAGAACTTCTTCATAGATTGGATGAGCAAGGACTGTATGTGTTTCACACACATCGTTTGAAATGGAAGCACAATGAAGCTAAGCTTCTCAAGTATCAGCCAGTCCATCCAGGGTGATGAAAACAGAACATAAGATTGTAAACACATGCCAAGTCAGGGTACTGCAGGGAAGCATGATTCAACTGGCAAGATGGCAAGATTGCGTGTTAGCAGCTGTGAAATGGGTGTTATCTTTTAGTTAGGGACAGTTATACCCAGAGAGTCAATACTGCAAAATCAGTTTTTCTAATATTTTGAAGAATCAAATAACTACAGGAAAATAATAATGTTGCTTGTTATTACACCATTGGACATTGCATTTACATCCTTTTAATTAAGTAGCTTTAGGTGTTTCTAACATGTTTGTCACTTTGATTAAGTGACTTTATAATTTTAGCAATATTAAGTCATATTAATTTTTTGTATTGTTTTTGCAGGTTACACACCCATGAAGCAACAAGGAGTGATGGAGAGCCTAGGTGGCAAGGACGCTGTCATTGCTTTGATTCATGTCAATTATGATATCAGTTTAATTTTGTTTTTTTTTAACACATTACTATGTGGCATGTCCATGAAGCAGAAAACAGTGAATGAGAGCCCAGGCAGCACGCCTGCTCTCGCTTGTTTATTTGGTTTTAATCCTCATACGAAAAGATCCCTAAGTACACTCATTGGCCAGTCTATGCATAAGGAGGTCATGCATGGTGGAGTACAAGAAACATTACCTAGGACCAGTCCACACAGTAACCAGAAAAGGCTCCAAAAGACAGTTACAGTTTCCTGTCAACATGTACCTTGGCAAAGAGAAGATGGAAGAGTATAGATGTAAAGGCCTAGCTTACCATAACCTTACTTCGCTTTTGAAAGAAGTAAAACTACCAAAGAAACAGGGAGCTTTTAAGAGAAGCCATCTTTAAACAAGACACTTTTAACTTGAACCACAAAAGAAGAAAATAATGGACAAATGGGTCTGACACTAGATGTATGAAGGATCAGTCTCTGGGAATAAGGGCCAGTGGAATATTCCCTACACCAAATGGTGGCAACCCTGCCAGGACGGCTCTGGATGGATAATTTCATTACAGAATTCAGACCACTAAATCAACACTAGCACCGCTTTCCACGCTTTCCTTTACTATTAATGTTTATAGACATACTCCTTTGTATATTCTGAAGCACTGTTGTAATTTTCAAAAGCAATAGACATAATTCAAAACAAAGCAAAGCTAGATAAAGAAGAAGCAAGTCTCCCGAAAGATAGATCTCAGATAACAACACGTGCGCAACAAATCTGTTTGCCTTCAAAAGCCTAAGATTCCGGACTCAAAATGGACTCGGATGTGAGAACCTTGAAAGAAACTTTGTTTAGAATTTATTTTTAGTTCGGATAAAACCAAGAAATGTGTTCACAAGCGTCGGAATATTGAAATTTTTCAAGCCGTGCTGTACTGTACGGCAGAATAATTATCCACATGTTCATGTTGAAAGCGAAGTTTTATTTTTAGCAGGCGGCTTTTGGAGTCAATTGTACACTAAATGGATTTACCGATCATTCAAAAAATTACATCCAGTAAATAACAGTACATATTTTCCATTTCGTTCTTAGAAGACTTGAGAAGCTGCATTTCGTCCGTGCTCAAGTCCGTGATTTGAATTCAAAACGCATTTGTAAGCGCCATTACACCATGTCTTCGCAGTGGTGGAAGGAAAGATAAATCCTTCATCAACAAGGTTTTAGCACTCTACTCCATGGTTTTCCGTTTTAGGGCCACTTTAAAATTCTATAGTGTTTTTCCTTTCCGTTTTAAGTCCCAAAGATGGCATTTTTTTTTTGTTCAGAATCAAAAACAAGGCCTTGGAAGTTAGTATTTATGTGCCGCACAGCTCCATGATTTCCTTGTACTTTTTCAACGCACGGAATAAGACGAAAAACCTTCTTTCTAGAGCCCCAAGAGTTCCCTAAAAATATGCGCAGAAACAGATTCTGATTAGTTTATTTGCCCTTATTATCTATAGAACAATAGCAGAGGTGGGAGGGAAAGGGCATTTACCAACACGTGATTTTCAAGGCTGGCTGAGGCCGGCACAGGCATTTTGGGGGTGGTTTTCGCGCGGCCGGCTACAGCCGACACAGGCGACCATGGGTTAAGCCTTCTCTGTAAATATTATTGTAAATTAGATAAGTATTTTTTAATCTTTTTGAAATTTCTATGTAAATTTCTTATTATTGTAATTTAGCTTAGTAGTTCTTAAATTGTTCATGTATTTTTTTAGATGCAGACAGAGCCCTTCTGGATACCAGCCTATGAGCTGAATGGGCTACCCAGCTTAAATGAAGTTTTACTTTACTTTATGTCAAATCTAAGACAAAAGAACTGGCCACCTGAGAATGCCCAGTATAGAAGCAGAAAGAGCATTCTCAATTGTTGCAGTTGAGCGGTTTGCAGATAACTTTGTGATGGCAGATCCTGCACAAGATGAATTGTGGAAACACTGACAAGCACAGCTTCTGACAAAGAAAACAATAGCAATTCACAATGACCATCAGTATCGTACCAGTTCTCAAGCCTCACAAATTACAGAGGAGGAAACCTTTTGAACCAGATCGTATAAACTTCTATAAACATACAGTCTTGGGAACGCTTTTTCAGCAAAGCTAATTTTATCAGGAAAACAGGGTGTCAAGTGACAAATGGCACTTAGAAAATAGGAAAATAGGAATGACAATGTCCAAAAAATAGGAAATAAATAGGAATTCTCACCCCAAAATAGGAAAAAATAGGAGGATTTCTTTGAGTTCTATCCTCTTAACACTCCCAACAGCAGCTTTGTTTCACAACCCAACGCTTTAATATTTAACAGGCACAATGGCATACATCCACAATGTATTGCCGTATAAACAAATGTTACCAAGCACAACTCGTCCTACAACAATTACCAGATTTCAAATTTCATTAGATACTTCACAAGATGCCTTTACTTTAAGTCATTAGACCTTTAAAACTGTGAGAATGAAAAGCTAATTTTTTTACAAACCGAAACAATATAATGTTCACTTTCACCAAATGTATGTCTTTCTTACAATAAAAGCCAACCACGACTTTGAAAAATCAACAATCAAAAAGTCCAACACTATACTGTTTTGGCTCTTTTAGCAGATTGGGTAACCTTAGCTTTGCTCTCGTTTTTGGCAGCATTTGCTGTTGAGGACATGGCCTTTTCTAACAGTCTGTGCTGTTTGTCAGTCAACAGTTTTCTCTTTTGTCCTATTTTCTCCAAGCTTTGCATTGCTTGGTCTCGCTTGGTCTAAGCAGTGTCAAGCATCATTGTGGCTACATTAACAGTTTGTTTGTTGACAGCTGTTGCTGAAAGGGCATCATTAGTTCATCAGCCACTTTCAAGTCTGCTTTTACTACTTCTTCCTCTCGCATCAGAGTATCCTCACTATCTTGCATGCTATCAAAAGCACTGAGAAAGTCTGGGCACGAGTTTCAGAAGAAAAGCACTCATAAAGGCTTCAAAGCGGTCTTTTTCGACATGAAGTTTCAGTTTTTTGTAGAATTTATCAATTTTATTGACAATTTCATTTCAAATATTTCACAATGTTTCTGTGTACCTGAGAAAACCCTAAAAAATAGGAAAAAATAGGAATTTCATGAAAAAATAGGAGAAAATAGGAGGCAGCCCAAAAAATAGGAAAAAATAGGAAAAAATAGGAACTTGACACCCTGGGTTACTGTTAACAAAATCCAGTCAAAATTTTCAAAATTTCGTTTTTTTGCTCTTTAGTTAGAAAATAATTACAAAATCTTAAAAAGAAGGCAAGATATCCGAGAAAGAGTTTTTTTGGGTGAACTTGTAATGAATAGCGAAAGGTGCCATAATCCAATAATCCTTGTTAGGCTGTTAGCACATTATCTCCTAAATGACAAAGTCCAGTTTGTTTGGATGCTGGCAGTTACACATAGGCTGGTAATTCAGGGAAAAAAACACCAACAATTTTGCATTTAAAGGCTTGCACATGCTTACCAAAACAAAAACAGTTAAAAAGATTAATACTTCAGAGTCTATATTTATAAGCTTTTAGGTGATATAAAGTTTTCTGTGGTTTCTATTTAATGCCGTGTTTTCACTTGGGATTTTTACCGTGGTAAAAGAGTTTACTTACCTAGGTAAATTTTTGGTCAATGTAAACATCAATTAATTCCTCAGTAAATGCGGCAAAAGACAAAGGAAATTTAACCACAGTAAAAGCGATAATGATGCAGTGATTTGGCTTGGTTTAGCTTGGTAACCGAGGTCAAATTGACAGATACATCCGGTTGCAGTGACATTTTTGATTTAGCGCAAGTTCAAGTTTCCTTGACACGTTTCATGTTTTATTCGTGGAGTTCAGGCTTTCTTTGCGCCACGTTTCGTGCTCTCGCAAAAAACAAAGGCAAGGGACTGCCCAGAATGTTTCTCCTCCATCTGAGTGCAGGGTGCCTTCTGTTGGAGATGAATCCGATAACAACCAGTTGCTTGCCTTTGCAGAATCCCTCTTTTTTAAGAGAAAAGGCAAAAATAAAAAGCCTTAGGCAAGCACACCGGTACCGAAGGGGCGCAAGGCTGATGTGGAAAAAAAGCTACCAAGAAAGCGCGCCGCTGATGCAGCGGAAAGGCCATCGAAAAAAGGCACAAAAAAGAAGGAAAAAGACAGATCATCAGGAGTAGACAAGCCAACCTTGATATCATTTATTGAACGCTCACAAGAAAGGGACAAGGCTTTTATGGTGCCGATGGCTGAAGGCGAGAGAGAATACAGGAAAGATCAGCAGAAGTTGACAGATAACTTTGGTTATTTGAGGCAGTATAAACACTGCACTAATCTACTTAGGTTCAGTTAACTTGACCTCGGTCAATTTAAACCGCAGTAAACGTTTGAATGTAAACACGGCATAAGAAGTGCGCGTATTTTTGCAGAAGGCACCCTATTTTGTTGAGAGTAACATTAACATCCTGCCAAGCTGAAACCTGCAAAGCCTGACTTGCTTATTGCATTTAGTATACCAGGAATAAAATGAAAAATAAGAGATTTGCCCCAGTCAGCAAGACTCTGAGTGCTTTTCAACCTAAATAAACTGCTACTAGAGCAGGAACTTAGCCTACTTTGAATATTACAGAAATATTGGTTCTTTCACTGCAAAGTTCAAGGCATGGACACATTGAATGAAAACGTTTTAAGCCATGACTCTAAGGGCGCACGAGTTTCATTCCGAAACAAAACTCATTCTGGAATGAATTTCGTTCTGCATTCACATGAGAGAGTCAACTGGCTCAACATAAGGCATTTTCACATGCACTGTTTTTGCGCAAGATTATGATAATGATAATCAATTTATGATAATCAATTTATATAGCGCATTTTTCATATGTAATGACATAATGTTCAAATGGGCTGTACATATACTGTAACACAAAGGCCAGACCACAACACCGGGAACTTCGTGCCCTCGAGTAGTGTGAGATCAAGACAAGGTGGAGCATGTTTCCTGCGAGTTGGCTCATGTTTCACGCAAAGTTGTTATTGTGCCCAATTATGGCCATATCTGAAATTTTAACGAGCAGTTTGACCATAGGACTGCTTCTTTGGGTTGAACAGTAACTGCCCTTATGCTTTTCACCCTGAATTTAAAGTGGCCTCCATTGCTGGCTTGCAACCACGTGACGAAGCGGCCATGTTGGGGGTCAAAACAATAAAATACATTTTCACAAAATTTACATGATAAGAAAGTTAAATTCCCAGTGGAGGGAAACCCCTTGTTCCTATCCCCCAACATGGCCGCCGTGACGTCAGTTTCACGATCTGCGATTTCATCTCGGAACGAAATTCGTTGTGTTTACATGATACCAGAATGAAATGTCATTCCACAACAAAAACTTCATTCTGGAATGAAAACCCGACTTGCCTTTGGTCTCGGTATCACGTAAACAAATAAAGGGAAATAAATGGGGGTGGAATAGACCCTTCCACGGTTTCTGACGCCATCTTGGTTGGGGGGCAAACAAGGCAAAATTTACAGTAAATGTATGGGGAAAATCGGGAGTTTGACGCTCGATAATTCGAGAAAGGTCGACATTCTGCAATTTCTATGAATTACAAACTGAAAATACTAGCTGAAAGAGTAAACCGATCAAATTTGAGAATTTTACTCTCACTAAGAAAGCCGCAAATTAAGATTTTCCGTTTTCATATATTTGTCTGTAAAATGGAGCCGCCGTTCGCGGGAAAATTTAGAAGCATTTGTATGAAAAACTAAAAGTACGATTTCTCGCTTCTAAGTGAACCGATCCCCTTCAATTTTTATCGGTTAACTCTTTTAGCTAGTATCTTTAGTTTGATATTCACAAAAGTTTCAGAATGTCAACGGTCCTCGAATTATCGAGCGTCAAACTCCCGATTTTCCCCATACATTTACTGTAAATTTTGCCGTGTTTGCCCCCCAACCAAGATGGCGTCAGAAACCGTGGAAGGGTCTATGAACTCGTTCCAGAATGAAAGTGATTCCGGAATCTTGTAAGAGGCCCTGAGATTTTTCGCCAGTACGTTTGCCGTGATTTTTGATAATATTGCTTACAATAAGAAATTTTTAATATTGTCATTTAATACAATAATCCTACTTAACGCTTAACAAGCTGTAAATAATATGCCAGGTAGGTTTTCCCGATTTGACAGTGGCTCGAGTGGACCCTGCCACCATGCAGATAAAAACGGCGCGAAAACGGAACTGGTAGCAAATCTTGCATATAACTAAAAACAACCGAAATTCTGCAGCTCAACGAAGGTTTTCGCTTTAAATTTACGTCAAGCAACACGTTTTAATTCATACTGAGAGCTAAGAGTTGTAAACATGTGGCAAAAGCTGAATGCAAAATTTGTTTGCAAAATTATGGCTAGCTCACATCAACAAGTCGTAAATGTACTACAACATCAGCTGTCAGAGAAATTTGTACACAAAGATTAAGCTTACCATTTGTTGATATTAAACTGAAGCTTTTCTGTACATGTACGCGTTCAATGCACTTTTAGAAGTAGAATAAAAAAGACGAAGAATTCTTCCTCCAAAGAACTGCCTTGCTCGAGTGCTGCAAAACTCAAGCTTACGCCATCGCTCCATGTCACGTGATATTCAAAATCCTGGAAGGGCAAGACTGGAACGGTTACTGAAATACTGGGGCGGATGACCGTCTCGTGGAATTTTGGATCAAGATTGACAACGTAAGGGAGGAAATGGAGAGTTCAGGGACTGAACTAGGACAAAAACACAGTACTTATAATCTAGCGCAATAAATTTCGCGTCATTTTTATAATGAAAAAAAAAAATGAGAAAAACGACGCAATCACTTACAACAAATTTAATCCAAAAACAGATCCTTCCCTAAGCTTAGAGGGACCGAAGTAACAAATTTTATTTGTCTGGAATGTCTAAAGTTTAGACCTCGTTTCCTTTGTTTGAATTCTTAATTCCCTCCACGCGGTTGTAAAAAATGCCGTCAAAAAATAGACTTCAACATGCCATTTTACTAAATTGCCATTTTGCTCGGTGGTTTCATGCCCTACATTACAAAAAAGACACGAATAGGGCTATTCAAATTGTACAATTCCGGTGTCCTAGCCGATTTTGTCCCCCCTGGATTTTGTCCCCCCGGACCAAATCCGCTAGCGGATATTGTCTCCCGGACAATATCCACTAGCCGATATTGACCCCCGGGAGACAATATTCGCTAGCGGATTTTGTCCCCCCTTCGCGAATTTTGTCCCCCCGTCAAAAGTGATCATACTTCGCTATCGTACTCCTGGAGTCGTAAACGAATAAAAGAAAAGACGATTAAATGTGAATACGAATATTTCATGAACATTGAAAAGACGAAATAGACAAGGTAAGTCTCGGTGTTTACCAAACACCGCATTGGAAAAGCTATGTTTTTCTCAACACGGCCCGAAGCAACGTTTTCCAATCGAAAATCAAGTGTCATTTTTGTTGATCCTAGGCTAAAGTGCAGAACCAAATTTACAATTGCTTTTTTTTGTTAGTTTGTTGTATACGTCTGAAATTATAATAAACAATGTTCGGCTAACAAGTCCCAGTGTCAAGTTCCGGGTGTCAAGTTTGTTTATTAGAATAAATGCTCGGTTGAGTGAATTTACAAAAACCTGAAAAGATACAGGACAATAAGATTACTGGACTCTAATTACATTGTTTTCTTTTTGTTTTTACTCTAGACAATAGATTTCTTCTAAATAGCTTCCGACATTAAACAGTTTTTCGCTTGCCGATAAAACAAAGAGCAGTTTTCTCGACTTTTACAGCGTAAGAAGTGTTTTTTGTTGCATAAGCATTGTTAAAAGTTGTAAACTTGAAATAAAAAGATTTTCACAAAAAGCGCAAACGCGAGTTTTATCCCTTCTTTGAATTAGTTGTGAAACTAGAGTAAATACGTGTTCACGGTATGATAATTATTCTTATAACGAAAGTGTAAAAACACATTTACTGTTGGGACGACATGATTCAATGTGAATTGTGTGACGAATGGCTCCACCTTGCTTGCGAAGGACTCGAGACTGCCCCAGAGGGCGAGTGGCTTTGTCGCGTATGCAGACCACCAGCGATTATTAAAGCCGCAACTCAAACAAGATTAACGTTTTCGATTCATTGCTAACAGGAACCGTAGTTAGACGTTGTGTTTAATCAGGTCTTTTGTTTACGACAAGCTTTGCAATGAATTATAGTAAATTTCTGAAATAACTTAGAGACCAGCATAGAACGCAAAATTGCATCGCTATTATAAGAAGTGACTATATTTACTATAATAAATATGGCAGAATTATAACAAGTTCTGTGTTGTCATTCGAGGGAACGTTGCAAAAAAGTTTGCAAATGGAAAGTTTACTGAGTAAGAGGGAAACAAAGCTTAAATAACAATTGTTGAGGGGGGGGACAAATTCGGCGAAGGGGGGACAATATCGGCTAGCGGATATTGTCCGGGGGGACAATATCCGCTAGCAGATTTGGTCCGGGGGGACAAAATCGGCGGGGGGACAAAATCCGCTGTGACACCGGCGCAAGTGCTTGCTTTCACTGTAGTTTCTCGGCAGTTATTAAATAGCCCAAATTTAAGCCGTCTAATCTGATAAGCCAGCGGAGAAGAGGGCTAAAGTTTAGGCTGAGTAAAAGTAAAATAACTCACAAAAATAGGCTGTCTTCCACTGCGCGAAAAGAAAAACAGTGATGAAGCTATTTGTTTATCACATTTCTGTTGGGTTGCTTTGTGCTTACCCTCGGTACAAGAGGCCCCGTGGGGGGGAGGGTCTCCCTTATATAAGCTATATAGTACTCACTTCTCCAGATGAACAGCAAACATGTGTGTGTCTAGCTTTCAGTCTCTCAACAAAAAACAACAGTGGACTGCCTTTTTTAAGCCTTTATTATTACCGTTTTACTTGACATGGAAGCCGAGCGCTGAAAAAGTGAATCGTCTCAAGATACTAAGCACATGAAATCAAGCATGACTCAAAATATGCAATTTTAATACGTTTATAAGTTGCTTGATCAGTTAAAATAGCAACTAAATAACAGACTCCAACAATTGAAAACTTTTGAGGTTCTTTGGTAAATACACGTTTTAGCGACAGTGTGGGAAGCGAAATTGTTTGTCTTCGTTAACTTGAGTATTATCTACTTAAAAAGTACACTCAACAAAATTACTGAATTCTGATTGGACGAGATCCTTAAATGTACCTATTACTTTTCCATCTGAAGTTGGCACGAAGTCTTCCAAAGAGTTAAGTTGACCCCAAGACATCTGAATATTTCCGAAATTGACCCTAAGACTTCCAAAAAATTTTGAAGTTAACCCAGAGATTGCCAGTGATTTACAAAGTTGATCCGAAGACGTTTGGAGTTGAACTGAAGTCTTCCGAAGACTTTCCGATATTGGCCAAGACTTAAGATAGTTTTTTTTTAAGTCTACCCGAAGTAGTCTGAAGACAAACCGAAAAGAGATAAAGCTTACCGACCCGAATGGGCATGATTCCGATAGTATGGAAATTTCCGTAGTTTTGTTAAGTATACTTTAAAAAAATAAAAAATTGCACAACTTTCTCGTACAAGTCGTGATCAATAGGTATTCGTGATGATTCGAAAGTTCAAAGAATTGCACGATCCCAAACGCCCATTCAATTTGAGAACTTTCAAAACATCACTTGTACCTCCATTACGCAGGAATTGTACTTGAGGTCGTGCGATTTCTTATATATATTTCACAAAATTTTCGCGTTTTTCGCATTTTTTGGAGAAACCCACAATTTGAAAGTGGCTGTTTTTATCTGTTTGGAAAGTTGTTGCGAAATTCCATGTAATAAGGTAGCCGTTATTTGGTGTACTAACTCCTCGTCAGTACTACAGACTCGTGCGCAACATATGTACACATAACAAAATGGTCTTGGCCTCTGCAAAGAAAGCAAGACGCCCTTGTTCACATTGTAGTTGTCTTGAAGTTGTCGATTCACAGAGTTTATTTCAAGAACAATCTACTGTCAGAAAACCAAAAGCATACGACTTATCGCTTGCTTTCTTTCCGAGGAACTTGCGAGATACGCATTGAAACGTGAAGAAGTTGTGCTTTACATTTGGCTGCAGAATTCAAAGTTTACTGGAAGTTTATAACTGCTCTCATTGATGACAGAAGCATTTTAGTTCATTTTATTTGGGTTTCTTGAACTTCCCTCCTGCCGTAGGTTTGGCTTTTTTGGATTTTGACCCTTTTGTATCCTCGCTCTGAAAAAAAAGAAACCAGGCAAACAATATAAGGTGCCACCTTGCAATTGTGAAAAAAAAGATTAAAATCAGTTTTCCCTCCTTATTTTGATTATGTCAGCCAAACAAATATAAGAAATAGAGAGCATTTCCAGTGCTAGCCTGCAAGTAAGCTCTCTTAAGGTTAGGATGAGGAGGTAAGGAGGGAAGGAGCCCGGGGTAATAAGAGCTTGCAAGGATGTCTCAGACTTTCAAATCTTTATCTGCGATCAACAAGAAGTTGATGCAAAATGCTAATTTTCCTTCCTTCCTTCCTTCCCTCCACCACTAAGAGAGCTTGGTCGTAGTTTGATAGAATTACTGGTATGGAAAAACGAGAAATGCTATTTCCTAGTTATCTTTTCTAATTCTTCCAAACTTTTCTGACTTTTCTCAGACCCTTTAGACAGTGCCCCGTAAGAAATCGTAGTTTGCCCAGAGTTAAGACAGACAGCGAGCAGTCGAATTGCTTTATCATAACCCACAAAACTGACTTGTAAACAGTGTTCTTCAAGTAATATATCAAACACAAGACACACATGTCCAGATACTGAGGAGAGAGTTGGAAATACGACGTGCAGGGGAGTATTTTTGACAAAATTCATGGTGTTTGGATAGCCAATGAAACACTGTCTCGAGTGTTTGATATATCCTCTCAAATGAAAACCTACGGAGTAAAAAATCTATGCTAATTAAGACCGGGTATCCAACCTCCTTCACGGTTCTGCTTTTCTTTGTTTTCACTTGTTAAATTATTAATGAGTTTGAGAAGGTAAATTCACTCACGCAGAATTGCTTTGCATACCTTTCTTTTACTTGAAGGACTTGGAGAAGGAAGAACTTTAAAAAAGGAATCCAGTCTTCCTTGAGTGGACCCTTGACGGGCTTTGGTGAGCTTTTTTATTCCTGAGCGTATTCTGTCTTCGCTGCAGATCAATATGCAAAAATTTAAAACATAGAAATATGCACATAGAAACCCTTGCAGTTATGTTCATATTAATAAACAGTTCAAGATTTGCCTTCATGCACATGAGTGCGTGTAACTTAGTTTTTAGAATTTTAATTTTTAAGTTTAGTTGCAACTTTCTTTTTCCAGGTATCTTAGTTGTCATGTACATTATTTTGAGCATATCCATATTAAATTTGCTCTCTACAATTTCATTTTTATCATCATCATGACGATTATTATGTTGTCGAGACATAAGATATGACTCACTTAAATCCTTTTTCTTCAACTAAAAATTTAATAAGCTCCTCGTCTTTTGGTGCCTCCCACTTGAGCTGCAAAGAGGATTTGTAAACAAAATATTTAAGTTAGATATTGTACATGATGTTGTCATATCTACCGTTAAAATCAATTGTGGGTCAGATTTTTTGGGGGGTTGGGGGCATACTCTCTATAATGAACTGTACTAGGAGGCTAGCAGAATATGGTAAGCCTCAAAGTGCAGTGCAGTAAAAAAATGCCAGTATTTTTGTGTACAGTATCATGTTACTACAATGTGTCCCTTCATTGTCCTTAGCGTGTCACACTCAACAGACTAAGAAAAACAAGGGAATGCTCATAACCTAATGATAAAAAGTCCTACCTCCACATCTTCATCATTTAAAACTTCAGGATTTTTAAACAATTCTCTGGCTTCCTGTGTATAAAGCAAATACAACAATATGACCTTCTCATCTTATAATAAAGACAGTTGTTAACAAAAGGCCTTTTTCAGGACTTGTCATATAACGTTATGAAACTAAGTACTGCTGATTAGTACTGGTGCAGAACAAAAGGCAAAACAAAGAAAGGGCACAAACTTAAGTGACACTGATGTCAAATGGTAATTTTTATGGTACCATGTAATTAACTTGAATTTCAAAAATTCGCGTTAATTTCATGTACCTTAATTTACGTCATTGTTAATTAAAATCACACTATTTTCCAGCATTGTTATTTTAAGACACCTTTATTTCCGGAAAAAATTATGTTTAAACGACATCTACTTTTCCGTCAAAGCTGCAGGAATAACAGAGGCAGAGGAAAGCACAAGGGGGATGTAGTCCATCCCTGAATCCATTCATTTAATATAAGTCACTATTTGGTCTGTTTAAGTATCTTTGTTGTGTATGGTTTATCACAATTAAACCTCAAGTTCTGTTGTTGGACGTTGTTGTTTTGTCTTTTAAATAGCGCAGGTTGCAAAAAAAATTACTACGCATCAAATTCGCGTTAATTAACTGCATGTAAGCATACACCACACAAGAATTCGCGTTAATTAAATGCATGTTAACATAAATTATCGACAATTCGCGTTAACTTTATTACGCGTACATTTTGTTCGCGTTGTAAAAATGCTTCGTTATATTCCTATAATAAGGTAACCTGCGACTATGCCCTATCTCCCTACTTATCAATTCAAAAAAAGACAATCACAGGTTATCTTTATGACAGTTTGAATTAAGAGTGTACGTGTCAGTTAAAAAAAAAACTCATGGCCATGGTCAAAAGGATGTTTAAGCTCAAAATTTGTCCATTTGTAGTGCTTGATAAGAAACTTGAGGAAATAAGGTTTGGAAGGTACTTGCCACTTAAATGCTTAATTTGAAAATGCGTCAATTGGCCACCAGAAAGATAAATTGCGATCCTGGAAAGAAAATATTCTAAGGTGGGAGACAAGTGTTTCTTAATATTCAATATTAAGACCAAAATGTGTAAAAAGGGGGCCATCATACAGGAATCGTTCTGGTATGATGTCCAGATTTTTTTTCGGCAGAAGCTCAGAGTTTTGTTTTAACTTTAAAATGTAAGCTTGTGTCAGATGTTTCATAATTATGAAAATAAGTTTTCCTTGTTTGTTGTCATGCATTCGAACTTGTTTTCATTTAAAGAATTTAACACTGGCAACAATGGAAAAATGCCCTGTTGCGATTATACTACAAGATTGAACCCTGGTATGTCTGGAAGAATACGTCTTTGAAAACTTACAATTTTTGATCTATTTATTTCCTTATTGACGCCCAGTAGGAATTACTTAACAACCTACACTAATTTCCTATTACCTTAAGGTACCCATTCAACACTATTTCCATAAAGAACAAATATGGTTGTAGCTTACTTGCAGTTACTCTAGACCTTGCATGAAATCTACCCATGAAGGAACATATATTTTTACTTTCTATTAGTCAGAACACAACCTTCACTGACAATAAAAAGTCTGATCGAATGAAAAGTAGGAAATTTTAAAAACATCTGTTATTATTCTCTCCCTACCCCACCCTGTATTAAGCATGAGGTCGGTATGTAGTTAAGTTGTTACCTGATATGGCCATTCCTCAGGCAGTGTATACTTCTGAAAAATAAAATTTAAAACAGTATTTATTAGAGAGGAAGAGTCCCTTTGGTACCAGCTTTTGTATTAAATCACAAAGTAAAAAGTGCAGCACAGCCCTTTGTCTTATAAAATTGAAACATTAAACTTGCGAGCAGGGGACTCGCATATGAAAGGGACAAGGATGCATGACATCTTGCTCGGCGTGTAAATTGTGAGTTTTGGCAAACTTAATAGGTGAAACAGAATTCAGAAGGGGATGACAGTTTTTTTCTTTAGCCATCAAGGGCTCATCTAGGGTTGCACATGATAAAATTAATGCTACGTTAGAGGTCTTGACCAATCAGCATGAAAAAATTAAAGTTATGTTCTTTCTTTTGTTAGGGGAGGGAGGTAAAAAAATCTTGAGCCATACCTCTTTTAGGGGTTCAATTCCAATTTTATGACAAGCATCCCTGTCATTTAAACATGACAGTCCTTCCCCCACTCCACGGCCAGGGGCGAGGGGTTAAAAATAAATTCTGGAACAGCCATATATGCCTTCTAAAAATCAACAAATCAGCTGAAAACCTTGAATGGGTCATGCACAAAAAAAAACCATAGCCTGTAAAGACATACCTTTGTATCAATATTTTTGACAATTTCTTCAATACTCTTGTACTGCTTGATAAGATCTATCGCCCTTTTTGGCCCAATACCTGTTAAGTGAATGATAAGTAAGCAGATTAAACATAAAGATGGTTAAAGTCAAAGTGACAAAGAACAACCACACATTTGTCTCACAGAAAATTTTCAAGTTTTACATAACAGGATAACCTTTTTAGTTCTCCGTTTTCAATATGACTGACAAACACAAAAACAAAGAGGCCATCAAAAAGCTGTTACATGTATAATGTGCCAACACATTTAAGGAGACATTTTTTGTTTTTGTTGGTCAATAACAGTGCCTAGCAATAATACAACTATTCATTAAAATCATTCTGTTTGTTATACAAGCTGATATCTCAATGGTATAGTGCAATTCCTGAGTTTTGATTGTTTGGCAGACAATGGCATATGAGCTCATATACATGTACCATTGACCACAAAAATGGTAGCCAGTACGCGTCAACGGAAACAGCTGGGGAGCTCAAATATTGCAATTCTTAGGGCGTTTTTAATAAAACAATTATTCCACGCGCATTTGTTGGATATGAGATCGTTATAGCTAACTCGGCGCTACGTGCCTCGTTGGCTATCAACCATCTCATATCCAATGCGCGCTTGTGGAATAATATTATTGTTACCGTAAAGTTCCGTGTATAAGCCGCACCTTTTTCCTCCAAATTCAAGTCAAAAATCGGGGGTGCGGCTTATCTACGGAAACATCTCTGGTTGGAGTTCTCAAAAGCCTAATTAATATTCATAAAAACTTCTCAAGACGTCATTGAATAAACATATAACAACCTGAAAACTTTGTTGTTGTTCACTACCTTTTAGTTCCTCTGCACAGCTGTTTGCAGTGAAGCCTGCCAGTCACTTTGAATCATGTCTTTCCGCCGCGTGCGAGAAGGCACCAAGATAAACGCAAATACTCACAAGGCAAATGGCCGACCGCTTCGGTTTTTATTGACCTTCACAGCAAATACATCTGCTGGATTAACAAACTCTTATTCTGCATGAAGTTTTTATCCTGTTGCGGGTAGCAGTTTCCAAGAATCTTGAAATCAAAACGTGGTTTCTTCCGAAGAAAATGCCGCCATGTTTGTTTTTAATGCCCAGACTCCTCTCTACAATTCAGAGCTTGGCTACTAAGCATTCGTCATTCGCGAACGATTCGAACGAATTACAAGTGTTTCAGGAGTGTTCAGAAGTGATAATCTCGAAAAAATGATATCAAGAGAGCATCCAAGTTTAAGATATTGTGAACTCAAACTAAAAAGGCGGTATGACAAGTGAAATTTAGCTTTCGTAAGACTTAATTTATATTAAACATTGCAACAACCACCGTGTCAGTGTTTCGAAACCGTGCTTGTTTGCCCTTGTTTGTTTACCAATAGAACTTCACTTGAACTTCAAACTTTATGGTCTGTATTTTTTTTTCGACATTTGAGCTTCCAAATCGGGGGTGCGGCTTATCTACGGGTGCGGCTTATACACGGAACTTTACGGTAAGTATACACTATCTCAGACAAAAGAGCTGCATAATATAACCTACAATCTGTTTGAATGTCTTTAAGGTGGAAACGAACTGTACCTTTGATGGAGTCACAATAGTCACAGCCTAACAAAATACAGAGATCAATAAACTGTAAAAGAAAAAAAACAATGTTACACTTATTATGGCATTGATACTCCTTCTAGGGTGACCACAAGGTGAAGACACTTCTTATTCTTGGTAAAAGGTGTTTTGTGATTCTTGAATGGCCTTAATTGTTTCATGAAATGTAAACTAGCTATTGAAATAATATTATTCTCAACTCAACACCTGACATTCATGCAAAAGTTCCTAAACGGAGAGCCACATACTATTTCAGAACAGAAGAAACTGTAACCCTCACCTCATCATATGAAAGTTCAAGTTCAGTAAGAATCCTGTCCAAATAAAATTCCCTTATTGGCATTTTCCTGTTAAGTAAAAGATTATTTTGTTTATCTTTACCAATGAAAGTACCAAAATAGTACATGTGTGTATATGTTAGTTACACAATTGTCCTAGTCAGTAGCCACTTCATGTTACATGTATATAAAATTTTTTAAAGGAAAGTGTGAACTAAAAGTGGAATATCCAGAGGGATGGGAGGGTCCAAACCAAAAAAACCTTCCATGGGAGGGGTATGGGTATTTTCCAGGAACACATTGTAAGGTAAAGGTAAATTTACGTTTGGGCCAATCTTGTTCATAATGCCAGAGCTTTTGAGGTTTCTTTGTACCAAGCAACTAGAAACATTGCTACCCCCTTTTTAGTGGATGCTAGTCCCTGGCAGGTCCCCCCGTTAGTATTAACCAAGTTGTACTGATAGAATGCCAATGACCATATACACTCATGTGTCATGGGATTAGAGAAAAGACCACCACTTAAGATCACCTGATCAATGTGGCAACAACTTTTTTCAATGTTACTGAAATAAGTGGCTACATCAGTTCCTTGATAATACGTTTTTGTTTTACTCTGGTGCTCTGATCCCCCCAGCTGATAGTTATATAGTACTGGAAGGTTTCAAGATCAATATAAGCCACTGAAACCCTTCCATAACAGTACAGTAAATAGTAAAGACAAAGTCTTCATGGGATACAGACCTTGCTTCACTAAAGGTAAGATGTCTTAAAAGAACACTGGAGCCAAATGTCAAAGCATCCATGTCTTCTGTTCCTGTGGCATAAACCTAAAATCATGAAAATTGGAATCCTTGATTAAGACTCAATTACAGTAATAGGCATTGATATAACTAAGAACCTGTTACTGGGTAATTTCAACAGTGTAAATTCTTAAAGGTACAAAGATCACAAGAGCTAGTTGGGTTCGTCTCTGAGCCAGCTTTGTCATTTGTTATAATTAGCTACATCCCTGTAAAAGCTATTAGTTTTAAGCAGTGTCATCGATCAATACAGAAATGCATATCATTACATACTTTTCCTGCTTTAACCAAAGCTGCACACTGAGCCTCTGCTTCACAAGGAGCCTAATAAAAAATAAAATTATAACATTGATTTCAAAAAGTATTTGGGTAACCGATGATGGAAATCTAGGATGTGTTTGAAAATAGTAAATAGTAAAGAAGAGGTTATGGTAAGATTTGGGCTTAGTGACCCATTAGGCCGGAGCTTATCCCAGATTATGTAAAATGAAGAGACTAGAAGTATTTCTTCTTCCCCCATACAGTAGATGGGAGACCATCGCAGAATTAGCCCCAGCATTACATTAACAGACATCCATTTAGAGTCTTACAACTGTGCAAGGCAGCGAGGCGTGGGAGGCGTGCCAGGTGAGGCAGTGAGGCATGCGAGGCAGAAATGCATACTCCAAATGAAAAGGCTAACTGCAAGCTACCTAAGCTAACAGTAGGCTAACCGGAGTGCTATTTCGGCTACCTGGAATGGATTGAATGCCTTGCTGCCTCGGTTGACATAGGCACTATGAGAGTGAAGTGTCTTGCCCAAGAACACACAATGACCCGGCCAGTTTAAGGTTTCAATTGAGACCATCTGCAGTCCAGTGTACCAACCATTAGGACAACACACCTCCCACAAGTTCTTTACACGGGTACAGTGTGTTATCCAAAATATATAAGCCCATGGGGTTATATTTGGATGGTGTGACACAATGTCATTTAAGGATGTTGGTGTCTAAGAATTTGGGGGATGATTTTCATGAGGGCCTTTTCGTCAGGGAGGGGTATCAGAAATTTAAACAGCATTTTATGTGAAGCTCTTGGAGTAAGCCATGCAACAACCCCTATTTGAATTTGTTTGAAAAATGCCAGTTTTAATACGTTTTTATTTTACACTGGCTCTGAGGCTTGAAGATATGAAACCAAAGAGACGAAATCAATGTCCATGGGTAAATTAATAAATTTTTTTTGTTATATTTATTTAAGTCATGCAAGAAGTAAAGTGACAGTCATTAAATTTACACACCTCAATGTATGGAACTCCCATTAGCTTGAGTAATTTCTTGCAGTCTGCATTATGCTCAGGAGTAACTTTGACCTAAAACAAGATAAACAACTGATTAATGTACAGTGCGTCTAAGTCTTTTCTTTTCCAAAAACAGTAAATATTGTATATATACTATACAGTTTTGCATACAGAATTTAAGACTTTCCATACTCTCTTTTCAGATGTAATTCATTATGTAATGAGAGATTTCAAAACAGAGAGAAAATTTGCTTATCTGACTCCTTTTATTAATGACTAAGAACATGCACGTTGCTTGTTGAATATGTAACTTGTTTACTTATTTACATGGAATAAAAAAACAGTTACTTGTTGCATTTTGGACAAAACTACTCAAGATTTTTACAAGGTTACAGTCAAAATACTCAGCGCGTGCCGCCTAAAATTCCGGAATAGTTTTCGATTAACAGCGAACGGATTGCATTATTCGTTTCAAACTTTCAAATTCAATTTGAATATTGTAAATCATCCAACCGTAAACACGTGAACACATGAACCTGTCAAAAATTAAGCAATCAAATTGCTTAATTTTTATTATTAACTATGAACTATTCCGGAATTTTAGGCGCATGCTGAGTATTTTGACTGTAATAACTTTTTTCCAGATCAGACAAACTACACGTTTTTCATTCCTTTTTCACAGTAGGCGTGGGGTATGGTAGATTCAAGACTTTTAAGAAACTCTACTCCAACTACGAATTTTCAGTGACTCTAAAGCTGCACAATTCTGTGCTCTGTACAAGTCCTCATACATTGTCAAGCAAAACAAGTGAGACGAGAAAGGAAAAATGTCAGCTAGGAGATTTTGTCATGGTGTAGAAATCAAGGCTATTTTTCACTGGGCACAGAGTAAGAACAAGAGAAACAAATAGTTTTAATATTCTTGTGCTTATGCCTTTGTTGTGTGAAAAGAGCTTAAGAAGAAAGAGTGTGTTTGTTCTTCTTATGTGCTTTCATTAATAATAAAAATTCTGGGGTTGTACTTATGCCATTGAGAACCAGCTTAAGTAATTATTCTAAGAAGTAATGTAATTAAAAGAAAAAACAATTGCAGTAAAAAAATTAAATGTTATGAAGAGCAACATTCAAAACAGCACAGCACATGTCATCAAAGACAAAATAAATCAATTAATGCATACCAGCCTTCGAGAAAATTTTTCCATACTTTCTGCATCACCTGTAAATCAACAGACAAGACATTATTACTGTGAAACTGTGGACTGTTGAGTGCAAAGGAAATAAATAAACACAGAATTGAATTAAATCAATTTTTCCACATTACCAGTTTCCTCTGCTTGAGCCAGTCCTTTCTCAGCCTCTTCTCGCCTCTCTTTTCTCTTTGCCAACTGGACACAGACAAAAATGTAACAAAAGAAAACAAGATTTAAAATAACAAAGTGTGACACTACATGTGTACATACATGAGGTTTTCTGTGGGGTTATCTGCTGTAGGTATTGTGGTTCAATTCAATACCCTTGGTACAATTTGTTATTTTCCTTTGTTCTGGTGTATGATAATAAATGATAATGAATATGAAACAAAGGAAACTATCTTCCTAACAAGTTAAAAGGGTAAATGCTAATTGAAATGAAAGCCAGGGAGACCACAAAAACAACATAATAGAGAACAGTTGAAACAGCCCTGAAGAAGATGGATTGTACATGGACCAGGGATTATAAGTGATAAAATATAATTCTTTTTACGAAAATAAAAGGATTTAATCTTGACAAAGCTGCAGGTCAGGTAGTTGAGCAATGAAAACTTCATCATCGTCATTTATCCTTTCTGCATAATTTACAGCATTACAAAAGGCTCGATTCCAGTGCTGATGCGCGGATTTAAACCTAACCAAGGGCAAGCATGTTCTTCATTATTTTGTGTGATTTTTTTTCCTTTGAGAATTACTGTAATGTTATACACTCCAGCAAACACTGCTTACCTCTCCAGACTTCATATGAGGTGGCTTGCCATCAAAGACATACCTGCAAAAATTATGCAGTAGAAATATAAAATTGTTTAAACACAAGAGGAAATTTTGCACAAATTAAAACGAAAGCAAAATGCATTAAAAATTTAATATGTAAACAAGTGGCGATATATGTACTTGTAACCATGTCAACACAGACCTAAATAAAAAGCATATAACATACACTTACACTGGTTTAATTCCATTCTCTACCATCCTGATGGTCCGATAAAACATACCCATCAAATGACTGAAAACACAACAAAACAGAATGTATCAAAAATAACATATCTAATTTTGCAAGGTCTGTTTACTGTATTTTTTTGATTAAGCGCCCAACCTCAAATAAGCACCCAACTTGAAGGTAGGACAAGTTAATAAGCGCCCAGCCTCAAATAAGCACCCACCCCCCACCTCACAAAAAACTGAATTGCACGAGAGGAGTATTGACTATTGGAATTGACTAAGTACTTCTAAGAGACTTTGCCCATGACTGAGTTTACTTAGTATTTAACAGGAACTTCAAATGAATAATTAAAATTCTGATTTGGTTCATCTTAACGTTTTGTTGTTATTTGTTGTTTTGTTACTTACTATTCGCTGAAAATCGTAAAAATTTAATAAGCGCCCAGCATCAAATAAGCGCCCACTCTCAAGGTCCAAAAATTTAATAAGCGCCCAGCATCAAATAAGCGCCCACTCTCAAGGTCCAAAAATTTAATAAGTGCCCAGCATCAAATAAGCGCCCACTCTCAAGGTCCAAAAATTTAATAAGCGCTCAGGGCGCTTAATCGAATAAATACGGTAATGTTGTACACCAGTATTATGTAATATTATTCATCTGCCAAATGTCAAGGGCTTTCTAGAACGAAAATATCTTAACTGTGTTTGTCTAATTCAAAATACGAAACTCCTTTAAGAAATAAGGTTCCACCCTCTCAATTCTCTCAAAAATAAGACAAAGAGAGAGAAGAGATTACATGTATTGTTAAATTGTGTACCAGAGGTACCTGTATAATGGACAATGTATATTTACCTTGTGATTTCTCCTGCCTCATTGGTCAGTTGACTACCGTCAGATCTTACTGCTATGAGAAACTGATAAATGCTCATTGAAGCATCAATTGCAATCTTTCTTCCTAAAAAAATAGAATCAGACATGTTCCTTACTAATGAAAGATTGTGTGCTTCCAGAAAATATCCATACCTACCCCAAGAAAAAAAAATTCAGAGGAACATCTGGAAATATTTCAGAGATTGGGGGAGGGGGAGTGGAAGTTTCAAATGCCATTTTTTTTTTAAGTCAAGTATAAAAACAAACTGGAAATATTGCATTAGAGGGGAAAAGGGGAGGGAGTTTAATCAAGAACTGCCCATAGGAGAAGGATATTTTCTAAAATAATACATTTTAAGGTCACTAAGGGGGGGGGGGGGGGGCAGGCATAGAAAAGGCATTTTGAACTTAGCTGAGATTTTCTGTTAAAATGCCCCACTGCAGGGATTTGTGGATGGTCACTAGCTTCAATAAAATTCTGTTAGAAAGTTCAGTTAAATGGTCAAAAGTCCCAAATTGCTGTCAAATCCCCTGCCTATGCCCAGCCTCCTCCAACCCCCTGCCAGCGGCTTAACATTAATAGGTACATTACCATAACACCATGAGAGCTCCTTGTCCATAGATGGGGCATACGACAAGAATCAAAGAGGTCTATGACCTACTCGTGAATGCGTTAGATTCCTTTGAACAGTATAGTATCGATGGAAAATATTCATTATAGTGATTAATAATATTAATCAACTTTATTTAAAGAGGGTGAACATATAACAGGTCGCTTAGGTATAAGAATTACTTTTTTCATCATGATAATTGCTCAGTAAACCGATGGCTCAGTGGTACTGCTCTGCGTTCTGAAGCGTATGACCCGGGATCGACCCTCATACCCTGTGGCTAAAATCTTTTTTTCTTCTTATTTTTTTTTCACGGATATTATATACATATCTGTCTTGTATAGAGTTTCGTTACTCTTTTACTGATTATCCTTTATTAAATCGTGCCGTGATTTAACCTTCCCAGTCTTTTAATAACACATACATAAAGTCACTGGTCATCGTTTCCGAATGTTCGCGATTGTTATATACGAAAAGGCAATATTTCATCGTTTGGGAAACGATTGTTTCTCATTTACAGGGTGAAGTATTTTCTACACTTATTTCTTTGAAATGATACCTTTGTAAAGCTGTATTTTTATCCACAGCCGAGGGAAACGAAATTTAGAAAGCGCCCGTGAGCATACCTAATTTGCATAATGTTAACAACGATGGAAGGAAGGACGGATGGACGGATGGACGGATGGACGGATGGCTCACTTTCCCCACTATACTCGTTCATTATGCATTCACGAGTAAAAATGAAAAATGTCCCTCCACCCTGTACACGAGGGAAGGGAGCCACTGGGGGAGGGGGGAGGGGGTAGAATTACAATTTAGTTTATTCAGCCATGGCATTTGTACATGTGTCTTATAACTACATTTGCACTTTAGTACAAAACATCACCGATCTATCTCACTGCCTAAGAAACTCTGGGGAATTCTAGATTTAGGTGAATTAAGCTCAAAATTTCACCACGATCGCATTTTACACGACAAGTTTTCGAACTCGCCGCTCGTGTTTACAGATGGTTTTGCATTTGAGCTAGACTTTACACATGAAATGGACATCAATCAATCTTCCACTTACCAAAATAGTTCTTAATCTCGTTTTCTTTCGATCCTGAAGGAGCATGATCTCCAATCACTTTGGAAAGACCGTGAATTCCCATGCTGTTTTGACTGTTTAGCTCATATATACTCGATCGATTGATCTTTCGTACAAAGCGCGCGAAAACCGTCTCCTCCGGAAAAGAGACTGGTAACGATAATGGCCCGCGTTTTCTTTGTCAGCGGTTGAACACCTTGTCTGATGCGCCGACGTCAGAAAAACGAATTCCAAAATGGCGGCCGGAACGTGCCTCGCTGGAACACAATAATCGGGCTGATTTTAAACGTTTTATTGTTCGCAATTACAGAAATGGCTGTTAGTAGAAGAGAGTTAGAGGAACTAAAACCATGGGTGGAAGAAACTGTGAAGCGACGTCTGGGATTTAACGAAAAAAGCGTAGTGAACGCGGCATTGTATTGCGTGACAAATAACTTGGATAGAAGCTCATCCCGCGAGAAACTGTCGTCGCTTTTAGACGACTTAGCGCCTCAGTTTGTTACCGACTTGTTTGACAAAGTCTCTCAGATGAAAAGCAACAAAAGCTCAGGGTCTGGAAAAAGTTCTCAAGCGAAAAAACGCACGCTAGAAGATGTGTTTGGAGATGACACAGATGACAGAAGCGACTTGGCTAATCTAAGGAGCAAACGAAAACAAAGCCGATTTGATGCTTTAAAAGAAGATAACATACCCTTGCCTCCTGCCATCCCTGAAACATCAGAGAGGCCCACTCCACTGAGTACCAACCAGATCAGTGAAATGGTAGCAAGTATGAAAAAACAAATTGAGGAGCGTAAGAAACAGTTGAATGTTGTAAGGCAAGTACAGCCGGCGGCTGCACCTACAGTACAAGCTACTACACCACAACCAATACCCTTCCAGGTAAAGTACTGTCCCTTTATACATCTAAGCGTGAACATGTGACATGCAAAACATGGTCTTATTGGCCAGGGTGCATTCCATGTACAGTACCGCTCAAAAGTAAGTTACCACCTCTCGTCTCGTTTCTCGCGAGACGAGTAACTCGTCTCGCGAGACGAGAATCTCGTCTCGCGAGACGAGATTCTCGTCTCGCGAGAATCAACGAAGCGGAAATGTCTGGCATAAATTACGGCAATTATCTTACGAGAAAACGATTAATCTCTCGCGAGAGTTTTCGCCGTTTTGTCAACTAAAATTCGAAGTTTTTGCCTGATTGAAAGGTTGCTGATTTGTTGGCAACGATCGGTTTGTTTTTTTTACTGGTAAGAAAAGTTCCATTTGAGATGAATGTGTGTGCTAGCGAACTCGAGAGAGCTTTTCAATCGAAAGTCGTCGCTTTGCTGGTCTTTACTATATTCTTTCCCTTTCTATCACAAATGCAAAAGGTGAATTAAAGCAACTCAAAATCGAAAATCAAAAGCAGAGCACTTGCGTTACACTGCAACATCTTCACGGGTTTTTATTAAATGTTGTGTGCGTGCTAGCATGAGAAGCTGTTAAATCGAAACTTGTCGCGTCGCAAAAGAATTTATCTTATCAAAAATGCAAAACGTGAATGAAAGCACCATCAAAAAATCAGAGGTTAAGACGCCTGTTAAAAGCACTACTCTCGCTTTAAACATGACCCGAAAATGAAGAAAGCGAAGTCTTTCTGCCGTCGAGGTTTTCCTGTCTTTAGATCTTTATCTGTCTGATCTGACGGTGAATCTTCGCCGGTGTGTAAACAAAGGTCACGCTTGTTATGCTTTCTTGACTTTTCATCACGCTTGCCGCCGAATCGTGGCTTGGAAGTTGTAATGTGAAGTTATGAAAAAGAACACATTAAGTGCGAGCGTTTATTAAAATAAAAGTTTCACAGAAGATTGAGGAATCGGCGACATTTTTTGCGGGGAATGTGTTATCTTTCGGGCGACGAACGCCGACAAAGTTGTGATTTATGCAAATGTCGGCTTGTAATCAACGAGAAGTTTATTCGCCGTTCAGCTAGATTTTTTTACCGATTAGTACTATTTTGAGCGGAATGAATGTCTCTTTTTCGCTCAATTCTAATTTTGACGCTGGATTCGTAATCAGTGTTACGATTTCTACGGCTCGAGTCCCGCCAACGTGCTCAAACGTCACAAACATAACTACAGTAATTTTACCGCCAACATCGCCGCTCACGTGTGAAAAATGTTAGCTGGAACTCGTGAAGCCAGTTATAAAGTTTTTCGTGGCTGTAATAGCTTAACATGTCGTAAACAAGAAAAAACCCCGAAGTCTTCAACGCTAGCAAAACATGGATAAAATTTTCATTTCGAGAATGACGCGAATTCTCTCAGAGACCCAGACAATGCTGTGTAAATAAACAACTTGTCAACATTACTTGTAAGAATGTAACTACGAATACGGAGTTCGCTTGTTCTGTTTAGCCTTTTAAGTTCTTGGTAACGGTTAAATTTCAGTTTGGGATAGCATATGTAACAAGTATTCGAAAGTAGGCTTGTTGAACCGATCAAATATAATTTATTTGGCCGCTACAGGGTTCAGACGAAATTTACCGCCAGAAAGCCGTGCAAAGATCGCTCGATAAATTTCGAAGCGTTACTTTACTTGATTGAAAACCGTGATTTAGATAGCCACGGACGAAATGATTTCGATTCAAAACATACAACTTTGAATAAGACTTTTGCTTTGGAATTCAAGCGATATTCGGGGAAGAAAGAACTCGCTTGAATGGTCGACATGTCAAACGGCACATTTTCTGTTTTCAACCACAGGTAATCTTTGCTAGGCGATGTTCGCTCGCTTATTTTTTCTACATGTTTGGTTAATAATGGGTAATCAAAATCTCGAGAGAAGTTAGAGCCGTGAACTTGCAGTTTTTACAAGCGTCTCGCGAGACGAGTGTCTCGTCTCGAGAGACGAGAATCTCGTCTCGCGAGACGAGAGTCTCGTCTCGCGAGACGAGAATCGCGTCTCGCGAGAGGGTGGTAACTTACTTTTGAGCGGTACTGTACACCCCACGCCGAAGATATGCCAAGTTTTTTTTATAGGTTTACGCTAAGGCCCTTTGTTATTCATACCTAAAATAAGTCCTCTGTATGCCAGTTCAAAGGTGCCAACCACGTTGGCATGATTGGTCGTCAAACTTTTGAGGTTTGTCAGACCATAACGGCAACTTTTGTGCCAAAAGTTTAACACATGTTGGTTTCAAAATGGATATAGGAGACTTCTTCAAAGGAACTGATCCCGATCTTTGTTAAATGTATATGCCTTTCAAGATGACCAATCATGCCAAGTTTCATACCCAATTTAATCATGTTCTGATGTCATGTGTTCATGCTTAGATGCAAGTGATGGTAGTAACAATACCATGAGCTAACCCTGAGGGGGGGGGGGGTGGAATCCTGTATGAGAGGGATGGGTGTGCTTGTCGTCTCACTAAGAGGTGTAAATTATGGATTGTGTGGTTCCAGAAAATATCCATACCCCCCACCACGGAAGGGATTTGCCCTATGACCCTCCCACCCCTCTGGAAATTTCGGTTTAGCTCCATACATTGCTTTAAAGTTTAGGGTCTTTGTGACCCCCCCCCCTCCTCCCTGGAATTTTCAATCCCTTCTGTGGGGGGAGTATGGATATTTTCTGGAACCACACATTTTGTCCTTACTTGGGGCATTCAAGACAGAATTCCGATATCTTTACCGATGATATTTTTCATTGATGATCATTGGTAAAAAAAAAGGGAAGCCTAGAGCCAAGTGGCCCACACTGCCGGAGCTTATCCCGGTTTCTGTAGCATTAAGCAGCTAGGAATATTTCTACTCCACCCTGAAAGGGATGCTTGTCCATCACAGGGTATCCCCCCCAGCATTATGATGCCGGAACCCATTTATACACCTGGGAGGAGAGAGGCACTATGAGAGTAAAGTGTCTTGCCCAAGGCCACGAACCCAGACCGCTCGATGCGGAGTCCGGCGCACTAACCATTAGGCCATCGCACCTCCCTGTGATCATTGCTAGTCCCCCTTTATACCCAGGGAGTTGATGTCTGCAGGGCCAGAATCTCAAAAATGTCATCTCAATGTTGTCTTTGTGGCTAGACTGGCAACCAGATGTGAAAAGTAAGTTGCCACTGAATCAAATCTAGTTGCATTGGCAGCCCCACAGGTCACAATGTTGAGCCCTGCAGAAATACATTCTAGTATATATTTCAATTTGAGTCTGTTCTCTGCTCTTTCTTAGCCATCCATTGTTTAACATTTGATTTCAGTTTACCTTGGCCGCCCGCTTTGCAAGTTCTAACCATGACTTTCAAACAACAAGTCTTGTGTCTCTTCAACTAGCAAACTTGTGAAGTTTAATCGAGCTGAAGTTGGGAACTTTGTATCGAAGTTCGCAATTTGATTCGCAAACTCGCAACAAAATTGGCAACCTCGTAACAAAGCTTACAATCTCCCAACGAACTTCGCAAAGCGGGCGGCCAAAGTAAACTGAAATCAACTGTAAACAACAAGTACATGTGAAAACATGTAAACATGTACATAACTTGATATTTTTGCCATTGTTGTACAGAGTGTTCCCAGTATACAGCAACAGCAGGAATTGATGAATGAAGCAATAGAAAAAGCTAAAAGAGCTGCTGAACTGCAAGCCAAGATCCAGGCTCAGCTTGCCAACAAACCTAATCTGGTAAGAACAACTTTTTTGTCATTTTGCTTTCCTCGTATGGACTGTGTATCTATGGTTTGCGGTCCTTTCGCCGACGAGTAGTTTCCCTAATGGGAAGTTCACTGACGAAGTCACTTTTTGCTCATGCTTAAAGAATGAGAAATGTTTAGTGTTTTCACTCTCTGTGGTCACATCATTCTACAAATGTGTTCTTGGACGCAGCGACCTGGTCATTATTGATCATTATTTTTTGTCATTTTTTTTTTAAAAAACAAATAAAACATTTTTTCGCAATCCTTTTACTAAAAAGACACTTTGGGGCTTTAAGTTTTATCTTTTCAGTATATTTTACATGTAATCCTCAGTGCACTCGACTTTTATTTCAGTGTGTACCAGGCTTCAGGTTAACATTGTACCATAGATCATTGCACAAGTAATATACAGTGGAACCTCGATATAACGAAGGTCCAAGGGACTGACAAAATTTGTTCCCTATAATGAGGTTTCATTATATCAAGGTACTTTCTCATGAACATTTTACTATTACTGGGTCAAAGAATATCGTTCGTTATATCGAGGTCTTCGCTATAGAGGTTCTTAAATCGAGGTTCCACTGTAACAAGCCATGTTGTAGTTTTCCTTTTGGTGACTAGATGTAACTTTCAGGATTTGGTAGACAAACTGGAAAACTTACCGGTAGTGGCATGGGCTCTTGTAATAGGAGCAATTTTGTGCCCTTGGGGGAGAAGGGTATGTAAGAACTGTGCATATGTTTCAGTTATGTTTAATTCTGTAAAATTCTTTAGTTCTCAACATCAGGCCTTACAAGTGCTGGAGCGAACCTGATTAAATCAGGTTTAATCTCAGTGAGTGCTATAAAAGAGGACGGCTCTCATCCTAGAGCTTTGATCTTGGATGAGTCTGGTCGTACTGTGGACGCCGCAGGAAGAGCCATTCAGTTGACCAGCAGAATGCCCACACTGAAGGCCAACATCCGCGCCAAGAAAGCAGAACAGTTTAAGATTGAGAAACCTCCTGAAGATCTGAATGAAAGCAAATATTTTGATCCTAGAGTGGGGTGAGAAAAAACTCATTTGACTTCTATTGACATCAACTGTGTTCTTGGTTGTAAAGAAGACAAAATAGACCCACACCTTCCCCAGGAAATAAGGCACATCTTAGATGCAGAAAGCCCGCTAATGATGAGCTGCAATGAATGTAGTACCTTAAGGTTTTAATCTTCATTACAATATTTTGCGATTTCTTGTTATGAGTCGCTCTTGTTTAATTTGTATTTTTACATTGTTACAACATTTTCGGGGATGTCTTCTGTTAATTTGATGATATTACATGTATAACTTGTTTCTTGATGCTAATAAAAACGGTGTGTAGCTGATCTTTAAACTCTAAAACGGTTTAAGGTCATTGCCCTGTATTGCATTGCGCATCCTTACTGCGCAGAATTTTACGGGTAATAAGCGCGCGCGAGCGCGTGCACATAAACAAAATGGCGGCTTTTTCCTATGTGGCTTAGTCCTTGAGAGAAGTAAATTGTCACTTTCTCGTAAACGAGTCTGGTGACCTATCAATTTTTCCTCATATTTTGTGTGTAACGATCAAATTCTTTCTGTAAAATGAAAACAGATCAATTCTTGTGTTTGAAAAATAAATTATCGCTAAAAACGTGTACTTTGCTAGTACTCGCAGAGGAATTTTAAAGGAATTATATGGAATATACAAGGTATTCCTGCTCCTAAACGAATCTGGTGACCCCCCTTTTTTATTTCAAAATTTAAGTCCCCTTAAAGTTATAAACCAGTAGGCGAAGTTTGGTTAAAAAATTGTGTTTAGTTCTATTTCAGGGCAATGACCTTAAAACATGTTGAAAAAATGTATAAAAACTATATTTTCAGCAACTCTCTGTTGCCTTGACCAGAGGTAAATCTGTTCACTTCATGCATAATAAGTTTCTATATGCCACCGGTCTCCAGGGATGTTTCCAAGGTTAAGTAGACTTGTGGAAAATGTACATTCTCATTTACAGAATAAATGGATAGGATGTACATGTAGTGCTTCCAAGAAAAGGCATTGTTGTCTTTTGTTCACATTTCCTTCTAAAATTTCTATGTAATCGGAATAGGCGTACGGGCACCTTCGGACCTGGGGGGCGGAAACCTTATTGCCCGAAAAATTTGACATGCGTTAAAAGCCGAATAAATAAGCATAAAAATGGACAATAAAACGTGAATTGAAATAGTTGTGTACAAACCTTGCCTGCTTGCTTAAAGAAAACGATAGCTCTTTAATTAATTTCTTGGCGTTGCCCCGCCCAAAGATGTCAATATGCAATTTACTGAATCCTTTTCTTCGGAAATATTTTATTTATTCACTCTAGTAAGCAAATGTTAAAGTATTTTGGGGGAGCCAGTTTACATTGTTTTTCCCCCACTTGAAAGTTATAGAAAAGCGTATGAAACATTCAGGGATAAATGGGTTACAACATTTCGTTGAAAATGTGAACTAGCTCTTAGAACGTTACCTAACATTTAAGTCAATTCATTGCATTTGTGACAGCTTTGTTTCAAAGTCTTACACTGGATCGATCCACCACGCGCAAACGCTCAAGCTATGGAAAAACCAAACTTCTGGTCGCTCTCGCCGATTTCCCACTCACTTCAAAATGATTGCAACTGAATCCAATTGAGGGGTCACGCAGAATTTGCAAGAAAAATCGAACATGATTTTATCAATTTGCCAGATGAAACGAAAAAATGAGAAATTTAGACTTTTGAACCACAAAGTGCGGTATATTTCCAATACTTTTTCTGTTGAGGCAATGCGTTTTGAACGTAATGTTGAGATTTGTCGGCTTTTTTATTATTTTTCTCTGGGCTTGTTGCCCGAATTCTAAGCATTTTGCCCGAAAAACTTTCAGAACTGGGGGGGCTGCAGCCCCCCTCGCCCCCCCGCCTCGTACGCCTATGGTAATCGGGATGAATGTCATGGGCTGTTGTTTCGCGTGAAATCCCAGTTACAAACGTTTTTTGTTAGTGTCATGTTAACTACTGATTGCCCAAATAACAACTTGTTTCTTTTTAGGTCATATATTTAGAGAGTTTTATCATGCACTGCACTGTTCGAAATATAAGCCTAGCCAATTCTTCTTTCTGCAAAAATGCATATTACATGTAGATGGCATAAAGCCCAGAGCTTTTTATGGAACTTTACAGAAGTTTTGTTGATCTCTTTTTTCTTTCTTTAGGATAAAAGCAGCACAAAGAAGTAAAAGAGGATTCAAGTTTCACGAAAAAGGAAAGTTTCAACAAATAGCTCAAAGAATAAGAGCTAAGGTACAGTACATGAAATATGGTTATGTTAATTTTTGCATCCTTTATTTACAGTTTTTACTCTTACCTTGCAAGGATTTTTTCTTTTTTAAAATGTTTAAGTCTTAAGTTTTAACAATTCATGAAATAACCTACTGCCAAACCAATACTTTCCTTGTTTTCTTAAAACTACTAACAAGATCTGTCCTTAATCTTTTTATATACACCTGATTGAAGAAACATTGACCCATGAAAAGCATAAACCATAAACAATGTGACCCAAATGTATACTGGTTAATTGGAAAAAAGTATTTATTGTGGTCTGTGACAGAATAAGACAGTTTGCATAAATAATTCTTGTAAGGCTCTCAAAGAAAGAAACTATCTTGATTATAAATAAATGGAATATTACCAAACTTACAATGCTGTCTCAGTGCTCGAAATTAGAAAAAAATCCAGGTTGTCCTTATGGCAAATGCCGGACAACCTAATCCCTGAGTTTGGTTGCCCTGCTGAGGACTTGGTTGTCCGTATTGTTGCATGTTTTTTGTTCTCAGGCTGTGAGACAATAAGATTTATTTTACATTCACAGCGGTGTAAACAGCTCATCCTAAACAAGACTACAACACTTAAACTTACTTTTAACGTTAATGAAAATACTCCTTTGTGCTTTGAGAAGCGGTGTAGTAATTTTATAAATCCCTACACCCGCAAAAACACACTAAACTCAAAACAGCTAAATATAAATTATTCTCAGACAAGATGCATCTCGGATTACACGTGGATGCCAAATCTGTTCGCTAAAAAAAGCCAAAAACTCCGAACTAAAGACTGAAATATAAAAGAAGCTTGAATTAAACTTTGCTCAGAATTGAATTTCATTCAAGATGAAGGTAAGAAATACATTCAAAAGCGACAAGATACTGTGAATTTTGAAGTTATGTAAAACTGCATGCGTAATTTAATTTGACACTTCAACACGCGTGCACTAAAATATTTCGACAAGGTCTGTAAATGTTTCAATTAAAACAACTCGGCAAGCTTATCCTGCTGGCTAATTGAACTCTACAAACTAGACAACCTTCGATTTCCTTTTTCTAAGAATTGTGGTTGATTCCATCGATTAGAAGAGAAGTATTTAAAGCTATTTTCATGTTTTAAATTTATAACTTCTTTTGTTTATTCTGTTGGGTGATCATGGTCGTGTAAGCTCTCTGGTTGTCCGGTGGTTTTATCTCGGGCAATCAGGCCTATAATTTTCTAAAAAACTGGTTGCCTGAACGCACTTTTAGTTGTTTCGGACCACTGGACAACCGCTTATTTCGAGCACTGCTGTCTACCCTGAATCCCAGACAGTCTTATCATTCGGGGTTTATGCTTTTCACAGGGTCAACGTTTATTCAATTTGGTGTATATAAAGAAGACAAAATAAATCATACCCATGTATGTGAAATAATTCCATTATTCTCAATTAACAGACCCAGTTGGACAAACTTCAAAAAGAGATTGCAGCAGCAGCAAAGAAAACAGGCATTTCATCAGCAACCAAACTTGCGCTGATCACGCCAAAAGAAGCTCAAGAAGATATTGTCCCAGATGTCGAATGGTGGGATTCAAATATCTTACCTGGGGGAAAATACATTAATGCAGACGCTGATAATGTAGAGGACAGTATTGGTGGTGTGACGTCACTTGTGGAACATCCCGTACAGAAACATCCTCCTGGTAAGATGACCATACCAAGCATGTTTACATTTGGTGGTTGTTAAAACCCAGTTTGTTGCATGTACACGTATAAAGTTTAAAGCTGAATTCCAGTCCGTGCTACACAGACTCGTGATTTGTTTTCGTTTTTGTTTAATGAATTGGTTAAAACGTACACTTCGGTAATAGCATACATGAAGAGTTTTAGTCCGCCATTACGGTTCGAAATTTCGTTCAAGAATTTCCGATGAGCTGAAATGTCTGTTTGAAATCAGATTTCGAGGTTCTACCCTACTCTTGTTATTGGACCAACCCTTTATACAAGGCTATCTGGTGCTAATAATGAAGAAAAAGGTAAGTTTGTCACAGAATTTTTTACCTTGGTAGTAAACATTGCTTTGTGTGAGACTCACATAAACATTGCAAGCAGTGATTGCGCAGTACAGGCTGAAATTCATCTTTAAAACAGTAGATACATTTGCTTCCCTTTCTGAGACCTTGTTTACATGTTGAAATTGAACAAATAATTTTTTAAGTCGACTATGGTTTAGATTGTTTTCCTTTGGGATGGGAGGGGGGTACTTGAATTTAACAAGTATTAAATTTGACCAAGACAAATTTAGTCTAAATTGATTTTCACCAAAATCGCTAAAATTATTAGCCGCTAACAACAGTAACCTTAAGGTAACAAGTTCAATAAGAAAAATATTTATTTTAAGTTGTTTGATAATTTCACTGTCTAGCTGAACCCAAAGAAGCTCCAACTGTACCCATTGTGCTAACAAAGAAGGAAAGAAAGAAAATTCGCACTCAGAGAAGACGAGAGATAGAAAAAGAGAAACAAGAAAAAATTAGGCTTGGTCTTGAACCGCCACCGCCTCCCAAAGGTGAGAAAAATAATCAATATTGAGGACCATTTAGTGTATTCCTGTAATGAGTGAAGAGGGATGGAAATCTGTTTTTCTCTATTTCCATCCTTGGCCAAAGGCTTACAAGCAGTCTGCATGTTATTAAGTCTTTTACTTTCTCGATGCTTTTCCCATTACCATAGTTCAACAATGCAAAATAAATAAATATGTCGATGCATGGTATTAGAAACAATAATTTTTATGTTGTTACTTGTCAGCTAGTTCTGGTGATCAATTCATTTCTTCAAACTATCTGTCTTTTTTCCCTGTGTTTGTTCACTCGTTTGTTTGTTCATTGATTCTCTAGTTTGGTTTGTTTGTTATCGAATTTCAAGCGGTTAATTTACCTGTCAATTTCAAGTTGACAATAGGCTACAACATTTTTAAGATTACAATTTGGAAAGTTTTCAGTTCAACTGTTTTCTTTTTGACCTACTGAAGCACTCAAAACATGCAAAATACCTTCTTTCCAAGTTATTTTTTGTGGGTTGTTAGGGCCCTGACGCACCTGCTCCGAGGCAGGACGACGGCGCCTTTGAAGCTTGGTAAGGCTGGACAAAATTTGGTCGATCTAAAAATCACCGGGCGCACTTGTCTCACGGAACTGGTGACAGATTTTTTCGCAAAATAAACAAAAATTTGCCCAGTGCGTCCGGGCTCTTAGTTTAATCAACTACAAGTCAACAACAATTCTTTACAAAATGTTTTACATGCTTTTTTAGCAGATCACATGTAGTTTACATGTGCATTATCAGAGTGGTATTTCTTGGCTCTCAGTAACTCTCTCTGTATTCTGTTTTTTCCACCATCTTTTAGTTAAAATCTCCAACTTAATGAGAGTTCTGGGTAATGAAGCAGTCCAAGATCCAACAAAGGTTGAAGCTCATGTGCGAGCACAGATGGCGCAGAGACAAAAGTAAGTTGTATTTGCTTGTATTGTCAAAATAATATCATGGAGGAAGAGGAAACGTATGATGGCTGTAGCAAGGTCACATTGTTTCAGACATAATGTTTCCCTGTTTGCCCACACATGCAACATTTGTTGTGGACACAAAATTTGTGTCCAATACCAAACGCCGCACCGGAATCAAGAAAAATTTAATTAACGCGGCGGCGTTTATTCGAATAAATATGGTAACTGTTCCAGCACCTTTATCTAACCTTGTTATTTCTTGCAGAGCTCATGAAGCTGCTAATGCGGCCAGGAAACTTACTCCTGATGCACGGCGTGAAAAAACGGTCCGTAAACTAAAAGAGGATACTTCCCTTGGTGTGCATGTGGCAGTGTTCAGAGTCACAGAGCTGAAAAACCCCCAGCGAAAATACAAAGTTGACATCAATGCACAACAGCTTTACTTAACAGGTATGCTCGCCCTGTCCGCTCATGAAAACGCTTACTAGATATTATTTGTGTGTAAGTTGAGTCTGTAAACTTAAAGGGACAGTATCGCGGAGCTCTACGTTTTTGTGTGAACTATCCTAAAATTACGAGGGTGCACTTTTACTGATTGACAAAAAAAACCTTTAAACAACATTGGAATTACATGATGTGAATAGATCGTGATCAAAACGTTGGCCAGACTTTTTCAAGTTTTAGGTCACTTCTTTCCTACCTACTTTTCTAACGATTTTTACAAAAAGGAGAGTACCTTTAAGCAAGGCCAGGCTACAACTTGTGGATTTCCAATTAATAACAACACCTTCGTTGGATTTTTAAGTAGCACTAAATGTTGTTGACACTGCCCCTTTAAAACGGAAGGTTTGCAGCCCGTGACATACAAGCTCTAAAAGTGAAGTCGTAGTTTAGGAAGCAGATACCAAAGTTGTCATGACCAAGCACATAAAACGTGGCTGGTTTCAGCAAACATAATACTGACTTTAACACCTCTGCGAACATTCCAGTAGCCTCTTTGTTAAGCGTACATTGATTGATTAATACATGAAAGAGCAACACAGTTATGTAACGACTCAATAAAGCAGTTGCCAAAATAAAGGCTGAAAAAAGGTATCGCTGAGATCATTGGCTTGAATCTCGTTCGAACCTGATTTTTTTCCAAACTTTCTTTTTGCAACTGCCTACGCAACGTTTTTCTTGGAGCAACTCGATTGTTTCGTGAACTGCGGGTTTGACTCGGCTGGTTTTTCCTTTTTTTAATCCTCAGGTTGTGCTGTCCTCTACAAAGATGTTAACATTGTTGTTGTCGAGGGAGGTCCAAAAGCAGTGAAGAAATTCAAACGACTGATGCTGCATCGAATCAAATGGGAAGACGAGAAAGATTCAGATGACGACAATGACGAAGAAGTAGCGAACAAGAAAACTGCTCCTTGTGTGCTTGTTTGGGAGGTAAAAATACGAAGTTTTCTTCTGGTTTGGTATTTTCAGACATAATCGTAATCTGTCTACGAGTAGTTCAATCTCGAACCCAGAGTCTACGTTCCTCACTGCGCAAGCTTGACGAAACGAGCGATTCTCGAAAGTTTTTTGGTGGATCGTTTTTGATTGGTTTTGAAAAAAAAAAACGACCGGAAATAAAACACCAAGAAGTTCGTTGTGTCTTGCCTTTGAAAGCTAGGCATAATTTCGGACTTCCGATCAAAACTTTTCAGGGTCGCTCGTCGTTTCCTCACCGTTGGTCAAAGGGGACGAAGACCGTGGGTACGAGGATGCGAGTAGTTTTGTGAGAGTTGTTATACATAAAAGGAAGAACAATTGTCACGGAGCAACCGTTGCGTTACGTTTTTGTCACTCAAGCAGGAACCGCCGCGTTGCTGTTCTGAATCTGAACATGATGAGTAAAATAAAACTGACGCACTATATACGTTATATTGGGAATCTAACTTAGCAGAAAACCTAGATTACACGAACAAAAATCCTCCTTTCTTCTAGTTGTAAAGGTCGGCACACACGATGGGATTAGTCCCTGCGACTAGTCCCGGGGACCAAGTCCCTTCGTGTGAACTACCATTTTCGTCAAAAAATCTAGTTGCAGCTACCAAATTTTGGTCCTTGCGCCTAGTCCCATGAAATTTTGCTTGTCCCCTTGTTTAACCGCCGCCTGCCTTTGTAATTACATCTGCAAATGGTTAGATACTCTAGTCTTCTCGGAAAAGGACGATAAACCGTAGGTCCCGTCTCCTGCATCTTCAGTCTTATAGCAGGGGACGTTAAAGAACCCACACACTATTCGGAGTAGGGCGACTAGTCCCTCTCTGTGTGCTAAACTTAGTAACTCAGTCTAAAATCATAACCTGTAATTTACAGATAAGGACCTGTATGTGTTTCACATTTTAAAAGTGTCTTGCTCCAGATAGTTTAAAGCTGCCGATTGTGGAAAACTTAGTTAATAAACGAGGAGGAACGACAAGGGTTCTTTACTTGGATGGTCACGTGACGCTTTTCCCAGCGCTTTTTAAAAGAGAGTGTACCGGCCTGTGGTTATTGATATTGATTCATATTTTCTTCTTCTCACAGGGCACCAACCAAGAGAGGAACTTTAGTGACTGGAAGTTTAAGTTATGTCCAATGCAAACCATGGCGAGAGATCACCTCAAAAAATACGGAGTAGAACACTACTGGGATTTAGCTCTCAGTGAATCACTGTTAGAAAATGCGGATGATTAATAAAATTGTTTTTTACTCGCAAGTGCAAGTACAGTCGACAATTAGTGAGAAAAACGAGTAACGAGTACAATATTCGGCAACTCTACGAAGGACTACGAAGAACCACTCGGAGATCACTCGGGGATTTTCCGATTCTTTTTCGCCAATCAGAAAATAGCGCGAAGACTTACACAGACTCTCAAAGTTTGCAATTTGAAGCATGTCGCCATCTTTTCCCGCCATCAGAATATTTTACCACTGTGCTAAGCAGAAGAACATAGATTCAATTATTCCTTAAATAATTTGCTGTGTACTGTTGATCGTTCGCTAAATAAATAGATACTGTCTTCGTACTTGAGTTTTCGTTTTCGATTAAAATTATTTTCAAAGGATTTATCCCTGGTGTTTTAGCCCACTTTTAATCTGGGTTAGGCTTTTGTTTACCGCCGTTAATGTTCCGTTTTCGCTTTTTTCCCGTGTACACCTAATTGCAATAACGTCATATTTAAAAGAAAAATGAAAAAAGCTGAATATGAATTTTTTAGCTTAATCATTAAAGCTGGTGGCATTGATAGGAAACTCATGAGTTTATATCTGTACACATATTAATCGTGTAAATTGATTTCGTTATACTTTAAGACGTTTTGAGACCGTTTCTTTGGGCAAATTTCAAGGGAAGCCATTTCAAGCATATCGTTTGAATGACTTATTTATTGAATTAACTCATTTTCATTTGAATGGTTTCGCACGTAGACTCGTTTTGAAACAGAGGCAAATGGTAACTCGGAAATGGCCTATTTAGCCCATTATTGCAATTAGGTTAGCTTCTGTTCGATTTTTTCACATTATACAAATTTAGAACCGTCCGAATTGGGAATTTTGGAAACTACTATCCTTCCATCTTCCACAAAAAAAAAATTACGGCAGTGAATACTAATGGTAAAAGCACACAGATGTAAATGTAGTTTACGGCGCGGTTCTTTCAAAGATCTTTTAAAAAAGGTTTACACATTTTACCCAGGGAAATAAATGATCCCATACACTCTTTACAAAATTTTAAGTTTTCAACCCGCATCAGAAAAAGCATTTAATACATAGGGCTCAAATAAATAGCCCAAGTAAATCGTGTCGCGATCTTTCAAAAACCCGAACTGACATTTTTTTTAAGTGTAGCTTATTCAGAAACTGAAGCGCTTTATACCAATAAGGCAAATATTGTAAAAAAAAATTATTCCCCTAAGTACACCGAAATTTCAACAGATAACAGAAAAAAAGCTACAAGAAGGCTTAATATTGCAGATAGAAAAATAAAAATTGCTTCACGTTTGGCTGTTTCATCTTCCCTCGCCATTTGACTCTCGGAAAGGGAATGGCCACTATTTGCGCGAGGAGTCTGAATGGAAGGCACATCACATCCCAAAAATTCACACAATGGCTCCCAGCCTTGTTTGATGTTGTAAACAAGAAGCTTGTCGGCAGGGATCACCGCCTTAACTTTCGCGTTGTGCTGGCGATATTTCACTCGATACAGCGCAGCAGCTTCGGGATTGTTGCTTCCAACAAGTGCGCGGTACATAGTGTCAAAATAATGCTGCGTTCGTCTTCTCGTAGGCGCGATTTTCGTATAGTATGGCAACAGTTTGTCTGAGATGCGAAGATGCTCTTGCCAACTTTTTAGCCAAACTTCCTCCGAGTCTCGGACTGTTAGAATGACCTTGGCTTCTGGAAAGACGTTCAAAATTTCTTCAAACCAAAATGCTGCTGTATGGTCGGTGACGGCGTCGACACCATGGAAAATCTCTTTGAAGTTAGGAAGCTGACCTGTTTCGAAACCATCCAACCATTGTTGTTGGTGAAATGTTAAACCATCGGGAGCTTTGTACACGTTATATCCAAGAACTGTTAAAGCTCTCAGTAGACTGCAGGTCCCTGTTTTCATCAACCCTGCGCATATCACCTTCATTCTGACTTTGCATCCAAAATGGCCGAATAGTGCTTATTTATTTCACTTTTAAAAGAGTGTCATAAAATGTTTAATGAGCGCTATAAGTGCGTCGGGATAACACTTTCTTTGTTAACGAAAAACAAAACCAAAAAAGCAGCAAAGTAGCTCATTCTTATTCTTTTTTTCATTTTTTTTTTTCTCGCATCAGTTACGGTAGAATATTGTATTTAAGTATTTGGCGTGTTTTATTGCAGTTAAATCATACTCAAGTTGAGTATCCACTCCACATCAATAAACACGATTTGTAGTACATTCTACTGTGGCGCTTTATCAAAAGTTTGGACATATTGCAACGCAGCCTTAAGGTACAAACGCATTTAAAACTGTAATTAAAGGTTATAACCAGGTTTTCCCTGGCAACGCGCACTGGCCAGAAGAACTTAACACCCTTCTTCTTTTTTGTATTTTATTAACTTCATTCAATTTTGTTAATCACAAAAACATACATAAATGTATATGAACAATTTAAATATATAAAGGGCAGCTTCGCGCCAAAGTGGCGCAAACTGCCGGAGCTTATCCCGGTTTTCTTAGCATTAAGCAGCTAGGAATATTTCTACTCCCCCCTGGATGGGATTCTAGTCCATCGCAGGGTACCCCCCAGCATTATTTCGCCGGTACCCATTTATACACCTGGGTGGAGAGAGGCACTATGAGAGTAAAGTGTCTTGCCCAAGAACACAATGCAGTGACACCTGCCAGGGTTCGAACCCGCAACGTTCGCTCCGGAGTCCGGCGCGCTAACCATTAGGCCACCGCGCCTACCAGACTTAAATATAGATAATTATTAACATACTACAAAAAGGGGAAAAAAAGAGAAAAACTAGAGAACATGCCCAGAGAATAACACCTTAAGTGACCTGGCTCGCAAAAATCTACTACATTCCGTCCAATTAAAAACTCGGCTTTCAATAAACTTGTGTAACAAGGGCGATATATATCGGACTTAAACACGAACGTTAACATTGAGTTTTGATTGTGAAAAAGCAACCAGAGCTTAGATAGAGGGTCTGTATCACAAACAAAACTACACGGTTAAGTCTGAAAGTCATATTCTAATCTTTTACTTGGCATATCCATCTACGAGAAGGGATGGCGCAGTGGTAAGAGCGCTCGCCTCCCACCAATGTGGCCCGGGTTCGATTCCCGGACCCGGCGTTTTATGTGGGTTCAGATTGTTGTTGATTCTCGTCCTTGCTCCGAGGGTTTTTATCCGGGGGTTTCCGGTTTTCCTCCGTCTACAAAAACCAACACTTCTAAATTCCAATTCGATCGGGAACAGTAGATGAAGAGCCACTTTGTGAAAATGCCACTGTCAATTCCGATGTATTAATTTATGTTATTTTATTAACCGTGTAACGTAGCTACCCTGTCTGCCGTAAATGGTTCCAGCATACCCGGCCGAACTATAGACATAATTACATTCTAGGACCTTCTCAGTAGTAAAACAATACAATACCGGTTTGCAGCATGCCGCAGAAATGGAACAGTGTTTTGTTGTGCATTGCAGGTGTTTTATTTTGTTGCTGTGTAAGTCCTTTTGGGCTATGAGGTAATACTTTCGAAGATTTTATGAAACTTACACTGACCAATCATAGAGCACGTAGTTCATCGAACATTTTATAATCTTCTTTATACCTATGGTACCATAGTCACTAGAATTTGTGTTTATTTTGCAAAAATATCTGTCATCAGTTCCGTTCTACAAGTGCGCACTGTAATTTTTGCCCAACCAAATTTTGTCAAGCCTTACCAATCTTCAAAAGCGTCGAAGTCATGGCTCGGAGCAGGACGAATTTTTGTAAAGCATCAAAACGGGTTATAGCGACGATTATTCTTACCCCGAGTTGTGGTAATTGACACTTTGTGGTTATCCAATAATACGTATTGGCAATTTTAAAATTTGGTGGAGACAAAATTTGTCGAGATTCTTGGTAGAGCCAAACAAGTTGTGTCAATCCAGCGCGTATATTACCCATAGCGCTTTGCGCGCAGGAGCTTCGCTATAATACCACTTGATTTTCTCCCATTTTTTTAATATTTTATTTTTTACAAAGGACAATATCTTACAATTCATTATTTAAAACGCCGCTGAATTAAACAAAGTACGATGAAAGTACGATAAAACTTATGTCCCTTTTGCGTCACATATTAGGAAATTTACTTTTTACAGTGAAGCTCGCTAAGATAAGCTAAACTTACTCAAAAGCGACATTTTCTGTTGCTTTCATAATTTCCAGTTTCTTTCGTAACCTGCGAAAGACACTTAACTGTTTTTAAAAATCTCAACTTACATAATCCCTATGGGAATTGGCGTTACTTGAGTTTCATTCAACCCCAAGCTATAAATGTTTTAGTATTATAAAAAAGTTGTTTCTTGAAGAGCGCAAAGTTGTTATCTAGTTTTTGCGATACGTCTCGGGAATAACCCCTTTATCAGTCGCAAAGCTCGTGTCAAATAGAAATTAAATCAAATCAAATAGCTCAAAACAAATCGGATGAAGGGGTTATTCCCGAAACTTATCGCAAAAACGTAGATAACAACTAAGCACTTTTCAAGAAACAACTTTTTTATAATATAAGAACACGCAGTTTGTTTGCAGAACAGACACTCTGATGATTATTTCAATGATCGAAAAATGTTTAGTGTATGTAGTTTTAACAGCTTTTTACCAACATTTTTTACATCTTTTGGAAAATGTTTTTTTAAATGACCTCAAGATAATTCGTATAAGTGCGAGCACTAAAAACATCACTGAAAATTGTTCACGTTTTCATTGAAAATTGTCCGTGTATTCATTTTCATGCTCCAAAGGCTTCTTGTAGCATCTACCAAGCCTGCATGGAAATCACAACAAGCAACGTTCCGAATAGCGCCATGTTTGATAAAGATCCTTGTGAGCCCGCGGACACAGGCGGTTTCTTCTCGTAGTAGTCATAGTAACAAGACGTCAGTTTGTTGTGTGACGTGTCCACACTTTCTATCTTGCACTGGCCAAGACCTTGTTTATATAGGGTGTTCAGAAATGTACCACTGCTGATATATCCGAGTCCATATTCAAATGATTTACAACTGCAGATTAAATGCAGATTAAATGGGAAGAAAGATTAATATGGTACGGAAAAGCTTTTGAAAAAGCAACGTGAGTTGTACACAAATGATTGAATAATGATGGATGATATAGTGCATGCAAACTAAGAACGGTGGACATGAACAGCCAGCTTGTTAGAATTCGATGAATGCTCGGATTAAAAAACAAAGTGCGGGAGGGATTTTTACTCAAATAAAAAAAATCAATTTTGATTTACATTTTATAAACTCTGATTTTAATTATGATTGAAAGAAAATTTAAACAGTTCTGTTAAAAACTATCATGTAGCAGAAAATGTTAAAAAACCAAGGTACATTTTTTGCACAAAGTCTAGGAAAAATTCTCGAGGTGTCAACGGATCTTAGGCTGTCCCAAACAACACTAAGAAAAGAAGAAAGGGAGTTATGCTGTTCACGTAATACAGTAAAAACCCACGTATAAGAACCTAGATTTTTTCAGTTAAGCCTAAATAGGTTCTTAAAGAAATGGTATTTAGTGGGATTTTAGGCTACTTAGGTTCTTAAATAGGTTCTTAATTTGATAGGAGCACTAGCGATCAGCACAGATAGCTACTACAGGGCATATGGATTATGGAATATGTTGCTGTATAAATAATTATCTAGAATACAGTTTAGACGATAACCATACAGTAAATTTATCTTTCCAAACTGCTAGCATGCATATCTAGACTAATTTTTTTCTGTATTTTCATTTGTGCCTTTATTATTGTAAAATAAAAACCTATTGAAAATTTTAGGCTAAATAAGTTCTTATGAAAAGGGGGTTTAAAATGAAAAATTTAGCCTAATAGGTTTTTAAAGTTTAGGTTGTTATACGCGATTTTTAATGTAAGTAGAAATAACGAAAAAAATAGTTTAGTGTTAATTTAACAGGTCTAGTTACTTTTCAACGCTTTAGTTGAAATGTGTAAGCCATGCTATAAAAGTCAGGTAAAAGGACATACAAAAGAAGACTTTGGATTTCGTTGGCCTGTGCTTATTGCTTACTTATGTAGCAATTGCTGTTCGTGGCGTTTCGTTTTTTGCATCAGGTAGTTGTGAAAGTTGTTGCTCGCTTAGCGCATTTAGTTTGAATAATGTGGCGATGTTTTTACCTTGAACTTTCTCTGCACTTTGCAGCGCAGTACTCCAAGGTGACATTAACATAAAGTGAAGGTTTATTCTCTCCTTCCGCGTCAATGCATTTCTTTTTCGTGACGGCAAACCCTTTAGGATCTGTAGAATAGAAAGAAAAGTAAATGATATTTCTATTTAGTTGAAATTTATTACGAGCCGAACGAGTTAGAATCGAGAGAGCGCAGTGTATCCTCTTAAGCTATTCACGACTATTAATTTGTTTTTAGATATTTTACGTACATGTATGCGACAGCCATACTTATTTATTAAAAACTAGCTATGGTATATTGCAATTCCTGAGTTTTGATTGGTTTACAGGCCATGGTATATGGGCTCATAAACCATGAACAACAAATATGGTAGGTGTACACGTCGGCGAGAACTGCCGTGGAGCTCATATATTGCTATTCTTTGGGCGTTTTCGGGAGCCCATGGGGGCTCCTGGCGTTTTTAATAATAAAAAAATATTCCACTCGCACTTGTTGGATATGAGATACTCATAGCCAACTCGGCGCTACGCGCCCCGGTGGCTATCTACCATCTCATATCCAACGCATCCTCATGGAATAATTGTTAAATACAGGTTAACCGTCGCCATAGTAACACTTACTGCTGCAGGTTGTTCCCTCCCAGGCCTCTGAACATTCACACTTATAAGAGGTTCCATCCACGTGACATGTACTATCGTAGTGACACGGACCGGAAACACACTCGTCCTCATCTGAGACAAAATCAACCAATAGAACAGTTTATACATTAACCTAAAATATTTAACCTGGCGTGCCTTGGAACAACTCAGTTCCATTCACATAATTAAATTCTCCCCATTGGTATCTTCTTTAGTGTATTTATTGAGAGAATTTGTTGAAATATCGAAATGATTTCACCTCAGTGACTACGTGTCAATTTTCGTGAGTAGTAAGAGCGTGTTCCTTCTTCGTACGCTCTTGCCTTATGCTAAAATAGCTCCTACGTACAAGACTATATCAACCTCACTCGTTTGATAAACATACATTTTTAGCAGCGAAATCCAGAACAGCAACTTCTTTTCCTAGCTTCTAGTGTGGTTCTATGAGAGTGGGCTAAGAGATGATGCCCGGGGGGGGGGGGGGGGGTACTCGAAAAAGTTTTGTACGGGGAGGCTCCGCCCGGAGATCCAACCCCTTACCCTTTTATATACCATTTTGATAGAAAAGGTACCCCTTTTGTATACCTTTTATTGCAAAAAGGCACCCCTTTCATATACCTACACGACATCACATTTACCAAAAACGGGAAGTTTTCTTGTTATTTTTATGTAGCGCTTAATAAATTAAGACGATACAGCCAAAAGTTGCGTCGGCTCGAAATATTTAATGTAAAGGCCTTTAAAAATATCATTATGGCAGATTTCCCTACCCTTTCATATACCTAAATTTGTGAAATCCCTACCCTTTTATATACCTGGAGCCTGAAAAAGGTACCCCTTTCGGGCGGAGCCTCCCCGTATAGGCCATTATAGGGAGTACCCCCCCCCCCCGGGAGATGATGTCGGAAATAAAGTTCTAACAGTAGGGCCTAGGGCTAGATGGATATTTATAATTCTAAGAGACAAGAACTCGTTTCAATCATTTTTGTTTTGCGAAATACGCTGTAGTTATTTCGAGTATTCGCTAACTAGTCCCTTACATGTTTTAACAGTGGTCAAAGCAGATCTTTTTCCTTCTTTGTCAATAGTCGACGCTGTCATCCAGATCTTGTAAACTGTGTTTGCAGTCAAGCCCGTGATAATTCCCCTTGTGCCATGTTTAAATACTTGACCCCTTTCTCTATTCTGGTAAAACATAAACAAATACATAAGATAAAGTTGTTGTTGATGTTAAGAAATCGTTCAACCTTTAGAGAAAACAAACAAAAAAAACACCAACATGAAAACAGATAATCAAGGAGGTTTAAAGCTGTTTTTATCAGAGAACAGAGACGTAAGTTCGCTGTAGTAAACATGTTCTTCGGATGTTTCTCGGCCCCAGAACTACTTGAACTACTTATTTTTCTAATGCTGTAATACAAACATGTAAGGTAAACATAAACAAGCATAAGGACGATTTATAAGATAGGACTTTTTTACATGCGACAGGCTTACAAAATGACTTAGAACCTCTTACACGCGCGCGTGTCTGTCGTAAGGATGTGGTAGGTTGATTTATACGAAGCGATTCGTGTTGTAGTCATGGCGTAAGGGTGTCGCATGCGATAATCTTAGGCAAAATTGTACCGTCTAATTCGCTCCTAAAGTAAACTTGAGTGAAAGAAATTTTGAGTTCCATCTTGTTCATTTATATTTTTAAAAACGTAGGTCGAAACAAGCGCACTAGGCTTGCGTGTATAATATGTTGTTTGCGTTTGCGTTGGACAAGTGAAATGTTATGTTATCCTGTCCTCTAGTGGCGTAAGTGGCTATCAAAGAATCGCTTGGGTGTGAAAGTAAATCTGAAACTGAATTATTCTTCATATAAAGACCTTCGCTTTAATTTTGTCCCAAAAAGAAAGCTGACAATACAATTAATTTTATGACCAACAAAATGCGGAGAAGCTATACATTATACCAAGCTAAAGGAATGTTTCAATCAACATACATTTCCTGTTTTGTACAGCACAGAGTACAGCACGAGTGTCCCTCGCGTCTGATTGGGCGGAGACCACGTGACTTCAACTGTCTTGGATGATAATGGCCGCGCGAGTACATTCCTCACTGGACTGGGTGCTAAAATAAAAAGTATTAGAAGAAGAATTATCACTTTGCGTTAATGGGCCTGAATACTGTAATCTGAAATGACTTTTGTTCAAAAAGCGAGGAGCTTTGAGATAGCGAGGTCCTCCGCTATCCCGGAATGATCTGATGTACGAAATTACCTTAGGAAAAAAATCGCCAAAAAAGTAAAATTAACTTAAAACCAAGGAAGATGATGACGAATTACAAACAACAAACTTCGGCCAAAATACAGCCAACTTTTTAACATTCCTCACCCGTGACGTGATCATTTAATTGACAATTATTGTCAAAATGTGACCTACCTCCAGGCGGAATAGTGTAATTTTTCCATCCACTTCGATGCGTGCAAGTATCCGCTGGCGGGAAGAAATCGCTACAAGCTTCCACGTTTACACTCACAGGTTTCTCGAAATCCATTTCGCTTTGAATCAGGGAAACTTGGTACTCGCTGTTGAGTTTGTTGCAAGAAACCCCTTTGTTGATGTTTGATACGCAATAACTACATGTGGTGTTATCTGATAAACAGTACACAGACATAGGGCCGGCATCCTCTGGCGGGATACTTGAGTTATGGAGAGATTTGAAGCTTCTGAAAAGTATTCTGTATAATGTTACATTCGCTTGATAGTTCCATGATATGACAACAAAATCTGATCCATTGACTGCTTTGATTGTAATACCTGTCGGTGGCTGAATAAGGCCTGGGAGCAAATAGAACAAAACGATTTAACGGTTGAAAGGTGATGAGGGGCAAAGACTCGATTATTCCTTATTTCATTGCTGGTTTAGGACTCAGTACAATCTATCATACCGAAAAAGATGGTGACTGGTACATTTACCCATAATTATTAGCGCACGGAACCTCCATAAACTTCAAACCAACACGAACACTGTTGTTAGTACAGGGACGGATTTCGCAAACACATGGTTTTCTAGGTGCCCTAGACTGCAAAACAGTCGGTTTTTTTTTTCTCTTAAGTCGTCGGGAAAAGCGCTTATCAAAGGCGCGAAGCACCAATCGTCTGGCGAGCCTCGCATGCCCACTCACAGTTTTGACATTGGCTCCAGATCCCTCGCTCTCGTTCGAAGACCGAGCGCGTTCGCAAAAGATACAACTTCTTTTGACAGTTGGCTGCGTTAGGTTCAATGTATTGTGGTAAAATATACAGCCGCCATCTTTTCCCGCACTTTGGATTCTGTAGAAACAATTAGACTACTCGCCCTCGTTTTAATATCTGTGAGCAGTAGTTTCTCAACTGGCGCACAATCGCTCAAGTGCCAGGCTAGTGGCTGATTGATTATCGTAAAGTATTCGCATTCATATTTGTTTGGTTTTTCCATTACTACGCTTTGTGGTTGGCTCATAAAAATACTCGCGCCACTTTCGCATCCAGTCAGAAAAATCGTGACTCGCTGCGCACGTTTTCCCGCGCTTCAGCCGGCTACATGTATTTGCTATGATCGAATTTTGATTGGTTCACTGGATTGTTGTGTCGTTTGTAGTGGCCAGAGTGATTACTTTGGTTTAGCTTTATGTCACTTAATTAAAAACCGTTTTGTCAAAATGAATTAATTTCTGGTCCATTTGTTTGTTACGAGATAAACTAATAATAGAGCCAGGATCCGAGCCAGGATCCGAGCCAGGATCCGAGCCAGTCTTCGAGCTAGGATCCGAACTAGGATCCTAGCCCCATTATAAAAGCTAACTGCAAGCAACCTAAGCTAAAGTAGGCTAACTGGAGTGCTATTTAGGCTAACCGGAGTGCTATTTAGGCTAACCGGTGCGCAAGTTACGCTAACCGGATATTGGCTCGAATTCTGGCTCGGATCCTGGCAGTTCAGGTGGCTCGAATTTAAGGTATCCTCGTTTTTTACCTTATCTCACAATGACATGGACGAAAGGAAACCAAAACTTTTGTTCCTAAAAGAGGATCTTTTACCCACAGGTGGAAAATTAATTCCAGCTGCACTACAAAACAGTCAACAATTCTATTGTGGACTGACACTGCACCTGCTGGTTTGCGTGTCACGGCGAGTATATCATTAAAAAAAACCTGTTTGAACTAAACCTTCACAGCGTCATATCAGTCACGCAAAATACCGTAAATAATGCCAGGGAAATAACTTACTTATTTTTCGCGGATCTGAAGAATAGCGTTGATATTCAATAAGAAACGAAAGGAAGTAGTAGTCTGTTTGAGTTTGTTTGTGTTTGAAGAGACTTATTTAAGAACGGAAATTAAAACTTGTTACAAAAAAAGTGCGCGTACCAGTTTGTTCGTCGGATTATATTTGTAAATTAAAAAGATGTTGTTCTCGTTGTTAGAACACGATTAGAATCGTGTGATTTTTTTTCTCTGTTGGAAAATGCCCAAACTTTGTCTTGTTCAATTTATGTGACGTTTTCTATTAGAAAGGTGCTAATCTGAAAATAATGAATTTCCAACAGACTGAATGTCGGAAAATTGTTACATGTTGTTTTGATATTCAAATTCTGTAACGAAAAGTAGAGATTATACTTGGATTTTCGAGAGCCCTCCAAATTTTTAACTAACGGTTTCTGCTTTTACTGATAAAAAATCTCATATTTCAATTCCAAAGAGATTTTGTACATAAGACACTTGCGTGGACGCAATAATGCAACCGTGTTTAAACAAGAAGAGCGGTTTCCCAAGCGAACTGCGCCATAATTCTGATTATTTGTGGCTCCAGTATACTCTGAACGCTTGGATAATGAGATCTGCTACTTATTGTAGTGAAGAAAAAAAGTGTTAGAATTGTAGTTGAAAACGTCTTCGATTCGAAGCGATACAATAGAAAAAAAGACCGGCTGACGCAATATTAAAACTTATCACATGATTCGGTGCTTTGCTATTAATGACAGGAAAAAAAATCAGTGCTAGCCATAAAACTACGAGTCTGCAGATATATAAAGTGCGATCGGTCGAAAAAATAAAAGGAATGACATTCATCGGTTGATGTTTTGGCTCGACAAATTCATTTTCGGGGAAAAGTTTCAATCGAGTAAGAGAATATATTCTGGTAAAAAAGAGTAACAAATGTTTATTTACAAGTCGGTCGGGTATGTAAATTTCGGACACGCACTGAAGATTAGCTTCTTAAATGGGTTAATCGCCGTTTTCCTTTTTTTTTAATAAAACGTTTTATAAAATTCTTGTGAAGGAAAAATACTGATTTTATTGTCTGGTTCATTTGCTTTCAAAGAAACAAGAGGCACAAAAGATAAAACGTGTTAAAGATAAAAGAGAAGGGAATTATCTCATAAAAGACTAAACACATGTAAATAGCGTGCATTTCAACTTCGATAATAAAAGAACATCGCTTATACTATAGGTACAAGAAAACAATTCTTTAAGTAATTTAGTTCTTTTACCGATATTTTTTAAACGAAAAATTGCGTGATTTTCTCACAAGAATAAAAGCTCAAAGCTAAAACGATCGCGGTAAAAAGTACAACATTGTAGAAGGATGGCGTGCTTTTCTATTCAAATGAATCAAAACATCAATGAACCGACCACTTACCTGAAATCAACAATGGAAAGGACAGCAAAATTGTTACGATCAGAATTCCGAGAGCGTAGTAAGGATTAAACACCGCCATGATCGTGTGAGTACAAATTACAGTCAAGGAAATTAGTTATATGCAAATCATTTTGCCAACAATGAAGACAAAATGGGGTGTCGGTAAAACGCCGACTCGGGGTCGGGGTCCGGGCCGGGGCCGGGGCCGGGGCCGGGGCCGGGGCCGGGGTCGGGGTCGGGGTCAATTTTTTTATTTTTTTTTTAAAATTCACTGATTGAGAAAAAAAAATACAAAGTTTATATTAGCGTGTGGGACATTTCGAGTCGAAAAAAGCATTTCCTTCACAGATTCGCCACAAATCTTGATCCTTATAAGTTCAAAAGTATAAAAGAAGAAATTTGTGGTCTAGCAGGCGACAGGTGAAATTGTCTATCTCGGCGGATAGAATTTGCTGACGACTTCTTTCTGAGCGCTAGCTCCTCGCTAACATAGCATGAACTTTTTCAGGTTTAAATTAAATTGTACAAATGTTTGTGTAACAAGAGAAAATTAATTCAGGTTTATATCGTTAAAATAAAGCCGCCTTTCATATGAGGAGGCAGAATTGTTTTGTTTAGAAAGCGAAGCTCGCATTTACATGTCTCGCAATCTTGAAGTTTCTACATTCTCTTATTTGCGTGACCGAGATGCGGAAAATAAAATTGATCTTAGTAAATGCACACCGTTTTCGACGCAAATAGTGAGTTGTAGCCTGCCCGCCTTTCATCGCTCCCGCTTACTAAACACACCATACGGCAATCTTCGCTTGCTATTCAAATTCGATCTTCCCCGGCAGTTCACAAATGAAGCAATTCACGTCTGTGCAAAATTTAAAAAAGCTGGCTGTATATTTCAATTGTTAAGGAATTTTCCTGACTAAAACATATTACAACAAACTGCCCGACGTGCGAGTTTCGCTGTCGAAACAAACCGCTCTACTTCTTTGAAAATACTTCGTTTGATATGAAACGCAGCTTTAATTTTTATTACTCAAAAACATATACAATTTAATTTAAAAGTAAACATATTTAGAATATTTGCAAGACAACGTCTACGCGAGTTTCCCTTGAATTCTCTGTTTATACCTAATTTGTTTCAGTGGGACTGAAAACCGAAGATCCTCCCAAAACAAAATCTATTTTTTTAAGTTCTTATGAATCACAAGGTGGTTCTGTTGATCAACTGATCAACAAAATGCAAAATGAGCAACGAACGGCTAAAACTGAGGTAATGCTGACGAGGAAGTATTACACCCGCTTTCAGTGTTTGGTTTAGCGGTTTGTTGAAACAAACAACACGGATCGAAATCCGCCAATCACCAGCATGACCTTTTGACCTTGTGGGTGAAACCAACAAGGGTATCCATCGGTTTTGATTGGATCATTATTTCCACCTGGAAAGATGCTGAAGATGGTGTGGAAAGATGGACGTAGAAAGATAGCTATGTACGTAACATTGAAAGGCAAGCGGGTGTAAATTATTCGATTACAGAGAAGTAAACAATAACATCTTATCGCTAAACTGTATGTAAAAGTTAAATTTCACCTCTCGCCTGTTAGACCTTAACTAAAATGCTTCTCTTATACTCTTGAACTTATAAGGATCAAGATTTGTGCCGAATTTGTGAAGGAAATGCTTTTTTTTTTCGACTCGAAATGTCCCACACGCTAATATAAACTTTGTAATTTTTTTTTCTCAATCAGTGAATTTAAAAAAAAAAAATTTAAAAAATTGACCCCGACCCCGACCCAGACCCCGACCCCGGCCCCGGCCCCGACCCCGAGTCGGCGTTTTACCGACACCCGACAAAATGTCAATATTTTTGCGACTGTCAAAAGTCTCACGTGGTCGCAGCCAGAACCCCAGGCACCCAAGCGAGACGAATTGTTTACAAGGTGTAAATTAAATTTTTTAATAAAATGGCAATTTATGCGAATGACTTAAGATCGGAGACGCCTTCGTCGAGAATGTAGCAATCATTTTATTTTTATTTTATTGTAAAATTAATGAAAATAACAGGAAACAGACGCCAGGTTAAAGAAACAAAAGGTATTTTATTCATAGATTTTTGTCGCAAGTGATAAGGATGCATGTGTTACAAATTGCGAACTCATTACTATGCCAGTGTACTGAAGCTAAAAACAAGTGATATTATTGCTATGCCATCCAGAACTTAAGATCTCGAATAAGGCTGACTTTTTCAAGTTCTGCCCTTGTGACCTAGAAAACAGCTAATAGCTAATAAAGGTTCCCCACTTTCTTCAACAACACTTTACTTTATACCTTCATGTTTTACGCGCATTTCGCTTGCGAGCGAGAGTACTTCGAAAAAAAAATCCACCTTGCAAATTCGAAATTAGCCAATCATAAGTCATTTTTACTGGCATAATTTCCTGCGATAGGATACCTGGGTAGGTAATATCAAGAGAGGATAATTATCCTCTCTTGGTAATATTTATATGTTGCAACGTGTGTTAAGTAATAAATCTACCTTTATGGTACGTTTTGACGGCATATTAGGCGCATTTCATGGCCTCGCGGTGGGTGTTAATTACATGTAACGCCTATTAAAGTTAGTCTTATTGTCAGCAGATGTATTAAAAGGTAGGGGCTAACATGTTGTGTTTTTGTTGGGCCCCCTTTAAGATGTTGTCACCTTTCACCTCGTACTCTGATTAATCATTTTAAAGACCGCACTGACAAATTTTTTTTAATTTTTTTCTTCAGACAGTACTGTTTCAGTTTGTAACAGTTCCTGATTTGGTGCATTTTGGCCTGCCTTTTATTAGCAAACAACAACAACAACAACAACAAAAATAAAAACACTGCAGTTCAAGAGTGCATTTCTCCGCACGGAAATCTTCGACCACAACGTATAGCGACCACCAGCAACACATTTTGGTGTTAGCTTTTCATCGCAGAATAGTAATACTCTAAGGTTTGATCTTGTTTATCAGAGAGGTTACAAAAGAGCAACATTGTGTCTTAACAGTGTGCAATATTGGCTGTAACCTACCAACATTATTGGTATGAAGTAAAGAGTCTAAGCAAAAAAAGATGACACGTGATACAGGTTCACAAGAGAAAGTTTTAATGGCAATATTTGTTTCGTACACGAACCAGTTCTGGCATTAAACATTCCAGATGCAATGTTTTATTTTATCTTGATGTAACACACGTACGGTATACCAAAGGAATTTTTCATTTTCCTTCTAAGCTACATATATACTATTTTTAATACTTGTGTCATTTGAAACTTGGTTTTTATTTTACAAGACTCGATTAATTAACGCCATTATTGGCGATTAATTTTTTAAACTCAATATACACTGGCACAAACACACCACGCTGCTTAAGCGGGTTACCCTCTAATACAAAAAAATTGTTCGCAATGTCCATTTAACAATGACTCGACAATAGATCTGTGAAGTGCCAGGAGGGGGAGAGGGGAGGGGGAGAGGGGAGGGGGGTAAGTGAAAGCGAAAGGTTACGCTTTTTGTTGTATCGTTTTAACTCTCTGTCAGTGATATCCTGTTTATAATTTCCATGGAAAGAAGCGTTCTCGGTAAGCTAAGTACAAGCACTTAACTCGGTAGTCCCCAGGCGTGCTCTACTTCTCGGGAACAAGGGCGAATTACACGCAAGAGCGTGGAAACGGACTGTATGATAGAAGGCTCGATGTAGTTTTTTGAGAACAAAAGAAAACGTCAATGGTTGCTATGGTAACCTTTGTGACAAAGTGACAGGTAAAAAATTAAAATTTGGTCATATTCGATCATTATGGTGTATTTTGGCAAAAATCGAACACTGGCTTCCTAGATATGGTTGCTTTGAAAATTATAATTTAATTATAATTTTCAAAGCAACCACCCTTAGGCTAAAAAACCTACATCGAGCCTCCTTAAATAACCAAAACTTGTTTAAAACGTTAGTAATATAAAAAGAAAATACTGCAGATAGTCGAATTTGGACGACCCCAAAACTATTTTTCGGGTTGACATAAATAAAAAGTTCTGATCAAGAATGATACAAAAGAATTGCAGAAATATTTTGGTTTACTGTGTAACTTAGAAGCTTCAGAAACTAAAGAAGGGATAACTACAGGATCTTTGAAGAATGAAAAATTTTAACTTAACCCAGCTACAATTCGTTTGTCCTTTACAACCTTCTGTATATAAATCTTTTACTCAAAATTTGTATGAAATAATAAGTTGTTAATATACATTATTAATTTTAATATTCAGTTGGCTCGATTTCAGCCCCTGTCGCTTGAATATACATATACTTTATTCTGTAATTGTTCTTTAGAGAAGACTTGTTGTAAAAAATTATAAGTTGATGAGAGATTACTAAATTAGTGATACAATAAAAGTTATGTACACCCATTTTGTGATCAGCTTTTGTGATCATTTTCAAACCGAAAAATCACGAGGCCTGGAACGAACAAGAAAATTGGTAAATTATCAGAACATCCAATTGTGTGCCAAGAACAGTAATATTATTTTTGTTAGTATTTTCCTAATGTTCCGAGTAGTTTCTGAAGATTTCTCAGTTCCAGTCCTCGCTTTAGCTAGGCACGTATGTAAAAGGCCCCTGTCAATCAATCATATAAAGTAGCCTTCTATTCAAGCTCAAAGGATCACGTGGTCTGCAACAAGTTAACAAACACCTGTCTGACTGCTCAAACTATGTACAAAACCAAACAGAAATTGCTGCTTTCAATTACTAGAATTTACCAAAGCATTTTACTTCCGTGATTTTCTCTTTCTTTCACCTTGGACTTCTTTGAGTTACTGACAGTGGCCAAATGTGTTCCAAAGTCTGATCAGAACACTACACTCGCATCAAAATAACACAAGACAAACAAAACACTGAGGTTTGGCCCACAATCAAAGGAATCAAAGAAGCGCTGACAAAATTTTTCCTTTCATTTCTTACAGCTAATTTCACACGTTTCAAAAACGGCATTGGATGTACACGCTACTTAAAAAAAACTATGCATGTATATATCTGTTTTATCATGTTTACTGAAACTAGTTTTAATTCGTTGGTTCTTTTTCACTGTCCGCTGGCTCAGTACCTTCTGTGTTTCCATTTGCTGTTGACTCTCCCTGCCCTGTGAGTGCATTTCCTCGCTCTGAGGCCTGTTCACCCATTAACTGTGCCCCTTGAAACTCTTGAGGCCTGCCATCAGGGCCCACCTGAGCTGTCCTGATTATGCCCTTCCTGTTAAGGTCCTGGATTAGATTGGCAAGTTTCTCGGCTTCTTCTTCTTTTTCCTGCTCACTCATTTCATCCAGTGGATTGGGCTTTCCATCATCCTTTGGAATAGCACCTAATAACAAAGAAACCACATCTATGAACCGCTGTTTAGTATAATTTTTTTTAGAGCTCAAGCTACAGTATGAGCAGATTACAGTGACGAATTGATACAAAAGGTCTATAGTAATACAGTATTTTATTGCTTACACCCCAACTAAAAGACAGTTTTCTACTGGATGAAAAACATACCATGTGCCGTGCCTTAAAGCTGTATTGTTGTATAAAGCTATTAGTTTCCAAAGAAACTGTTCATTACTATTAATGACCGAGGGCCCTTTCTACTATTTTTAAGCAAATCATTGGCAAAAACTGATAATCCACCTTATCAGTTGAAGGTCTGTGTACAGAAAGGTCCTAACATGAAGTTTGTTTGTAACAAAAATGCAACAAATTATCATATCATTTGTTATGCCTTTAAAGGAACTGTGTCACGGCTAAGTTAATTTTTTGTTTACTTATTAAATTTTGCCAAATATTCGCTATGAAACTAAATGTTGCAAAAAAATAATTCTATGATTCTAAATGAGAAAACAATAGCTTCATTGCAGCTAAGTGTGTCTCTCAGGCGTTATAATTTGAAGTTACAAGCAGACAAGATTAACTTTGAAAACTGTTCCACTGGACCATATTTCAAAAACCCATATCGCAATCCGTTTCAATCTTTGACACTTTTGGCCATCTGTACCTTCTTTTGCATTTGGTGTGACTTATTCCTTCACTGTTTTAAGAGGTTATTTCATATATTAAAATGAATTTGTTGGTCATTTCCTATGCCTAAGTTTGGCTAAAATCCATGACACAGTCCCTTTAACATGAATCTGCTACTATTTGAGCAATCTGAATAGTACAAACATGTGGTTCTAGAGAATTATCAGTACCCCCTCATTAGACATTCCAAGAGGGAAGGGGGTCTCAAACGGCAATTTTTTAAAAGGAAAGTATGAACAGTCCAGAGCAGTGGAGGGAGAAGGTGGGTTTCAAACTAGTTTTCTAGAACAACACCAAAACAAGGTCAACAGTGTAACATACAGACAGCATGTTCTATCTTCCCTTGGTCCTCCAATAAAGCTTCACTCACCAATCATGGGATCAATCTGTGATTTGTCCATGGCATATTCTTCAGTCTCAGAATCCTCGTCATCAGAAGAGTAGTCTCCATTACCTTGTGGCTGAACGCTTCCCATTAGGCCACGTGATGCCAGAAGCCCTGCGGCATTACCATAGCCAGTGTACTTGATAAGACGATTCACATTCTCTTTACACAGAACAAACAGGAAATCGGCTACAAGCTCCTGAGAATAAAAAACACACAAATACAGTTGAACCTACTTAAACTTTCAAGGGAAATCTGAAGAGGTTTGAGTTATCACGGGAAAAATAAGCAAGAAAATGACCTGGAGGGGAATCAAAAAGGTTTTAGTTAGTGAGAGGTTCAAGTTATTGAGGAATAAGTTATTGGGATTCAACCATAATTATAGTATTTCCAAATGCAGATTATCTTGACATTTTTCGCTAAAGCCAATCAAATGGCTATTCTGTAGTGCTACCGAGACTCTAATTTCCAGCTCTACTTATTTGTGATTGTATCCAAAGGTCAATAATTCTCAGAGAATTTCAAGTAACAGCAGCTGTATGAGGCACGGTGGTCTAATGGTTAGCATGCTTTGCTACGAGTCAAACAGCCCGGGTTCAAGCCCTGGCTGGGGCGCTGAGTTGTGTTCTCAGGCAAGACACTTTACTCTCACAGTGCCTCTCTCCACCCAGGTGTATAAATGGGTACTGGCGAATTTACTGCTGGGGGTTAACCCCGCGATGGACTAGCATCCCATCCAGGGAGGAGTAGCAATACTCCTAGTCGCTTAATGCTACAGGAACTGGGATAAGCTCCGGCTGTATGGGCCACTTAACTCGGACACAGACTTTAGCAATGGAAAATTGTTTGATATTGCTGTTTCTTCAAAAAGTGGCCAAGGAACAGTGGCAATGCTATCATGGCCAAGTTTCTTTTCCTTTTACAGCTGGCCCTGGTTGTTCAAAGAGTGGATAATGCCATCCACCGGATAAATCGCTAGCCAGTGGATAACTGTTGACAAAACATACTACGCTATCCACTAGATAGTGATTTATCCAGTGGATCGCGTCATCCATCCTTACAAATCAGGGCCTGTCTATTATTTCAGTCGGGATCCTCACTTGACAAACAGTTGGCTTTTATAAACTGCTTTCTCCTCCATCTCCCTTTAGAACATTCAAAACCAGTACAACATTACGCTACAAACCTTAATATCTTCAAGTGGTGACGTCATTAGTCGGACAAGTTCATTCCTTATCAAATGTCCTTCTTCAGGGCGAGTGGTCCCAACCCTTCCAAGGGGAGGCAGCACTTCTTGTCGCAGATACTTCCTGATCACCCTGTCACCTCGCGCCATCTGACAAAAAGCACTAACAACAGGGACGACATGCTCCTGTAGTGGTTGACTGGTGGATTTCACACGATCATCAAGGATTGTTAACATGGCCCGAATTGCTAGCATATTGTAGTTCTGAAAAACAAAACATAGATGCAATAGTGTTGTAATATAATGGTTAATAAAAAAATTTCATTCATGCAACTAATAACTTGCTTGAATGTTTTTAAAAAATGGACTGCATATAGTCCAAGAACAGCCTAATTAGCAGGTAAGTATGAAATACAACTGTCTAATCTTTGAAATCATGTAATCAAGTTAATTTTAAATCTGGAATTCTGAAGAAATACAGCATGATAAATTTTTGCATTGAATACAAACTCAGAAAAAAAATCCCAGCTCCAGATGGGATTTGAACCCATATTCATATTAATTTTTTCAGAGTTTCTATTCCGTATTTATTCGTTTTTCTAATGCAAAAATCTGGAATTCCTCTGAATAATTTATTACCCATTACTCTCCAAACTGGTTAGTACACACAATGTACACACATTTTTAATAGCTTTAAAATGTTTCTTGAATTTGCACAACTAGGAACAAAACATTTGCTTGATATTTTCCCACTTGTTTTTCCACCCAAAGAAGACTCACGAGAAGCAACCTCAAAAGTTTGCTTTGACCCATACCTTTGGTCTCGGTTAGATAATGGTAAAGGCCGTCTTTGCCAAACCTTTGCTGTACCTTTGATTGTGGCAAGGGTAATTTTTGATTTTGGTCAAGGATTGTACATCTTTGATCTTTATCAAAGGTGTGACAAAGGTGCCGTTAAATGTAACTTTGACTCGTGGCAAAAGTACCTCTGATTCGCATCAAATCTATTATCACTTTGATGCACTTCAAATCCCTGTCAAAGGCGAAATCAAAGGACTGTTTACCTTTAAACATCTGTGTCAAAGATAATCATTATCTCAATTTTGATTCTTATCAAATGTAAGACAAAGTTGTACTCTCCTTGTGTAAATACTGAATACAGAAATACCCTGATAACAATCCCCGATATAACAATCCCCGATATAACGATCCCCGATATAACGATCCTCGATATAACAATAATTATTCCTGATATAAAAATGAGAATTTAGCGGACCAAATGTAAAATCTTTCCTGCAACAGCGATATAATCAGTACAAAGTCACAATTTAAGGAAAAGATCGAATTTAATGCAATAACATTTTGGTTATCGAGTAATCTCTAACATTTCTGTAAACAGCTTTGTACGATGATATACACGTACGAAAAAGATATAATTGTGTTCTAAGACTAAGCCTCTTTATCGACTTTATCCTCTATTAATATGCAGTAAAAAGTACTTGTTAGGTTTACCCCGATATAACAATATACTATTTTTTTACAGCCACATTGTTATATCGGGAGTTTCAATATGACGATTCCTCAATATAATTTTATTGCTCCCTTGGCATATTGTTATATATCAGGGTTCCACTGTATCTAAGACCACATAATGTGAATCAAATAGTAATCACACCTTAAACTGTATCCTAAATCTCTTGGGTGAATGTCTTGTCTCAAAATCCTGAGCAAGCTTTCTAGAAACACTTGATGGCATTGTCCACAGCAGATGTTTTAGGCAGTTGGATGGCATATTGCTTACAATGTTAATGGCGTGGTTTGGAAGGTTTTCTGGGCAGTCAGGCAAAGGTTTAATATGTGCAAACATGGATCGCACAATAAACACAATCCTCTCACAATGTTCATGCGTGTCCGTGCTATCGGGATCAGGAAGATTGATCGTGATGTTAAACATGGTTTTCAGGATTTCTGCAGATAGGCGAATTTCATCCTGTGTCATAGTGTATGTTATTGGATTTTCTTCAATTGTGGCCCTGTAAAAATACAGTCAAGTAATTTTAAAAAAACAAATTTTATTTATAATTGTAGACAAGGACTACAAGAGTTCTCATTAAATTAAACATGTACGTGTGTCTTAATCCAAAAAAAAGAAAAAAAAATCCTAAAATCTAAAATTCTAAAAATATTTTTTTGATATTTAAAATTAATATTTACAAGTAACATTTAAAATATATAATGATATAAATGCCACAAATTACAAGTACTAAGCAACGCCTAAAAGATATAACATCATGTGATTATTCAACTATCTAGTTTGCTGGCCATAAATGTAAAAGATCTATGCATCAATTCCATATTGAATGAAGAGTGTTCCAGCCTTGTGTTAAGCCCACATAATTTATACTGAACCTTCTTAAAATTAAAAAATTCACTGATATAAGGTGCTCCCTGATTGTAAAGCACTTGTACAGCAAAAGTAATAATTGAAATTCTGTGCATTATTTGAACAACTTAAGTGTCCATTTACTTCTGATTATATGTGCCCTGTAATATCACAATTCAATTTAAATGGCCTAAAAATAACAAAAAAGCATGAGATGTACAATGGAATAAACTGTGCTAGCAACCAACATTAATGGTTTTCATTTGCCGTCATCAATATTAAAAAATCTAAGCTGTTAATCCTAAAAATCTTTGTTTTTGTTCTGGGCATACAAATACATTTAATCTTTATGCAAATCTTGGTGTTCATTCAGCATTACATTTTGAAATATAGCATTTCAAATTGTATAATATTCTGGATGCATTTTTTTCAGAACTGTCACAAAAATTGATGTTTTTAATGTCATATTTTCTAAGTTTTCAGATATGATATAAAAATTAGAGGTGATATCTAGAGATGTTTGAAGTAAACGTGAATGATAGTAATGGTAGCATCTACAAATGCATTTTACTGCTTGTAAAAAAAATTATGGCTGACATATTGTTGCCCTGAAGAAAGACACCAACATGACAGCTGAAGTTTTCTCATAACTTATTTTGTGTAGCAACTCGGTCATGAAAACTGCTTAGAAGCTTTAGTTTCCAGGCACGCAAAATTTTTTTTTCTGCCTGTTCTACTTATAACCCGCCTTTTTCCCACGCGATTCCAGACAGACAGTTTTGCAACATAATTTGATGAAAAGTAGTAATTCTGTTGTTGAGTAGTTCAGTTAGCTCTGGTGCACAGACACAAAATTTATTTTTAAGCAGTTAAAACAATGTTTCAGAAATGAGCGCAGCAAATGAGCAAAACATTGGTTTACTCGTTTTGATCGACCAATGAATTCTCGAAACATACGTCATAAGAAATGTATGGAAATCTGAAGGAGAATTTACATATCAATCCTGCAATATAAATGTAATTAAAGTTGTACAAAGTAAGAATTGCAGGAATCGAGCAGTAGGCTTATAAAAACAACCTCATGAATCTTACCTTTCTATTACAGTTAGTGCTTGAAGTTTCGCTCCAGTTAATTGGCCACAACCATCTCTGACTTTCGTTTCGTGGCAAATTTTTCTCTGTTCTTTTCCTGGAATACAGCTGTCTAGTGCATGGGTCAGGGCACAAAACCCATTGTTTGCAACAACTTCCACCCTTGCAGTGTTTTCAAGGGCAGTCAATAAGAAAAGAAATCTCAAATCAAAATACTTCACATTGGTGTCTAAGCGGTCGATTTCGAACCATTTCTTGACCCTTGCAATGATCGCTTCGATACATCTGTTTTTAAAACAGTGTTGACGAACTATTGAGCTGTGGTAAACTATATTACACAAACATTTGAGGGCTTCCATTACTACATTGCTGTTAGCAATAACTCTTTCTAGATCGGCATCTCTACTTTCTTCGTTTTCGACATGAGCCGTTCTTTGCTTGACTTCGTTTGAACAACTCTTCGTCGCTTTCGATCCTTCGCTTGTAAGCTCGGCAAGCGACAAGAGAACAAAGGTTGACTGTTCAGCATTAAGACATCCCAAACCATCTTTGTCCCGGCTTAAAATCCGCAACGCAGACAGAGCGTCTGCTTTGAACTGAAGTCCGAGGTCTTGTCTTGTCAACTCCGTAAGAACAACATCAATAATTTTCTTCCTGACGCTAATATCTATGTGGAAGAAGCTGAATGTCTTCTCGTTCTCAGAACAAAATCGTTGAAGTGCCTTCACGGCGTTTGGTTCGTTTTGAGAGTCCAAATTTTCGAGAACAGAAATGTAATTCTCCATTATTTCTGTACACGGACAATCTGAAGAGAAGGCCTGGCCACCAAGCAGACGTCAACGCAGCCAGGTTACTAAGCTCAGTGTCTTTGGCGGTGAAAATCAGTGAAAATATTGGAAAAGTTTTCTGGAAAACTGTTGAAAATGTCTGATACTTGGACGGAAATTCAAGAACACAAGCGCCGTCAAGATAGCCTGCGTGATCGTCTTCAGCGACGAAGAAAAGAACGCCAAGGAATCGGTGTACAAGACAGCGATTTATCAGGTTTGTATGTCCCTCTGTACTATATATAAGCATAAAGCGATGGGAAATTATTAAGCTTACAAGCTTACACTCTTTGTACAGAATGTAAGGTTAAGCTTGTTTTTTGTATTTTAAATTTTGTGTTTTGATGGTAGCAATGAGCAAAATTTTAAGCTATCATGAAAAGGTTATCAAATGTGCAGGCATGTAAAATGTTGACAACACTTTTTATAAAATGTTTATTTGTTATAATATATATATATAGTAATTTTATCTCTGGGTTACCTCCCCATTTTTTTTTTTTTCCTTTGTTTTTAAATTTTTTTGGGGCGTTTTCCCCCCTCTTTTCTGACCCCCCGGTTTTTTCCCGTTTTTGGTGTGTGGGCTTTTTTCTCCCTTCTTTTCCCCCCCCCCCTTGTTTGCATATAACATGCTCTCTGATTGGCCAGGGTGCATTCTATGACACCTTTTGCCAAACTTCGAATTCTATGCCATTCAAAGACAAAAGAAGTTGCCTGGTTGCTGGCTTAAACATGCCAGTTTGCTCCTGAGGATACGATTATATGCCAGTTATGCCAAAAAATGTTTGAATTCATGCCAAAGGTCTTCAGCATATCTCCATAAAATGCAGCCTGGCTGATTGGATGTCTGGCTGTTTCATATGAGGCTCTGTGAATACAGTTCCGAACAACTAAGCAGTTACTTAAGTTGCTCAGCAGTTTTATCAGTAAAGTTATTATCCCGGGGGGGGGGGGGGTACTCCGGCTTGTAAATGACGGGGATGTTCGAGGGTTTTTTTGGGGGTGAAATTTTGGGGGGGGGTTTTTGGGGGGGGGAAATTTTTTTTTTTTTTTTTTTGTGTGTCTATTTTTATATGGGGTTTTTTTTTTTGGTATAAAAAAAAAAAAGGGTTCGGCCTTGGAGTATTTATAGTATGATGAATAATAAAAACACGAGCATTCAATTTTTTATGATTTTCTTTGTGTTATATTATTGCCCCTACTGGCAATTTAGGGGTAATTTGACAAGGGATTTTTTTGGGGGTATTTTTCTTGTCCAGGGATTTTTTTGGGTAATGTTGGAAGACTTAGGGATTTTTTCGGGTCCTGAGTTTTGCCTCCATTCGATCATCCCCGTCATTTACAAGCTGGAGTACCCCCCCTGGGGTTATTATAAGTCCTGAAGGAAAATAATTTTGAAAACCAATAACGATTTGAAAAGAAAAATTAGAAAATAGAACGACGTTTCGATGACACCATGTCATCATTATCAAGTTAAAATTATAATACAGAGTTCAGGCTTATATAGTGATCTAGGGTGTTATAATATATTAGCATATTCAGTTTTAAATAAACAGTTTAGCACGCACAGAATCTGATTGCGTGTTAAGATTCGCCTTTGTTTTTCTAATAAAGAGCATTTTGTAAATTAAGCAGTCCAAACTTACAACTTCGTGCGGCATTTCTTTAAAACAGAAACTGGTCTTGTACATTGTAGACTTGCAGCTTGTGGTCTTCTTTTAAGTGTTGGCCAAGTTCAGCGGTGCGTTGAAAAAGATGCCGGAATGTGAACCCAACATAATCTGCATCACACAGATTACATGAGAATTTGTAGACAACGCAATGCTGATTTATAAGGGAAGGCTTGGCTTCTACCACTTTGATGTCATCCATAATTTTCCTGCTTGTAAACACTGGCTGCAGGTCACTTCCGATTTTCTTGTTAAGGTCATTAAGGTTTCGCCATAAAGCGTCAGCCGATTTCTGGTTTTTAAACGGCAAAACAATTCTGATGGGCTTATCTTGCTGGATTTCTTTCGGTGGTCTTGCTTGATCTTGTGTGCGGATAAAGCTGCTGATGGTTGATTCAATTAAGCGAGTGTGATTCTTTATTTTGAGAAACATTGATCTTAAGTTGTTGCATTCATTGGCAAGAACACCTGGGGAGGATGAGAGATGTTGTGCAAGAATTAACATTGTTTTCAGGAGTGAGTTTTTGTACTTATTATCAATGTGACTTTGATAGTGCAGTAAGAGACCTTTGTTTGTTGCTTTTCTGTGGACGCGTGTTACTAGCCGATTTCCTGTAATTTCAATTTTCTTGAAACCGACACGGTTTAGAAGTGTTTACTAGAACCTATTTAACTGTTTGTGAATGTGATTATATGAGGAAGTGCTGCACGCTGTGCGAGGTTCACCCTGTTTACCCTTTACTTTTGAGACAGTCCATTTCATGCCAAAATACATACCAGCAGTAACTGTTTTGCCAATGAAACCAATGAAACCATATCATTTTGGTAATGCTCCACTTTTGGGAGTGTTTCCAAAAGGACGAGGTTTCAATATTGGCCTTGATTGGTGCCATGTAAATTAAAGGTGTAACTGCATTGAAAGCGACACGGTTACAAATGAAACTATGTTAGCGTAAAGAGTGCCTTAATGACAGATTCTGAAATGACAGCTTCAAGCTTAGCAGAATTTGTATGATATCAGTGGGTGACTGGAAATTTCTGAAGCTTGAATTGTCTCTGTTATACTGACAGGTACAGCAACACCTCCACCAGAAAATGTCACACCTACCCTGACAGAAGAGACTTCAACCACAAACAAACAAGCAGAGAAAGTTGTCAAAGTAGATCCACTGCTTGAGAACAAGCTACTTGAGTATCTGTGTAATCCTTCATTAACTTTTCCTGTTGATTCTGTGCAACTGACAAGTTCTCTTTCATCTAAGGTATGTAGTATCAGCTTATTGACTTAGTCGGAAGGCCATTTGGGAAAATGTTTTGCTTGAGGTCAAGTTGTATGTGAAAAGTTCAGCGACGTCCATGTAAAATGACCAAGAGTAACACATTTTTCCATACAGCCTGAGCTAACTTCATATAAGTTAATATTAATCATTTTTATTACACCACTGTTATCAAGCTTAATTTTGTTGAAAAAAGTTAGGAAATGTATTCCAGGTTGGTGCATTGCATTTGCTAAATGAATAGACCTTATCGCCCTTTTGGATGCCATCTTGATGGTGTATACAACTTAGCTGGGCTAGAATTATATTAAAGCATTCACTTACATTTTTAATTTTCCATGCTTTTTTTTTCAAGAACAGCCTAAACCCACTGAACCAGAACATAAATATGGAGAAAAAATGTAGACAAATGTATAGAAAATTTAAAATGTAAAAATTGGAGAATACGATCCTTTCCTTAGTATCGTAACTTCATGCTTCATAAATTGTGCAGAATCTATTTTTTGAAAAAATTATTTGCATATAGATTCCCATACAAACACTGTAAATTCTGATGGCGTTGCCTGCCCATCAGGATGGCGTTCAAAACCGCCACAAGGTCTATTGTTAGTATGCATGGAAAAAAACAGCTTTTTCTGCACTTACTCATGTCAACCCATCCAGCCATGTACACATGGCAGGTTAGGACTAATAATAATAATAATAATTTAATAATAATAATAATAATAATAATAATAATAATAATAATAATAATAATAATAATAATAATAACAACAACAACAACAACAACAACAACAATAATAATAATAATAATAATAATAATAATAAAAATTTTTATAGCGCCTATCCAGGCCTGCTCTAGGCGCTTTACAAATCTATAAAAAATTTGTTAAAATTAGCTGAATAAATCTTAAAAATTAAAAATGTACATTAAAAGTAATAAAAAGTAAAAACCGCTAAGAGTAATAAGTTTTTTTTAAAAGATAAGTTTTGAGTTTGGATTTAAAAGAACTTAAATTGTCACATGAGTGGATAAAAAGAGATAGACTGTTCCAGAGTTCAGGCGACGAAACAGCAAAAGCTCGAGACCCATACGACTTAAGGTGGAATTTGACAGGGTTAAGGCGTGAAGAGTGAGTGCTAAGGGCTAAAAAGAGAGACTAAGGGCTAAAACATTCCCCAGTCTTAACTTTCGATGCTTTTAAATCCAACTTAGTGACAGGCAGATATCAGGTCATATGCATGTGTTTGTAAGAGTTTGATAGTTTTGTCTTTTAAAGATGGGTTTGTATAATCTATTTTACTTTGCACTTTTTGCCAAACAGACTGACGATAGTATTCCCCATGACGCTGTGGAGAGCTTGCTACAGAAGTTTGCCATTCAGGACTTTATAAGGTTTGTTATTATTCAACAAATGCACGCCCTACCCATATAATTATGGTCAGAATGGTATTATCTGTCATCCGTACATAACAGATATCCTGTGTTATTATTCAACAAATGCGTGTGCTGCCCATTTACGGTCAAAATGTTAACATTTCCTGTCATCTGTACATAACAGATATCCTGCGAGATACGTAGGTTGCGAACATTCGTCTGAAGTCTTGTAAAGCACTGCATAATTACAGTTTTTCTATCTGCAAAATGTGTTTTGTTGACAATTTGTTGAATAATTAAACAGTTATCCTGCTCAATCTTGCAGAATATCGTCTGATTTTAGCCGACTGGGCCTAACAGCCTAAGTATCAGGGCATAATTTTCACGTGATTTCACAGGATAATTGTTAAATATATTGCAAAGCGCTGCATAACCACCATTTTTCTAGCTGCCAAATGTGTTTTGTTTTGGCTGAGAATAAAGTTGAGATGTTCTTTTTTCCAGTATTAAACATGGGACATCCCCAGATGGAAAGCCTTGTACAATAGTTACAGCAAAGGACCATTTAAAGGTATTTGTGAATTATAAGTAGGTTCTATTCATGTTAAAGATCGCTGTGTTGCTTAAATCTGAGAGGTTAATTACAAAGTACCTGTAGTAATTACCCGGTATGAGGTTGAATATGTTTGGTACAGAGTTAACACTGAAGATGAGCAACTAACTAACCAGGCACCTAAGGCAGACAAGTACGGTTCACAATTTGCTGAGTTTTTTGGGTATCTCTCCCCTTGCCTCCTGTTAGCCAACCTGCTTTAGTTGTACCTCTTTTATGTGAAATTGTTACAGTAAAGAATCAAATTTATGCCTGATGCAACCACATTTACTTCCAATAGGGTGATACCAATCAATCACAAAGCCAACACACTTTTTATGGTGAAAGTAAATTTTTTGCTTGGTTAAATCATTAATTTTGTTCATTTTTCTCTTGTCACATTCGTATGTGATCGTTATGTTGCCTTTATAAACAGGGATTGACTGTAAAATAAATTTATGACCTATGAAATCCTAATTTCTAGAACCTTTAAAGTGAATGACAATTCTTTTGAGAAATGGGGCGGGCAGGGAGATTTGACAAAATTAATATGGGTTCAAGAAATACCGATTTCACTCCATTACAGTGAAATTCTCACATTATCGTGCAGGAAAAATAAAAATCTCCTTATCAAACTGCTCACACTGGCAAGTTTATTATTTAATTATCTCATATTTATTTTTATTTGTTTTTCTTTAGTTAGATGCTGTTCGTAGAGACCTTTCTTCAAAAGGTGTGTTTAAGTACAAACTTGTCTAACCTCTCAACTTAATTTTTTTGTACTGTAGCCTCATTAAAAATAATCATTTAATCCAAGTTCTCTTTGCATTGGTATTTTTCGGCAGTTAAATTAAATTTTTTAAAATCACATTATAACTGACTTTCCCAAGTTTCATAGTCATTGCATCAAAGCTGAAAAAAAAAAGTTATGATGCAGATTTTGAGATGGACGAGTGTGCCCAACTTTTAGTGTGCCCAGAATAACTACGGAGTAACCTTAATTATTTTTTGTATTGGAGGCTTAAGATTTATTTTTGGTAACAATTTCATTTCTTTTGTAACCCTTTTAGTAACAAATATTATTAGTATAATTTCAGAGGTGATTATAAGAATTGAAGCATTCTGATTGGTCGAGAAGCTCGGCTTATGAGGCTATATTTACGCCGCGCGAGGTGATTATAGCTTTGTAGGCTTGTTTACTTAGCCACGCCACCTTTGACATCCAGGCAAGTAAACATGGCCGCTTTTGCTGAATGAAAATTTCTTTGATTTGAAAGAAACCAGTCCAAGTCCTGGATATTTTAAACACTGGGAATTTTTCAAATTAACTTCCAACTGAAGGCTTTTGGACCGAAAATATTTTCAAGAGATTGTTCTCAAGGCATTAGAAATGATCGTAAACACGGCGGTTTTGGCGATTGATGAGAAACTCAGTCGGATCGATTGAGAAAACATTATTTAGTTCTCTTCTCACCGGAGCTACTCATTTTTGAGAGGATTCCCACATTTGCTTAGAAGTCATCAACAATCATTCAAAGGTAACGGACATCGATCTTTCTCATAGTGTTTGTTTTGTTCCGTTTTATTGCTTTAACTAAATAAATTCTGATTGTAATCGATGAATTAAACTGGTTTACACCGTATGCAAGCGAACACTTGTGTTTGCTGTTTTCTTGTTTGCTATCATTATTTTTTTAAGTTCTTGATGATCACCTCTAAAAATTATACTAAAACAATTATTCGCCTTAGGCTCAGTGATTATTGTTGAATAATCACTTCGCCTTCGGCGAATAATTGTTAAATATTAAGCATGTTGGCTGATTAACTTTGTTACAGGAGACAAATCAACATCAAAGAAAAGAAAGAGAGAAAAGTGAGTCACAAGAAATACCAGATTAAATTAAAAATACTTTTAGCTGTAAGTTGTGGTTTAAATTTTTCTTTGGTTTAAAATTTTTTAAACCAGTTTAATTTTTATTTTTTATTCTCTCATGTTCATTACCATAAACTAAAATGAAGAAAAGTACCTTATTACATGAAATTTTCGTGACACTTTAATTTCGCAATTTTCGCGATTTTGAAAATAAGTGTCGCGAACATAAGATGATGCGAAAATTAAGTGATCATTATGTCCAAGAAAAGATGAAATTAAAGTGTCACAAAATATCCAATCTTTGAAATCGCAAAACAAACGTGTCGTGTAAATTTTTATGTAGTAAGGTAATAATCAAACTGGTTTAAAAAATTTTAAACAAAAAGATACATTTAAACCACAACATGCCCAGCCACAAGTTTGGCAGCTTTTTTGGTATCTTTTTATTGTATTTACATGTACCCATATATTTTACTCATCCTGAAAATTTTGTTGCATACCAAAGCTAAAAGATAACCATCTTCTTGTTGCCTTTCTGCTTGCTTTAAGTATTGATGGAAGACGAAATTACCGATACTGTATTTACTGGATCTTAGGAGATCAAAAGGCGGAGATTTAGTTCTTATATTAATTATATTCATATAATTATTATAAATAGCAAAGGACCTGATACTCTCAACATACTGGTAAAAAACTATTTTTAAGTTACTGGATGGCTGAGGTATGCCAATACCTTTCTCTGTTGAAGAGTGAATAATAACAGTCTGCATTGACTTTGGTTTTAGTGATTCTAGCAGTGCAGTATCGTCACCAGCCCCAGCAGAAGTGAAACCAAGACTTGAATCAGTTGATGACATTGAGGTACAGGTTTTTTTGTCCATAAATATCTATATCGAGTCTCTCTTTTGTTTTAAAATATATGGGATGAATGCCAAAAGTGAGAAGAATTTTTCAGCAGCTAGTTCACGATTTGTGTGTGCACCACTCCCTGCTTACATATTGCACACACTATATTTTTGTGTTGGACCTGGGCACAGATTTCAGGCAAAAGAGAGGCTGCTTGTATTTTGCTAAAGCACACATGTAATTCTAGCACTTGTTTGGTTACCTGTAAACTAACCCAAAAGTGCAATCAACTATCAATTATTTACCCCGGGGGGGGGGGGGGGCTCTTTGGGGTTTTTTGGGTGGGGAAAATTTTGAAATTTTTTTTTTTTTTTGTTTTTTTTTCCCCCCCTGCCCCCCCATATTTACATTGTACTTGGTGTAGATTTATTGTAATTTTACTTGTTCTATAAATAATATTTGTGATGTTGCAGTGCCAGATGTTTGCTTTAGACAACTTAACCAGCTGATGCAGCTGTATGTTTATTATTTGTATTACCAGATCCTCTGAGTGTTGTGTTCTTGTTATGTTTCAGAGTCTTTTATCAATGCCAACTATGAAAGAGATGGAAGTAAGTCATGATGCGCCGTGCAATTTTAAGTTACTTTCACATGATATCTTTACAACAAGCCTTATTTGAACTTGTATATTTGTAATGTACATGTTCTTGAATATTGTCAAAGTGTTGCAATGTAGTGAAAAAAAAAAACACACACACACACACAGACATACATACAAGTCTTTCTTGGATCTCTCTTGTTATATTCCTTTGCAAGAGTAGTAGCATTGGTCTCTGGATCAAGTGATGCAGGTCTGATCACTGCCAGGGTCATTCTGGGCACTTAATTCTCACAGTGGCTTTCTCTACCCAGGAGTTTAAATGAGTATGTGTGAATTGTTAGTGCAACCAACAATTCACCACAACCAGGGTCTAGAAATACATGTACTTTAAGCTGTTTGATGCTATGGCAACTACGATAATCTCTGGCATTGTAGGCCAGTTAGCCCATGTGTCACTTTAACTGAATTACCTTTGAAGGGTTTGCACTTCTTGTCTTGTTTAGAATAAAAAAGTTGGCCAAGAAATTTTGGATCTACTTAATGTCCCATCACACAAGGTGAGTAAAGGCAGCATTTGTTTCAATAAAATATTGGATATTATGACATAATGTTGGTACGTGTACAGTGTATGTGCCACCCAAAGGATCTTATTTTTGAGCTGGCGGTTGGGGAAATTCCCCTTTCTTGCTCGCCAGCTTTCCTCTCAAATCTCTCCTCGACCTGAGAGCATCTTCACAAGCTATGTTTTTTTTAATTTTAGGAGCAATCCACAGTTGAGAAATTCAAGTCTCAAGGAGGAGCATTTGTTCATGAGTTTTGTGATCATGGCACAAGAGGAGATTGTCGAAAGAATAATCCACAGGGTCAACCTTGTAGGAAGGTAAGGAGGAATACAAAGTGTGATATTTTTTCTGGGTTGCAGCCTGCAGTGTTTTCTTCAAACATTATCTTCATCTTTCCCTAGGTCCACTTCAGAAAAATCATCCAAAAGCATACAGATGGTAAGGTCTATAATTTGTGCTGTGTTATTGAAATAGTTTGAGCAAAAACAGTTCAAATTTATCATAAAAAATAATCCCAGATTTAAGAGCAATGATGTACATTACATGATACATTTTCTCTCAATGTAAATCAAATTAATTATTGTGATAAGAACAAAGATGGTAGGTTTTAATCTGAGTCATACAGTAGTAATAAACTACAGTATTCAGTTTATTGCTAGCATGGGACAGAGAAAAAAAATTCTGCAGATGTATGCTTCCGGGAGGAGTCCAGCTTATGCAGGGCTCAAAATAATTGTCAGAAAGTTGCCGGTCATGTTGTCCGGCCAAACAGGTTTTAGCTCGGTCGCGTGCCGTTTCTGACCGGTCAAAATATTGATAATAGCAAAACTGCCACTCGTTTCTTCTGTTCGTTAAATAGTCTTTGTTTGCGTGGCATAAAACCCCCGGCTATTTCTTCACTGTTTTGGCTGCAATGTTTATGATAAGATCGCTTCTTAATGCCGTTCTGGTCATCAGTTATCATTTTTAAATCCATGTACGTGACCGGTCAAAATGACCGACAAACTGAAACTTTGTCCGGACAAATTGTTATCTTGACCAGTCATTATCCGTTGACTGGCCGTTATTTTGAGCCCTGTTATGACTTTACACACACCAAGCAAGTGTAGGTGGTAGACCATGGATCCAACTTACAAAAGGGTCTCAGAATTTTTTTTTGCCCCACACTAGTGACAACTTGAATGTAGTAACTTATAAAGTCAATTACCCGTATGTTAGAATTTTGAATTTTGCATTAGCATGTAGTAATGTGTGTGGCAATGTAAGGTAAAATGTAGAAAAGCTGCTGGCAAACAAGATCTTAATGTAGTGGAATTGTTTTGTTTACTCAGAATCTCTTGGAGACTGCTCATTTCTCAACACATGCTTTCACATGGATACATGCAAAGTAAGGAAACAAATGACTTGTGCTTTGGAATAACCACAGAGTAACCAAATATGTAGACTGTCCACAGCCTCTCGATTTTTCAACGCAAAAAAGGGAGGGGGCCCCCACCCCCGCCCCCCATGTGGACAGTCTACCAAATAATTTATGTACAGTATTGGATTTCGTCCAATAGCATTATAATACGTAGTGAGAGTCTAGTTAATCATTACCTGGGCGTATCGCATGCTTGCGTGAGGACCCAAGTTCTGTAATCACATCGTAGCAGATCTTAGCTTAGCAGCGTTTTATTTTTACCAGCGTCAATTTTTTTATGATGCCTCCTAAAAGGAAGGATAGCAAGAAATCGCAAAAGCCTTCTACTCCTGAAAGCAGTTGGCTTTCAAATTCTGTTGTTCAAACGACATTCCAGAGCAGTTTTAGTGTCTCCTCTAAGCATTCTTGCATTCTCACATTACTCTGTTTGTTTTTTTTCTTTCTGTCAGTATGTTCATTATGAAGTTGATTACAGTGATGTGGAGATGAACAAGGAAGAGAAAGAAAAAGACAAGAAAAAGGAGGAAAAGGTACAAAAAATTGTTCAACAGACTGAAAACTATATACATTAAAATTGAATGCTCATTTACAGTCAGGCTTGTGTATTATAATCTTATTCATTTTCAGTGCCATCTTTGCCAAGTGTAGCACTTTTAAAATTCTGATTCTAATTCTCGGATAAGACAGCGCTGCTAGCGCTGGCTATAAATCCGGATGTTTTCTCACTAATTCTGATCAGCTTGTGTACTTATTTTTCTGACTGACCAGCAATGCCCACTGGATTCTTTTCTTTTATTGTTGTCATTGTAAAAACTTGATTCCCAACATTGAAGTTGAACGCTGGAAAAGTCGTAATTTCTTCCATAAATTTATTTTCTATGGCAGACATCTCTGACAAAAACTGCAGAAGAAGAAAACCGAGTGATACTCTATCCACCTCAGGTATGGAGGACACACTGTGGTGTGTTACATGCACTGTAAGAACATTTCAAAGTATTTGTTGGTCTGCTGACCAGCCCTATTGCGGCTTTGAATGCACTATGCTAGGCAAATAATTTGACATTGGGATACTAAAATAAAAAACCTTTTTCGGCTCGTTATTGAAACTTTATTCAGTAAGCAAGGTTTTTTGCTGAAGTATTTATAAACCGTATTAATAAAGTCACTTTTAATGTTTGTTGAACTTTGATGCTAGCGGGATGTAAGACATGATTTGTTGCTTTGCTGACCGTATCCATTGCGTGTGGCGTATTTTTATTGCCCATAACTTAGGTACAACTAATCAAAATACATCCAGAAAAGCGGTTATCTTTGCTCTCAACTCTTAATTCCTGGTTTTCATTTTAATTTGAAAGGCTCTTTTAAGTCCTTTTAATACCTTAGAGTCAGTTTTTCACATCCTTTTCTATACTCCAACTCGTGAAATTTCTACCCTTTGCATAACTCCAGCCTGAGAATGGTCCCCTGTTCGGGTGCAGCCACCCTGTATCGTCCACTCTAGAGCATACTCTCTTGGGAAAGTTAAGAAGCAATAACTAGCCTCAAATGGTGCAAAACACTGGTGTGTCATAAGATATTCAAAAAATACATTAATAATTCATAAAGAAAATACAAAGGAAATTAATGTTTATTGAGTTTCTCTATATCTGATAAAGACACGGCTAAATTTTAAGTCCAATTTTGTTGGCCAAAATTATCCAAAACCTAAATATCAGTGCAAAAATTAAAAGATGTACATCTGAGGTTTTTGAAGCCGTTCAATAAACACGCAGTTCGTGCTTCATCAAGTCAAGTTTTCAACTTGATAATAAAAGCATGTTCGTTCATTGAACATTACGTAATGTTTAATAAATGAGCAGCAGTGTTTTATTAAGTTTAAAACACGAGGCGCAGCCGAGTGTTTTAGACTTGATAAAACACGAACTGTGAATTTATTGAACGGCTTAAAAATCTTCTGATGTAGATCAACTCATTCTTGCACTAATATTTAGATTTGGGGTTATTTTGGCCTAGAAAATTGGACGTAAAGTTTAGCCGTGTCTTTATCAGATATAAAGACACTCATTAAACATTAATTTCTTTTGTATTTTCTTTATGAATTATTAATGAGTTTTTTAAATAGTTTTGCCTATACGTGTTTGTAATACGTTTTTTTCAGTGGATTCAATGTGACATGAGAAACTTTGACATGAATGTGCTGGGCAAGTTCTCTGTGGTAATGGCCGATCCACCATGGGACATTCATATGGAGGTATATTTATTTAAAGGTTTTTGACTATCAATTAAAATATGTATGACAATCAGTAAAAGAGAACTCGTATTGATAGAGTGAAATGGTTTCACACAAAAAATAACTCTTTCCTTGCTGTGTTTCCATTCTCGACCCCAGAGCTCTTGTCTTTTGCACGTGACTGAAGGCGACAAGAGAGCTCTTTTCGCCTTCATGCGCAAAAGAGAAGTGCTCTGGCATCGAGAATGGATGTGTTCTCTAATCTTTCTACATCTTACTAAGCTTTCTAATGTGTTATCGATGTGTTTTACAGATTTAACTCTTCTGGGATATTGGTGACGTGTTACAGTCCGACCTCTATTAAGCGGCCACCTATTAAGCGTCCACCCTCCATTAAGCGGCCACTTTTCGAAGTCCTGAGGGTGGCCACTTAATAGGTGGCCGCTTAATAGAGGTCGGACTGTATTTATGTAATTATATTAATAACACTTTTGTGCTGTTTTGTTTTATTTGTCAGTTACCTTATGGTACAATGTCAGATGATGAAATGCGTAAGCTGGATGTTCCTTCTCTTCAAGATGAGGGTTACATATTCCTTTGGGTGACTGGGCGGTGAGGATGAGTTTTTTTTTCATATCTAAAGCCTTATTTGTATGTCATTTGCTTGGTGAAAAAAAAACCAGTTACAATTGTGCCTTTGCAAACGGATGCGCGCAAGGCTCTACAAGCACTTATGTTCCTGGTCAACATATGTCTTTGGTTTCATTCTTTAGTTCGTTTATCTTAAAACGCGGCGGGGGTTGGGGGGGGGGGGCATCTTAAAAACTACAAGATTTAACTGACAGAGTTGCTTTAAATAAACTAAGCCTGGTGGTTAATTTGTCTCGAATTTAAAAGTTATTATTTTATCTTTTAAAGCAATATTACATTTTCAAAAAACATTTACTCCCTGAGGCATTTCATTAAGCAAGCAACTCGTAACAAGTCAAGCGTTTTCAACTTGTCTTTTTTTCTCTCTTCAGTGCAATGGAGTTAGGTCGAGAATGTTTAAAACTTTGGGGGTAAGTACAACAAAATTGCCATATTGTTATTTTGGTCTGATTAGCATTTGTTAACCAACAGATTCCTCTGTCTAGTTAGGGCTTTTGTGTGTCTACTGTCCCTTAATTCTTCGATATATTTTCTTACCATTTTTCTTTTTTAAATAGCTAAACAAAACATTGGGGCTAAATTTTGAATCCCGCTTTCTTTACTGCTGTTTAAGCTGAAGTATACTTTACGTAAGCTTCGCTGTTGATTTTCAGAATCAGATTACCTTATTATAGGAAATAAACGCTTGTGTTAATTAAGGTATTTGAAATTAACGCGACTTAAATTAACGCGAATTGAAGAAAAAATTGCTTCCCGATAAAGGAAATTTCAAAATGAAGGAAATTAACGCGACAAAACATAGGAGAAAAGAACTTGTTGAGACAACGTATAACAGGAACAAGTTTACTTCAACACAAAGGAATCTGACCGCCTCGAGCGTTCTTCACAGTTTTAGTGATCCGGCAGATTTCCACCCTGATGAAATTATGCCTTTTCCTAAGAGTCAAGACGTGTGTACTGTATCGACAAAATTGGGGCCAAAATAATGGAAATTAAGGTCATGGAAATTAACGCTCCACTTAATTAAGGGCGCGGAAATTAACGTCAACAAAAATTAACGCGACTTAAATTAACGCGAATTTTTGAAATTCGCGTTAATTTCATGAAGCGTTAATTTCCTATAATAAGGTAAGTATCAAAGAAAATTGCCCCTGATGTAGCCGCCAATTGACAAGTTCAATTTTTGAATTATATCCAATGCAGATTGTGTTTGCTAAATACTTTGTGTAGAAGAAGACATCTGTTTACGAACTTGCCATTAGGTTGTTTATGTCGAAACGACTGCTTTATTGATCAGTTATCCGACTTAGCCATCAGTTAGAATTTTGTGAAGATTCGTGAAAAAGGGAATTAAACTGTAAAATCATTTTTTTTGAAGTTGTTGCACAAACATTCTTTTAGCTATAATAATAAGTTGATTTGTTCTGTTTAACAGTTACGCGCGGTGTGATGAGTTAATCTGGGTGAAAACAAACCAACTACAGCGGCTAATAAGAACGGGAAGGACTGGTCACTGGCTTAATCACGGAAAGGAACACTGTTTGGTGAGAATAGCGCCTGAAGATGTGTGGGTGAAAATCGCTTGATCGCTTATATCTGTTTGGTATTTTCCAAAAAAAACGCATTTTTTCAGTTCCATGGCTCTGGTTAAGTTCATAATTTTTGTTTTAAACTTAAATTTCTTTCCACTCACTCACTTTTTTTCGATAAAAACACTAAGCGCTTTCATTGTTTTGTTCAGGACCTTGAGATGATGTTATTTGCTCATGTTTTGGCAACATATTATTGCCAAATATGAAACGAATTTATTTTTATAAGGCATTGTCGCAAAAAGTTCACGGACACTTTTTCTTCAGATTTTTTCTGATTGTCCCTGCTTAGCATGTTATTCACCGAGCTTCACATTGACAAACATTTCATTTCATTTTTTTTTTTTTTAAAAAAAAGATAAGATAAAATTTTATTGAACACTCCTAAAGAGGTTTTTCAGTGAACAATACATGAAGTTGAATAAAATGTAAAATTTAAAATGTGTACACTAGTTTATATTATAAAAACAAAATAAAACGAAATAGAAAGAAAAATGAAAGAAATAAGAAAAAAATTAATTTAAAAACTCGCTGAGAAGCTTTGTCTTCAGAGCTTTCTTAAAAATTGTATGACTCTTGCATAGTTTTAAGTCTTTGTCTAAAGAGTTCCATAGCTTTACTATTCTGTAATAAAATGACTTCTGGCCAGCAGTGGTTTTGCACAGGGGAATATTCATTTCTCTTCCTCCCCATAAAAAATGTTTCGTTGTTGTTTAGGTTGGCGTAAAAGGAGATTGTAAGAATTTTAACAGAGGTCTGGACTGTGATGTTCTTGTTGCTGAGGTTTGTTTCTGTTCAGTCAATTGTCATAATCATTGTCACCTCTTCAAGTATAGTGATGTAAATCTTGTAAAAGTCACCAAAACGAATGGAAATACTCAAATAGTTGGAAACAGGGCGGTTAGTTTCTCTGGCTAGGCATGCCGTGAAAAGGAAGCCTTGTTTGCTGTTGAATAGTTGAAGTTTAACTAATTGGATATAATGGCTGATTCTTTTCTTTCAAGGTCAGACAGACAAGTCATAAACCGGATGAAATCTACGGAGTGATTGAACGACTTTCACCAGGAACAAGAAAAATAGGTAAGAAGGTATTAATTCTTTTCATTCGTAGGATGGCAATAAGTAAAGTAAAACGCTGGTGTAAAGTGCGAGAGCGCTTTGCAGGTTTAATTTTGACAATCGGCGACACTCTGAAGCACTGATTCTTTGTAAGCGTCACTTTTGTCATATTTTTGTTGGCTTCCCTTTTTTGGCCAATCAAAACGTTGCAGGTTAATTGCGTGTGAATGTTGGCTCTCTGATTGGCTCATGAATTTTGCAAAGAGTTACAGTCAAGGGTTTACAAGTTGACTCGTTCCATTTTGTGATTTACTGTTTGTCTTTTTTCAGAACTGTTTGGAAGACAGCACAATGTTCAACCAAACTGGTAAGCAGTATGTTGTTATGGAAACAAGAAACGCCAACAGCACGATGTGATACATATCATATCAGTAAAAAACGGGCAAAAAATACGCCTGGCCGCGGTCATTGTGTTGTGTTCTTGGGCAAAACGCTTTACTCTTATAGTGCCTCTCTCTACCCAGGTGTATAAATGGGTACCAGCGAACTAATTCAGGGGGGTAACCCTGCGATGGATTAGCATCCCATCCAGAGGGGAGTAGAATGATACTCGTAGTCGCTTCATGCTACAGAAATCGGGATAATCTCCGTCGTCTATGCGCCTCTAGGCTCGACACAGTCTGTGCCTTACTTATAATGAGTAACAAACTAGAAAGCACACGTTTGAAATTAGAGACTTGTAACGGTGGCTTACGTTCAAAACACGATCCATCAATTCCCGACGAATATTTCTTTTTCATCTAAAACATAACAAATTTGACCTTCGAAAGAGATTTCTGAGCTACTGTTTTAGCGTAAAAGAGCCTGTTTTCAAGGAGAAAAGTTGTCGGTCCTTGATAGGAGGGTCACCCTCCATACCGAGCCACCCGAGGGAACGAGGAACTTTTCATACATTTCTTTACAAATTTCCGGAGACCAATTTTCTCCATACAAATTAAGAGACCCTTAATAGCGATGTTTCTCTCGTCAGGATAACACTGGGCAATCAACTGGACGGCGTTCGACTGTTGGATCCAGAAGTGACAGCACGCTTCAAAAAACGCTATCCTGACGGAAACGTCCTTAAACCAACCACTACTAAAGCGTGACACACTGATGAACTACTAAAGCGTGACACACTGATGATGTAGCTGTAAGGAAAGGTTATGGGTCGAGTTCTAATAAACAGAACCTAATGCCCAGTGAAACAGGAGAAAACGGCTTGGATTTCCTCGGCGTCTCGAGCATTTTAGATTACAAGTACATCACCGAGCAAAGTTTTCACGGCCAGCAGAACGACAAACAATAAAGATGACCAGTTTTTGTGTCCCAAACTTCCTTTTTACTCTGATATTAAACAAGAAACCTTGCTCAGTTGTGTGCGTCTTTTGATTGTTAAATATTGGCAGTAACAACTTGTAAAGTCACCCTTGTGTAGTTTTCTTCCAGTGTCTTGTTCGTACTCCCCCAAACACTTTCGTCGCTTATGTTTTCTTCTAAGTTCTGTATAATTTTTCTTCCTCCAACCCAAAAAGTCTCCAGTATGCACAGCGGCCAGTTTTCTTGTCCCGCCCGTGCGCCGATCATACATCCCTATAAGGGCAACCTCGTTTCCAGGGCTTCTTTTCTTTTCCTCCCAAGTCATCTTGACTTGAAAGACCAAGTCATCTTGACTTGAAAGAAAAAGGAGAGAGGCCCTGGGAACAAGATTGCTACAAGGGTCGGTTGCTACACTGATTTTTAGAAGAATTTTCCAAAGTGAATGTAACTGTGAAAGAAAAGCAACAGAAAAAGGTAATGAAAAACAAAAACTCACGTGGAAAAATACAACCTTATCGCGTACGTTTACCGCTTTCATCCGAAAACTTTCATTTATGTAGTTTTTTATATACAGTACTTCTTTTTGTCCATCAGTCCCAGTGCTGATATTAGATAAGACTAGACGTGACCATGGTCACTGAGCGATAAGCACGCGTGGGCGCGCGTGCAAAAACAATCGTCACGCGCGTGAATCTTAATTAGTTAACAATTAGGCATTGTGACGTCATAGAAGCACGTTAGTTTATTGTCCGTGCGCAGATCTTATTCTTCACCACACACGGAGCTTTTGTAACATGGATGCTAGTAAAATTGAGAAAACTACTGCAGAAAGAGAGTTTCAGCAGTATCTGCACGGATACCCTGGGGAACCAGAATGGCTGACAGCATTGCTGTACGGGAAGAAAACTGACACAAAGCCGGAAGTAACAGAAATGGAACAGGTTAGTAAATATGATAAAATTAAATGAAGTTTGTCGAAAAAAAAAATGTACAACGCCGTAAATTGTTTGATAAGTATTTTAAAACTTAATATATTTTGAGGGAAAACCAAATCAATTGACAACTGGAAAATTGGCCGGTGATTAAACTAACCTGATCCTAATAAAGCTTGGTAACCAATCCCGCACTGCTGTTTAAAACTGGATGACGAAAAATTGTTCGCAATTGTACTTGTTTACAATTGTTTGCAACTGCAATCTTCGAGCCCTTACTTAAATTGGATGAATGGAGAAACTAATGTTACGGTTACGGCTACCGTTAAGGGCCGGACATGTTGTATAATAATATGAGTGGGCCATGTTCAAGTGTACGACTTCTCCCTTATAGAAGCCAAAGATGAACTTACTGCTTTCGTTTGCTCTTCATGTAACTTGTTACGACTGATACTGCTGTTTTGGTTGTGTGATTCTTAACTCAGAACTTGCTTGCCACGCCAAAAGTCGCAACGTGTGGTAACATTGATTGCAATAGCGAGGTGCGCGAGGTCTAAAAATAGAATGCAAATGAATATAACCCCACGAGGCTAAAAAACATCAGCGTGGTCTGAGAGAAAAAGAAGGAATCTAGGCGAAGTTTTCGTTTTATGTAAGTTTCTAAGGAATACTGGCTGCTTTAGAAAGTGTTTTAGGAAAATCGTCCGCCATTTCGGTTTGTTTGTCCGAGTCTTGTCTGAGTTGTGACGTCACTCCCGCGCTTCGCCATTGTTGCTGCGTGTCGGGTCCTTTACTGTTGCTATGACTTTTGCCGTACAAGAAACAAACAAAACTTTAAAACTTAATTTCAGAAAAACATTGTTCTCAACTGTCGCATTAAGCAATGTGTGCAATGTGTGGTAACATCGACTGCATTGTTGCTGCATGTCGGGTCTTTTACTGTTGCTATGACTTTTGCCGTACAAGAAACAAACAACAAAACTTTAAAACTAAATTTTACAAAAGCATTGTACTCGACTGTTGCATTTAACACAACACTCTATTCAGAGAGAGTACTGGTACGATTTTGTTGCCTCAACAGATGTTGGTTAGTCTACGTATTCATGTTCGAATTCTTTACGAAAAACAGAAGATCCTGGCAAAAAAGCTCGAAAACTGGGAACATATAGCTGAGAATAGAAGTGGCTATATGGAAGAAAAAGACAACGAAATTCGTCAAATGATACAGCAGATTAATGATCTAAACCGGCAGCTTAAAGTGGAGCATTTGCGGTTAAATCTCTGCCTCAAAGACGCCAAACATACTTTTGAGAAAGAGAAACTAGAACTGGAGAACGAAATGGAGAAAGCAACTGTATTGCATGAAAACGAGAAAAGAAGATTGAAAAAAGTGCTGTTTGAGAGCAAGCAGGAAATATTCCAGCTTAAGAATCGCTTAGAAGAGAGCGTGCAGGAAACAGCTAACGTGACGGAGAATTTTAAGAACTTCTACGAGGACTATCTCAAACTGGAAGAAGATCTATGCATCATTGAGCAGCATTTAATACCAGTACAAAAACAGTTTCAAGAGCTAGCAAAAGCCTTGAATATGGAACCTGAAGAATTGCACTACAAGCTTGATGAGTTGAAGAAAGCTCTAAGCAAAAGTGAAAATGCTAAAAATCTAAAAGAGGTGTTAGTGATGACATTGGTGGGTGAGGATAAAGACGAAGTGACACCTAAAGACAGTCACATGGCGTCCTCTTCCGGGGGGAGCAGTGGATCAGCTAGCTTCAGTGATCCCCAAGTAAAGCCGGGTTCTTCAAGCGACTTTGAGCAAAGTGACCCCTCCTGTCCGTTCAGCCAGAAATTTTTCCCAGAGCAGTTGGACAATTCAGTGCACAACGAAGCTGAGAAAAAAGATAAGAGGGAAAAGGGAAAAGCAGTATTGTCTAAGCTTGGCTTCAAGATTCCCAAGTTTCCTCTCAGAAAGAGGAAAACCAGGTAAGTGTTATGTTGCATTTATTGAGTTGAAACAGAAAACAAATACTCTTAAACTGGATAAAACAAGATGTCCGCCATCAATCTACCGTACGGAAAAAGATGACGACTGCTTCATTTACCCATAATTCTTAGTGCACGAAAATTGTAAACACGCACATTAAAGTTCTAAAAACTTTAAACCTGGCAAACGCAATGATGTTAGTACAGGGACAATTTCTCAAAAATGTCGCTTTCTTTGTAGCCGTTGGATGTGTTAGGTCCGCAAGGTATATTGTAAAATGAACAGCGGCTATCTATTTCCGTACGGTTTATTTGTACTTGTTTCCCCCATCGACATGTACTGTGTTATGTTGTGAAGCGCACAGGGAAGACAACAATCCGTCGGAAAATGAAGATTATATCGCGCCATTGTCACTTCCTTGCGTGTTCAGTTTAGCACAGAAAATCAGGGAAGGCATGGTTACGTTTTAGTTATTTGTTTTATTAAGTTCTCTATTCTAAAACAGAACATTTCTTTTCTTTTGCTTTTTCAGAAACTAACAAGTGTTGTCCTGCCTACGTCACAACCTCTTTTTTATTATTTTTCTTTGTCCTTTCTCATACATCTCTGTGTCGTATTTTGTAGTGTTCTTGTGATATAAGACCATATTTTATGTACAGTATTTCTTCCTCATGTATTAAATAGTGATTTCCACAAGATATTCCCTGATAAACGAATAAATATGAGCAAACGAAGCAGTATTGTCGCCAACTTTGATGCCAAGTGACAAAAAGCCGTGTTACTTTTCATTCACATGTTGAACAGCGGCCTACAGTATAATTCAAGTGCCCAGATCCAAGATCCACCAAAACATCGGTTCGAAGCAACCAAAGTTATTTGGTTATGGGATCAATAGTATCCTCCTGAACCCCGCTTGAGTATGAGCAGTCTCAAAAAATACAGTCAGAAACACTGACAGATATGGGCTGGAGAACAGTTTACACTATGCGACGCGGATAGAATCTATACGCAAAAATCATCTTTTCCGGATCTCTTCTCGTCAAACCGAAAATCGTACTGAATAGTTCGTGGTATGCCCGCCCCCCGTTTTAGTCTGCAGTCTGCGTTCAGAAGGCCGTCTCCTCTTTCCTTTGCTCGCTTATATATAACACTTAAATCGATACAAATGACTTTATTTAACCGGGGTAAAAAATGCATTACTGGTGACCCAGTAGTTAATATGATAGCCATCTTAGCAAGAAGAAAAAAATTAACATAGATTACAGAATGAAAAAAAACACGAAAGCAGCTTATCAGTTCAATTCCACCCCTCAACTTTCATCAGTCAAATCTTTCGCCAGTCATCTCAACTGTCTAGACTGAATATTCAAGAGATCCAATTTTTACGGAAGAAATCGACATCGAATTGTCATATGAACCCTGTCCAACCATGTATGAACCTCCTTTAACGGGTAAAAACAATTGCTTTGGAACTGGCCTCAGATTCAGATATCGAGAAAGAGGTCATTTGCTAAGCGACATAATCTTGATATAAGCCGGCTAACAGCTTAACAACTGTACATGCATTGGCCATAATTGACGTAACACGGTAGGCTAACTTTGGCCGAGTACCAAATGTGGATAAAGCGATGGTACAAAAAGCGCTTCAAGAAGGCTTTATGCATAGAATTTGTTGAGCTCCGGAAACTTTTAACAAAGATATTTACACTCAGTTCTCCGGGGTCAGGTTAAACATATGTTTTTATTCAAGATTTAGTTTGGATACGTTCACTTGTAATGTTACTTACAACTACCAACTGTACACTGTAACTATAAGGTGCATAAACCTCTCTTATTGAAGGTATGTTTTGCTCTGGAGGATATAAAAATGTACTAAATTGTCTGTATCTTGCTGTTTTAAAATGGAATCTCTTGGTTTAAAACAATAGCAGTAAGTCCCAAGTACTGTTACTTTCACTACCGTCAACTTCGGATTGTGGTCTTTATATTGGGATATTAGGCACCATTACTTTTAATGATTGTCCACTAAAAAATTCACCAATTCACCGTGGTATGGCGTCAAGCATAGGAATCATCATCATTATATATAGGAATCAGGCTATTTAAACAGCTGAGTCAATAAAATTGAAATATTAACTGAATAAACACTACTTTTTGATCCTCACTAAAATAAACAATGAGGGCCTCTGTCTAAAGTTCTTATGTTGATAGTGTTCTATTTTGTAAAAAGTCTGTTTACACTGCATGCATTGCTAATGTATTCAGATTTTCAACGCTGCAGACGTACGTCACTAAAGTTTATGATTAAAAATCTTGTAGCCTCATGCTTCTTGCTGCTTGCCCAAAGAAACATCAGCGTTGGACAGTGTTGTCTTTTCCAAGTCATGCTTTTGTCCAATCAAGACATTCCATGACATTTTACAGGATCTGTCTTACTTGAAGTGACTTTAGGTACTAAACTCTCCATATCTACCAGATAAAATAACATTGATGTTAGCGCACACTGTTTGGTTTACCATTGTGTTTATATTTAAACGTTCCAATGGTATCACGTGGTATTTCGTTACCTTACTGAAGATGAGCACCGTAGTGCATGCGGTGCGAGAAAATAAGGTTGATGATAGTTTATTTTACACTGCAGTGGAACCCTGTTTAACCGATCATTTCGGGCCATAAAAACTTGGCCGTATTAACAGGGTGGTTGTATTAAAGGTGTTGGATCAAACCGTGGTATTGATAATAATCCTTAACAAATGATCTCACGACATGTATATTGTAGTACAATGAACACAACCAAGTGAGCAACTAGCTTATGTGCCCTGGCCTGTATATTTTTCAGTCCACTCGTATTTTTAAGATGGAAAAAGGAAAAATAATTAAGGTTGAAACACTTCAAAATGAAATAGCTATACAAAGCAAGTACCCTTTCGCGACGAGATCACGGTTCATCTAGCAAATGAGAACTTGGGAGACTTATAGAAGTAAGCTAGGTGACGGGCAAATGCACAGTGGTGTGTACATGTATAGTTAAGGGCTAGTGCGTTTATTTAGGAATGAACGAAAATTGGTGCAGTTCTCTCTTATGAAATGGTAGAATTTTATTTTAACCATTAAGGTTAATCAATGAGGTGGCACATAACAATCTGTTGGTCCTATGACCTAAAATACTTAAAATACATGAAAACTTAAACTTGGTCAAATGGTGCATTATTATGTTTCAGCAAGGAAACAACATCACAATGCAACTGGACGCATAAGGGTTGTGGGATGGTTTGCTCGTGGTTCTAAGTTTCCTAGTTGCTTGCAAAAAACGAGAATGTTTTACTCGTGTCCAACCGTGTGGTCTCGTTAACTTATTCCAGTCACAGCATTTGTATTTGACTATTACTGTTATACCTGTTTGTAGAGGGGTCGTCGTCTCCAACATTCTTAATAACAGCCTTCTCTTCCTGAAGTTCAAAAAGAATAATTTATATAATTATATTATTATAATTATAATTTATAATATTTATAAAAGTTTTCTAACTCGATGCTCGATAAAGAAGTAAACGAAGTTAGGAAAACAGTACAGTGGACAAATTTATTTCGGTCTAGGGTAACAAGTCTAGATAATGATCATCAACAACATTTTTATCGCGCAAATTTCATGTAAACATGATCAAATGCGCCTTTACAAACAAACAAAAAACAAATTAAACATGACATCTTAAATCCCAACTGGAAGGAGGCTGACCAAAGCGTTGTGGAGTTGACTTTGGGACTACCAAACACAAATCAAGCTAGTGTTAGACAGGAGTATTTAAACCTGGACCTCCGGATTACACGTCCAGCGCCAGATGCCAGTTTTGTGCTGCACTAGAAGTCGATGCCCGTGTGAGTTAAACACAAAACAACCCCAGGAGTATCACGCGTTAAAACTACCGAACATTTCGATAGCGTATTATAAATGAAAAAATCGCATAAAGGGAAAGTTATTGACAATTACGGTACTAGCTATGTATTGTCTAAGCTTTGCAAATTGCCATCACCGGAATTCAACTTTGATGGAAATCGCTCCTTGATCAGTGCATTATAATTCAAAAGTTATTTGTCCAATACTAATATGTACCTTTTCGACTGGACTCGCTATCTTTCTCTGTTTTGATTGTGTTCCTGTTGTCTTGTCCTCAGTTGTCTCCTCATCGTCTTCGAAAAGGGTCCAAGAGTATAGGGGAAGCATAGAGAGGGTATGTCCTGTTTATAACATGTTGGAGGGAAAAAAACAGAGGTCGTGAAAACGTGCTGGTGGCTTTGAAACAAAAAGGCACCTTTAATATAAAATAAAACACCTGTTTGCCTCTTGTAAAGTCAAAATCTACTTTGATTCAATTTGTGTTGCAATCGGGGAGATTTGTTTGATTTATTTTCAAAAATATAAACTGCTCTTCGGTGGGAAGGTTCATGTCTTCCGCTAAGCCATTCAAAAAGATAACAATGAGACTACAAGCGCGAGTTACTATAAAGATACCACAAATGATACTGAACAGTCAGAAAACTACAATTTTAAGCATTTAAAAGCAAAAATCAATAATACATTTTTTCTTTTAAGGACGACACACCCACGATCGTGGTCTACCAGCGAGTAGTCAGCGAGAGAACCAATCGTAATTCTTGGTTTTGCAATAAAATACGATTATTGTCTACTAAGATAAATTGTCAAAAACTCTGGCACGATAAGGAGAATTTGACTGGCTCTTTACATTCAGATTCATTAGCGTGCACCACACGTGGCAATGATGTCTAAAATCATTGAGTACATACAGCACATCCACACGGAATGAAAACCCCCAAATTGAAATAAAAATAAATTGTATGGAAATGAAATAATAATTATACATGCATCCATCATATACTTTATCAAGAATGAATAAGGAGCTGATTACCCGTGAACAACCAATCAGAAATCTACGACTGCTGTGTAAGTATAAAGGTAAACAACAATTCTTAGGAGAACTGTAGTAGTTTGCATTTGAATATGGGTGGTTACCGTAACATATCTTCACGCAGGAAAATAAATAATTTTATGTAGCTTGTGTCTCAATCGTCTCCAAGCTTCCAGTGAGGGATTACGTCATTGCGTCTTACATGAAAGTAAGGAAACCTGGGGTCTAGTTCGATCTTCGTTGAAACACATCTCAGCATGGCGTATTCCATTTTTACCTCCCTCCACTTCCCGTATTATATTTTACCGAAAGTGAGGCAGGTTTTCGCCACCTGTGCTGGGTTATTTTCTTGTTTGTTTTTCTAATGTAATCTTTAAATGATTGTTTTGAAATAAAACGGCAACACCGGTGGCCAAAATAGCCCAAATGGGAATGTCTGCTTTTGTCTAAGCAAACGGAGTTCAACCAAAGCAACACACATGCCTGAACAATAAGTATGTTTTACATCAGTCAATTGAAACCCCGGCCCCCGACCCCCGACCCCCGGGACTTACCGGGGAATTTAACATTTACCAGGTGTTAAAACCCGGCTTATTTCCCCTAGGTGCCAAGATGTCTGTTAAAAGCCCCGCATAGCGGGGGCATCCAAACCACATAAAGAAACAATTTAAGCGCGACTTTCAGAAAAAACCGGGAAAATATCTTGGTTTCGTCACAGAAGTTGAAAATCTATTTTTTAATTTATTGTCCATATATAGCTATAAGGTAGGAAAGAAACCTGATGTAGTTTACTTCCGTAAAATCCCCAGCCGTCGTCCCCGCTTCAGGTGATCACGTGCTGTTAAATAACCACTACACGCCCCGGTCTACTCACATTTTGTTAAATCCACCGCCCACCGGGGCCAACACGTCGTTAAAAGTGCGTTAAATCCCGGCTTTGAACGCGTTAAATTCCCGGTAAGTCCCGGGGGTCGGGGGTCCGGGGTTTCAATTGACTGAATAATTAATTATGATGATTAATTGATTATTTTAGACCAAAATATATGACAATCGATTTCTACACAGTTTCAGAGACTGGAACTTTGAAATCTGTACCTATTTCATCTAAAGCGGTGTTTCTTCGTAGTTTTTTCAATCTATTGATGGTTTTTTTCTAACTTTTTCTTCCAAAGGCTTCATAAAACCTTTTATTACATTAACTCCGTTTAAGAATACATTAAATATAGTAACATACGACGAGAAAAAAATAAGCCAGAAGGTGCGTCATTTGCTTATATACTATTGACATACTCTACTCAAAAGGTAAAACCTACAACAAAACCTGGTACTGAAACATTTCCTAAACCCTATCCTTTGTCGTGTTACATACCTGTAAAGCTTTGATATGGGTCTTCTTCCCACGAGCTTCCTTCCTTGCTCATTCTTGATTTAAGTCTTTCTGTTGATAGTTAAAGAAAAAAAAACAATATTAATTTGGTTATCCAAAGTGAAATGTTTTGACTCACTGAAACAACTATTAACATCAAGTTTATTCTTTCCACGCGTGGCAACGATGACTAAAATCTGATTCAATATTTGTTGCAATCGGGAGTATTTGTTTGATTTATTTTGACATATCTACAAACTTGTTGGGTATCACAAAACTACTCCTCAGTGACCTCGGTGGGAGGGTTCCGTTCAAAAAATTAACAAAGAGACTACAAGCGCAACTTACTATAAAGATACCACAAAGGATACAACAGTCAGAAAACTACAATTGTTTAAAAAATCAACGATACACTTTCACTTTTAAGGGCGACAGACTCGCGATCGTGGTCTATCAGCGAGTAGTCAACGAGAGAACCAATCATATTTTTAGGTTCTGCAACAAAATATGATGACTGTTTGCTTAGATAGTTTTCAAATATTCTGCCACGATAAGGAGGATTTTTTTGTACGACTGGCTCTTTACATTCAGATTTATTAGCGTACACCGTTTTTACCACACATGGCAATGATGTCTAAAATCATTGAGTACATACAGCACATCCACACGGAAAGAAAAAACCCAAATTGAAACAAAAATAAAATTTTTGCAAATGAAATAATGATTATCCATGGATCCATCTGATCTACTTTATCAAGAATGAATAAGGACTGCTGATGACCCGTGAACAACGAACCAATCAGAAAGCTACAATTTGCACAGTTTTAAAGACCGGAACTTTGAAATCTGTACCTATTTCATCTAAAGCGGTTTTTTTCGTAGTTTTTAAAATCTTTTGACAGTTTGAGTGAGCAAGACGGATGCCTGATGGCTTAATGGTAAGCACAGTCTCATCCGGTTGGTCGGTATATTCGGAAAATCGCTTACCATTATGCAACGGTCACAACAACCGGATTTCTTCCTCCAAATGGCAAGCACCCATTGTTTTCTCATATATCCAGGAGCGTTCACTGTATGTGCAAACCGTCTTCGTATCGATTTGATGTAAAACATCGAAGCTACGTTTGCTATGTGCTATATTAGCTGCGGTTACACGAGGTCATTTTACCGGAAAATTAACAGTTAATTTTTCCCTGGAAAAATTAACTAGGACTTCATGCATTTACTTGGGTAACTAATGGATTAAGTCTCGAGGGAGGTTATAAATATTGATGATCTAAAGAGAATTGTGCTTTTCTCTCTTTTAGTTAAGCTTTTGTGGCGACGCTTAGCCTTCGCGCATGTAGTGGTTTATTTTTTAAACCGAATAAGAAAGCTTCTACACCATAACGGATGCGTTGTTAAATCATTTGTCTGCTACGTTTCAGACATAGGGCTCGTTTCAAAGCGTTCCGTTCAAGTTCAAAACTCACACCTAAGGACAAAAGGAATCCATTTTCATCGATCTTTCCGACGCAAAATTCATGAAAATGGTGCGCCTGCCGTATGATTAATTCGTTGAACAAGCTCTACACATGCATTTGGTCCATAACTCGACTTCTCATTGGTAGACTTACCTGGGGTACCTGAACGCCCCTAAAACAAACCAAGGGTTTTACCTGGGAAAATTATGATTATTCTCAGTCACTTAACTTGATAAATTTACCTTGCTAAATTTACCCGAGGTGAAATCTGTTACACGTGGAAAACCTAGTTTCCCCAGTGAAAACCTTGTATTTCCCTAGGCAAAATTGCCACGTGTAACCTGACCCATCAGTGCCGTAGCAGGGTTAAAGATATTAGGCAGTTTAAGATACGCTACGGCGAGGTGCTACTACGGCTACCGTAACCGAAAAGGTCTGGGGAGAGTACGTCTCGGCAGTCCGCCAAATTTAGTGTAAAAGCAAGGCGAAATACAAAGAAACATAGGTTAAGGAGTTGAATAACACTTTCATTTAGTTTTCCACAGCCGAATGGCTTCGCTCAAAAAATATATAGTTGTTGTTTGCTTTGCTAGGACTAACAGAATAGTTCTGAGCGAGAGATTATTTCTACAGCAGCAATACACAACAACACAACGACAATTAAAATCGATGAAATGTTTAATTTTAAAAATACGAATATCGCAAAGAATACCGAGTTATGAACTGAAATATACCAGTACTCACCGAAGCAAAATGGTAGCGGATACTTATACAGCTATAGTACATCTCCACTAAACTGTGAAGGCAAAAAAATCGCACGCTCAACACGAGTACTTTTCTTGTCCATACCGACACTTGCACCGAACGAATTCGTCAAATTCAAGATAAGACTTTTTAAGCTTATGAGCGACAAACGCGACAATTGTTCGACTACAATTAAATTCAATGGATACAGTATTCGTTGGAACTCTTAAAATGCTGAGAAACCCGTCGAAAAAGGACAGAGAAGCGAATAAAATCCGACGTACTACCACTGCGGCAAAACCTCCCGACTCACGTAGTCAGATTTCACTCTACGGCTGGACGTGACTGACTGACATGCGCAGTATCTTATATTTGGAAAATTTCCAGCCTTCTGCGAGCAGTCTCCAGCAATTTTTAACTCACCACATTTGGGCCTCGTAACACTGATGCCAGACTTGGGGCCGGTAAATCAGGTCCTTCTCGCGTGGTATTTATGTTTGAATACCCGATTCCCTCTATAGCGCGCGCCTGCAGGGAATCACGGTAGTTGTATTCATCAAACCATGCTCGAGACTCAGCAACGATACACGTTGCCGAGTCTCGAGCATGGTTTGATGAATACAACTACCGTGATTCCCTGCAGGCGCGCGCTATAGAGGGAATCGGGCATTCGTAGATCTGGATTTTCCTACTGCCTGTATTCCAGATGCCTGAGATATTTCTTCTAAGCCTGCCTGTTCTTCGCGGTTTTCAATCTCTGATGCTTCAGGATCGGGTCTCACCCATTTAAGGAGTGTGCTTTGCTTAAGAGCCTCTTGATTTTTCTTTGCTGAAGCCATAATATTTCATGCTTTATCGAGCCGAAAATTGAATGTTTTCGAAAAGGAGCAGGAAGAGCTTGGCCGCTGACCAAACGTGCCTGTCTAAATTATTGGCTCAATTCACAGCGGTCAGACGCAAAAATCAAACGCACTTCCGGGTTTTGCTCCCTCAAATTGTGTTTTTATTTAAGATTTTATTTAAAGGCGGAATGTGCAAGACTTTTGTGGGAAAGCGTTATAACTATAGCACTAGGAAAACAGAATTAGGTTAACCGGACTATTAATTACACTTACGGAATCCAACAGTATTCTAAAATTGTTACTGCGCTTCTTTTGAATTGAATATTTTAATTTTGAGTTCACAAATTTGTTTTTTTTTTTTTTTTGGGGGGGGGGGGGGCGGCCCCCGGCCCCTCCCCATGTTACGGCACTGCCCATGTAGGTACCTAGGGTGGTGTAAGCGTAGAAATAACGACCAAGGAGTTAAAGTTAGGAAATTGATTTTCTTCCAGCACATTGTAAATGCTTCCCAAGAGACTTCTCTTGATGTGCCAGCTTTTGTAAATATAAATATTCACAGTACTTTTTAAAATTTCCGTGCAATTAAATACACATGTATGCAAAAAAACTTGCTCTTGCCCAGAACAAAAAAACCTTTCAAAAAAAGAGATGCTTCTTGATTTCATCTGTGTAGTACTTTTGGAGAATCGACGTTCGAGCGTGTTTATCGAGGGTGGCATTTAATAGCTCTGTGGCCCAACTAAGATGTCGATAATATATAACAATTGAATTATCTATTAAAAACTATTAAAAAAATCTGTACTTGAAAAAACCTTGAACAACCTTGCGGTTCTTATTTTAAAAACTGTTCGCTATTTTCTTGGTTTTTTAGGGATTTTTTTTCTCAATGCTCATCATTTGATTAAGTGAAACTCAAAAACAAAAAAAAGGGCGGGGGCGTGTTCGTTCGCTTCTTATACTTAAATAATTCTGGGAGGAGAGAGGCACTGTAGGAGTTACATGTCCTGCCCAAGAACATGCACAACACACTTGGGTCTTGCCAGTGCTTTAAAGTGTATATGACAGATTTTGTTTTATTTGCCTGATCAAATCTACGTGGTGTGCTGATGCGAACATCGAAAAAAGAAATTCGAAGTCTCGTTTTTTTCACCGCGTTTTCGACCTAAAACACGCAATATTTTTGGGGAGCTGGGTCTAGACCGGCCATGACGTCAAAGCAGAATAGACCCACTTCCCCAATGTGCGCGGTTTTGGACCCAACCGGAAGTGAAATTTCACGATTTTAGAGCGCGAAAACGCGGTGAAAAAAAGAGATTTCGAATTTCTTTTTTCGATGTTCCCATCGGCATTCCACGTACATTCGATCAGGCAAATAAAAAAAACTGTGTCATATACACTTTAACACAGACTGCATCTTGCGGGGTTTAGCGCACGAATCATTAATTTAACATTGAAGAAAATACCGGGGGGTCTCCCATATGGAAGGGATGGAGATGCTTTTTTGACCCCTAAAAGAGACCATTTACCATGCCTGATCAGTCTAGACCGCCAACACAGTGTGACAGCGTTTTTATTTCTTTATGTGTAATCCTAAACTGACGAGACCTCGATGACTAAAAAATATTGGCGTTCTGTCCTGAACACCCAAAGTGAGACATTTGAAACCTTGATTTAAACCTCTAAGCGAGATGAGTGGCATCCCCGTCCCTTTCATTTGGAAGTCCCCTCCCCCGGAGAAAATAATTACCATGAATGTAACAAAACTGGTCTGCCAAGTCTTGTCGCTGTACAAGTTTATGTTGTAAAGCATCCCCCAAGGCCTGGTATGTCGCTGCAGAACCTTTGTCTTGTTTCCAGTGCTTTAACATGTGATATCCCTTTTCAGACAATCGGTCATGAGCTTCATGTATTTCTTGAAGCTTTGGATCATTGATGCCTAGCCGACGCCCAAGTTTTTTCCAGTTTTCTTTAATTTTTTCACCCAATTCTTCCAGTTCATCGTCCATTGGTGTGCCTTGTTTTACTACAAAGAGAAATGATTTTGTAGTTAAGGTGGTGTCAATACTTTGTTCAGAATCTTTGGAGTTATACCCAACTGCCTGAAAGTTTCGCAGATTGCACTCGAAGATTGCAAAACCGTGAGAATGTTTTTCTCAGGCTCGTGTGATTTCTTACTCTTATTAAATCCACAACATTTGTATTTGCCTATTTGACCATTTCATTTTTTTTCCAATTTATAGTCCTTTCACCGACTACCAAAAGATTCTGACAAAGCCTACAAACCTAGTTAAAGTATTTACGCATTCAAATTTGGTCACCTTACTTCAATTTCATTTAAAATTTTCTTGGGTTCGTTTCGCAGCAAGTTTCAAATTCGCCTCTTATTTCGCTTTGAATAGGACAAAGGTGGAGCGTTCTGTCTTTAGATTGTGGCTAAAAAGAAAGTTGTCTTACTTCAAGGCGTTTCCAGCTTGTTTTGCTTAATAATTTCCAATCAATTTCGCGCGTGTCGTACACAACTACTAAGAACAACAACAAATTTCAACAATTCTTTCTTCATCTGTCGCTTCCTTTGGCACTGTCTTACTTGCATATAACTGTGAATGCATGTGAACTGCATTTAGTGGATTTCTTGTTTGGTTTTGATTTGTTTGTTAAATTTCGGCTTTTAATTGAGTTTTTTATCCTGAAAAGTAAAAATAATTCACGATGCTCGTTTTTGTATGTGCGCGCGGAAGAAAATTTAGTGGTGAACAATAAAGACAATAGAGTGTTTCTGTCTCGGAACTATCGTTCTGATAGTTGCCCCTTGGAAATTTGATTTTCTTAAAACTAGCATATTTGCCCTCGAAGCTTCGCTACTCGGGCTAATATTTGTTTTAAGAACATCAAATTTCCGCGGGGCAACTATCAGCCGATAGTTCCTCGACAGAAACACTCTATTGTTAAAATAGAAAACTCGGGCTCGTAGTCTTATTGTTAACTAGAAGCTCTTAGAGCTTAAAACTGCGCTGGTCACGTGACCACCCTAGTGGAGCCATGTGGGGGAAATAAAAAATTCACGCTTCCCCCATCGCCATAACCCGCGTTGAACAATGTTGCGACTGACAAACAAAATGGTAAGAAAATACCTTGTGTGACATTTCATGGTTGACTAGTTCCATCTGCAAATAATTATTTTTCTTATATGCTAATGCTGGCCAAATTTAATTCCCACGATCCTGATCCGTGAAGCCAACAAATCTGTTAAATTAGCACCCAGTGTTGTATCAAATTCCTGTTTAAACATTGAATAACTCGCTCCAAAAAATGGAATATTGAAGCAAATAATTGAAAATCAAATTTGAGAAGAAGACTAGAGCTGGTTTTAACTAAATGAGAATTTTTCGGGCGAAAGTTTACAACTACTGTCCCTGGGTCTGCAAGATCAATTCATAAGAACGTCTGGCTTCACGCCAGGATTGGAACGTAAGTCTCCGCGAGAATTTCGACAGTATTCCTTATCGTAGTAGTTTGCACTTGTACATCGGTGATAACCGTAACATATCTTCGCGGGGATTTCGAAGGGTCTTTAAAGACATATTTAAATCTGAACCTACTTCATCTAAAGAGGTGTTTTTGATCTATTTTAACATTTATTCCGTTTAAGAATAAATTAAATATAGCAAACATACGATGAAAAAAGATAAATAAGCAAGGATGTATGTCATTTGCTTTTATAAACATACTCTATTCCATGCCAAAAAGGTAAAAACCACAACAACACCTGGTACTAAAACATTTCCTAAACCCTATCCTATCGGAAGGATATGCAGTAAACCTTCCTGGCGGAAGGATATGCAGTAAACAAAGTTCTCGAAAGGTGAAAAGGTGAAAAGGTGAAACGGTCGCGGATGGAAAAGGAACACTTAAGGCAGCGTATCTCTGCGACGGGACTGATGTGATCTCAGGCAAGGCAGGTTGCTTGGTAGAGGAGTTGTCAGTGGAGTGTACAAGCATGTTTAAGTATGCTGATCCGTTGTTAGAATGCGAAAGTTGTGTAGTAGAAAACGTTTGATTTTGGTGTTAAACGGGTGGTATGTTAGAACCAGAGGCGCTCTATCAACGGTTGTGTTACACTGGACTGACGCAACGCGTCAGGACGGCTGATGGTTGCTACCCGCTGTAGAGTGTTTTCAAAAAAAGAACAAGGATAACCACGTTGTGAAAAAAATGCAACCATCTTCCTGGATCTCACGAGGAGGTCATCATCGTCAGAGCAAAGTCAACGCAGGCGGAGAAACTGGCTGTATGGGATATCATGTTTGCAGTGATCAGGATGGAAAGAAGAGAAATGCAGGTAGTTGCGAGTTTCAGTGTCCTTGTAGTTGACAGAGGTTTTAATCCTTACACCAGAAACGCGTAGGTTGATGTCCAAGAAAGGTAATTATGTCTCGTTTAAAGTGGAAGTGAATTGGAGTGCTGGGTGGAAATAAAAACGAAGTTTAAGAAGACTCCGAGTTCTTCTCTCCTGCATAAAGCTGCGCCAACAATTCGTTGGGTATGTGGAGCATCAAATCCGCGAACAGTGCAGGGTTTTATACCACAACTACATAAGAGATACATATATTAAATAAATTTATCCAAGCCTAAAACCAGAACTCCCCGGTTATTTACGTTGCCCTTTGTTTAAATTTGAATTTACTGACCACAGACTCACAAAAAAATTGCACTTCAGACCGCGATCCAATGGAAAAACCGTTTCCTGGTCAGCGGTTCTTTGTTTAAATTTGAATTTACTGACCACAGACTCACAAAAAAATTGCACTTCAGACCGCGATCCAATGGAAAAACCGTTTCCTGGTCAGCGGTCCAAAAAACACGCCAACCTCAATGAGTTCTACACCTGAGCACACGATATGGTCATGTGAAACTGGTCAGCAGATACATTGTTTTGACAGCAGTCAATTGACCATAACATGAATGTCCAACATCAAACATGTAACTTGACGTTAACCTATTTCTGGGGTATGGCCGCCATGTTGGGCGATGTCGTTTTCGTTGTACGGTGCACGCACCCGCGAACCATCCCGCTGCCTTGATGACCACGCAAAATCAAATTCAAGGTTCTCCTTTGAGGTTCTCCTCATTCTGTGCATGCATGACTCTCCTATTTGTATAGTTGTAGGGCTCCGCTGTGCGGCCCTGCGGACCGCTAGGGAGCTCCGCTATCAACGACATTGTTGGCGCAGCTTTAGGCAGGAGAGAAGAACTTGAAGTCTTCTTAAAATTCGTTTCTAACTTCCACCCAGCATTCCAATTCACTTCCACCATCATCGAGATAGAACTACCTTTTTTGGACATCAACCTACGCGTTTCTGATGCTTGGATTCAAACATCTGTCCACTACAAGGACACTGACACTCAGATACGAGGCCATCCACGACCATTTCACCCGCCATTTTGGGAATTTTTTTTACTGCATATCCTTCCGCCAATGCCCCCTCTTTACATTGGTGAAACCGGACGAAGCTTGAGGAGTCGTTTCGGCGAACATTTGCAACACACAACAACACTCCTGGGTTTCCTGTGGCCCAGCATCTCAACTCCACCGGTCACAGTATTTCTGATGTTCAGGTGCGGGTTATGGTTTCATGCAATAGAAAGCAGCGTGAAACAAAAATCATTTTACAGTTGGGGACTATTCAGCCGAAAAGTCTGAATATCAACATCGGCTTCATTTGAACTGTCACTTGCATGTATGTGTGCGCCATTCTTACGCGCACGTGCTTTCATTTCCATTTGGCGTAGTTTAACGGTTTTATCCAACACTGAAGAAGGATTATACACCCGAAACGTCTGCCTTAACCAAAATTTATGACGCTTTTTATATTTTGTATTTTAAAATATTATCCTAGAAGGTAGGCAGGTAGGTAGAAAGGTAGGTAGGTAGGAAGGAAGGAAGATAGGTAGGTTGGTTGGTAGATAGATAGATACACCTGTTTTCAAAAACGTTTTCTTTAGAAAGATATATAGATAGATAGACACTTTTGCTTAGAGTTGGTGAACCATGTCATTTTTGCATGAGCCGTACGCTTGTTAACACATTTTGTTTTCTCACGTGGGTGTGTTTTTGTTAACAGTCCGGCGTTAACAAGCGTGCAGCTCATGCGAAAATGACATGGTTCACCAACTCTTAACAAAAGTGTCTATCTATCTCTATATCTTTCCAAAGAAAACGTTTTTGAAAACGGGTGTAAGTAGGTAGGTAGGTAAGTAGGTAGGTAGGTAGATAAATAACCACTCGCAACGAACAACAATACTCATTAATGATAAGCAACCCTAATGACATTAAGAACCATGAAATCATTTCCTTATGGTTTCGTAACACAGTCTACCGTAGCAACCGTATTCGTGTACGTCCTTCTCTTGACATGAAGCTGTCCAGGAGTCATAGCCACGCGTTACTGCTAGTATTCCTGATAATAAGCGGTGACATTCAAATGAACGCAGGCCCAGATACAACAATTAACTTTCCTCAAGGGCTTCAGCGGGCAACAACACGACTCTTTGGCAACTTCATAAAGTGGAAGTGACATTTATTCCTGGGGAGTTACATCAACACTTCATATCGTTGTATAAAAATAATAACATTATACCACCTGGCCTTAGGATAAATTTAACCCCACAAGTCGGTACAATGCGGGATGATTTCTTCCACAAGTGAAACGATGTTATTAATGAAACCTTAGTACAATTGATGGACATTTTAATTCAAACCCACATGACGAATTGCGTGGCGCTCAGGAATAAAACGACTACGCTGACCACCCTTACTACCAGTCTTAATAGTAATCAACTCGCTGAGGCAACGAATTGGCTGCATACTCAAAACAAGATATTAAGGGACCAAATATATACAAGAAAACAACGCAGATTTAAACAACACCTCACCATGTTCAAGAAACAGAAACAGAGCGAGAATACAACAACCACTGACATCCCTACCGTGAACAGAACCGTTACACGACCTTCGAGAGGAGGTTTAACAACAGAGACACCACCCATGAAACGGAATAAGAACTGGGCAAATAAAAATTCTCGTTTGAAAAGCCAGGATCGCAAATGCCCAACAAATCCTAAACACCGAAACAGAAAACAACCAGAACAAGCAGCTAACAAAAACACAGGCACGCAGTCGTCCTCACCGATTACATCTTCCACGGGTGGGTTCGCCACCACCAAAACCCGAGGAATTGAGTCCAGTATTAATGCTACACCAATTACACCTGCCGATATGCCACCCAAGGCCACGAGAGCAAAACAACGCAGACGTCAACACAGAGGTAGGCGCAGATTCGAGGTTAGGCCCAATATAAACAACCACAAAACCGTCGTCAATCTGTCTAATCGTGAGTTGACAGAACCCGAAGTAAACATTTTGAGTAAAGGGCTCAAATTTGTTCCCACTGCAACAAGCATCGACAAGACTGAACTAATAGCAGATGTAATAAAATGGAGCCGTCACATGCGATTAAGAGAATTCTTTGCGGAACGCAGAAAAACGTCTACAAAAAAGTCTACCATCGTGTACCACTTGATCCAACCAGCGACTTCGTGAACAAAGTTAAAGATGCAGTACAAGGTGCCCTGGCCAAGGACGTTATCGAACAGACCACCATTTTCTTGTTTTTGTTTTGGATTTTTTTCTCAATGCTCATCATTTGAATAAGTGAAACTCAAAAACAAAAAAGGGGCGGGGGCGTGTTCGTTCGCTTCTTATACTTAAATAATTCTGAGAGGAAAGAGTTAAAGTTTGGATAGCTGCCTCTTTCTGATGCAGATTTTCTGTCCAGCACTTTGTAAATGCTTCCAAAGAGACTTCTCTTGATGTGCCAGCTTTTGTAAATGTAAATATTCACAGTACTTTTCAAAATTTCCGTGCAATTAAATACACATGTATGCAAAAAACTTAGGCACTGTAGGAGTTACATGTCCTGCCCAAAAACATGCACAACACACTTGGGTCTTGCCAGTCTTGCGGGGTATAGCGCACGAATCATTAATTTAACATTGAAGAAAATACCGGGGGGTCTCCCATATGGAAGGGATGGAGATGCTTTTTTTACCCCTAAAAGAGACCATTTACCATGCCTGATCAGTCTAGACCGCCAACACAGTGTGACAGCGTTTTTATTTCTTTATGTGTAATCCTAAACTGACGAGACCTCGATGACTAAAAAATATTGGCGTTCTGTCCTGAACACCCAAAGTGAGACATTTGAAACCTTGATTTAAACCTCTAAGCGAGATGAGTGGCATCCCCGTCCCTTTCATTTGGAAGTCCCTTCCCCCGGAGAAAATAATTACCATGAATGTAACAAAACTGGTCTGCCAAGTCTTGTCGCTGTACAAGTTTATGTTGTAAAGCATCCCCCAAGGCCTGGTATGTCGCTGCAGAACCTTTGTCTTGTTTCCAGTGCTTTAACATGTGATATCCCTTTTCAGACAATTGGTCATGAGCTTCATGTATTTCTTGAAGCTTTGGATCATTGATGCCTAGCCGACGCCCAAGTTTTTTCCAGTTTCCTTTAATTTTTCCACCCAATTCTTCCAGTTCATCGTCCATTGGTGTGCCTTGTTTTACTACAAAGAGAAATGATTTTGTAGTTAAGGTGGTGTCAATACTTTGTTCAGAATCTTTGGAGTTATACCCAACTGCCTGAAAGTTTCGCAGATTGCACTCGAAGATTGCAAAACCGTGAGAATGTTTTTCTTAGGCTCGTGTGATTTCTTACTCTTATTAAATCTACAACATTTGTATTTGGCTATTACTGCAATACCTGTCTGAGCAGGAGTCGTCATCTCTTTCTGAAGATCAAATAAAAATTAAAATAATTACTAAAACATTATATGAAATTAGGATAACAGAATGACGTCAACAAATATCATCAAAAGGTAACAGTAAGCGCGGATGTTGCTGTTTTATAAGTATTGTTTTTATTTTTTCAAATGAAGTATTGTTTGAAGTTTTTCTTTGCCAGTTTTATGGTGCAAGTCGATGCCTGTGAGGCGTTATTGGTAAATTTGTTACTAAGTATATATTCTTTTAGTTTTCGCAAATTGTCTTCCCCTAAATTCTGTTAAACTTTGAAAAAAGTCGCTCTATCACTAGTGCATTACATAGCAGAAATTGTCATTCGATTTATTTTTCCTTCCTTCTCATTAGCGATAACCAACCACGTGACCTGCAAAAACTGCCAACAAATAATGATCTGCTAATGCGCATCACTGTCTGTCAGTGATTTTGCTGTAAATGATAATCTGCTCATGCGTAGTAGCTTAGCTTGTTTCCCAAAGTTGTTGGAAAAAAACAGAGACCAAAACACAAGCAAACACAGAAGCAAACAAAAAGAAGAAAAAAACAGCGAGAATACAGAAAAGGCAACGGAAATTTCCCTATTTTTTTCGGCCACACCTAAAAGAAACAAAACTGGGAGAAGACCACCTCGTATCATCGATGGCGAAGTTGTGCTTTTTTTACTTCAGCAGGACAACGCAACGCAACGTGTTCGAATGACAAAAAAGTACAGTAAAAGCCCGCATAAAAGAACACATGTTTTGAGGGTTCAGGCTGCATTGACTACCAACAGTTGAAATCAATGTGCAAGCACAACATTTTAATCAATTAATGGATTGCACAACATTTTAATCAATTAATGGATTGTTGTCAAGGCTTCTTTACAACAACACTGATGTCGATGAACATATCACTAACCTATCTTCGTACAGGCTTTCTTTCTATCAAAAGCTAGTTTTGTGTCGCGGGCTTGACTTTGCTCTCCCACAACGAGTATCGCCGATGGTAGTACAGGCAAACTTCGAAAAGGCTTACTGGAAATTGGAGCCAAAATTGAGTGAGGAAAACAAGGAACTTGCCGCTGCAACTTTGCGTTCCATTGCCCTAAACTACATAAAGCGGAAAGATCAAACACCACCAAAAGCTATGCTGAGAGCGATCAGTCAGTTGAAGAAGAGAGATGACATCATTATTACCCGTCCGGATAAAGGTTCAGGAATTGTAGTGATGGACAAAACAGATTACGTCAACCTGCTGAAAGAGGCATCCATCAACGATGAATCGAAATTCATACCTGTCCAGCTAGAAAGACCGAAAACAAGGGGAAGACCCCCAAAACATTACCACCCACTTCTTCAAAAAGAAAAGGAGTTAACCTCTATCGTCCGAAGGATCTTACCAAAACAGATCGCCGATTCAGTCGTTCAGAAAGGTTCCAGACTTGCTCACCTGTACGGACTACCAAAGACGCACAAGAAACAGCTTGCCGTGCGCCCAATATTATCAGCGACAGGAACTTACAACTATAAACTTGCAAAATGGTTGGACGAGAAGTTAAAACCACTTTCCGTAAACGCCTCTACTGTCACAGACATCTTCACTTTTGCTGAAGAAATTCAAGGCATGGAAATTAATGACCAGGACATTCTGGTGTCCTACGACGTGTCCTCGCTGTTTACGAATGTACCTGTTAATGAAACTATTGAACTCCTGGCAGAGAAAGCATTCAAGGATGATTGGTTAAACAAGGAGTACAACCTCAACATCACTAAACCTGACCTAATTGAGTTGCTTGGAATTGCCACCAAGAATCAGCTGTTTCAATTTCAGGGAAATTTGTATGAACAGGTGGACGGTGTTGCCATGGGGTCTCCGCTCGGACCTCTTATGGCCAATACTTTCATGTGCGGCATCGAAGAGCAATTAGAAATCCAAAACAAGATGCCTGCATTTTACAAGCGTTACGTCGACGATACTCTCAGCAAAATGCCTGATGCTACAGCTGCCTCTGAATTCTTATCAACACTAAACGAAATCCATCCCTCTGTCAGTTTCACAATGGAACTGGAAGACAACAACAAACTACCGTTTCTAGGAATGGAGATTATCAAAAATGGATCCCAGCTGGACACGAAGGTCTACAAGAAACCGACAGATACTGGGCTTTTATTACACTACCAAAGCCATGTTGATGTAAAGTACAAGCACTCACTACTCAAAACAATGCTGAATCGCGCATTCAAGCTTTCCTCGAACTGGCAACTTTTCCATCAAGAATGCGAACGTCTTAAGGAGACCTTTGCCAATTTACAGTATCCAGAATCCCTCGTAGAAACCACCATCCGACAATTTGTCGAGGCGAAAGTTGTAACGGGAAATGCGTGTCCTCAACAACAGCAGGTCCCTAGTCAAGGAGAAGTTCCTATTAGAATCGTTTTGCCGTACAAGGATCAAAAAGCAGCAAACTCAGTACGCAGACAACTGAGCGATCTCAGCCGAAAGATAAACACCGAGATCCGTCCAGTTTACACCAGCCGTAAGATCAAAGACACAATTAAAGTGAAGGAACAGAAACCGCCCATCGTAAACCAACAAAGCGCTGTTTATTATTATCAGTGTGATCTGTGTGATGCAGATTACGTCGGCTATTCTTGTCGACACTTGCACCAGCGCATCGAAGAACACAAAGGATCGTCTATCGGACATCACGTGAAAGAGCAACATGGAAAGGAGCCACACAACATCGAGAAGAATTTTAAGATTTTAAGAAAGTGCCAAAGCAAGCTTGACTGTTTGATTTTTGAAATGCTTTTTATTAGACTTCTGAAACCGAAACTTAACAAACAGAGTGACTCGCTCCGCGCGAAATTATTTGTTTAGATATTTTTAGGTATTTTAATGTTCCTATTCTCGTCGTCTTATTCGCTTGCTTTACGTTTTTAATTATATCTTTTACAACTATGCATGCCATTCGCACAAAGTTATTTTTTAGCCTTTTTTAGCCTTTTTATTCTTATTGTCTATTGTTTGTATGTACATATTTTAGCGCTTTTACTATATTTACACATGTAATTTTATTCTAACACCTAACTTGAAAATGACCGTCGAACGGTCGAAACGTCGTTCCAATTTTTTAGCGTTTAATTTCATTATACAATTAATGGATTGAAGTAGCCTGTATGGTACTAGGATTTCTCAAAATATGGTAATTTGTCAGTGTCTCGCAGATCAATTATTTGCCGCAGCCGAATGATTGACCTGCTTACCACTGACAAATCATGATATTTTGTTCAATCTGGTCCAGTGCATTACAATTCAAAAATTACTTGTCCAGTACTAATTTGTACCTGTTCGAATGGATACGCTACCTTTCTCTGTTTTGACTGCATTCTTTCTGTAGAACAGTTGAGAAAAATGGCAATTAAGGTATCACGGAAGGAAAATTGGCATTTTCGTTCCAAGTCAAATTGTGTGCAAACCATCAATGATAACCCCAATAAAGTATATATTTTCTGAAAGCTTATTGAATAAAGATTGTAATTTTGGATTTTGTTTTGATCATATAGACCACAATAAGCAACGTCAGCATTTTGTTTGCAATTATGATGTTGCGCAACTTAAGGTTTATTTGAGGACACATTTAAATGTGAGCCAAAACTTTTATGTGGAATTTGATCTACATATAGTGGTCTAAAAAACGGTGTCTCAGATATTTGATTTCTTGCTCCATTAATTTTTTATGAATTTTTAATCCTAAAGAAGCCCTAAAAATGCCATTTTAAAGTTTAAAAATTCATAAAAAATTAATGGAGCAAGAAAAGAAAAATATGAGACACCGTTTTTTAGATGAATATATGTAGATCAAATTCCATATAAAAGTTTTGGCTCTCATGTAAATGTGTTCTTAAATAAACCTAATGTTGCGCAACATCATAATTGCAAACAAAATGCTGACGTTGCTTATTATGGTCTATATGATCAAAACAAAATCAAAAATTACAATCCTTATTCAATAAGCTTTCAGAAAATATGTACTTTATTGGGGTTATCATTGATGGTTTGCACACAATTCGACTTGAAACGAAAACGCCAATAAAGTCAAAGATATGCTTTACAATAGGGAGTATTTGTTGGTAAATCACAAATCTTGAAAAGTCTTTGTTCTTTCACTTAACCGTCCCAAAATTTAAAATTAAGTTACAAACGAGAGTTCTCAACCAGGAGCAGTATAAGATAATTACATTTCTAATCAGTATAAGATAATTATCGGGCTCGATAATTACATTTCTAGCTTTCTGATTGCCTTTCATTTTGCTAGCGTTTTATCAAATTCTAAAAGTAATCCCTCCTAAAAATAGGGAGAAAATTCCACATTTACAACAAAAACTACTCATTTCCGCGTACAAACGCCAAACGGCAGACGGCAGAAGTTGAATTTTTTACCGTTCGCGGGAAAAATGAACGTCATGCTTAACCTCTCTTTTATCATCTCCCATCCTTTTTACCACACTTGGCAAAGATGTCCCTTAAATCGTTTAGGAAATGTAACACTTGCCCACGAAAAAGAACTGAAATGGAAATAAAATGTATGAAAATGAAACATTGGTGATCCACGCTTCCATTTGATAGACTGTTCAAGAATGAGCAACGAGCTGATAACCTGCGAACATCGTGCCATTCCGAAGACTACAAATGCTATATACGTTTTTATAATTTTTTACGTTATGACGTAGTATCCAATGCGCAGTTGATTATTACAACTATCTCGAGGGAACTCCTTTAATTATATGTTTCAGACAAAAATATAAGCTTTCGATTTCTACACAGTTTTAAAGACCGGACCTTTAAAATCCGTACCAATTTCATCTAAAGTGGTATTTGAACATATTTTCTTAAATCTAATGATGGTTTTTTTCTAACCTTTTGGGTTCGAAGGTTAATGGTACATTATATATTTAATAACATTAATAAATATATTGAACATACAATTAGAATAAAGGTGCCTCATTTGCTTTAAGAGAATTTTATTTCTCCACACCAAAGAGACATTACCTTCAACAAGATCTCGTACTAAAACAATTCCGAAACCGTCTTCTTTTTCTTGATACATACCTTTCAAGCTTGTATAGGGGCGTTGACCCCGCGAGCTTGCCCTCTTCCTCTTTGTTGGTTTACCTCTTTCTATATATAATTTACAGACAACAATTGGTTATCCAAAGAATGAAGCGTTTTGACTTTGAAACACAATAAAACAAATATTAAGGCCACATTTAATTTTCAGGAAAGCATCTTAAGTCATAAGAGCCTCCCGCGATATGTTATAGGAGATAACTGGTATCCCCGAACACCTCCTATTTTGAGACACGGGTAATGTTCTATCCTAAATGTAGACATTCTAAGTTTTAAAGACATGTCTTACTCAAAAATGGAACAAGATTGCGTGGAAGCAACGATTGCTTAGAAGGCAATCTGAAAGAAATTCAATTCAAATTAATGCACCGAGTCACAGTTGCAAAAAGACAGGTACTGTATAACTATGAAGTATAACATGCCTTTATGGTATTCAATGGTATATAGTATAATAGCATGGTATTCAACCAAACAATGATTCTATATATCGCGGAGAAAAATTACTCCATTGACTGTGGTTTAGACTTAACAAAGTTGTCCTGGTTGCTGATGTCGAGAAAGCTTTTCATCACGTGCGACTTCAACCCGACGACAGAGACGTGACAAGATTCCTTGGTTAAAAGATTTCACAAGCCCACCCTGGAAAACAATGTCCAGGTACTGAGATTTACTAGAGTCCCATTTGGAATGATATCTAGCCCATTCCTGCTGGCTGCAACAGTCAAGTATCATCTGAACAGAGAAGATACGCCAGTAGCCAAAATGATTTCAGACAACATGTACCTAGACAACATGATTGCAGGAGTTGCCACATCAAAAGAAGAAGACGAATTCTACAAAGAAGTAAAGTGCCTTTTCCAGTCCTCATCAATGAATCTCCGTAAGTGGGCATCAAACTCTGAGGATTTCCTCCAGAGCGTCCCAGAAGGTGACCGAACAAGTAAAGACACTGAACCACCTGGAACATGAACAGTGAGACAATTATTATCACTTGATCTCTCACTTTATTCATCCATTTAAGTCACCTCCAAAAGAGAAGCATTGCAGTCTTAGCAGAATTGATGATCCATTAGGTTTCTTCTCTCCAGCCACACTGAATTGAAACTGTTCGTTTAAGAACTGTGTAAACAAGAGTTACACTGGGATGAAACACTCACTGAATCACAACAGCAAGAGTGGTACAAGCTTCATTAGCCCACTGTCCTCCCTGTTCATACCTAGATACATAGGGGGAGATGAATACAAACTGTTCTGCTTCACTGATGCTTCAGTCAAGGCATATTCAGCAGCTGTATATCTGTAATCCGCGGTGGACAGAGCCGCCAATGTTAACCTGGTAATCTCCAAAGCACGTGTTGCCCCAACAAAGCAACTTAGCATTCCAAGACTGGAACTATTAGCTGTTCTTATTGAAACTAGATGCCTAAACTATGTCACTGAACAACTCCAGTTACAAGTGACCGATCGGATACAGTGGACAGACTCGCAGTGTGTGCTTCACTCGATATAAAGCCACAAACCTCTACCCGTATTTATCCAGAACAGGCTGAAAGAGATAACCTCTCACAAAGATATCAACTCACAACTCAGAACCCAGCTGACTTAGCCACCAGAGATGTTTACACAGAAGAACTTGTTAACAATCAATTGTGGTGGCATGGACCATCTTGGCTCAATGATCAAGAGACCCAGTGGCCTTTCGTGGGACTTTCAGCAGATTGACGAAAACGCATTGCAAAAGATGGCCAAACAGCCTGCTGGTCCACATAATATGTACGACACCTCAGCCCTGATTGAAATGGATTGCGAGAAAGAGCACTCTGACAAGCCAGTTGTCCCGTTTGAGATGAATGAAAACAATTATTCCTCCCTAACAAGACTTCTCAAAGTGACTGCATGGGCCTTACGATTCATTCGAAAACTTGAAATGAAGGGTACCGAAAAAGAAGAACGTAAAGCTCAGAGTTGAAGGTAATTTTGTTGGTGAGTAGACAAAATGTCAATTTCGCCAAAATCTACAAAACACTAATTTTTGTGGTTCGTTTGTTAACTGCCCTTAGAAATAAAAAAGCCCGCCCCGCAGAGATCCTTACAGATCTAGCAACAAGGTTATCTGTGTACTCTGACTGCTCAGTTTCTGGTCTGGAACCGGTGTACTTTTAGAGAAATCCAAAAAAAAGTCTAGCATGTTGTAGTCATCAACTAAAATTGCCGGAAACGTACTTAGTTAATTGACTGTTTAGTCGTTGTAAATTGAATGTAATAAAAAACCGATACATAAATGGAAACTAGAAAAATGATTTTATATTTGGTCCAAGTCTTAAGAAGTGGTGTTTTGATGGCCTCAAGAAACAGTACTTCACGTTTTGCACATTTCATGCATGGCATGTTTTGAGTGAAAAATTAGGTTTGGAGACAGCAACAAACAATGGGTGTTGCCATGACAACAATACGGTCACAACCTTAAAAAAGAGCGTTTTGTACATCCCCCTGAATATCTAACTGCATGCAAAATTTACTAAATTGTTATTAAAGTTTGGCTCATTTACTCTCTCAAAATTGTAGCAGGTCACCTTATACAAATCGGACTCCCGCTACGCACTCGTGAAATTTTGTTTATCACTCTCTGGCATGAACCTCCTTGAACATGCAATTACTTAATAATTTCTTTTTATAACATTTTGCGTTACCGTTGTTGTTACTAAAAAATGTACATCATGTGATCGATTTTGTACTTTAGCTCAACTTTCGTTTAAGACACCTCTATTAAGCGGTCAAGCGGTCAGTTGGCCACCTCCTGGGGGATGACCGCTTAGTACATGTTTCACAGTAGTTGCGTCTTGCGATTTAACACACAGAAATATTTGCTTTTGTCAGTTGTATGTTTTTTTCGGCCAGCAATACACTAGGCGATTTCATAAGCTCGTTGCAGCGACCATGATCGCCAACTAGATCAAAAGCTAATTTTGCTGCTTTCTGCTTGGGCACACGAGGCAATTTAGTCGCGGATATTTGACATGCCAATCCTGTTTTCCTTTGCTGTGATAGACTTTTTTTTTATCTCATATTCTAGAACTACAACCAGTTGACTAATCATGCAGCTAGTTAATTTCCATCACCAGCCCTTATCTCTTTCCTTTCAATCCGCTGATTCACTTCAGCCGATGAAGTTTTCCTGGTAGAATTAGCTTTTCCAATTATTTAACAGTGGCAATTGTTTTAGCATAATTCTCAGGGTGATGTCAAAAACTGCAAAATAACTGCTCGCTGTCATATGTGTAAATCAGTTTAATTCATCAATTGTGAATCAGAATTTATACTCATTAGATTAAGCAATAAAACGGAACGTAACAAACACTACAAAAAAGACAGCTATCTGGTACCTTTGTTTACATGTAATCGTTGTCGACTTCTGAGCAATCGTGCAAAACCTATTAAAATGAGTAGCTCGGTCTGAAGGGAACCGAATAATTTTTGGTCAATCGATCTGTCACTGAGTTTGTTATGGCCGCGTGCGATCAATACAAAACCACCATGTTTACGATCAATTCTAATGCCTTGAGCACCATTTCTTGGAACTATTTTCGGTCCAAAAGCCTTCGTAGTTAATTTTCAAAATTCCCACCGACTTGGGATGATTTCTTTCCAATGAACAAACATTTCATTCAGCAACTGTCCGCAATGTTTACTTGCCTGGATGTCAAAGTTGGCATGGCTTACAAACCAAGCCTTCAAATGTTGTAGTAACCTCTCGCAGGATGACCATAGCGTCTTATAGTTCACCATAAAATTTTCTCCGATTCTAATTGGTTTAAATTGATCACGTGACGCGATAGTGTTCATCCGCAGAGGGCACCATCAGCCCATAGTGCCCGTCCGAGTAAAATGCACGGACGGATAGTGCCCGCCCGTGAATTGTTTTTGCAAACAAGCAGGCCTGTAGACAAAAAAACCCAACCAACCATTTTGGCTTTCAATTGAGTTTTTTATCCTGAAAAGAAATAAAATAATTCACGATACTCGTTTTTGAATGGCCGTGCGGAAGAAAATTCAGTGGTGAACAATAAAAACGATAGAGGGTTTCTGTCTATGAACTATCGGTCTGATAGTTGCCCCTTGAAAATTTGATGTTTTTAAAACAAGCAGATTAGCCCTCGAAGCTTTGCTTCTCTTTGTTTTAAGAACATCAAATTTCCGCGGGACAACTATCAGCCATTAGCATAACCACACCCATCCTCGGAGACCCAGGGGCAGTAAGTGGGGCGAAACGAAGGAAAACCGGGCAGAAATCGTAGCGACGAAAGTTTTCAAGCACGGCACGAAGACGACGAAGTGCCCCTGGGCAACGTGTCTCTCCAGACCATTTCCAAACGGCTCTCCGAATGCAGGCTCCCGATTGGGCAGAAAAAAACCTTTGTATTATTCTGCCCAATCGGCGAGCCGTAACTTGGGAATCACTTTTGTGTGTTCTTACACGCCGTCTACTGTGTCCGCCATACTTGTGTCGTTCGTTCGCCAAAGCTCTGTATGCGAGGGAAATTTCCATTTAGCTTACATCCGATAGCCCAAAAAAAATCAGGGAATCTTTTCCGATGTCAGAGAGAAAAATATATTTCAAGATCGACGGGAAAATTTTCGTTTGGACTGATCAGAGGTATCGTAAATACTGGCTTGTTTATCGATCGCCCGCTCGATTGAGCTTGTAGGTTTCAAATATTTATTTCCTTATCCGAGCTTCTTATTTTGATAGTATCGCTATTTAAGCTATTTACAGTTCAAATAAACTTTTGTTGTTGTTGTTGTTTGTTGTAAGGCTTGTACATTTGGATTCTAGCCTTTCCTTACAATTTTCTCGGCTAACTGAAACTTTCCCGTATTGCGTGGACCGGACAAGTATGACAAACAGCCGCCAATGCATCACACCGTGAGAGGTATTTTAATGTTCTTGTACGGGCGAAGCCATAACATTTTTCTGAATTGTCAAAAGTTTAAATATTTTTCCATGTATTTTATTTTTTCCACGATCTTAAACCTGAGCAGAAATTGATTAGTGAAAATGTTTTTGGGAAGTATATATTTGCTGCATTAGCTATCGAAGAATAATAAAATATTTTTTTTTGCTGAAAGATTGACTTTTCAGATTTGCTATATATATATATAACCGGGGTTTTGTTCGTCTGCAACGCAGGCTAAGATTTGCCTAGCGATTATAGAATTGGAGTTATGTATGTCGAGGGTTTCTCCTTTGAGTTAGATTGTTAAAGATCAGATTAATTACTTTTAAATTCAGCCAAAATGTAGTTGCTGTTGTCTGTGACAAAGTTCACCCTGTAGTCCAATTTAGTTCAATTTAGATGACTTGTGTACCAAGCAAAGATACAGATAAAACTTTGCTGTTATGTAGCTCGTACACTTCATTGTGCAAGGTGACAAGAAGATAAACCGAGCCTACTGTCAAGCCGAAAATACAAGCAACATAGGTACATATGCCTGCTGTGTAGTCTTGAAATAATAATAATAATATATGTTAACAGGGTGACCCCTTCAGTCGCAGGACTGGTATCAACGGGGGCCCTGTGTAAAATAAAAAAAATAAAAAAAGAGAGAGTACGTATAAAGAAATACAAAGAAATATACAAGCCACTGGTAATTTGCATCAGTGTCATAGAAAATATTATTACACTGACTGTCAGTTGTCTTTATTTCAATACCAGTAACATCTAATTTCATTTATTTATCCAGCAGGGAAAAGGGAAGGTGCTATTTGTTACATTTTCTTGGGGTGAGTCCAGGGTGGGTAATTGGGACTTAAAGTTATGGGGATGATTGTATGGAGTCAAAACTTAAAACCCCTAAAAATCCTTAGGACTTCAAACAAAGCCCAAAGAATCCTTGAACCAAAAATAAACCCCAGAAATTTCACATGCCAAATTGTATTTCCAGGAACAGGGATTGCACTTTGCAGACTATCTATATACCCAGTTTAATACCACATGCAATGTAAAGCAACACCTTTGTTATTTATTAACTCAGCGAAAAAAAGAATCAGATGTCTACAAATCTAAACATGTAACAGATTTTAAAATGAGCAGAAAACTGTACAAATCAGTTTTCATGGGAACTTTATCGCACAAAGCTCACTACCCAGATGGTGCTGAGATGAATCCTGGGAAAGGAATGGTGTCAATGTACCACAACAGCACTTCACCCTCTATTCAAAAGCATGTGTTGCTATCACTCAAGGGTCCTGATTGGTAAAGCCAGAATTGTAATTGCAACAAATCCTCCTAGGCTTGATCATAAGGGATTGCCTCATAGCATCAACTATGAGTCTCCCTGTGATTAAATCATATGTGCAAGAATTGGGAGAGGGAGGTAGAGATGTTCATTCATCTGAGGCACTTTTATTATTTTCATGATAAGGGATACAACTTTAGCAAAGTGAACCTGTAATATTTCAGTATGTTAAGTCCACCTCTTGTAGACAAAAACAAATACTTGCTTTCTTTCAAGATACTAAGAAGTCTTTCAGAACAAAAATAATATGTTGTGATTTCTGTGCAAAAGAATGTGACTGTGGACAAAAGTGCCCACAGAACTTGGGGAGTACGATTTCAATGTTGTCCCTCAGAAATGTAAAATAGGGTGAAAGAAAAGCACTTAGTTTTACTAAAGGAGTTTCAAGAAAGTATGTACAAGGAAGTGCTGAAATCAAGTCAAGATTGTTTTGTTTTAAATGTCGACCGAGTTACATGACTGTTTCAATAAATAGTAGAACAAACTCCTCCTAATAATAATAATAATAATAATAATAATAATAATAATAATAATAATAATAATAATAAATAATATTTTAAGAGGAGGCCTCCAATCACCTAGGGGGTGGTTTTCAGGAGGGTCCTCTGAGAAAATAAATGTTAAACATTAAAATACATTAAAATCTAAAATACAATAAAAAGACAAAACTCATGTTGTATGCTAACTAAGATTAAAAACTAGGACAAGAATTAAGATACTACTAACTAAGGTTAAAAATGGGAAATAAAAAAGTATTAAAATCTAAAAGGAAGTACAAATGTCACAGATCTAAAATATAAAATAACTACCTACTGTCCTAAAAAAAAAACTAATTACAAATAGTTATCTTATAATTATAACATTATATAACATTGTGCAACTAAAAATATTTGTTCATAGTCTAAAATGTTTATCCAGTAAGAACTTTGTAAGGGTTTCCTTAAAAATCTCGCATGGCATCGGCTTTCTTAAAAATTCTGGAAGAGACAACCAGTCATTTGTAAAGCGGAAGTAGGATACTCTCTTTCCGCTTTCCGTTTTAGGTTTAGGCAGTCTAGGTAGGTATCCATGTCTAGTGTTGTAGCCATGTAAACTTCTTAATGTCGATTTAAAACTTTCAAAATGTTGCGGAATGTCTCCTTTGATTGCATTTTGTACGGCTGTGCATCGGTGAGAAAGACGTCTTCCAGCCAGAGGGAGCTAATTCAGTGACTTCAGAGCTTCTGAAGAAGACATTTTGCCTAATTTAATTTTTTTCGCAAATTTGTTCTGGAAACTTTGCATTTTTTCCATTTCTGATTTTAGACCGGGTTGATCTCCCCATACTGTGTCGACATAGTCTAGGTGTGGCAGCACTAGCCCATTGTAGAAGGCTATGCGAGAGCTATTGTCTAACATATGAAATATGCGATTAAACAGAGAAAGTCGATGACCTAGTTTCTTTAGCAAATTGCTGATATGTGGCTTCCAGCTCCATTTTGCATCAATTGTTACTCCCAGATATTTGAATGACTGCACGCGATCGATTTGTGTACCATTTGATTGAAACTCAAAGTCTTCAAATAAGGACAACATCCTTTTACTGCCTGCCAGCATAAGTTTGGTCCTCTTGACATTTATAGTCAACCTGTTATCGGTGTACCAATTACTTATTTTAGCGAATTCACTTTCCAGAGCAATTTGAAGTTCTTGACGTGTTGATGCGTCGCAAAAGAGAACAGCATCATCTGCATACAAAATCACCCGGGTCTTTTTAACAGCATTTGGCAGGCTATTAATGTACACATTAAACAGCAAGGGGCCCAAGATGCTGCCTTGTGGCACGCCAAGTGTGATGGTATGTGGCTCTGATGATTCTCCGTTTATCAAAACACTTTGCTGTCTATTGGTAAGATATGATCTGAACCATCTTAAAGATCTTTCAGATAGTCCTAAATGCTCGAGCTTGCGTAGTAGCACTTTGTGGTTCAGAGAGTCAAACGCCTTGGAGATATCGATAAACAGTAGGCCGGTTACTTTACCTTCGTCCATAGATTCTAGAACCCAGTTATTCAATTGCGTGATAGCCTGTTCAGTGCTATGCCCACGCCTGAAGCCAAATAATTGTTGAACAAACTTCTGTCTTAAGTGTTCAACATGCTATCAAAGTATAAGACTGGGTACGATTTCCGCACAGTATGTATGGAGTTGTGCAGAAATCTTGCCTATGTAAAGTAAAGTAAATACAGATCGATCTACACGAAGAGAAAAATCTGAATCAACCCATTAAACACATTATCTGTTTCATAATAAAAATCTGTTTGTCATACTTTTCCGGTCCACGCAATACGGGAAAGTTTCAGTTAGCCGAGAAAATTGTAAGGAAAGGCTAGAATTCAAATGTACAAGCCTTAAATAGCGATACTATCAAAATAAGAAGCTCGGATAAGGAAATAAATATTTGAAACCTACAAGCTCAATCGAGCGGGCGATCGATAAACAAGCCAGTATTTACGATACCTCTGATCAGTCCAAACGAAAATTTTCCCGTCGATCTTGAAATATATTTTTCTCTCTGACATCGGAAAAGATTCCCTGATTTTTTTTGGGCTATCGGAAGTAAGCTAAATGGAAATTTCCCTCGCATGCAGAGCTTTGGCGAACGAACGACACAAGTATGGCGGACACAGTAGACTGCGTGTAAGAACACACGAAAGTGATTCCCAAGTTACGGCTCGCCGATTGGGCAGAATAATACAAAGGTTTTTTTCTGCCCAATCGGGAGCCAGCATTCGGAGAGCCGTTTGGAAATGGTCTGGAGAGAGTCGTTGCCCAGGGGCACTTCGTGCCGTTCTTGAAAACTTTCGTCGCTACGATTTCTGCCCGGTTTTCCTTCGTTTCGCCCCACTAACTGCCCCTGGGTCTCCGAGGATGAACCACACCGACCTACTATTGGTAATCGGACAATCTGATTGGTTTAACAGGTGCCTACTATCGATCCGTAGAAGGCTCTCGGAGCGCGCGCTTAGTCTTCGCTGATTTTATCAATCAAAACCTACAATAAATCAACTCTAGCTATATTTTGTGTTTAATAGATCGGTCAGTGGGTTATGCTAACACAATTAGACGGCTCGCTTTCGGTTTCTACCGGCTTTTGATAGTTGACTCGGGGCTTCGCCCCTCGCCAACTATCAGCCGGTAGAAACCTCGAGCTTGCCGTCTAATTGTTAAATAGAAACCTCGAGCTCGCCGTCTAATTGTTGAATAGTTCCTCGACAGAAACACTCTATTATTTAAATAAGCCGAGTTTCTCGACCAAACAAAATGCCCCGATCCTTATATTTACCTGTGACATTATACTAAAAATAAATATTCCACAAGTAGCAGGCACACTTAAAAAATAAAGAAAGAAAAAGAAAAAAGTCTGCAAGATTTTAGCCACATAGTAAAATACATTTTCAAATGTTTGCGTGATGATCAGAGAGTTCATATTTTCTAGTTATTACGGAGAAATTAACTACTCCAAATAGGCCAGAGGAAATTCTTAAGTTTCTTACTAATCATGTTATCGACAACTACTTTTTCATCGGTAACATGGTTACATAAAAAATCAAATTCAGTTCAGTTGTATCATCAATCATGAACATTTTTTGGTGGCAAGAAACTCGTGTAAGGTGAAAGTTAAATTTCTTTTTGTCTGCTTATAAAACGTAGAAAAAAGATGATTTTGATGTCAACAATAATTGAGGTAATGGTAATAATTTGTCCTTATGAAAAATATTACTTTAGGGACCGGTCATTATTTATGTATAGGGTAAGAGGGAAAAATGTGTTGGAAAGATCAAAATTTCTGTGAGCTCCCCTCTCCAGGCCATGTAAGTAGCAAGTGACCCCCCTTATTTTTGCAATATTTATGTGGTGATCCCCCCACCCATATCTCCTCTTAAATGCCTCTTAAATGTTACATACATTCATAAGATGATTAACTCCTGAAAGTCATACAATACAATATAAATTTTATTGTCAACTCCCCATGGGGGCTTTTCAGAGACAATGAAAAAAAAAATAGATAAAAATACAATATAAATATAATAAATAATCTATAAAAATTATTGATAAAATTATTTACAATGATAGAATAAAAATCTTAAAAATGCTAAAAATTGTCTATAAAAAGTAATTGCTAAAAACTAATCGCATGAGGAGTTAATGACATTAAAAACTGATTTAAAAGATAAGCTTTCATTTTGCGTTTAAAAATAATAAGGGATTCACTTAATTTAAGGACGTTCGCGCTAATTGTTTATGCGCATCCCTACTGCGCACGTAATTCATGTCGCAACGCCATGCCACGCCATACTTTGAGCGCACGCTGAGTAAAATTTCAAAGAACATATAGGGTGAGTTGTGGTTCCGCTAGCTTCGCTTGCAATTTGCTCTCTTAAATGGTCGGTGACCCCTACTTTTTTTCTTAACGGATCACTTTTCTTAATAAATATCTACGTTTTGCGAGAAAATGAAAAAAATCTATCGAGTGGAAGTTTGATTTTTTTGTCACACTGACGGTTTGAATGCTACTTTTTGAGCTTTCCTTTTTGCCGTACGACAGTTTCAAATGTGTTTACCAGGGTTAAGTTTTACTAAAAAGATGGCATAACTAGGAATTATTTACGCAACAGACGCACTTCTACAAAATATGACTAATATCGTCATTCTCCGTTCATTCATCTTCGATATTATTAACTATAAACCCTGTAAACCATGCTGAATTACGCGCGCCAATTTTTCGAAATCAGGTTAGTTTTCCAAACGCTTTTTCTCTGAAATGAAGTCGGTGACCCCAACTTTTTTTTGCATTTCTGACACAAGTAACTCATTATCTGACCGCAGCAAAAAAATTAAAGAAATCTATCGAGTAGAAAATTTTCGCGCGAACGTCCTTAAAACGGGGTTTTATAAAAGTGATGTTTTGTTAAATACAGGAAAAATTTTCTTAACTTTGGAAAAGTGGTAGATTTTACAAATTATGCTTTCATGGTGAACGCAAATGTAATAACCATGCATAATATTATTCTTTTCCAATGATTTTTCTACAGTTGTATTAAAAAGGACTACTTTCTTGTTGTTATATCATGATTGATTATTTCTTGGGCTATTGCAGTGACAATCATTTTGTTAAAAGAAAATAATTTCAGTCAAACCAAGTATAAAGCAGATAGGTCTGGATTCTTTATTAACTACAATTTGAGATAATATAGCATGATAAATTTTGCATTAACTGAATCACTTGGCGGCTGGACAATTTGAGATAACAATGGAATTTAGAGTGCAAACAGTATTTTTGTACATAATAGTGGAGCTTAAACAATAGAAAACAATAGAATTAGCTTAAAATTTTACAATTAAGCATCACTGTTTCACATATAGTGTTTGCACTCTACTATTTAACTGTATTACCCATCTTGGCCAATGGACACCAGTTAAAATATACCTAAAACTGCTGACCCCCCCTAAACTTCTTCATAAAAAATATTAGCCCCCCCCCTCCCCCTCTTACCAATCTGAAATAACCTTGGCCCCCTTCTTTTTCCCCTCCCCCCTCTTCATAAATAAAAACCGGTCCCTTACAAAGGAATATCTTTACCTTTCAAAAACAGGGTCTCCCTTTTATTTGTACTGGCACTTTCCGTTTCACTTCCTCTTCCACTTTCTTTGTTTTGAGTCCAGGTTTTCTCAGGATCCTCTGTAGTCAGGGTCGTTATGTACCCAGCAGCCTTGGTACGGGTTTCTTCAGCAGTTCGAATCTGAGTTTGGTCAGTAGCTAGGGTTTCCATGTCTTCAGTAGCTTGTGCCCAGATTTCTTTGCCAGATTGAGGCTCTGTTTCCAATGAACCATCATTGTTTTCTAAAAAGATTGCAAGAAAAGGAAACAGTGTTATTAAGATGTTAGATGAATGCAAAGAAATAACTGTGATCCCTAAAAATATGGTGTGTCTAGGTTAACACGCTTTGCCTGTTAACATAGTAGACACAATAATATATTTAGGTAGTGCATTTAAACATTTTAGATTTTAGATTATATATTTTTACATTATTATAGATTCTATTTTAGTTTTCTTTTATCTGTTATTTTAGTGGAACATCTGTAAACGAGCTATTCTAAGCTAAGCATGTTTCCCACTTTAAATAAAGTATTGTATTGTATTTATACCTAATCGTACCTTTTTTTGTACGCTTCGGCTGTATATCAGGCGAGTTTGGTCGAGCCAAAATACCCATGGCGAGACCAAACGAGCCTGATATGCCGCCGAAGCGTACCAAAAAGGTACGATTAGGTATTTACCGTACCCAAATTCAGTTAAAACTCCGTTGATATTAATCGCTCTGTTGAAGCCATACTTGTTAGGTACGTAGTGCAAAATGTGTTGATCTGCTTGTATTGATACTTTTTTAGTCTTCAACACTTTTATCATTTTTATCACTTTTATTTTTTTTTTTAAGAGCTTCATTCTCTAAATTTTCAAAATCCAAATTTAGCGAAAAATTTGGAAACTCCAACTCCATTGTTTCAGTCTGAATGTTTCGCTACTCGTCGGCAAACATCACGCAATTGGCGAGCTCGCTCAAATTTAGTTTTGGCGGGAAAGTTTTTCTCATTTTGCGTCCGGTAAACATCAGCTAAATTTATATTACGAGGTTCTGTTTAACTGGTAAAGCCTCTTTTCAATTCATCGTACGGTAACACTACTGTACTTCAAAGTGACCACGATATCGTGGCATATCAGCTCAGCGACTTGATATCGTAGGATATCAGGACAGTAGATCGCGCTTCTGATTGGCTACTTGCGAATTTGGGTACGGTAATGTATTGTACTGTTAATAATTTTTCACGGGAATCGCTGAAGCGTCGCCATTGAAAAACAACAGATTATTCTTTTCTTCTGATAATTTTTTATTTATTTAGGATGACTGTTGTGGAACAAAACGCCACACAATCATTGTTAATTTGACGCAGCACAGCCCCCTGAATGGAAGTCTTTACATCTAACATATGAAACCATTGGCTTCCTGGACGAAAAGAGTGTAAACATACTGTACTCATTAACATAACAATTTTTGTTTTTTATTCGACTTACGCGGCTTGTTTGAGAGAAACTCTTTGTACGCCAAGTAATCTTTTTCCAGAATACTTGTTGTTAAATTTACAGATTCCACATGAAATTTGCTTTTTATATCCTCTGTCACAAGGAGTTTCTCGCCTATTGCTGTAAGGCGACCGGAACGATAGTCTTCCCAAAGGCGTTCAAGACTTTCCCGATTTTGGCACTTCACTGCAATTCTTAAACTGTTCTTGCTTTCTTCCCTTTTTGAGTCTGGAATTACTCTCATATTCTGGAAGTACTCAGGTAATTCCTCGACATCAGTTGTTTCTTCCTCCAAAACAGAACTTCCTCCAACAGACACAAGTTGTTGCTTTTCGTCTTCGTGTTGTTGTGTACGATTGTCTCTTTGTGTGTTTGCGAAATCGTCTCTGTCTACGAAGTTTTCAACAAGTCAGGTACATGAAACAAAAGCGAAAACCACCGAAGTTACAGTCAGCAATTTTTCTTTACCAAAGGCATTCAGCTTGATCGTGTATAATTAATACAAGTTATGGGAGCTAATGGTCATACATCGAACTCTCCCTTCGAGTTGAGCACCCTCGGGACCAGCTCTAGCCGTCCGTCTTAGCCTGAGAGGGGTACGAAGAGGGTTGATTTAGCCTGTGTTAATGAAATTTGTAACATCAGAAGTAGCTAGGGAGTGCTGTGGTAGGTCAAAAGCGTTTTGCTTTAGAGAAGTCTACTGTCAATCTTATAAGGGGTCTACCCTAAAGAGAGTTTATCAAACAAACAAAGTGTAACTCGGTCGGAGCCATCCAACCATGTCCGTCTTACAGTGGTGTCTATGATAGAGTTGACTTTAGTTCCCACCTCCATTTATGGACGCCTAGCTGCATTTAAATAGCGAGTATAGACGTCAGCCATATTCTGGCCATCAGTACTAAGAATCTAAAATTTCCGCTTGACACTGGCTTGTGTAAACATTAGAAGCAATGTTTATAAAAGCTTGAAAGACGTTTCGACCAAACAACTTTGGCCTTCATCGGTTCTCAAAAAGCAAACTGAATGACCACTTATTAGAGCGGTTTTCACTTGAGTGTCGAAAGTAATTTGCGTTTGCTTTGGTTTTGCGTTCACTACGCTTAGTGATTGGTTTAAAAATTTTGCGCCACTTTCTCGGCCAATCAGGAGTAAAACCAAAACCAATTGTGACTTGCTCGCGCACGTTTTCCCGCGCTTCGTGCCAACTACATGTAATTGCTTCGAGTTTTGATTGGTTCACTCGATTGTCTGTGTCCTTTGTGATTGGCTAGAGTAATTACTTTGGTTTTGGTTTTACGACACTCAATTGAAAACTGCTCTAACAGTTCATTTCTGCACGTGCTACGCCAGCAAAAAATAACGAACGACCGCTGCGCAAGATTACGTCAGTGTCAAGCAGAAGTTTTAGATTCTTAGTACTGATGTTCAACTTTAGCATTTTTCATGTTCTGGCCGTATTCTTCACTAATTGTATAATGTTTTACTTACAATTTTCTGCAAGATGGACAGTCATTGGTTCAGGTTCGTCTGCAGTCTGGGGCTGAGTCTCATCGGCAGCTTGAATCTGGTCTTGGGGCAATGTTTCATTGTCCTGATTCACTTCTAAATAATTTGGGAGAAAACGCGTCTGCATCAGTACTTTAATGATATCATTTCTATCTGTAACAAATCTGTTTCCATGTTATTTTAGGCCCCTAATAAAAGATCTAAAGGAGTTGTAAAAGTTCGATTGCTTGAATGCAATTGTTTGTCGTTGACTTGGTTTTGGTAATTTAACAAAGGCTCGTCGCTTGTTTCTGACAGCCTTGACAAAACGTTTTCCAAACTTATATTAAATTGGTACTAGAAAATATTTTGATTTCGACCTTTCATTCCCTAGAGAATTAAGCTGACGATGAAAATGACGCTGAATAAACTATGATTTCATAATTCTATTTTGAAAACATCAAAGTGATATGTTCGCGATCATTGAAACTTTGAAGGAATCCAGTGTAGACTAGAAGATAATACTTGGCTTCACACTAGAGCTCGTAAGCATAATCTAAGTACACTTTGAACCTACTTTGAGTGTGAAGGGGATAAAACGTACTTAGTTGAACTTTACTTGGTGACAATGGAAACTTTCGTAGTTCAAAGAAGCCGAAGTACGCTGCCAAGTATGGTCTACACCACACTTGAGAACGCACTTAACCAATAGGAAATGGACGCCAAATGAATGCGGCGTGCAGTGTTGTCACGATTCTGAAAATGATTGACAGCTTGTACCTCAAGTAATATACTTTGTCATCAGGTGTGAAGGCAGATTTTGTAAAATGCGACTTGGGATTTTCAAGTGCACTTGAGTCAAGTGCTTACTTGAAACTAACTTAGCTTCTAGTGTGAAGCCAAGTAATAACTGGGATATCCATCATGTTCTGAATACAAAATTGACTACCTAAGGGACTATATAAAAGACTACTCTACCTAAGGAAAGAAAATAGGCCCTTAATATGTACATCATGATACTGATACCGTAGCTGTGTATCGATAAATTCGAAGTAGAAATAACGCTGAATAAGTTGTTGTTCATTTCTGTGAATTAAAATATCAAATCACCCAGGGTTTTAAGCTGTAGTTTGTATACTCACTTGAAAAGCCCATTAGAGACAGTTTGCAAGCCAAGTAATCTTCCTCCAAAATGGTTGTTTGCAGCTTTACGGATTCCACATCAAATCTCTTTTTAATATCATCTGTCAGAAGGCGTTCCTCGGCTACGGCATTGAAATGACCAGATCGGTAGTCTTCCCACAGACATTCGAGAATTTCCAGAGTACTGCACTCGACTGTTATCCTCAAACTACTCTTGATTGCTTTTTTTACTATTAAGTCACGAACTCCTTGCAAATAGTATTGAAAGCAGAGAGGGTAGTTGTCAACTGGGACGTCAGCAGCATGAGTCTGAATAAAATGCTCTGCCATCCCATTCATTAAAAGCAGCTTGTCTTTCTCTTGTTGCTCAGCGTCTTCCTTTTTTGCCTTTTGATATGAAACGCTTTTTATTGAGATTACTATGGGCAGGTCATCTAAAAGATAATCCACAAAATTTAAGCTAGTTTAAAAAAACAACCAATAGCAGCTGTTACGAAATTTCCTACGTTGACTTTTCTATTTTTCTATTCTTCCTATATTTTCTTCTTTTATACAGTCCAATAGAGCATCCGAAATGTAGTATTTTGGGTAATGTTAGCTTTGCAAAGATATTAAACTGATTGTGGATCACTACCAGTGGTATTTAATTTTTGTGAGATATTCTGGTAATGAATAGTCACGTACCCTAACAAGTTTCTTGCAAATTCAGTCCATGAGGCCTTAATTATAAATGGTTGTTAAATGTTCAGTAGTTTTTCTTGGGAATTACGCTACTTTCTATTTTTTTTTTGTTTTCATCCAGCTCCTGGAGTCAATATACCAGTCGACAAAACAGATACTTAAACAGCTGTGTGCTCAAAGATATGGTACCTGGTTCTCCCTCATACATGACTGCCGTTTGCGGAATACGTGTTGAACTTGGACAAGCTACAGAAGCACCTTTCAAAAGAAAATATGTCATTCAAGTGAGAAAACTATATTTTCAAGTATTTTGTACATGTACTACACTGTTAGCTCTAATACGAACATTAACAGCATAGGTTTCCTACTTTCTGAGGCGATGCTGAGCGCCAAATGTGACAAGCAAAGTAAAACGTCGTTTTCAAGTCTGCTGTGACATTCCAGTAGTAGCCAGAAAAGTTTAAGCGCTGCTTTTACAGCATTTTAGGCCGATAAAATTGAGCAAGTTTATTAAGGAAATTAGTTCAACATTAATCTATTGCTTTATGTGTAAACATTTTATTCTTCTCATCTGATCGTGTAATGAACAAACCTACTTATTTAATCTGAATCATGAATCGAATGTACTTCTGTTTTTTTGCAGTATTTCAAACGTATAGGGATATTGTTTGTTTCTTTGCCTCAACAGCGCAAAGAGCGCCATATGATAAGCAGCTTATTTACTCTTACCAGCTCAGGCCCGTACTTAGAGAATATCACCCTCGGTCCACAGGGAATTATGAGTAGTGTTAATACCAGCTGACTGAATACAAAATACAGGCAACAGCGCAGAAGAGCGCCATATGATAAGCTGCTTATTTACTCTTACCAGCTCAGGCCCTCGGTCCACAGGGAATTCCCGAGTGTGACCCTCGCGCTCAGTTGAAAAGAAGTTAATAATTCATTGTTAGTCTGTTATTGAGTGAACAAAGTTGATACTGAAAACACACATACCATGAGTCATGCTGACCATCTTGCTTATGAGAGATTTACTTTGCTTTTCCCAGCTGTACTTCCTTTGGTATAATATACGCAACGATTCGATCTCCTGAAGTCGCTCTTCCCTGTCTTTGCCTGAGATAGCCTTGATTTTCTCGGCCCATTTTTCCGCATCATCTGAATCAATCACAAATAAAGAACCAAATGGGACTTTCCTTAGAGCTTCCCCAAATCCGGAGTTTCCACTAACAAGGATGGGTAGACCAGCTGATAAGGCTTCAAGACCTATCAAACCAAAACCTTCCGTTCTCGAAGGCATGACAGCAAGATCCACTTCGCAAAGCAAGTTTTTCAAACTTTCCCGGCTTTGTAAAAAGCTTCGTACAGTTAGACATCGAGGGAGGATGTCACACTCCAGCAAACGATTTTTTACCTCGTCATGCTTTCCATCTGGTGCTCCAACAAAAACAAGATGGGTGTCATCTAACATAGAAACAGCTTTGGCTGCAATGTCAAACCCTTTCAATTTAAAATCTTCCTCATCTCCACGCCCAAAAACAAGGACTCGGAATTTTTTCCTCTCAACAATAACCTGTTCGATTTTAGAAAACTCATCCATGATCCCAGGAGTAAATTCAAAGACCATTTCATCTTTTTTACACCCACGAAGATAAGTGCGAAAAACCTCACTCAATTTTGGTCCAACAGTTACAACAAAGTCAGCAATTTTACAAAGTTCGACTTCTTTTTCATGCTTTTCCTCGCCGTTTGAAATTGGATTTGAATATGTCTTATACATCCCAAGTTCCTCAGCATCTGTATGAACAACTTGAACCCATTTACAATTGTGAGACTCCCTTATTACTTGCGCTTGACGTCCGAGCTTGACACTATGACCAACAACTACATCAATTTGCAAATCGTTTGGTGGGAAGGTAAGCCAATCGAGCTCATCGTAACCAGGCAGGCTTTTGGCTTTTACAAGATCAATTTCGTGACTAAGAGCTGCTTTCTTGTCCTCGTCGTTACATTGTGGGACAAAGAAAGTGACATGTACGTCAGGGTCTTTTGCCACGTTTATGGCTAACTCTCTATTTACAGTGGAAAGTCCTCCTTTACTTGATCCCCATTCTGATGCCAGGAAGGTAACTCTTAATTTTGTAGATGATGATGTGTCAGGACCACTACTCTCTTGATGTTCTTCTACACTGGACATAAGAGAACAGCTCGAGGATTCTGATTCCTAAAATAAATTATGCAAACTTGTAACATCCAACGACGTTACGGTCTCGTTTGCTAATGGACGTTAACAATTCAAATAACTGTATTACAAAGAAAAGATCCTGATGGCATGAGGTCTTATCAGAGTATACCTTGCATATGTAACTGTACATGCAATATCTGATTAACATGTGTTCAAGGTTACAAACAACAAACGTCTCATTTACAGTTTTACTGCAAAAGACTAGCGTTTTAAATGTTACTTTCTCAAGGACTCTCAGGAGAATTTGACTGAAGAGCGCAAGAAAAGCGTAAAACTTGATGATCGTTGCTCAAAGGCGTACCCGAAAGCACATCTAGTTTTTTTCAAAAAATGCTCTCCAGCAATTGACCAAGTGCGTCCATAGCTCGATAGACTTAAGCAAGTGTAAGGTGTAAGCAAGAATCAATTTCAATCGCCAATTTAAACCAAAATTCTCTTGATAAGGCTTCGCTTACACTGTCCGTGTGTTGATGCTTCGTGAGGCTAGAAAAATTACACTGATAGTAATGTTGGGAAAAGCTTCACTGTCGTTCCTTATTTTTAAAATAACAAAGGTTATTTTTGCTTATTAGGCGAACAAAACAAATCTGCTGTGGTGATAAATTAAAGTTTGCACATGGTACACGTCAATTTATAGAGCTCAGGCGTGTGGTTGCCTACTTGCACTATTGATTTGGATCGATTGGATTCACTGGCTGTGTTATAACATTTTTTTGATACTTTAGTAAACGTCTTTATTAGGCCTCTTTCAATTTGAAAGTAGCAATAAAATACTTTCTGTAATACCCGAATTAAGTGATCTGGCGAATTCTTTGTGATTGCATGGGTTGACACACAACATCATGAGTCCAATGTCCCATAATTTTAAAAGGTTAACAATAAATACCTTTGTTTGCAAGGACATCACTGGAAGCGTGAAATTTGTTTTGATCCTTTGCAGGTCATACAGTTGCTAAAATGATAAAAACAAATTAATTAATAGTGTCTCCAACCAGTTTAATACCGTACTGACTACGAAAATTTTTAATCGTCCAAGATTTTAATTTTTAATTTGAATTTTTAGAGTTTAAGTCTACGCACGTGCATATGTGCGCATATTGTAGCTATGTCTCTCACTTTGTGAGGTTGTTTTGCTTTATAAACACTCAGTTAAGTTGTAATGTTATGGTGGCCGGTACTGTGTATTTGATTTTGCAAGCCGTTGTCAGATGATGTGTTTGAATTTTTTATCTGCAGTAAGGGGCACATAGCAAAGTTGCCATTTTATACATGCAGTTGGAAGGCATTCACTTCATCTTGCATAGGACACGTTTTATAGAAAGCTTGTTGTGTCTTTCCATCAGCGGGGGAGGGGGGGGGGGGGGGAAATTCAACGATGTCTGGGACCGAGTAGCGATGTTCACACAACTTGCCGGCGCAATCAATTCACGATGTAGTCAGCGGTTTTTGGATCATGATGCAGCAGGTCAATCAGCGAAATGGAAGCTATGACAATCACGACTACCATGCTGTGGATTCAGTGATTGTTCATCCGAAAATTTCGACATCGTCCTGTAGTTTAACTACATAAAAACGCAGAATTTTGTGATGTCATGCTACTTTTTAGCGCTGAAATGCAAATGATTGTACCACGATTTTCAACTCACACGGGGATTGCAAATGAGGTAAAACAAAGAACGACCTAGTCAACAAAAAACCGCCAAACAAAGCGAAAACAATCGCTCCGACCGGAACAACAAAATTCGATTGCCACGTTTTCATTACCATTTCCGTGATGGTTTTATCTCATAACAAACACCACATGTTGACAACAAGAACCTTTTCGGAGACATTTTCGCCGCTTTAAAGACAAAACTTAGAAAACTTTTTTTAAAAGAAACTTGCTAACATGAAGACCACTGGTTATCGAAAGTTTCATGATATCGACAAGAACAACTGGGTTGTGAACCTTTCCACCAAACCACTCTTACCTGAGGAATCATCTCTCCTAGAGAAAGGTCCAAAATTTGCTCCGACACCTACGAGTATTCCACAGAAGAACATTGTGTCTGAAATCGAAGCGGCTATCCGTCACCTTCCTGATATTTCTAAGGATGCTGTTAGAACTAGCTCTGCCGCCATTTTTCATGTTTCCAAGGAAGAAAGAAAAGCTTTAAATGACCTTAAGAAGGATCAGTCTTGAGTCACTATAAAAGCTGACAAAGGAAACTGCTTTGTCGTCATGGATAGATCAGACTACGACAACAAAATGGAAACTTTGCTCAATGATAGATCCACCTATGAACTAGTTTCCACGTCTCCTTTCCGCCAAATTGAGCGTGAACTGAACACCATGTTACTCTCTCTAAAGAGACAACAAAAGATAGATGAATCAACCTATCGTAAACTTCACTCAACCGATGGCACACCACCAGCGATTCGCGGTTCCGTTAAACGTTAAACACCACAAAGAAGGGACCCCTCTGAGACCCATCGTCACCTGCATCGGCTCAGCTCTGTATAACACGTCCAAGTTTCTAACAGATATTCTATCTCCGCTTCAAAATCGTAACGGATATTCTGTTGCAAATTCCTTGCAGTTTTCTAAAGAAGTGTCTGACATCACGATTAATGAGAATGAAGTCTTTCCCTGTTGATAAAGCATGTATTTATATCAAGAACAAACTTGAACAAGACGCCTCTCTCTTTCATCGAGAACAAATTTGGACATCAATGACATAATATCGCTCCTCCAATTTACGCTGTCCAACAATTACTTTATGTTCAACGACAGAATCTATAAACAAGTACACGGGTGCGCATTGGGCAGTCCAATTAGCCCTGTCGTGGCCAATCTCTGTATGGAAGAGATCGAGGAAAGTGCGATTAACAGTTCATCCGTTACTCCTAAAATTTCATCATCAAAAAAGACCATGTGTCAGCTTTCCATGACACATTAAATTCAATCGACGCCAACATTTCTTTCACCATCGAAACTGAATGTGATGGAAAGATCTCCTTTCTCGACACCTTGGTCACCCGAAGAAATTATGCCATCGCTGTCGATGTTTATAGAAAGCCCTTGTACACAGACAGATATCTAGATTATAATTCTCACTATGATAATAAACACAAGGCCAGCACGGCAGCAACTCTTTTACACAGAGCCCTAAATTTACCCAACTCTTTAGAAGGAAAAAACGAGAACTTAACCGTGTTCATTCAGCACTTGAATCTAATGGTTACCCATCAAAGTTTATTAAAAACATCCAGTCTAACAAAACCCGGCCCTCGACAGTGTTGTCCCCGGAGGAACTTTTTGGGACATTTTTCAAGATGGTTGAGGCGTCCGAATCACACAAGTCATTAACCTCTCTTCCACACATTAAAGGCGTAACAGAACCTCTGACCCGTGTCCTCAAAAAGCACGATATCACAGTAGTAAACAAACCACTGACCACCCTCCAACAACAGTTCCCGGTCCCAAAATCCCGACCTTCTTTGGAATCGCAGACAAACGTTGTTTATAAAATTCCTTCTGCTGAGTGTTAATGGTGTTACATTGGTGAGACGGGCAGAGCCTTCAACACCAGGAAAAAAGAACACCTGAGAAACGTTAAAACCGCGGCAAAAGGTTCAAGAATCGCTAATCACGTCTGGTCCAATAATCACGCGATAGACTCTGAAAATTCATCTGTCATTGACAAAGGCGGCTTTAGAACAAGAAAGACATTAGAAGCATGGCATTCCAAGCTAACTCCCAATGCGGATAACAATTCCTGTCCTCTACCTGGACAGTACAACATTCTTTTTTAACAAATATTCTTAGTTATTAGCATTTTTATTTCGCAACTTCACACACTGCATTTTTTACCTTTTTAACATTTTACCCATCGAAGGCTGTAGTTCAAACAGTCGAAAGCTCGTATTTTTAAAGTTGTTTAGGCAGAGATCGTTCTCAAATTTTATTGCGGGCCCAAGAGAGGCCCGCAACCCTAATCTTAACAGTGACCAGCGGATTGCGTAGTACGCGTGCGCGCCACGTTTATAAAGACCAGCTGCAAAGCGGAAGTTGAAAATTTTGTTCTTCCACTAAGAACGATCAGAATGCGAAAAATGTGTCAATCACAACAGATTGTCGAAACACCGGAAGTTGAAAATCTGCAGGGGCGGATCCAGGATTTTTCAAAGGGGGGTGGCTGTTTACCAATATTTTTGTTTACTATATTGTTAAAGCCCCAGTTTGTTGTTTATGGGGGGGGGGGGTTCAGGGTTTTAGGCAGTGTTTTGAGGTGGGAGTGCAGATGATTTTCGGTCTGAGGCCTATATTTAATGGAGCCGAAGGCTCCATCCTCCTAGGGGGGTCTGGGGGCATACCCCCTCAGAAAATTTTGAAAAGTTGACGTCTCTTAGACGTGATTTCCGCGATTCTGAGCAGCTTTATACAGCTGTCAATTAAGTTACTAAACCACTGTTTTTCCTTGATAATTTGCCAAAATATTCTTTCTTCAACTTACCTTGAGTTATATTTCAGAGAAAAAGTCTAGTTCTTATGAAATGAACAGTGATTGAAATTTAAAGTTGACAAGCCAGGAACTTACAGGAAAGAACAGATACAGTGCGTTTTTTGCTCACCCACGTGCGCGAAAATGTTTAGCCCTTGGCAAAGTGGCCTGGCAACAACTTTGCTTGCTTGTAAAATCGCTTCGATGCGAAAAAACGGTACGAAAACTTGCTAAAAAAATATGTAAATGGAGAAGAAAATCATTCCAGCAAGGCTAAAATAACTCTTGAAAGTTAAGAGGAATCTAATTTTTTAAAATTATACACACATGTTTATGGACGTATACAAAACATGGACCCGGGTCCATGGACCACCCCCGTGGACCCGGTCCATGGACCACCTTGTGGACCTGGTCCATGGACCACCCCTGTGGACCACCCCCAATTTTCGAAAGAAAATCAAAGTGTAGAATGGAGACAGAGTATGAATTGAAGGCAGGTACTACAACACAAAACAACGAAATGAAACCACTTAAACGAAATGACCAAAACAAGCTAAACCACCAAAACGAAACCGCCGAAACAACTGAAACAGCTGAAACGAGTGACAAAGACAACAAGCAAAATCACCGAAACAAGCAAAACCTTTACCAGCTAACCGTAAACAGACTAACCGGAGTCCTAGTTAGGCTAACCGCAGTGCTATTCAGGCTATAAACCGGAGAGCACCTTCCATGCCTTCCACTCCGATTGGCCACTCCAGTTAGCCTAGCTTAGCGCCAGTGCTCGAAATAAGCGGTTGTGCGGTCGTCCGATACGACTAAAAGTTCGTTCGGACAACCAGTTTTTTAGAAATTTTAAGGCCTAGTTGCCCGAGAAAAAACCGCTGGACAACCAAAGAACTTTATACATTTCTGTGATCAACCAACAGAATATCAATAAACCAAAGAAAATGTAAGTTTAAAGATGAAAATAGCTCTCTTCTAATCGATGGAATCCGTCACAATTCTTAAGAAAAGGAAAGCAAAGGTTGAAACAGTTAATTGGACGTTTGTCGAGTGCAATAGGCCAAGATACAGCTTGCCGTGTTGTCTTTAATAAACACGTACAAACCTCGTTGAAATATTTTGACGCGTGTTGAAAGTGACTAGTTAATTACGCATGCAGATTTGCATGACTTCAAAATTCAAAATATCTTGGCGCTTTGGAATGCATTTCTTGCCTTTATCTTAAGTGAAATTTAATTCTGAGCAAAGTTTAATTCAAGTTTCTTTCATATATCAAACTAAAGTTCAGAATTTTTGGCTTTTTTAAGCGAACAGATTTGTGACCCACGTGTAATTGAGACGCATCTTGTCTGGCTGTTGTCTGGGAATAATTTATATTTTAGCTGTTTTGAGTTTGGTGTGTTTTTGCGTGTGAAGGGATTTGTAAAATGACTATATCGCTTCTGAAAGTACAAATAAGTATTTTCATTTTGATTTTCTTTCGAAAATCAGGGGTGCTCCACAGGGGTGGTCCATGGACCGTGTCCACAAGGTGGTCCATGGACCCGGGTCCATGTTTTGTATACGTCCTTTGTTACATTAAGCCAGAAGTTCGTAAAACAGGCTGTCGAAAATCTCCTATTTTGGAAAAATGGCCTTTCTTAACTTTGAACGCCCGCCTGACTATGAAAGATGGATGGACATTGTCCTTATTTTCTATTTTAATATGTTTATTTTCATTTTTCTGGTGGATCAAGGGGGGTGGCTAGCCACCCAATCCACCCCTCCTGGATCCGCCCCTGATCTGATCTTCAAGAACAATGTGTCAATCTCAACAGTGTGTCACATAAGATCGAGGCTTCTGTCACATGGAAGATTGAAAACATTACGTTTTGCAGGCGTTGTTTCGGCGTTGGTTTTGAGAAGATTTACTGTGATTGCATTACAGATAAACCACGGCAAAACGAATGATTCCAACAACGATTGATCTCGAAAAATCCCTTACAACACTGACAACATAGCGAGTTCACCGACTGAGAAAAATCGCGTCTCAATTACACCGCATGTTCGATAAAATCATGCCTTTCTTGCGTGACGCGCTACTCGGAATAACTGTCTCTTGTCCAGTGATTTTATCGACACCGTCTGAGAAATTTTCGCGACCTGTTGGAATTATTGCTGTGAATTGAGGTGACTTAAGTTATTTGTTCTTCCACCATGAACGGCTACAATGCAAAAGGATCCGAAATTGTGTAGTTCAATCAGGAAGTTGATAATTTTTTCCTCCACAAAGAACGATTAGAATGCGAAGAAATGCGAAGTGTACCTTATTGTTACTTATTTTCGCGGGTACTTAAAGGAGAAGTTCACTCCAGAATGGCCATTTATTTTCTTTACGCCAATAAAAAGTTTATACAAAAATATGTTATTCACCAAAATTTCAGCTTCCAACGAGCGCTAAAACCCTACGAAATCTTTCTTTAAGTAGCCCAAAATTCGACAAGTGAACGCCGCCATCTTGGAGCTAGTAATGTATGCGTGACGTCAAAGAGCTCACCCTGAAGTTTGAATACTCAAAACTCCTTGTTTTGTTTGTCGAAATGCCTGTTTGTGCAGCTCCATGTTTCTCAAACAGAGTTCCAAGAGATACAAAAAAACCTTTCACCGTCTTTCAATATCTAAAAGAAAAAATGCTCACGAATGGATTATAAGAATGGGCAGAAACGAAAAATTCCTGCCAAAGCGGACATAAATATTTGTGTGTTCCAAAAACTATATAGTCCAGCCATATGGTGCTAAAAAATACTGGAATTGTGCACTTCGGGGTAAAAGCACCAAATTTGGCATGGTGATAGTATTTAAGTTGCTGAACAATATTAGCTATGGACCCCAGCCAGGGGGGTGATTTTGTACTAAGGGGGGTGGGGTGGTTACAATTTTCAAAGAAATTACTGTAATTCAAGAAAAAAGGTGTACAGTGGAGCCGAATTTGTTATATGTAGTAGTACTTACTTACTATTCAGGTTGCTGAACAATATTAGGTATTTACCCCAGCAAGGGGGGTATTTTTTGTACTAAGGGGGGTGGGGTGGTCACAATTTTCAAAGAAAGTACTGTAATTCAAGAAAAAGGTGTACAGTTAAGCTGAATTTATAAGATGTGATAGAACTTGCTTACTGTTCAAGTTCCTGAATAATATTAGGTATTGTCCCCAGCAAGGGTGGGGGGAGATGTTTTGTACTTAGGGGGGTGGGGTGGTTACAATTTTCAAAGAAAGTACTGTAATTCAAGAAAAAAGTTGTAAATTTGAGCCGAATTTGTTAGATGTGATAGAACTTGCTTACTGTTCAAGTTGCTGAACAATATTACGTATTGTCCCCAGCAATGGGGGGGGGTTTGTACTTAGGGGGTGGGGTAGTTGCAATATTGAAACAAATTGCTGTAATTTACCGAAAAGGTGAAGAGTTGAGCTGAATTTGTCATACTGGTGGGGTAGTACGTATCATGGTATGTTTTGACTTTGTAAAGTAAGCAAACTTAATCCTCTCCCTCGTATGTCTCACCGAATTTACAAAGCACAGTCCAAGACATGACAGATTTCTAATATTTACAACGTTCTCTGTAACCCCAGTATTGCACCCTCATTTCACCAGCTCCCAGGCATGCTGTTGATGCTTCAGGTGATGTGGTCCACCCAGGCTACTTTGCATCTGACTCGGATTGTGCCCATCCCCATTCACTAAGAGAAGGTAGTTCAGGATTAGATACAATGCACTGTCCTCAACAATGACCAGCTTGGTAGGCCACTATCTTGTTGTGTTGTACTAATGCATCAGCGGTAGAGGGTTGTTCTCAAGGGTCCTACCTTCTGCGCAAAAACTAACTTTCCTGGCATCATTGTCTCCTTGGCACGGACTTGTCTGGTCATACAACAACACCACAAATCTTTCCAGCAAACGCATATTAGGCATTTTGTTGAGGACCATGAAAGCTATAGTGGCTTCTCCATAGGACATCCATGTGGCCCATGTGGCCCATACTGTGTTCTTCCCTCGTCCTTAGAATGCTGATCACAGCCTGTAAAGGCGTGGAAGATGTGCAACACTTGTGATTTCTCATCTCCAAGAGGCCTGACGATTTCAAGTATTGCTTACCAACTCCAATTTAATGCAATCACATCTCACTATACTCTTAATTGATTTAGATTTAAGTTGGAAATAGCGAGCATTCATTAATGTCTTCTGAACGAAGAACTAACTTGCTGTGCACAATCAGATGCAATTAAAATTAGCCTTGTAGCAGCCTCCTTGTGCATGCAAGGTGATATTTCAGGCGTAACATCAACTGAAGATGACAATACGAGACACATGGCAACGTGATCATCTCCTAAGCTAGATATGCTCTGTTTTGTTGGACTCTTCCTTCAGAAATTCTCCACACTTAGCAGGAACCCTTACATCTGTTTCTACTCTGGCGACCTGCAACCTGCAAGTAAGCGTAAAGTCCGACTTGATGAAGTGTATGGAAAAACTGACACCAAACCAATCTATAACCCCAGAAGTAGATGTGATGCTTATCGATTGTACTGCCCCTGTCAACATATTAAAGCCGTCTGGAACATGTAAAACATTCTCTGGCTATGCATATCAAGTTAACTTGCCGCAAATCAGTAACCAGCTACCAAGTGTGCAGCAGATTGATATCATCTGGGATAGATGCATACCAAACTCGTGACAAGCGTGGAAGAGGTGTCCGTCGCAGGGTAGAAGCAGATGTAAGGCTTCCTGATAGCTAGGGAGAATCTCTGAAGGAAGAGTCCAACAAAACAGAGCTGATTTTATATGTGCGTGCACAGCAAGGTATTGACAAGATAATTCTTTGTACAGTAGACACTGGTGTTGCAGTAGTGCTTGCTCTGGAGATATGAATTGCATTTGGAGTTGGTAAGCAATACTTGACATCGTCAGGCCTCTTGAAGATGAGAAATCTCAAGTGTTGTACACCTTTACAGGCTGTGATTAGACATCAGCATTCTAAGGACAAGAGAAGAGCACAATATGGGCCACATGGATGCCCTTTGGAGAAGCCACTATAGCTTTCATGGTCCTTAGCAAAATGCCTAGTGTGCAGGATGTTCTAAATGCTATGCCTGTGCTGAAAGGTTTGTTGGTTCTGTTGTATGACCAGCAAGCCCGTGCCAAGGAGTCAATGATGCCAGAAAAATTTTTGCACAGAAGGGAAGAACCCTTGAGAACATCTCCCCTACTGCTGATGCATTAGTACAAACACAACAAGATAGTGGCCTACCAAGCTGGTCATTGTTGAGGACAGTGCGCTGTATCTAATCCTGACTACCTTCTCTTAGTGAATGGGGATGGGCACAATCTGAGTCAGATGCATGGAAGCCTCAGTGGACCACATCACCTGAAGCATCAACAGTTTGCCAGGGAGCTAGTGAAATGAGGGTGCAAACCTGAGTTAGGTTGCAAAGAAAATTGTTCAAGACTGGCATGTCTTGGACTGCACTTCGTACATGCGGTGGGGAATGCGAGGGAGAGGATTAAGTTTGCTTTCTTTACAAAGTCAAAAATACCATGGTATGTACTCCCCCCACCCCCCCTCCCCTGCGTGCTGGTTATACACCCCTTTCGTGAAGAACGTCTGGTTGGAGTCAGATGACATATCTCAGGACATCATGCACTGTTAGTATGGCAAATTCAGCTCAACTCTTCACCTTTTTGGTAAATTACAGCAATTTGTTTGGATATCGCAACTACTCCACCCCCCTAAGTATAAAAAACCTCCCCCCTTGCTGGGGACAATACGTAATATTGTTCAGTAACTTGAACAGTAAGCAAGTTCTATCACATCTAACAAATTCGGCTCAAATATACAACTTCTTTCTTGAATTACAGTACTTTCTTTGAAAATTGTAACCACCCCACCCCCCTTAGTACAAAATCACCCCCCTGGCTGGGGTCCATAGCTGATATTGTTCAGCAACTTAATTACTATCACCATGCCAAATTTGGTGCTTTTACCCCGAAGTGCACAATTTTTTCACCATATGGCAGGACTAATACGGAAGACTGCTTCGAAGAAGATTACAGATACAGTCTACTGAGTGAAAATACCCCCCCAAAAAAGAAAAAGGCAGACGCAATACTAACCAATGTTACGATTATGCTATTTCACTTTTTACTTTATCAGTCAGGGAGGATTTTTAATCAACCAGAGAAACTCTCTGTTGTTGTTGTTGACTTCGTCGTATTTTCTCGATTAAACGCGGGTCCCCGATTAAACGCCGGCTTCATATAAACGCCGGGTCAAAACTGCCAACTTTTAAATAAACCCTGGGAGCGTTTGATCGAGGTCCCGGCGATTATTTGTGGTCAAGCAAACAAGTAAATATATTCTTTTCAGTAGCACTGCTACGACAAACTGGTACGGTCAGCTACTTTGGTAATTTTTTATAATGTTCAAGGAAACGTCCGGCGTAAAATAACTAGGATGGATGCTGTAAACAAAACGAAACAGCAATGTTCGCGTTTATGTCGTCACGACTGACGCGAACAGTGGAGGAGGACGTTTATTACCGCGAAGGACATTGGCGACATTGCCGTTTATGGACTTATTGGTTGTTTATGTTCTGTTTGTCACAAATCTTGATTGCAACATGCACGTACCGTATGCAATACTGCAACATTGGTATCATGATCATCCTCGGAGACCCAGAGACAGATTGTCGAGCGGGACGACGAGAAAAATCGAGGGTTTCGAAGGATAGGTAATAATAGATCAACCTGAAAAAGTTGCAGAAAATTGCACTTCGATAATGAACTCGATCGGACCCCGATTTAACGCCGGAACACACAAATATTTGTGCCCGCTTTTGAGCAATTGTTCTTTAATTATTGAAAGACGGTGCAAAACGAAAATACCTCTTTTTGTATTTCTTGGAGCTCTGTTTAAGCAAAATGGAGCTGCACAAACAGGCATTTTGACAAACAAAAGCCACTACAAAGAAACAAGAAGTTTGAAGTAGTTAAAATTTTCCCGCTCAACTTCAGGCTGAGCTCTTTGACGTCACGCATACATTAACAGCTCCAAGATGGCGGCGTTCAGTTGTCGAGTTTTGGGCTACTTCAGAAAAGAATTTCGTAGGGTTTAAGCGCTCGTTAGAAGCTGAAATTTTGGTGAATAACATATCTTTGCATAAACTTTTTATTGGCGTAAAAAAAAATAATGGCCATTCTGGAGTGAACTTCTCCTTTAATTTCGCGAAAATGCAAGAGGAATATTTCGCGAGACTTAATTTTCGCGATTTGGCCAAAAATACGTATAAAAAAATACAATAGAAATCGTTTAGAATTAATTTTCGCGATTTTTTGAAAATCGCGAAAATTGCGAAAATTAAGTCCCGCGAAAATAAGTAACAATAAGGTAAATCACAAAAGTTTGTCTACTGAGATAGACGCTTCTGTCACATGGAAGGTGAAGGTGACAGTGAAGGATCTTTAAGTGCATCTAGGCCCGCACTTTCTAACCTGTGGTTACCACTAGTATAGAAAATTAACCGAACTCTCCCATTGGCCCCATGTTGTTGTTATTGTTTTGGCAAGTTCAGAAAGAGAAGAGCTGCTCATGCGCCTTGGAGACATCCGCTGACTACCGCCTCGATGATTGCTTTGCAAGTTGTGAGAACATTGCTCAGATTGTATGGGAAGTTGCTTTCCCCCCCCCCCCCCCTGCTTTCCATGCTTGGGGTTTGCTGACCTGATTGCGGCAAAAAGGGAATGAAGAGGGGGACCTTTCAATGTAAGCGCGATTATAATTAAGGAGGAAAAAAATATAGTGTGGGTGAGAGTAAGTTATGCCACTTGTTTAAATGTGCACCAAACAAGATGAACTGGAAGGTTTTCGACGTAGTGCAATAAGAATTCACTATTATTTTTGCAATTCACTATTGTTTGGACAAGCCTAAACAAACTTAAAAGAAGCTACAACATGTTCAGAATGTAGCATCCCGGATGGTGACACTTACGCGCAAATGTGAACATATTACACCGGTACTTTATAAACTTCACTGGCTACCTATAGAAGGGCGCACTGTCTTTAAGATGACGTTAATTATAATATGCGCAACTACGGATTTCGAACATTTTCTGTAGCCCCGCCATACCTGTAAAATGCCTTATCTTTACTGAGATATTCGATCATGCAATGACGTATCTTTTTAGAAAAGCTTTTAGTTAGATATTTTTTATAATTTAGTATATTTTTAAAATTAACTTAGGGAAATTAGGTAGTTCTTTTTTATTTTTTATTCTTTTATCTTTAATTACCGTATATACAAATTGTAACTTTTTAATATAGATAGGTAATTTTTAATATTGTAACTATTATTGTTATTATTATTATTCATATTTTTATTATTTTCTTTTTTGTTTTTATTTTCGATTATTTTTTTAGATTCATATTTCGCTATTATATATTATTAATTACTCTGTAAATAGACAACCAAAAATTAGTCGTATTTGTAATGTATGCTCAAATTTAAGTCAGAATGTATTTTTAGCCATTGTAAATATTTTAGAAATAGAGAAATAAAATTATTTGTTATTATTAAAAAATTATTATTATTATTATTATTATTATTATTATTATTATTATTATTATTATTATTATTATTATTAGTGATCTAGTGAAACCAGTGAGCTGAAGAATGCTCGAGCAGCCAAGTTAATTCACCATATCATCAACATTCTATGTTCTGTGTGCTTTCCAATTTTCTTTCTAGGACTAACACTCATTAGGAAATAAATGGGATATTTCCAGCACTCAAATTACGTAGAATTAATTCTCAAGCGTGTCAATACGTACACGTACTAAAGCTGTGGAGCATGTTTAGGAAAAAAACATTCCTTGAAAACATTGATTCTAAATACCTTTCTTTCGAGGACATCCGCTGACACTGGACATTTTGGTCCGATAAGACTCCCTCACGTGTCGAGCAGTCACTAAAATGATAAACACAATTAATTTCAAACTTATGAGGATTTTTGAGTAACCTGAAATTGCCTTCTACCTGTTTAATACCATGCTGAATGAAGTTTTATTTAACATGCATTTTAAATTGTGCAAATCGTAGGCTTTTCTCGGTAATCCATGCATTCAATCAGTTGTCGATTTTGTACGGAAATGATGCGAGTTTTAATTGTTATTTGAGCTATCATCGTATTTCACCGCACGTGTGAGCCCCTCTATGGGTATTTCCAAAGAAATCGAAATCGGGACGATAACTGCGGAAAAACGAAGATTTCTATTGAAGCGAGGATTTCAGCTTCGGGCTCGTGGGGTCGTATAAAAGTAAACTTATAAAGAAAATAAATGACACCAAAAACTGAACAAACAGAACAACGTCGGCAAAACTTTTCTTGTTTCAGCAACTATCTGCTTTTCGTGAATTTAAGCAGTCATTTAAACAGTTTGTTGCTGAAGTGAGATATTTATTCGGCTGTGAAGTACACTGTGACTGACTACACTGTCACGCAATTTTAATCCAAAAAACGAAGACTCTGCTTTAAAAAATGCGACGAAAATGAAGTCTGCGTGTACCCATAGAGAGGCTCACATGTAGCTTTTGATGGGCGCCAGAAAACGGTAACAAACTGACTGTGGGTAGCTAGAGAAATTGAGTCTGCAGGAAATCTTTGAATGAAACATATTCCTTGAAAAAATTATTTGAAAGCGCGGGACTAGATGGATGTCAACACAAATAAAGCAACGATTAGCTTCTCACATTATTCCAGAGAAATGTCGCCGATAATTCCAAAAGAAACATTATTCTATGATTTATTTCACCTCGAAATTTTTTGTTATTCTTGTTTCATTTAATGGGATTCTTCTTCTTCAGCCTTCGAAGCTACGATAATTGAAACTTCTAAAACCTTACCTACACTATCATTACTAACTTTCAAGAACCTTACTGAACAATAAATCCAGTTGGTAAGTCGCCCATGGTCAACCAATCCGAAACTGAAAGGTTTGTTACTAACCAACCTTACTATTTGTGTTTCCTGAAAAACAATGCATAGTCTTAACTGCGACAAACGAGAAAAAAACCTCACAAAATGCGGAATATCGACAGGCCAACTAGAGGTTCTGTAAGCCTGTGCAGAGAATCGTCGACACTAGTCGAAGGAACTCCTTAACATGAACTAGAATGCCGAAAATCAAGAGTTGTATCTTGCATACAGCTGAACCCAGTAAATTTTAAAAAGAGCTTGCAGTTAATTAACCCGGAACCCCGAGCACTCCTTTTACCGCCGACGTTCGTACGGGAATCGAGAAATATCTTGTCTAAATACCCGATGCATGAACTTTTAAGGATAAAAAATCAATAGTCAAACCTGTATTTTTACGAGCAGACTTGTAGACCTTGGATCGAACCTTCTTCGATAAGATCAGACTGTCAGCGATTCACAAGTGAAAGAGGAACTTAATTTGCATACTCATCAGTATGCTGCTTGAAAGACGTCAACAACACGAGAGGGGAAGATAAATAAGGAGACGCATGAATGCGTACATCAGACTTTGAAGTAGAACTGTAGATCTTTGTTGTACAATAAACACTGACGAAATAATATGCTACTGGTCTACAATCTTCGCTCATTTCGTTGGCTTGCGCACTCTCTCAGTGTTTATCATAGCTTCTCATGCATCAATGGCGCGAGCATGAGTAAAATAGGGAAAGCAAACCTTTGATATGTCGGATAATCTTCTCGCATAAGGCCTGTCCAGAGTAAAAGAAAACACTTTCAGGTCACAGTGAAGTATATCCCTTGGTGAAGAAAAAGGGTATAGCCCCAACAACGATTGAACAACAAAGTCTGCATCAGGAATGTATTAAATACTATCTAGAGGGATTTTGAGTTTGACCTTTCACTTTCAATTTCCTGTTATTCTAATTCTATAGCTGACGAAAATTTGTATCAAAACACAGGGAAGCTAAAGAGACTGGAATGTATGCGCTATGTGAATTTACTGAATGCAATGGAAAAGATATGGAAAATGATTTACAGCCCCAGAAACTTCCATTATATTTGATTCTTTTTCTGAGGCATTCCAAGGATTCCATAGGCAAAGACGGCGAGAGACTGGTAAAGAAAACAACTCAGTTGAAGGAGCAGCTACTGGTGACTAGAATGGGTCCAACTTCAAAATGGCGGACAAATTTGAGACTTGAGGAGAAAAGATGTCCATAAAACAAGATGGTTTATCGCAATTGTTGTCATCTTACGGATCCGATGAGTCTGATAACTCAAGCAGTGATAAAGAAGACTCTGATGAAAAAGAAAAGAAAACAATTAGATCCGTGAAGAAAGGAAATTCGCACGAAGCTTGCGATGGTTGTGACCCGAGATGTGAGGACTGCATGCAGTAAGCAAGATAGCAAGACTGAAAGGTAAGCTTATGAAGTTTATAAAGCTCTTCTAAATGCAATACTCAGACACATTTTGAAACTGTAGTTGGTCAGTATAAACTGCAGGCCTCAACTGCATACTCAGTATTAATTGCGATTTCATTTCATATCCCCCCCCCCCATTGATGAACCGTAAGTCGTGCCGACATAATCCCCCCTAATTTTCAAAAACCCCTTCAGAAAAAAGTCAACTTTTCCGTAACTCCTTTAGAAATATTCGAAAGATCAAACAATACCGACAGGGCTACCCCCTCAGAAATGACTATCAAAATATCATCTATGGCGGGAGGGGGAGGGGGAGGGGGGTGGATATAAAATGGAATGACCCTTAGTGCTGAGTTTGGACAACTTTGGACTGGGTGACTTTGGTTGAAGGATTGCAGAGGAAGAGGATTGTTCTTTACAACTTGCAAGTCTGCAAGACATGCCAGCCATTCTGGTTGGCCTGAAGAACACATTGGTTAGCCTAAATAGTAATCTGGGGCCTATAGTAGGCTAAGATAGCTTGCAGGTCGCCTTTATATTGGGATTTGGGATTTCTGGCTCACATGGCTCATGATTCATATACCGCTAGTAAGATTAATGTTTTACGCTAAAACGTTTGGCAAAGAAACTGCCAAACCTTTGTTAAATTTATTAGACGTTCTGACAGTAGACAGCGTCTATCGTCTCGAAATATTGAAGTTCGCACATTCATGGCATAATGGCCTTCTCCCTAGAGTATTTGACCATATATATTTAAATATGCTAGAAATATGCATGGATACAACACAAGATATACAGCCAAAAAGAATTTTTATAAGTATAGAGTAAACACTAATGTAGGAAAGCATTCGGTCCTTTTCATGGCAATTGATATTTGGAAAGACCTTCCATCTTCTTTGAAAGACTTAAGTGTGTTAGCATTTCCCAAGCAAATAAAATGTTACCTCCTGTCAGAACAAAAACTAGGTAAATTGATTTTCCACTAAACTCAGTTTGTAAATTCGTAAGTCCTCTTACCTATTGTTTCTTATTAATCACCTGTTTTCTATCTATTCAGAACATTAATTGTACGGAGAGCTAACTTGAAAACCTACCGGTTCATTTAGCTACACAGCTCAATACTTAATTAACTACAATTTCCTGTAATATCTTATTTTTATCTAATTAAGAATACGAACACAACTGTAAACTTTCATGCAAGTCATGCAAGCCACCCTGGTTAGCCTACATGACACATTGGTTAACAACAACAACAACAACAATCTTTATTGTACTCTTCTTGCCTTTTACAATTAACATTTCAAGATATTTTAAAAATAAGAGTTCTGGTTGCCTGGAATAACAACAGCCTGGCTAGTGGAGCCAGTCAGCCAATTCATAAAAGCCTCTATAGTTAGTTTTAAGGTAGCTTACAGTTAACCTTTACAGTACCGCTCAGAAATAAGCGTCCATCGTATACGCACCTTATACGCACATACGCATATACGCAGACGCATATACGCACATACGCATACGCATATACGCACATACGCATACGCGCGTATGCAATGAAGCGTAAGCACATACGCAGTTCTTTGTTATTCATTGCTCTTGGTTCTCATTGTGTTGTATTGTTGGAGAAAACAAATGAAATATCTTTGCGAGAAAATTATAAAACAGCGTTGGTCGATCGTGTTTATATGGTGCGCCGTGAACATTTATTATGTTTGTTAACTTTTTTGCAAGATACATCGCACGCGCCGAGACTTGTTTGTGAATTGATTGTCTGTTGAACCGACACGGCTTTAATTGTTGCGAAAAAACATATCTCTGGTTCTATTTGGCGTAAATGGGCGATTTAAACGTTGAAATAATTTCAATAAGTAGAAAAGATGTTGTATTAACTTATTAACTTGTCTCGCAAGAAAAACTTTTGGTTTTTTCGCACGCGCCGACGATTTTGTTTGTGAATTGATTTTCTGTTGAAGCGCGACGGCTTTTAGTAGCGAAAAAAATCTCTGGTTCTATTTGGCATAGATCGCCAATCTACATGGTGAAGTATTTCCAATAAGTAGGAACGTAGCTTGTTTTAGAGTAATTGTGATACGCAGTGAATATTATTTATAACCTATTCTTGCAAGATAAACTTTTGGTCTTTCGGAACGTGCCGCGAGTCACGTCAAGGCTTAGTAGCTAAAACAAAATCATATCTTTGGTTCTATTTGTAAAAAAATCAGCGAATGAGACGTCGAAATTATTTCAATGAGTCGAAACGATGCTCAAATAAAGTTTATATGCTGCCGCGAACATTTATTAGTTTTCTGCAAGATAAACGATCTTTCCGCACGCGCCGGTAAGGCCGGTAAGTTAAGTAACGTAAAAGTTATTTCTCCGTTTCTATTTTGCATAAGGCGGCGAACTCTAAAAGTAGAAATAGCAAGCCATCGAAAGAACAATAAACTATGGACAAAAGAAAAAACAATAAGCTTGCTCATACATACTGATGAGCATACGCGTATACAGAGTATACGCACATACGCATATACGCAGACGCATATACGCACATACGCATACGCATATACGCACATACGCATACGCGCGTATGCGCAAAAGCATACGCGTTTTTCGCGTATGTTTAGGGATGCTTATTTCTGAGCGGTACTGTATATTGGTATTTGGGATTACTGGCTCACATGACTCACCGGCTTGCATATTGTCCACACTCATGAAGGAAGCTCAAAGTTTAAAATAAATTACAAGACTATTTAACAGTTAGTTGGCAACTAGCTAGCTAACTAGCTTAATTTATATTTGCTGAAGCCCTGAGCCAACTATCAAAATCTGATAGAAATTGAGAGGGAGCCATCTTACTGTTTTAGCATAACCCAGAGACTGATCTATTCAGTAGAAAGTTCAGTGAAAGTGGTTCATGTACAATAATTTTATATGAGCTTCACACATTTTTTCTCAATCGTATTAGTTAAAAACACATAGTTGATGTGTAACATGTATTTTTAGAATTCACTGATAGAGAATTTCGCTATTTTAAATGACAGTTTGTGTCTTGTTATTACTGAACAGAGAGATGTTACCACTGCCTAGTGGAGTACTTGACATGTTTAAAGAAGGTAAACAATGAAGATTTGTTGCTCATTATTAATTTCTAGACCTTTGAAGGGATACAATTTGAAGAACAGTGTGTATACCAGTAGGTTTATATTAAAGGTTTTTTTAAAATGCTCAAAAGGGATTCACTCTTGATGTGTTAAGTCTCTGTTCAAAGGTATAAATAAATGTAATTATCAGAACTCAACACTACATGTTCCTCAGTGTAATTAAGATAAATTGTTTTTTTTTTATATTCATGAAAGTTTAGTTATGTAAGCATTAAGGTGATGCCTGATGTGTTTTCATTGTCACACACTTCCCTTTTGTGTTTCTTTAATTCTATAGACTTTCTGAACAAACTTGGTTTTTAGTCATTAAATATCACTACATTTTTATCTCCAATAATTAATTTTTTAAGCAGCAAATGCTCTTGAGAGTGGTTTCAGGAATTATGATTATGATAATTAATTAAAAAATAACAACTGAAGTGAAGGTTTTTTTTTTGTAACATTCAAAGAGTTCTTTCTTGTAATTTTGTTCCCAAAAGGCAACATGTTGCCTTTTCATAAAAAAACTTAGCTCTGAAAAATTAGTTCACATGGGCTGTGCTGGTATAAACCTGCATGCAAGATTTCCCCAGTTCTTCAGTTATGGGCTGACTTCTCAAATTTTGTCCATTGTAGCTTTACGTGCTCACTGTAAATGTATGTGTTTGATACTTTTGTTTAGATTCCATACCAGAGGATGAGCCATCTAAACATGATGGACGAGTTAGAACATTTTCACACTTTCCTGGTAACTGGGCCATGCATGTATTCATTCCATGTAAGTGATATAATTAATTAATAAAATTAATATCCTTTATTAGTTGCAGTATTTACAGTTGTGTATTAATTTTGGTTAACTTTGCCCTTTTTAGTGTTTGATTATGTATGATGATGAAAATAAAAATAAAAAACACGAAAATATTAAATTGTAGCAAGGGTAAAACTGAACCGTGGCATATACAATATTACTAATGAAATAATTGTGTGGTTTAGTCTGGTTTCCTCAAGTTTTAAACAGTTTTTAATAGGTAGTTCTTTTTGGAAATCAAGGTCAACTCTCTGATTAGTTCTTAGCTTAACAATGCAACAGTCAATGACTACATGATCAATGACAAGCATTTTCAACTAAAGAAGGCATTTGATTCCCTTTGACAGTGGCTGCTCTTTTGGTACTCACATAATTGGGAAATGGTCACAATTCCAGTTGGCAAGTTTGGATCAGGCGTCTATTCACACTTTCATTCAATTATTTGCACTTTTTGCACTCACTAGGTCCTTATGAGTTGAACCATACACAGGGTTGCCAAAATAAGCCGACAACCGGCGCATTTCACCCGCTATTCTGAATACTGTGCTGGCTACTCCGAATGCTAGTAGGTCAGTTCCGAGCATGATATTGGAGAAGGTTGGACTTATAATTGATAGAAGTGCTTTGAGGAGAGGCAATTTCAGCTGACTAGTGTAAAAACCTCAAATCTATTTTGCTCCAAAAGGGGTTCGCATCCTGGACCGACAGGGTGCTGCCCCTGTATCTTGCTAGGGGCCTATCTAGTCCCCAGACCCCCTGCATGATTGGGGGCCTCCAGCCCCAAATGCCGTCTACTATTAAAATATCTCCTGCTACTTCAAATCATTTCGACAACCCTGCATAAATATACATGCATACTTTGCTAATCAGTAATTGAGTGTATGTTTCTTCTTGACAGTTAAGGCCAGTGTACATTTTGAGAGTCTTGTGGTATCAGTAGCTGAATGTCTGTCAGCTGTGACATCACACGAGGTGCACATGATACCATGTGACGAGTTACACATGAGTGTATCCAGAACAGTACCCATTAGACATTACTGGATTGAGCCAATTGTGCAACAGCTTAGGAATGGACTCAGCACTATGCACAGGTAAACACTTCAACAACAATGTTGTACACTATAAAAGTCAACCATGCAATGATGTTCAGAAGATGAGTCATCAAATTTTATGTACTCACTCAGTTAGGTTCCGCATTTCCTTGATTGATTTGAAAATAAACAAATTATTGCCAGTTACATAAGATGCAAACACAAGACACTAGGCCAGGCAGTGTAAAAGCAGTTAAAAATATGATTGATAACTGAGTAGATTCTTTAAGGTACAACAATTTAACATTTGTTTGTTGTTTGTTTAGATGCATCATACTCACTGTAACATTTTGAAAGTCCCTCTGAAATAAGCAACCTTGCCAAAGTAGTAATAAAATTTCATGGTTGTTAGCAAGTCCAAGAAGCTTAGACCCTCTTAAGGTCGCGGGGGACACCTTAGGCTCATCATTATGCATTTATTTAAAGCGTATGCACGAAGTACAACCCGTACGACTCACATCGACAACTTTACGAGATATTTATGACTGGAGAAAAATATGGGCGCGTGCGCGTGATTTGTAAAAAATCCCTGTTTCTTTGATATTTTAACCAATTTAAAACAACACTTAGCGATATACGTTCATATAGATTGTAGGAAGTCTTTGAGCTTATTTTTATTTAAATTTGACTATTTCTGCAACTGGTGTACTCAGAGTAATCACAAAAATATTCGGCATAAACAATCGTGTCCTTTTTGAAAACGCATTGTTTTACCATAAAAGCGTGGAATATAATTACCATAATTACATCTCTCCTTGGCAAAATGATCGTATTTAGGTCGGGACACCTTCGGAAATCTCAAAGTTTGGACTTTTCCGACAATTTTGTGGCAGAGAATACAGCGCGGATACAGAACTTCATGACTTGCCACTGCAGATAGGTAAACTATGAATACTGTAGTGTGTCATAACAGAAGCGGAATTTTAAAAGAGCGCTTTTAGAAAGAGGTAGAAGACATTAAATTCAAATTTGCGCACTTAAACCGCCATAACTTGCTGGCAAACTTTAAATTAAAAAATCCGCTTCTGTTATGACACTCTAGAGGTATTGACTGAATAGTTTTTGACAAAATCGCAGTGTGCTGTCTTCTAGTCGTTCTGCAAACTCTGCCACAAAATCATGTTTTTCCCAATTTGGCACTAACGAGGCTATAACATCGCCGTAAAATGCAATCTACCAAATAAAAAATGACATTCACAATCTTTCATCACTTCGTTATGTCTCTGTAAATTTTGAGCTTAATCGCACCCATAACAGCCTAGAAATAAGCGTTTTAAAAGATGCAGGTCAAGCAAAATTTCCCTTCATGAATTTATTCATGCTGTTGGTATCCCCCGCGACCTTAATATGAAAACCCCAAAACATAACTTGACTTCTTATGAGAAATAATGAACTAACAGATGTTAAAGATGTTAGACTACTAATTTTGTTTAAGATGAACCTTTATTCCAAAGATAGTATGTTACTCTTCTTTAGTGTAATATTATTAAATTATTTTTCCAAAATTTTTATCCTTTTTATCCCATTTATCTTGAAAACCTTTTTATTTTATTAAGATAATTAATCCCACACTTGGTGGTTACACATTAAGCTACCTGAAGGTAGCAACATTTAAAAGTAAAAGTAGTACCTTTTGAACTTTACAGTATTGCAACCTGCCATTTTTTACATTTTTAGTTTTGTGTCTGCCTTGCAATGGCCTGAATTGTACACAAATGATGAGAAAACAAGGTAATAGTGTTTATACAAACTTTCCTTTCAGCTCAATAAAATATCAATAATTATTCTTCTTGAACTGACTAATATCTATTGCTATCAATGTTATTTCTGATTTTGGTGTTAATCAAGTCATTTCTGTGTTTTTTGTCTTTTTTGCAACCTATCACATTCTGTGCTCTTGAATGCTGTAAACTTGTCTTACAACATGTGACATGCGATTTTATGTATTTCAGATCATTTGTAGCACTGAAAATCATGTCAGAATACAAGAAGGTAAGAAAGCAAACTTTGCGGGTCAAACTGTACACAATGCATTGATTTCAGCTTGTTTGAAGTATTAGCTCTTCCTTGAAGATGCACTGTACAGGCGCTGATAGTGATATTGGTATGGGTGAAAACTAAACATTGTGTGGTTTTGGTTTTCAGTTCAAAGATGTTGTTGATTTAGTAAATGAAGTCTTTCAGGAATTTTCTCTCCCTGCATTCTACAAGGTACTGATCAAATCTAATTTTAGTTTTTTTACCGTAACAGACTTGTGTCTATGTTATCTTTTTGATGTAGTTAAAAATACTCTTCATACATGTAGTTTTTAGTGTATAAAAATTTAATAAACATTTGTGAGTATGTCAGTGCTTTTTGGAATGTTTAAATTAAAGGAGAGTTGCTGCAGGTTGAGATTAGAATACATGTACCCTAACTTAGAATACTATTAACTCTATGTGTTGTTGTATGAGCGTGGCCTACTTGTTTTTTGTCCCCTTTTTTCTCCTTAACTCTATTTGCCAACCTTAATGTACAACTTGCCATAGGTAGATTTAGTTTGAATTTCAAACGTGACGTCATTTATGTTTGTACATTTTCACACTGTAGGACCCATCATTCCATGTGAGTGTTGCATGGTTACTTGGTGATATCTGTTCTGAAAGGACACAGGACATACAAACTAAACTTCAGGTAATACACAGTATGTACCCAAGCTGGTCACAGGGTCCCCATTCACTGACTCATTCCATGGATCTTACAGATCTTAGAAAACCGATAGTAACTTTTAGGGTCTTTCTTTTTGGAGTGAAAGACCCTATCCCCGGCGGTCTCCGTTCACGTGTGGTCTATAAGTTTGCATGTGCGGGCTGTAATGCCTGTTATGTCGGCGAAACCACCCGACATTTTGCCACACGCGTGCGTGAGCACTTAGCCAGTGATAAGGCCTCCCACATTTTCAAACACCTTCAGAATTCTGAACGTTGTCGCTCCTTGTGTTCAATAGATTTTTTTCACATTTTAGATCACGCCTCTACCAGCTTTCAACTTAAGATAAAGGGGGCTATCTATATTCAAAAGGAACTACCTTGCCTCAATCAGCAATTACACCATGTAAATCTAAAATTAACCTTTTAATTCACAAATTTTCACGTTCTGTTATTACTACTTGTCTTAATTAGCATTTTTTTCTACTTATTATTCAACTCACTGTGCTTTGTAAACCATTCAACTGAAGATGACAGATGCTCTGTCGAAACATGTCTTTGAAACTTAAAGAAATTGTCGTTTTTCTTAAAATCTTTACGTGTCTGCTGTTCGCAAGACCTTTTGGAAACAATTTATTGTGTTGCATTGCAGTTGTTTATCATTTTAACTACTTAACATGATAAGAATATTGAAACCGTTTATTCCAAAAAAAATGTGACTGTTTCTATGTCAGCATGTCCAAACCAAACACGTTGAATGATTTTTACACATCTTGGGACCAGTAGAGCATTTTCCTGGGACCAACACAATTTGCCGAGCACCCACTTTTTATTGCAGTTTTCACTGAAATGCGAACTCTGACATTCAATCCTGAACCAACGGTTTACGCTTTTTGTTGCCATCAATCAACTTAGCGGACCTCTCAAGAAAAAGAAGTTCACTTCAACCAGGTCAAAAGGTCACGTCTCTTGATTTTGATTGGTAGATTTCGATCCATTTTGTTTGTTTCTGTTTTGCATGGTTCGTTTACTGTTGCAGTAATTATGATTAATGGCAGCGAAAAACACATTCGTTAGTTGGATTTTGAATTTCCGAGTTCGCATTTCACTGTGAAAACCGCAATATACTGATTGTACTGACTGCAGTACTGACAGTCATGTGATTCTCTTTGCAGGAAGTGTTTGATGCTCATGTTTGTGAAAAAGACGTTGCCAGATCATTGGTGTTGAAGCTGACAGAAGTGCATTGTAAAATAGGAAATAAACATTTTGTGTTTCCTTTGGATGCGACGTGATGAAACAAGTCAATTACAGATGGCATGATTCTCAATTGGATCGGTTATGGAGCTAGTCGTCACACTAGTACACCCCATTCCAAGTTTCTTGTCAGACAGGAACGCACGGTAAGTTCTGTGCTTCATTGTTCAGTGAATTGACAAAACTGATAATCTTCAGTTGGAATCCAGCTGTCAGCTGTGATTATGTGCTATGCTAAAAAATGAAGGTTTTCTTTCAAAGAAGATCTTTAGTTAAGGTTACACAATACCTTCGCAGGTGTCCTTCGCAAAAAAAAAATCGTACTTGCGTTGTTTTAAAGTAAACTGCCACAAACAATATATCAATAGAAAGGTAAAGAACTGAAGAATTCTAAAAAAATATCCGATGTTTGGCAGAGCCATCCTTGAGAAGAAAAAAGCCGGTAAATATAAAACCAACGAGTGTCATTCCGCCGAAAAAATCGGGTACAAACATAACCACTATTGCAAAAGTACTGCAGAATGTAAATCAGCAAGCATCAATCTCTCAAAGTGTGTCAGGCTTTTTCTTAATTCTTACTGGTTATGTTTTTGTAGACTCGTAAAGTTTAAGTATCGATAATTTGCCGACCCTGTTGCGTTCGCGGCCGTCACAAGCGAAATATCCAAAATAAAGGAAATCCCTGACACATTTTTGTTCTTCGATGCTTTGTAAATGTTCTGGCCAAATTTTGTTAGAATCCGCCAAGTCTACATACCCAATTTCATTCAAAGAGAGGGTATTCTCGCGAAAAAAGGATTTCGAGTTTTCGTCATTCGAACATGAAATGATGGCACCCCTACCGTTAACCTGCGATCAGGCTTTCTTTTTTCGCGGCGGAGGGAAGGCGAAAAAAATAACGCCTGATCGCAGGTTACCCTACCGTTCGCAGCGAGCGAAACGATTTTCGCGGGAATTCAAAGGCAATAATAGTGTGACAGTCACGTAGTTTTTCTTGCTGAACTTCAGCGTGCGAGAGAAGTGGAAAGACCAGGAAAATTATATGGGGGAAGAATACAGAAAATGAAATACCAACGGGTAATTCGATTTGTTTGAAGGATCTCCCACCTGCACATTGGCCAACATTCCGCTTTTGTCATCTTCTTCTAAGGTCTCGGCTTTGATTTTTCGCTGTCCAAGGACTTTTTTCTTTTTTGTTAACTTGTTTCACGACCTCAATAAGGTCAATAACGAGAAAAGAAAAGCGATGAACCGAAGAGCGATATCGAGAGTGGGAGAGAAAGTCTAGAGAAGGAAAATCACATGTACCTAAACAAAAATGCTAATGAGGTTGTCGTAACAAGAGCTCCGGGATACCGGATGAGGCTGTTTTGCGCAAAAACGTCGCCAGGAAGTCAACACGCTATGAGGATTATGACACCTAACTGTGTTGTGAACTTTTTTTAAAAAACCTTTTTCGAAATACTTCGCGTGCGTTTATGATTTTAGTTTCATTTTTGGGGAAATGTTAGATTTATAGTTAACTTTTATTTCAGTCCCAATTTTTTTCCACAAAACTAGCCCTCTGAAGGTATTGTGTAGCCTTTCAACCTCTTTCAAAGCCGGATCGGGTTACTAGCAGCCTTAGACAACTGTAGAAACAGAGTACGAGTACAACTTTTGAATTTGCTGAGTTCAGTTACGTTCCCAGAGCCCTCACTCTTCCCACCAGTTGAAAAGAAGACTATCAGTACGAGATTTCTCTGGAACGCGGTAATCGAAAACATAGTACTAGGTTTAAAAGGTCATGCTAGTAAAAAATCTCGTACTCGTTGTCCAATGTTAAGGTCGCTTTCATGGCACATGACAAAAACAATAAATTTCCTTTTTTATTCACATTTTGTACGTCACGTACACAACAACGCTCATGCGATTTTGAGCATGCGCACAAAAACAGTGATTTAAGTAAAATTTAGACAAAGCAAAGTCGTTTCACGGTCAATACTGCAATGAGGGTGGATTTCGTTGCTTAGCAACTATGGGGACGAAAATCGCGGGCTCAGTCAGTCCACGGAGGTAAGTGTCCGTCGTGCTCGCCATCAATCCACCGTACGAAAAAAAAGTTGGTGACTGGTACACGTACCCATAATTCCTAGTGCAGGAAAACATGAAACGCACATTAAAGGTTCTGAAAAATTCAAACATGGCAAATGCAAAATACGTGCCTATTGGCTGTGTAAGAATCGCAAGGTATATTGTAAAATGTACAGCCGATAATTATTTCCTTACTGTTTGTTTGCACTTGTTTACCCCATCGACATGTGCTATGCTATGTTATGACTAGGTTTGAGCACAGAAATTCAGAGACGGAATAGTAACGCATTATTCTTGTACTCAATTCTAAAACAAATCCACACTTTTTTTTTTGTCTTTTCAGGTACTGACGCGAGATCTGCTTATAAATTGTGCAGTGTTTTCCTGTGTTCAGTTCGATTGCAATCTCTTCTCACTTGTCTTATTCTTTGTCATTATTTTCCTTTTTCTTATCTCGCACAACGAGAGTAATCTGCGTGTCGTATTTACTTATGTTCTCGTTATATAAGACCGTATATCATGTACAGTATTACTTCCTCATGTACATGTATTACATACTAATATCTACAAGATATTTTCACTGATAAACAAATAAATTTGAGCAAAACAAAGTAGCATTATCGCCTATTATTATACCAAGTTACCCAAAGCCATGACACTTTGTATATACAGCCTTTTTATACCATAGAAGGAAGTGTCCAGGATCGCCAAAACATCGGTCCTAAAAAAACTAATTCATTTGGTTATGCGATCAATAGTACCCTGCAGATTAGCCTGAACTCCGCTTGAGGGCGAACAGTCTTTTAAAAATACAAGGAAAAAAACACAGTCATAGACTGGTTTTAAAATCTACACGCAAAAATCATCCCTTCCGGATCACTTGTCCCTTAACAATAACCGAAATGGTACAGACAGACCCCCCCCCCCCCCCGTTTCAGTCTTCGTGCAGGAGGCCGTCTCCTCTTTCATTTGCTCACCTATAAATATTATAAAACACTTAAATCGATATAATGACTTTATTTAACGAAGGTAAAACATTACTGATGACCCAGTGGTTTACGTGATAGCCCTTTATAGCAAAAAGAAAAACATAGATTACGAGATGGAAAAAACAGGACAGCGGCTTGTCACTTCAACTACCCTCCTTAGATTCGTTCAGTAAAATCTTTCGCCAGTTATCTTAACTTACTAGACTAAATATTTGAAAAATCCAATTTTTACGGAAGTAATATGACATCGGATTCTCCTATAAACCCTTTGTCGTTGATAAACCGGAAGTTGGTAAAGGTAAATAAAACCGCTGTAAGGAATTAAGAAAAGCTGACGTTTTGAGGGTAAGTCATGCTTCGAAGAAGAGTCAACTTTGATGTGACAAAGGGCCAACCCGGCTCGAAACGTCAGGCTCACGGCGGTTTATTTACCTTTATCAGCTCCAAGTTGATAATCAACGAAGTGTTTCACCTGCCCTGCCAGCGAAGCACAACAGTTTATTTAGGAATTAAAAACCTTTGTTCCAAACAAACCATTTACTTCGTACCATATAAGGACCTACTCAAAACGGGTTCAGAAAGAAACGAGCGCCACAAAGCGTTGGTCTTATATTAAAAAAAAACGAGATAACATAAGCATGTTGGACATCAAATATCGATAACTAAGGTGATATTTAGCCTGCGAATACAACCGCCTCTCATTCGCGTCCCGCAACGAAGAGCGAAACACGAAGAGAGACTCTCTCTTCGTTGCAGGACGCGAATGAGAGGCGGCTGTATTCGCAGGCTAGGTAATATTATGATGGGAGTTTCGAGGGAGTTTCAAGAGTGGCTTTTGTGTGAATTTTTTGAGCCGCTAAAATAACAAAAAAGGTATTTGCACTCAGTTCTTTGAGGTCAGGTATAACGTATGTTTTTATTCAAACTTTTCTTTTCCATTCTGTTGATTGTGGCATTACTTACATCTGCAATCTGTACATTTAAACCTGGTCAGTTCACGAACCCTCTTACTAAAAATATGTCTAGCACCAAGAAAGGAAAACGAGCACTCAATGTTAAAAATAATTGCATTGTATTATACCATTTTAAAATGAAAGACTCTCATGTTTAAATGAAGAAACTAAAGTAATTTGTATTTCTGGTCTGCTCCACAAACTGAGTCTAAATAAGGAAAATGACATAACTTAAATTTAAGTGGTTATACACTTAGCTACATGTAGAGTTTACGGTGCATCTTATTAAGATACAACAGCTAATTCGCAGGCATGCCACTAAAATAAGCAATAGTTTAAAAAAAATCAAAATACAACAATAATAACAGTTTCAATTTAGAACTCTAATAAAAAATGGAAATCTACATACTGATGAAACTTTACGTTTTGATACTACAATACGGAATCAGAGTTTGTTATAGAGCTTATGACTAAACTATTTGAGTTAATAGTGTTCTACTTTATAGTATACATTGATATTTGTTCATGCAACACTACAGTTTGTGGAAAAAAATTTCTAGCATCATTCTAACTCGCTGCTTTTCTTCTATGTCAAACACCAGCGTTTAGTAGTACGCTGTCTTTCCCATGTTAGGTTTTGCTCCAATCAAGACATTCCATCACCTTTGACAGGATTTGTCTGACTTGAAGTAACGTTTGATATTAATCTCTTCGTATCTACCTGAAAAACAATATCACAATGTAAGAGCACACTGATTGGTTGGCTAATCCCACATTGTATTAATATAGTAACATGCAATTGATTAGTATCATTTGTTGTGTTTATTTTTATTCTGTTTCATTGGTAAAGAATTTGTAATTCACAGCGCTATGATATTGATTTGAGTTCCTCCGTACGCGTCAAAATTCAAAATCTTTCTTCAATGAGTCGTGGAAATTCAAAAACTTCAATCTAGCTTTTGCTAGTTTGCACAGTTATGGCAACGGTTACCTTACAGGAAATTCACCTCTAGACGATTTAAATGGAAAGGGAGCCAGATCTAATTTTGTTTTAAGAGGCTGTTTGCGTGTACGAGAATTCGTTTATTGGCATTTCGCGAAATCGTGTGTTAAAGCGTTTTCGTTTTTCTTTTGCTCGAGCTATTCATTTTCTTCGCTGCTTAATACTTTGAAAATCTTTTGTATATAGCCGAGTGAATTTTGTTTGTTTCTTAAACAAGGTTTTCCCTTTGTTACTGTTTATTTAATATTACTTTGGAACCCTGTTAAACGGATTATTACGGACCATAAAATCTTGGTCGGATCAACCGAGTTGCAGTGTTCAAACCATGATACCAGTACGGATACCTAACAAATGATCTCACAACATGTTTAATTTGAAATTCTAACTCCTGTCTCGATCCTGTCAACTCCTCGATCTCCGATCCGTAGAACAATTAAAACAACTTACGCATTTTATTGTAACTGAACACAATTTATGTGCAGCGTAGAAAATAAAAGTTTGGGACTGAACTTTTGTTTGTGCCAAAAGAAAGTAGTTGTATTGACGGGTAGGTTCGCAGTTTCGTCGAGGACCCTCCTTGACCTTTACTTACACTTCTCTTGCTATCTTTGCAAAACAGTTTCAAGACTTTCGTCATGTTCGAAAGCTTCACTTGCTGATTTTCTGGACACTGCGAATTTTTGCGCTTTCTTCCGCTGTTTTAATTCTATATTGTTGTTTTGTACACCAGTTGAGAAAAAAATGCCAAGTATTACAAATTTAACATGACACGTCCTCAATTGTCTCTTTATTTACTTGGTTAAATATTGAAAGGGAAGCAGCTGGGGGGGGGGAGGGAGGGGGAGGGGAAGATAGGGTACATCTTGTTTTCACGATTGTGGTGAATTGAAACGGAAGGTGGTGAAAAGGGTGTTGTTGGCTTTGGAAAAAATGGCATTATTGAAGTAAAAAGCTTCTTTGCTACTCACAAGTAAATCTGCTCTATTTCAATATCTTTGCAATCAGGATGATTTGTTTGTGCATCACAAATCTTAAAAACATGTTGCGTATCACTAAACTGCTGCACAGTAAGAGGAATTTGTCTCTCCGCTTAGCTGTCCCCAAAACTATATAACAATGAAATTATAACAAGCGCGAGTTTCGACGAGCGAGTACAACGAGGAACAGTATGACACCAGAGAGAGCAGTCTGATAGGAGATACTGTCGACCGCCGCCTGGTTAGCTCAGTTGGTAGAGTACCAGACTGCTGTGCGGGAGGTCGTGGGTTCGAACCCCAGACCGGACCAACACTCAGGGTCTTAAAACAACTGAGGAGAATGTGCTGCCTTTGTAATTTCATCTGCAAATGGTTAGACATTCTAGTCTTCTCGGAAAAGGACGATAAACCGTAGGTCCCCTCTCCTGTATCTTCAGTCTTATAACAGGGGACGTTAAAGAACCCACACACTATTCGCAAAGAGTAGGGCACGAAGCTCCCGGTGTTGTGGTCTGGCCTTTACAAAGCGCATTTGAACATATACATATGAAAAAAGCGCTATATAAATACATTATCATTATCATTATCATTACTGTCTACTAAGATAAATGATCAAATGCCCTGCCACGATTGGAAGTATTTGTTTGAACGATTGGCTCTTTACATCAGTTCAGATACGTTACAGCGTACACATTCAGTGTATACCTTTTTTACCACACTTGGTAAATATATGTCTAAAGTAAGTGGGTCAAAGTGAGATGAGTACCAAAATACAAAACCTCGACAAGTTCTTGTACTAAACAATTGCTAAACCTAACCCTTTCCCGTAAAACATACCTTTAAGCTACAGTAGGGGCGTTTCACCCTCAAGCTTGCTTCCTTCCACATCCTCGATTCACCTGATTCACATTCTGTATATAATTTAAAGACAACATTAAGACCACTATTAAGGCCACGTTTGTCCTAATCTCTCGTATAATTCATTCTTCTTATTATGTCCTCACACGGAATAACTGTGGAATAAACCTTAGCCAAAGCACAAGAAGAACGAACAATTTTGTTTCCTTGTGTTTAAGGCTGGGTTTCGTCAACCAGTCGGCGATAAATACAAAAAAAGTTAAATTAATATTGGAGCTCACTTTTCCCCCTTACTCCCCTCTCCTATCATGCACGTGGATCAATTTTCTCTTTTTTCGTATCCTTTTTTGTTGGGTAGCCTACACTCAATTGCCAAATAAAAAACATACTCACTGAGTCTTTCCCATGCATATTTCGTTCCACTCGGGCTGGCATCCACGTCAGCAATTTTTCTTTTTCCCGGTTTATTGAATCTTGATGTAGTTCTAAAAAATTAGTGCGAAAAAAAGGTTGAGATCTTTGTATCTTTATGTTTAGCTTTAATTTATTAATCATAATTCTATGGTAGGTCAGTTCATCAACTATGCTATGTAAATAGCCAATTGGCCTTTTTCCATTGGGTTTCAAATTATTTTGTGTTGATTTGAAATATTTGTTTCACGTACACCATCACACAAGCTTTCAGCTTAAGGTGGCTTAATACACAAGCTTTCAGCTTAAGGTGGCTTAATACAGTTTTGAGAGGGTAAGTGAGCCCAACTTTTAACTCTCTTTAGAAATATTCAGGAATGTTCTTTCTTTCTCTTATTACTGTTTCTTAAAGCGTATAGCCATCATATGCGACATTTGACCAATAAAAATGCTAATAACGATCAATAAAGAGCCAAAATGAATGACCGAGTGCTTAGGAGGGGACTGAGCACTAGATGTTTTAACATTGTTTTTCTCAGAATCTACCCGTATGACCCCACCTCAAAATTTCAGAAATTACAAATTGGCTTTGATTTAACATTCATGCAGGATAAAATAAAAATCTGTAAGAGAGATTTTTCGCAAAATAGAAAAATGTGATATTTTGCCCCTTTAAAAAATAGCTCAAATTCTGTCTTACAGATTTTTATTTTATTTTGCATGAATGTTAAATCAAAGCCAATTTGTAATTTCTGAAATTTTGAGGTGGGGTCATACGGGTAGATTTTGAGAAAAACGCTGTTAAAACAACTAATTCCCAGTCCCCTCCTAAGCACTCGGCCATTCATTTTGGCTCTTTATTGATTGTTTATTAGCATTTTTATTGGTCAAATGTCGCATATGATGGCTATACGCTTTAAGAAACGGTAATAAGAGAAAGAAAGAACATTCCTGAATATTTTTAAAGAGAGTCAAAAGTTGGGCTCACTTACCCCCTCAAAACTGTATTAAGCCACCTTAAAACAAACAAACTAAATACAAATAGGCCGAGTAAAAAAACAAACAAAAAAACAAACAAATGTTTCTCGTCCGGATTTCTATAAAAAAAGAAAGCAGGCGGGCGCATTTTTTTGTTATTTGATATTTTCTCAATGGTCATATTCTCCAGAAGCGAACTTGCAAAATAAATTCTGACCTCTCCAGTACGGACCTAGCCTGCTGATGCTTTGAAGTGTTGGCCTGAGTTCGTATTAACGCAGTAAAAAGCCATGTCTTACAGAATTTTCTTTGTACTTAACTAAGGAGTAACGCCTGTTGGTTTTTGTCCCTTCCAACTTTCCCAAAAACAAATATTAAAAAAGAGAAGCGGCCCCAAAATATTAAGCGGGTGGGGACGAGAAACATTTGTTTTTTTTTTTTCACTTGGCCTAAGGTTGAGCTTTACGTTTACCTTGTTTTAAGAATCCTGCAGATGGAACGTGCTTCCACATCAGCGTTGTTCTTACTCACATCCAGATTAGTCAAAGTGGTGTTGTGTTCTAGAGCCCTGGAGAGAAAATGCGCACCATCTTCACCAATGTCGTTATTACTCACATTCAGATTAGTCAAAGTGGCGTTGTGTTTTAGAGCTCTGGAGAGAAGATACGCACCACCTTCACCAATGTTGTTATTACTCACATCCAGATTAGTCAAAGTGGTGTTGTGTTCTAGAGCGCTGAAGAGAAGATACGCACCACCTTCACCAATGTTGTTATTACTCACATTCAGATTAGTCAAAGTAGCGTTGTGTTCAAGAGCGCTGGAGAGAGAATACGCACCACCTTCACCAATGTTGTTCTGACTCACATTCAGATTAGTCAAAGTGGCGTTGTGTTGCAGAGCACTGGAGAGATAACCCGCACCATCTTCACCAATGTTGTTATTACTGACATTCAGATTAGTCAAAGTAGTGTTGTGTTTTAGAGCCTCGAAGATAGATTTTGCACCACGAGGACCAATACTATTCTCGCTGACATCCAGGCTAGTCAGCATGGTGTTGACTTTAAGTACTTCGGAGAGAGAACGCGCACCATTATCATCAATTTGTTTGCCTCTCAAATCCAAGTAGGTTAAGGTGGTATTGATCTTAAGAGCCCCAATGTCCAAAGCTGGATTAAATGACTCTTAAGTTGCGAGGAAAGAAAAAAAAAACTAATAAAAAATGGTTGAGAACAATTAGGTAATACGTACACTACAGTCAACATCATGTAACATTCCCCATTAGGGAAATACATTCCGCTTATTCGTCACTATTTTTAAAAACAAAGCATAACTGTGACGAAGTGTTAATTACCATATTTATTTTAGATTTTATTTTTCCGTTTTTATAGTCCTTCGTTTTAGCTTTTATTAAATGCTTATGAAGTGTTTTTATTTGATGTTCAATCACCCTAAATGTTCTCAAAAATGCTCCACTACTCGTCATATTTTGAACTCTTCTCGGTGAAAAATGAAAACGCCCTCTCGTTTTGACCTGCTACTAAACAAATCGTATATTATTAAATACCACCTAGGGGGTAAAACGTAGTCTGGAAACAAAGCAATGGCTCTAGGACAACAATTTTAATTTAAAGTCAGTGCTTCTGTATGGCGCTGAGTGTTGGGGATTGGCGAAGAAAAGCGAAGGACAATAGCAACTTGGACACCTTGAACAACAGCTTCAGTAACATGGTTTCATGGAAACTCCAGTCCAACATTTTTCGGTGGCAAGAAATCGTGTTAAATGAAAGTTAAAATTCTTTTCAGCTACTTTTGAAACGTAGAAAAAATATGATTTTGATATCGACAATAAAGGAGACGTCATGGTAATAATTTCTCCGTATGAAAAATGTTTTTTTATTCCCAGCCTCTGATAGCAAGGATAGTAAGGAAGTTACTTTACAAGGGAATATATTTACCTTCCAAAGACAGGGTTTTACTTTCACTTTCACTTTCACTTTCTTTCATTAGAGACCAAGTTTCCTCAGGATCTTTTATCTGAGTATCCTCTGTAGCCAGGATCTCAGCGGCCTGGGTCCGGGTTTCCTCAGCAGTTGGAATCTGAGTTTGGTCAGTAGCCAGGGTCTCCATGTCTTCAGTGGAATTTGTGCAGATTTCTTTGGCAGATTGAGTCTTAGTTTCCTCTTTAGGCCAGGTCGTCCTTTCGCCAATGCCTTGGATGTGGATTTCTCCAGGAGATGGAATCTGAGTTTCTACAGTGGCTTTCTTCTCTATTCCTTCCGCAGTCAGTGGCCAAGTTTCCTGAATAAAGGAAGTGTAAGTACTCCCCGTATCCAGGGTCTCATATTCGTCAGCTGCTTGGAGCTGGGTTTCCTCTCAGGGTCTCGCTTCTGTCGGTAACCTGAGCCTGGGATTCCGCTGACGTTAGGGTTTCACATTCGTCAGCAGCTTGGGTCTTGGTTTCCCTAGCAGATTGCATCACAGTTCCCTGAGTGGTGAGGGTTTCACGTTTGGCAGTTTGCCGAGTCTGGGTTTTCTCGGGTGGTTGTATCTGCGTTTTCTCTGAGGTGATGGTCCTACATTCGTCAGTAGCCTGGGTCTGGGTTTCCACAGAAGATTGGATCAAAGTACCCTCAGTAGTCAGGATCGTAATTCCTTCAGAAGCGCTAGCCATTGGTGAGCCATCAGTGTTTTCTAACGAATTTGCAACAGAAAAGAGAGTGTTTTTTGCGTTGGATGAATGCACAGACATATATCTGAGCAGCATTGAAAATTGGGGTGTCAAGTTTGCCTAAACGTTCTCTGTCTTTGAACTACTGTAATTTCCTTTCTTTCATCGCCATTGAAACAAAATAAATTACACTGTTGTCCTCTTCATTGACCAGACGGCCTTAAAAGTGCGACCTATGACTATGGCACGTTTTGCAATTGGTTTGATACCAGCTTAGTCATGCCTCAGGGCTCTCGACTCAATGCAAGGAATGTTGGGCTCTTTCGAAACAAGAGAGAACTCCTGTTTGAGATAATCATTACAACCTGGTCGCTTCGAGTGGGACAAATTTTGACAAAACGGACAAAACTTCGAAGGCGCCGTTATCCTGCCGATCTGATTAATGTTGTATTTAATTTTCCCTGAGAAAAATAAATTTTCATTTTGTAACACGGATTTACCAATTGTTCAATTACAATTTTCTGTGGTCGCAGGTCAACATCACCAAAAGAGAATAAATATGAAAAGGGATTTAATCAATTGTGTTTTAATATATTGGATGTTTTTATGATGATAAAGGCAAAGAGCCAGTTAGTTGGGGCGACACAAAGTTAAACAAGAAATCCAGTCGGCGTGATGGGAGTTTGTAAAGATGGCGTATCTGGGAAATTAATCTTTTCGTACTAGTTGCAGAACCATTTGAAATCGCGTGGTTTCAAATTTAATGAAAATGGTAGAAAGAAAAGATAAAAAACTAGGCCAACAACCCAAACGTGATATTTAAAATGTCACACCAAGGGTCCGCCAAAGCAAAAACTGATTCTGGGATTATCAGTTTGGTCAACTTCAGGTGATTGCTTCCGGCCTTCCGACTGCACTTTTATTGTCTTGTAAGCGACCAATTGAAAAAAAAAAAAACACTTTATTATTATCCCAGAGTTCGTCCCGGCGACGAAGAGCCCAAGCCAGAAGAGCAGACGGAGTCTGGGCTCGCGATTGAAACCTTGTCCGCAAATGGGACCTGCGCCGAAGGCTTTACCTCAAAAGCTAGTTTGGAGTAAAGAAAAAAGTATAAACATACTGGTCTCGTAACCATAAAAATGTTATTTTCAGCTTACGTGGCTTGTTTGAGAGAAACTCTTTGCACGCCAAGTAATTTTCTTCTAGAATAGTCGTTGCTAAATTTACAGATTCCACTTGAAATCTCCTCTTAATATCTTCTGTCACGAGGCGTTTCTCAGCTATTGCATCAAGGCGACCAGAGCGATAATCTTCCCAAAGTCGTTCAAGACTTTCCAGGTTGTGGCACTTCACTGCAATTCTTAAACTATTCTCGCTTCCTTCTCTTCGTGTTGTTTCATGGATTATTTTTAGATGCTGAATGTACTCAGGTAATTCCTCATCATCAGTTGTTTCTTCTTCCAAAATGTCTCCAGACATCAGTTTTGGTCCTTCGTCATCTTCTTCTTCTGCACCACTTCCTCCTTGTGTGTTTGTTAGGTTGCGTCCGTCTACGAATTTTTCGACGAGCAAGGTAATGAAACAAAAGAAACAAACTAAAGTTACTGCTGTAGTTTTTCACTTCGGGACTTCAAAGTCATTGTGTCACTGCATGTATTATCAATACAAGTAGGGCCGGCTAATGATCACAGTTTATCCCATCAATTTATTCATGGAACGACATCTAGTTGCATACAAAAGCTAAGTTGCTAACCCGATTTTGATTTCAACGGTTTCTCATTGCTGTTTATTTTTTTTACCATTGTCGCAGTGGCACATGCTGTATATCTATGTGTGTTATGTTTGTAACTCCTAACTTTGACAATTGTGGGTATATGGACACGATCGTGCAATTGCCTCGTTTCGGTTTTGATTCGTTTATAATGTGTTACTAATTTGTTGCAAAAACAATTTTAAACATTCTCTAGCTTTCTTCTTTTTCTCATCTTTCAATTTTCCTCGAGAACTGGAGCATTAATAACATCTGCAGTCAGTATTAACCGGTGACTTAACGTATTCTTCAACCATAATCTCTTTATAGTATTTTTTTAGTAACTGTGAAACGTTGTCACTAACAATTTACTGCAAGCTGGACAGTCATCGGATCAGGTTCTTCAGTGGCCTGGGTCTGAGTTTCATCAGCAGCTTGAGACTGGTCTTGGGGCAACAATTCATCATCCGTTACTGTTGAGTCATGATTTATTCCTAAATAATTTGGGAGAAAATAATTAACGCAACTGCTTTAATTGTTTAATGTTAGCAATTGCATTTGTCCAATTTACTTCCTTTGTTTTCATTTAGTTTTTTTTTTCGAACGCATAACCAGTAATACAACACTAAAAACTATTAACAATGGGCTATACAGTTCCAATGCCTTGAACTCAATTTATCTATCGGTGACTTGGTTTTGGTTATTAGACAAGCGCTTGTCGTGTTATGACTTAATGTGTCTAGCATAATTTTAAATTTGGAGTAGCCTAACATTGAATTAATTGTGAGCTCTTAGTTGCTGATAACTTTTAAGAACTAAAATACCAAATCTATTCAGGAAACAAATGCCTAAAGCTATTAATTAGCTACTCACTTGAAATATCCATTAGGAACAGTTTGCAAGCCAAGTAGTCTTCTTCCAAGATAATTGTTTTCAACTTTACGGATTCCACATCAAACCTCCTCTTAATATCATCTGTTAAAAGACATTCCTCGGCAACGGCATTTAGGTGACCAGAAGTGTAGTCTTTCCACAGGCGCTCAAGAATGTCCAAGGTGCTGCACTCGACTATTATCCGTAAACTCCCTTCGCGTGCCTCTCTTACAATTAAGTCGAGAACTCCTTTCAAATAGTAATGGAGGCAGAGAGGAATGTTGTCAGACGGAATTTGTGCTGCAGTTGTTTCAAGAAAACATTTTGCCATCTCAGACATTATAATTCGCTTGGCTTCTTCTTGTTGCATTGGATCTCTGCTTTTCATCATTTGAAAGGTAACGGTGTTTATTTTGATTTCCATGGGCACAGTACCTTAAAGAAAATCAAAGCATCAAAATTTGCTCTGGAATTTATAGACAGGAAGAAAATCCTTTATTTGCACGAACCTAAAACTGCTTGAAATTCAACGAATATCTTCAGTTGTGAGTAAATTTTACAAGTTACATTTGAATTTATAGTGTGCTAATGTTGCAATGACGGTTAAAATTTTAAAAAATTGTAAAAACTGTCAAAATTTCGAAAGAAAACAAAAGGGGGCTATAACGAAAAGCTACATGTGTAGTACGGGCGTACAAGAAATTTTGAAGTTAACTAATTTATTGCATGAATAGAAATCAAATATTTTATTTTTTCAGTTTCCTAATAATTTCAATTGGTCTTTTAAAATCTCAAAATATTCCCCAAATGCTGCAAGTGAGTAGAAGAGATGTTTATACTAACCGTGTGCTCAGAAGGTACTGTACCTGAAGAGTAGTGAGTCAAAACATTTATTCCCTGAGTCGGTATTGTTCTTCCTATCGATCTCTGACAAGCTGCAGAAGAATCTACCAAAATAAAACATGACAGCATACCTTAAAGTGTCAAAACATTCCCTTTTTATCCACCTTTGACAAGTAAGGCTAAGGACTAGAAAAAAAATTCAAAAACAGGAATCTAGGACGTCTCTGCACATATATTCGGACATCAGATGTACAAGATAAATGGTACCCGTACCTTGGTCAGGCGAATAAATAAGGAACTAAACGTGACTGGATCACAATTTTTAAGGTCCTGTTATGTGTAAGCTTGTCGTACTGATCTTTTTTTCAAAATCATGCCATAGCTTGTATAAATATACTACTGATTGTATGGTGATAATTCAACGATGATGCAATCAAACTTTCTGCGCCAAGGTGGTCTCTTACGAGAGCTATCCAATAAAAAGAACTAGATGAGAGTACTCCGAGCTCTGTAAGAAGTAGGGCTCTGGAAAGAGATTGCTCACATCAAGACAAGAAGCGATAAAAAGTAGAAACAAATATAGCTAGTGGATAGCCCTTCTACAAAACGAAAACAACTTCGACTGAATAAAATATCATACCATGAGCCATGCTGACCATCTTATCAATGAGAGATTTAGTTTGCCTCTCCCAACTATACTCTTCCTCGTACAACATACGCAGTAATTGAGACTCCTGAAGTCGCTTTCTTCTGTCTTTGCCTGAGATGTGCTTGATTGATTTGGACCACACTTCGGCTTCAACAGAATCAACCACAAATAAAGAACCAAATGACACTTTACTTAGAGCTTCTCCAAATCCGGAGTTTCCACTAACAAGGATGGGTAGACCAGCTGATAAGGCTTCAAGACCTGTCAAACCAAATGCCTCTGTTCTCGAAGGCATTAAAGCAAGGTCGACTTCGCAAAGCAAGTTTTTTAAACTTTCCCGGCTTTGTAAAAAGCTTCGTACAGTTAGACGTTGAGCAGGGATGCCACACTCGAGCAAACGGTTTTTTACCTCGTCTTGCTTTCCATTTGGTGCACCGACGAAAACAAGATGGGTGTCATCTAACATTGAAACAGCTTTGGCTGCAATGTCAAACCCTTTCAATTCAAAATCTTCTTTATCTCCACGCCCAAAAACAAGGACTTTGAATTTTTTCCTTTCATCATCAACCTGCTTGACGTCAGAAAACTCAGCAAAAAGTCCAGGAGTAAATTCAAAGACCATTTGATCTTTCTTACACCCGCGAAGATAAGAGCGAAAAGCTTCACTCAATTTGGATCCAACTGTTACCACAAAGTCAGCCATTTCACAAAGTTCGACTTCCGTTTCATGCTTCTTCTCATTAACTGAAACTGGTTTCGAATATGTCTTATACATTCCAAGCTCCTCAGGGGCTGTATGAACAACTTGAACCCATTTACAGTTGTGAGACTCCCTTACTACTTGTGCTTGATGTCCGAGCTTGACACCATGACCAACAACTACGTCAATTTGTAAATGATCTGGTGGGAAGTTAAGCCATTCAAGCTCATCCAAACCAGGGCGTCTTTTTGCCTTGACAAGATCAATCTCATGAGTACGAGCTGCTTTTATGTCCTCATCATTGCATTGTGGGACAAAGATAGTGACATGTACATCAGGGTCTTTTGCCACGTTTATGGCCAACTCTCTGTTTACAGTGGAAAGTCCTCCTTTACTTGATCCCCATTCTGAAGCTAGGAAAGTAACTCTTAATTTTCTAGACGATGTGTCAGGACCACTACTCTCTTGATGTTCTTCTACACTGGACATAAGAAAACAGCGCAAGGAATCTGATTCCTGAAAGAAATTATGCAAACTTGTAACATCCAAACAACGTTACGGTCTCGTTTGCTAATGGACGTTAACAATTCAAATAACTGTATAACAAAGATAAGATCCTGATGGCATGAGCTCTTATCGGAGTATACCTAGCATATGTAACTGTACATGCAATATGTGATTAACATGTGTTCAAGGGTACAAACACCTAACGAGTTATCAACAGTTACTGTAAAAGATAAGCGTTTTAAATGTTACTTTCACGAGGACTTCCAGGAGAATTTGACTAAAGAGCGCAAGAAAAAACTTGTTGATCGTTGCTCAAAGGTGTACCCGAAAGCACCTCTAGCTTTTTAAATGCCCTCGAGCAATTTACCAAGTACATCCATAGTTCGATAGACCAACAGCTCGAAGCGTAAGCGAGAATCAACGTTTAATCACCAAATTAAACCAAAATTCTCTTGATGAGGCTCCGTTTTCACTGTCTATGTCGATGTTCGTGAGGCTAGTTTACACTGATAGTAAAGTCGGGAAGAGCTTCACTGTCGTTCTTTATTTTCAAAATTAAAAAGGTTATTTTTGCTCATTAAGCGAACAAAACAATTCTACTAAATGGTGATAAAGTTTGCACATTCACTGGCTGTGTTAACGCTTTTTAGTGTAGTGTTTACACTACACTCATGCATTCACTTGAGAAGGGAAAGCGAACGCTACGCTAGGTGTTAGATAATGCACAGTCAAGTGGAACAAGTACGTAGACATGAATATGCAAATTAGACGGGAACGGGCTTGTGATTATGACCTGTTATCCACGAATGTTCTTAAGCAATGGGTTAAAAAATTCTCGCGCCTGCCAAGCGTCGAATAACTTTTTTTAGGTATAACTTCTTCGGCCATCTTCAAGATGAAATATGAACCAGAAAACACTCAAATGTTTGCAGGTGAAGTTTTCGCGGGATGTTATATTTTCAGTTAAGTGTTTTTAAACACTAAACTAAAACTACACTCATGCGGTAGATTGTTTGTTGGGTGAAAATACCTACGGAGATAACGCTAGCACTGAAGTGGAAGAAGCATTCCGTTCATTTCAAAAGATCGGCTTTCAAATAGCTTGCGTTGCAGCCGGACGCGTGTCACCAAATCTACTTTCAAAAGGTCGTATGTAATTATATGCAAGATTTATATCCTTTCCTTTCCAGGTATGAATTTCAAGAATTTCTTGTTTTTTGCGTGAACTAATGAACGGTTATATAGGTTTGGCTCCGTCAGTTGTAAGAGCTTAAGGGCCGAAAATTTCCAAGTCCACTTTGACTGGTTTGTCGACTATTGTTATTCAATTGCAGAGAAATAGTTATTGATTGTATTGGCCATCATTTCGATTTTCATTAAGATTTCTTGTTCGTGACATTGCCGTTGCTTTTGGAATTTCGAACGGTCTGCAGTTAGCATTAGTTATAAGCGATTAAATGGTTAGAGGAGGGAAAAAAGCGAAGAATTCCCATATCATTGTGATTATAACGAAAATTAAACTGAGATCACTACATTGCGAAATAAATCGCGATCGTGTTCAGTCAAGGGATGACAATGTTGTGTTGTGTTTATGGTCTAAACAGTAAACGCTTCGGCTTAATAGGTGTCAATCTTAGTTGCTACATGTATTTCAAACACTACACACTCCGATTGGAGCACTCGTTTGATATCTTAGTAAACGTCTTCATTGGGCCTCTTTCAACTTGAAGGTAGCAATAAAATAGCTTCTGTAATACCCGAACTAAGAGATCTAGCGAATTCTTTAGTGATTGCATGGGTTGACCCACACCATCATGAGTCCAATGTCTAATTCTTAAAATGGTTAACAATAAATACCTTTGTTTGCGAGGACATCACTGGAAGCGTTGAATTTGGTTTGATCCTTTGCAGGTCATACAGTTACTAAAATCATAAAAAAATATTTATTACAAATCCATGTTTAACTAATTTCAGGCCGGTACACACCGGTACACACCAAGGGGACTTGTCGCAGGGACCGATCGCGGCTTTGTTTTTTAGTTCCTGCGACTATTTCCACGATTTCAAACCAGTTTGAATTCGTGGGATAGTTCCCGAAACTAAAATTCGATCGCTTCGACTAGATTTTTTGACGAAAATGTGTAGTTCACACGAAGGGACCTGGTCCTCGGGACGACCCTCGGGACTAGTCACAGAGACTAGTGTAAAACAATAAAAATGCATGCAAGATAAATATTCTCTTTAGATACTTATTCGTGTGTTCAATTGAGTAAAAAGTACTTTTAAAAGTACTCTGTTAATAGTTAGGTGTTGGATCATTAAAAATATAATATTGAAATATTTTAGGAATTATGGACATAAAAACTGTGCGACTTGCTTTCTAGACTTGACTGGTCAATTGTTGTATTCTTGTAACCTTGTCATTGTACAAACAGATGTAACGTTTCCAAGAAACCAGTTTTTCCACGAAATATGTATTAATTACAAAAATATTTATTGCATAGGCAAATGAACATTGTAACTTAGTTGTTTTTAATTGTACACCTTAAATATAACTTATAAACTATCTTTCTCGATCGAATTGGGCTTAAACATAACTACATTTACTTTGGCATCATTGCTGTTTTTAAAGTGTATTTTCTATTCCAGCTGTGTTACCTACGAAAGTTGTTGTGTACACACGGGTGTCGATGAAAACAATAAGATAAAATTCAGGAACTACTTTTTGTGACCGCACCCTTTTGAAAATAGTCTCGCGGGATTCTATTTAACAATTAGATTATGAGCTCGAGATTTCTATCGTGTGATAGTTGATGAGGGCGAAGGCCGAATCAACTATCACACATAGAAATCGAGAGCGAATAATCTAATTGTTTTAGTATAAATCTACTAGACGTTCAAAATTTAACAACAAGACAGGCTCTCGTTTTTATTGAATAATGATATAAATAAGTCACACAACACGCGGATAATTGACAACTTCACCACATTGCATTGGCTTCTGTGTGCGCGTTTGCATTTCATTCACGATTTATTGAAACCGTTCTATGCCCGAAACTGAAGGAAAAGCCAAGTTTTTATTGTAAAATGACGATTGAAAGATGTACTGACGTACAAGGGCCCTTGGAAGTCAAGTTTTTTTAAAATTCAAAAACCTAAAAGATTTAAAAAAGTTAAGCGAGTTGTTCGCAAGGAAAAAAACACATTGTACTGTTTAGCTTCTGTGTGCGCCTTTGCATTTCATTCACGATTTATTTAAACCGCAACCTTGAATTCGCTTTCAATTTTGTTGTTTTATTTAAGTCTTATTGATGCATAAAAAACTTGCAGGTCGAATCTGTTGAGCCTTTCTTTTACTGCTCCTCGATGGGACGATGAAACTGTGTTAGTTTGCAAAGACATAATTTTAAACTTTATTTCCACAAAATGTCTCGGTGAAACGCATCTCTGAATGTTATAAAATTATAGATTTGCCCGCTTTTAAAAGCGTAAATGAATATTAATTGCTTTTCTTACCGTGTAAAATCTTCATTACATATTTCGGTACAGTCTTTATCTTCTCCAACATCGCCTGGAATAGTGAATAATCCAAGTCCTTCTTTACGGTCAATTTAAAAGCGAAAAAGCGGCAACCATTCTGTTGACAACCGCACGCTGTTTCGCTACTCACCTTCTACAACAGAATAGATAGTGAGTAGCGTAGCCAATCAGAGAACAGCATTCGTGATAGAACGCTAGTAGATTTATACTAATACACACTAGTAAAATTCTGTCTAATTTTTCTGTCAAACTTTACTTGTTTTACTGACTTCTCGGATGTTTTTAGTGGTAATGTTTAATTTACCTTGTATTTCGTTCACACTTCGCACAAAGGTGCAAAACCAAAGCAGTGATGCCTCATGAGATATGTTTGCGCCCCGTCCACGTACGTTTAATGATATGGATAGTTTTTACTTTAAAGTTACGCCCACGAAGCTTGCAACCAATTGCCTGTGAGACCTATGTCGTCCTAGAATTTTAACCACAACCTTTATTGTAAACCTTAGTATTACTCTTGACTTTTATCCTGTAAATATCTTGTCTGTAAACTTTATAAAAATAAAAAAAAAATAAATATATGTTTATAGTGGTCATGCACTTAGCTTCATATCTCTTCGAGATAGCTTTATCATGCTCGCGCGATCTTATTTGGGCCAAACGTGCCTTTCGTTGTACTAAAATTTAGGAAAGAATTCATATCTTACGCCCGGGGGGGGGGGGGGGGCGGGCACTCAAAAAATTTTAATACGGGGAGGCTCCGCCCCAAGCTCCTACCCCTTACCCTTTTATATACCATTTTCACAGACATTGTACCCCTTTCGTATACCTTTTACCGAAAAAAGGTACCACTTTCATATACCTAAAAGACATGGCATAGACTTAGAACAAAACGTTTTCTTGTCATTTTCATGTTGCGCTTTATAAATTAAAATAATACGGCCATAAAGTGCGTCTGTTCGGAATATTTTAATTCAAGGCCCTTTTAAAAACCTAAATGACGGATTTACATACCCTTTCATATACCTAAACTTGTGAAATCCCTACCCTTTTATATACCTGAAGCCTTAAAAAGGTACCCCTTTCGGGCGGAGCCTCCCCGTAAAGGCCATTATATGGAGTACCCCCCCGGGATCTTACGAAGAAACTTTTTCGAAGGTTCGTGGCCAAGGTGGTGTGCGACGCACCCGCACTTGGATATCGAACGTACCGTATTTTCTCGATTAAACGCCGGACCCCGATTAAACGCCGGCTTCAAATAAACGCCGGGTCTCTGAGGCCAAGTTTTAAATAAACGCCCCCGGCGTTTATTCGGGGTCCCGGCGTTTAATCGAGGTCCCGGCGTTTATTTGAGTCGATCCAATAAGTGAAGATATTCACTAGAAAGGCACTGATATGACACGTACTATATGGTATACGGCTTTTGTTATTTTAATAAATGCTTAACGAATAAGTCTGGCGTAACATTAACTGCGGTTTATGACGTACAACAACACAAAATTGAAAATATAGTAATGTTAGTCAATGTTCCGGCATGCTCTTTTTGTTATGACTGACGCACTCTCTTTCTTTTGTTGTAGTGCTCGCTGTCGCTAAAATCGCGAGGATCCCTCCAGCGTTTGTTTATCAGTTGTTTTAGCCTTGTCAAAAATTGTGCTTTCTGGGTGGAAATCGCGCATTGAACAGTAATAGGGACTTCAAGGCCGCCTTGTTCCAAGTTGCTAGCTCTGTAGGTTTCCTGCCTCACTTTAGCCGAAACATTCCCTCCATGTTTTACGAAGTAGCAAAGGGTGGATGAGAGCTCGATAGGGATGTGTCCGACATTAATCTTGTCGTTGTCAGGGCCATGCTCACGGTACACAGCCATCGCACAAGGGTCGTACTTGTTATTTTCTTCATGACATACGATAAGACCTTCTCCAATCGCAATATCGTTCCAGTGTTTTTCGGTAACGTGGTACCCTCGCACACAGCAATCAAATTCAAATGTTTCCTTGGTTCCTTGATTTGCCATACGTATAATAGCGTTACAATATGAAGTATAAAGACAAAATATCTGAAATACCACTGACCAAGTTAGCAAGGAAAGTAGATCCTTGGGTTACTACGTGACTTCGAAAGCGCTATACCCTGCAGGACATTACCATTTTAGAACTTGATCTGTCATTTAACATGCGTAGCACTGGCATAGAATTACAGTGTACCAGCAATTCGATTTCGTTCAATCATTCTAAAGATCATGAACAACGAAGGTATCAACAATTCCACTGAATCCTCCAGTGGATCCAGTCAAGAAAATGATCATTTGCATGTGCAGAGTGGTGAAGCAAGTGGAAAGGGAAAGAAACGACACAGCTACAGTATAAGCACGAAACTCGAAGCGATTGCTTACGCAGAAAGTCATGGCAAGGAAGCCGCTGCACGAACATTTCGTGTTGACGCAAGGAGAATCCGAGAATGGTTCCGGAAGAAAGCGGAGCTTGAGACTTCAGCGAACCCAAGGAAAAGACTTCACGGCGGTGGTAGAAAGCCTCTTTCGACTGAGCTTGAGGATAGAGTGCTCGAGTGGATCCATGATATGAGAGCACGTGGTCAGCGCGTTTCCAGGCGGGCAATAAGCAAGAAAGGAGAGATCATTTGGCGTGAACTCAAGTCATCGAACGAAACAGATGTCCCCGCTGATTCTGACGACAACGAGGAAATATCCCAACAAGACTTTAAAGCAAGTAATGGCTGGGTAGTTCGCTTTATGAACAGGCATGGATTATCTTTGCGTAAACGTACCTCCCTTGCACAGCATGATCCCGGCAACCTTATTGATCGCGTGATAAGTTTCATTCTTAATGTGAGGCGCAAGTTTCACACAAAGCAGTATGCAATGTCAAATGTAATCGCCATGGATGAAACACCGATCTGGCTAGATATGCCAAGTGCTACTACAGTGAACGAGGCTGGAGCATCGAGTGTAACTATAAGGTCAACTGGACATGAGAAAGACAGAGTAACTGTTTGCTTAGCAGCCAAGGCAAATGGACACAAACTTAAACCATTTATTGTTTTCAAGGGTGGAAAACGAGATGTGAAGAGAATGAACGAAGACAGGCAATTAGTCGGAAAGTGTGTTATTCGCACCTCAGCCAATGGCTGGATGAACGAGAGCCTGACGGAAGAATGGATTCAGTACGTTGTCGGCCGCCTATCGTTTGCTCCGAGGCTTCTTGTGTGGGACACATACAAATGCCACATGACAAATGGAGTCAAACAAGCCCTACGACAGGCAAACGTCGATGCAGCGTTGGTTCCTGGTGGATGCACGAAATATATCCAGGCTCCCGACGTGTCCTGGAACAAGCCATTTAAGAATCTGTGCCAAATAGCTTACGATGACTGGATGGCAGAAACCGAGCACGAATTTACTCCAGCGGGTCGCATTAAGGCACCTTCAAGGCGCAGCTGCGTTGAGAGAATATTAGCGGCCTGGGAAGGCCTCTCAAGTGACGTCATCAAGAAGAGTTTTGAAGTTTGTGCGATCTCGCTACCCATTCACGGATCGGAAGATGAGAAAATCCACTGTTTTCAGGAAGAAGGCCCACTAAGTAATGGGAGGGAGGAGTTTACTGAAAGGGCCGCGGCATTTTTCGATGCGCTAGGACAAGGTGCTCCCGCAGATGAAAACGACCCTTTCGCGGATCTAGTGCCAGACATTTTTGAAGAAGAACGTAATGAGATTGTTGTCTATGAAGATTAGCCGATTAGAACACAAACATTATTGCGAATGTTTAGATGATACAAACGTTAAGGACGTTGGTAACATTGCTATTTATAAACTTTAAATGTTCTGTTCTGTTTGCACAAAACTGATTACAATATACACGGGCCGTATGTAATGCCGTATGTATGAGAAAAACGGACATAATTTGAGGTCGGGTCCAAGGGATACAACGTCCCGCCACGACAAACTGTTCATGGGTCTCGAAGAATGTGAAAAAATAAATCAACTTAAAAATGATTGAAAATTTTACTTCATAAATAAACGCCGGACCCCGATTAAACGCCGGCTTCAAATAAACGCCGGGTCTCTGAGGCCGAGTTTTAAATAAACGCCCCCGGCGTTTATTTGAGAAAATACGGTACTGCGTATGAACTTAACTTGACAGCTGATTGACAGCACAGGTTTGGCGCCTTTATAAGCGCGCGAGCAAGATCTATCGTAGGAGAGATGTAAAAGTTGTTGACCTGAGTAGTTTACGCTACGATGATCTAATAAAAGCAAGTTGTCAGAAGTTTCAGTTGTTTTCGAGTGTTGAAGTTGTTGGATGCTAGTCCCCGTCAATTCCTGCCACTTCAACACTAGTCGTTTTGTGTGTGCCGACCTTAATAGTGACTCCAACCAGTTTAATACCGTACCGACAACGAAAATTTGTTAATAGTCCAAGATTTTATTTTTTAATTTTAATTTTTTGTTATTTTATTTTAGTCTACGCACGTGCATATGTGCGTATATTGTAGCTATGCCCCTGACTCTGTGAGGTTGTTTTGCTTTAAAAACACTCGGTTAAGTTGTAATGTTATGATGACTGGTACTGTGTATTTGATTTTGCAAGCCGTTGTCAGATTATGTGTTCGAAGTTTTTTTTATCTGCAGTAATGGGCACATAGCAAAGTTGTCATTTTATATAGTTGGAAGGCAGTCAATTCATCTTGCATGGGACATGTTTTATAGAGAGCTTGTTGTTTCCTTCCATGGTTAGGGTTTGCTGACCTGATGGCGGCAAAAAGGGAATAAGGGGGACCTTTCAATGTAAGCGCGACTATAATTAAGAATAAAAAATAAGTGTTGGTGAGAGTATGTTTAATATGCTACTTGTTTAAATGTGCACCAAAGAAGATGAACTGGAATTTTTTCGACGTAGTGTTCTAGCTATAGTGAAGCCAGTGAGCTGAAGAATGCTCGAGCAGCCAAGTTTATTCACCATACCATCATCATTCTATGTTCCGCGTTCTTTCCAAGTTTTCTTTCTAGAACTAACACTCATTAGGAAATAAATGGGATATTTCCAGCACACAAATTACCGTAGAATTAATTCTCAAGAGTGTCAATAAGTACACGTACTAAAGCTGTGGACATGTTTAGGAGAAAAAAAACAGTCCTTGGAAACATTGACTCTAAATACCTTTCTTTCGAGGACATTACTGGACATTCTGGATCCATGAGGTTCCCTCACGGTCGAGCAGTCACTAAAATGATAAACACAATTTATTTCAAACTATATGTGAAGATTTTTAAGTATTAAACCTGAAAGTGCCTTCAACCTGCGGAAAAACGAAGTTTTTTATTGACGCGAAGATTTCAGCTTCGAGCTCATGGGGTCGTATAAAAGTAAACTTAAAAAGAAAATAAATGACATAAAAAACTAAACAAAGAGAACAACATCGGCAAGCTTTCCTTGTTAATTTTCTGTTTTAGCAAAAAACAGTTTGTTGCTGAAGTGACATATTTATTCGGCTGTGAATTACGCTGACTACACTGCCACGCCATTTCAATCCATTAAACAAAGACTCTGCCTTAAAAAAATGCGACGAAAATGAAGACTGCGTGTACCCATAGAGAGGCTCACATGTAGCTTTAGATGGGCGCCAGAAATGTAACAAACTGAAAACTGACTGCGTGTAAAGAAGTTGAGTCTGTAGGAAATGTTTGCATGAAACATATTCCTTGATATAATTATTTGAAAGCGCGGTGATGCTAGACTAGATGGATGTCAACACGAACAAAGCAACGATGAGCTACTCACATTTTCCCAGAGAAATGTCTGTGATTATTCCAAAAGAAACATCGCTTACGTTATTCCCGAAAACCAGGGCCAATATTCCATTATTTATTTCACCCCTCAAATGTTCGTTATTCTTATCCATTACAGGGATTCTTCTTCTTCAGTCCCCGTAGCTACGATAATAGAAACTTCTACAACCTTTCCTACACTATATATTACATTACTGACTTCTAACAACCTCTACTGAATAATAAATCCAGTTGGTAAGTCGCCCTAAGTCAACCATGTCTGTAAAATACTCAAATCGAAGAACTGAAAGGTTTGTTACTAACCAATCTTAATATTTGTGTTTCCTGAATACTAATGCATAGTCCTAACTGCAACAAACGAGTAAAAAAGGGCCCCAATGGTTCCATGTGCTCTGCTGGTATAACGTTTCAACATTGTTAAAGTACAAGCTGTTTACAATCTTTTTTTGTTTTGTTATTTTTCCGGTAACACAAGATGATCAGTCACGAATGATCAGTCTTTGAAACCTTAAAAGGTCGCAACCTTCGTACATGCAAAGCAACATGCCACCAGAAAGTTGTGGTAAACAAAACGTGCAAATCTAGCTGGATACAGATTGGGGTCTTTGGATATTTTTATTTTACGATCAGCGCTCGGTCATGCGATAGGCTGTACATAGCGCTTTCGTGTAAGAAATGTAGAAAACCTCAACCGATTTGAACAGAACACAAAATAATTGATTCAGCTTATCTTTGTAGGTCTGTTTCAGCGCGTATAAATAGCAAACGTGCAAAAACAATCCAATATCTTTTTTGTCGATCGTTCGACATGCTTTACTCGGACGTATACTGCATGGGATCTTCGGTTATTTTTTATTTCACGTAATCTAACGGAAGATCAGGGTTTATCTTTTTACCCGCCGTGAAAAATAAGGCATATCGGAGATTAGTCGTAAATCCAATATTTGTTTTGGAATGTCTAATTGTAGGTTCGTCGAAAGCTACCGCTGTGTACGTCACAAACCACAATAAGTTCTGTTTCAGCGCGTAAAAATATCAAACGTGCAAAAGCAATCCAATATTTTTTGTCGATCGTTCGTTTTTCTTTCACTCGGACGTATACAGGATTAGATCTCCGGTTATTGTTTATTTCATATTAGCTAACGGGCGATCAGAGTTAAATTTTTACCCGCCGCGAAAAAAGGCTGATCCCAAAGACGTCGTCAAGCCAATATCTTTTTTAATGACTGATCGCAGGTTTGTCGTTAGCAACCACTGCGTACGTCACGAGCCACAACACTGAAAGCAGCTGAAAGTACTGAAAGCCGTCGTACACAAACGTGCAAATCTACAAATCCAGAGGGATATAGAGCTCTTAGCAGGAGCCTGGCTCCTTTAATACCAGAAATCGAGAATTTTTTGATTTTCTTTTATTATTATCATTTAAACTAGTTGATTGTCAAGATATCAAACTTAAATGAAAGATATGCCTTTATGCGTAATATCAACAGGCCAACTAGAGGTTCTAAAAGGTGGATTTCCACTGACGCGTAATTTTTTAGGTGCGTTTACGTGCATGAAAAAATTTAGAGACAATGTATGAACGACTTGCGTACAGGTTTACGCAAGTCTTTCATACATTGTCTATAAATTTCTTCACGCACTTGAACGCACGTAAAAAAATTACGCGTCAGTGGAAATCCAGCATAAGCCTGTGCATAAAAATTCGTCGACACTAGTCGAAGGATCTCCTCAATATGAACTAGACTGCCGAATATCAAGAGTTGTATCTTGCATACAGCTGAACCTAGTAAAGAGCTTGCTGTTAACCAGGAACCCCCAGCACCTCTTTTACCGCCGACGTCCGTACGGGAATCGAGAAATATCTTGTCTAAATACCCGGTGCATTAACTTTTAAGGATAACAAATCAATAGTCAAACCTGTATTTTGACGGGCAGACTTGTAGACTTTGGATCGAGCCTTGTCCAACAGGCAGCGATTCACAACTGAAAGAGGAACTAAATTTGCATACTCATAGGCGGCGGAACAGGGGGACAGGGGGGGCCATAACCCCCTAAACAAAAACTTGGGGCTCCCTCTCCCCCCACGTTTTGGTGCCGAAAATACCGCGAGCGCAGCGTAAAATTGGTTTTTCAAGATATTCCGTCTCGTGAATGAGTTCAAACATCTTCGAAACGTCCTTGGAAGTCTTTGGGGAACATCGTGTATCTTCGGAAGAGTTCGAAAAACAATCGGAAACGTTCGTATGGCCTTCGAACAACAATCGGAGAATCAGGCCGGAATGTAACACTATCTAGGAGGATCTTGAGTTTGACCTTTCACCTCAATTTCCTGTTATTCAACTTCAATCGCTGACGAAAATTTGTATTAAAGCACAGGAAAGCTGAAGAGACTGAATATATATGCGCTATGTGAATTAAAAGGCAATAAAAAAATCATGATTTACAGCTCCAGAAACTAAGTGAGTAAAATGTAGTAGAAAAGTAAACATCGCTGAACTCATGTCTGACAGTTGCATTGATTTTTCCCTTTGCCAAAATTAGTGTAAGCTTATTTAGTATTATTAGTATCATTTGAATAATTAGTGTTATTAGTACCATTATTTTTGTTTGTAACAAAAATAACAAGGCCAAGTAAAAAAACAAGGCCAAGTAAAAAAACATACAAATGTCTCTCGTCCCCGCCCGCTTCATTTTTGGGGGCCGCCTCTCTTTTTTAAGCGATGGCGTGACATCGCTTTTATGCCATCGCACGATCGGTTCGTTTTGTCTGTTTGGCCCGATCGAACAGAAATCAAGTTTAACTTAACAAGAAATCGCCGCGTAAAACACAAAAGCAAAATACTTCTGTGCAGTTAGAATGGAAAACTACAATGTATGAACGAAAGAGACTTATTATATATGATGGAATCTATTAGATTGAGTAGACAAAAATTTCTAATTCTTAAAATACAAAGGGCCGCTGTGAGCAAGAGACCGTTTGACCTTAAAAGCTTGCTCGCGCGTATCGTATGTCGTTTATCCGTGATATCACACTGCAGTATAACGCAATCTTTGTTGAGACAACATAGGGAAATCTAAATAAATAATAAAAATATAAAATAAAGTATTACTGTTGTTCAATTGAGCAAATCTACGAAGAAAATGTATTATTTGCATCCTTGGTCTGTGAATTCATAACAACTGCGTTTATTTGAATTCCATCAGATCCTCGGACTATACTATTTATACAATCACTAACATTGCTTCTTATGTTAAAAAAAATGTAAGATGCAGTTGGATAACAGTCTTTTCGACACACAAGGTGTCAGCTACTATTATTTACTTTATGTTTTCCGCAAAATTATGTAAGACCCCTCGTGAAACGCCATCGCTTCTGCATGCATCGCGTGCCAGTTATTTATTATTTGTTATTGAAAAAGTTGGAAGGAACAAAAAGCAACAGGCGTTACTTTCACTTTGTACGTAGTTGAAAATTCTGTAAGACATGGCTTTTGTCTGTGTTTTAATACGAACTCACGCCAAAATTACTTAAATTACTTTGAAGAATTTATTTTGCAAGTTCGCTTCTGGTGAATTTGACGATGGAGGAAAAAGCATCGATATTTGAACAACACAGGTAATGAATGCAACAAAATAATAAATAAAAAATAACAAAAAAGCGCCCACCCGCTATCTTTTTAAGCGATGACGTGTAAGTAATGACGTCATCGCTTATTGCCATCGCACGACGGGTTATTTTATTCTGTTGTCTGTTTCGCACAATCGAACAAAATCAAGTTTAACTTAACAAGAAATTGCCGCGTAGAACACAAAAGCAAAATACTCCCGTGCAGTTAAAATGGAACACTACAATGTATAAACGAAAGAGACAAATTACATATGATGAGATCTATTGGATTTAGTAGACAGACATTTCTAATTCTTATAATATGAAGGTCGCTGTGAGCAAGAGACCGTTTGACCTTTCTCGCAGTTTAAAGGAGGCTTGCTCGCGCGTATCGTATGTCGTTTATCGGATATCACACTACAGTATAACGCAATCTTTGTTGAGACAACATAGGGGAATCTAAAAGAAAATAAAAACATAAAATAAAATATTACTGTTGTTCAATTGAGCAAATCTACGAAGAAAATGTATTATTTGCGTCCTTGGTCTGTGAATTCATAACTACTGTATTTATTTGAATTTTATCAGATCCTAACTATGCTATTTATACAATCACTAACATTGCTTGTTATGTTTAAAATATGTAAGCTGCAGTTGAATAACAGTCTTTTTCACGTACAAGGTGTCAGCTACTTTTATTTACCTTAAGTTTTTGACGAATTTTCTTAAAATAATGCAAGACCCCTTGTGAAACGTCATCGCTTCTGCATGCATTGCGTGCCATTTATTTATAGAAACCGGACGAGAAATATTGTTTTTAACTTGGCCTAAGAGGTCTTTTTATGAGTGTTATAATTAATATGTAAGTAAATTTGTAATTATATTTTAAATAGTGTCCACAAAAAGTAGACTTTTCTGCTATGTGTACCCTTTTGTCACTATAATCATGTTTAAATAAATTAAACATGTTTAAAATTCTACTTACACGTACAAGGCTCTGAACGATCTGGCACCTTCATACGTTCGAGATCTTCTTACACCATACACTCCATCTCGTCAGCTACGCTCATCATCTCAGAACCTTCTTTCTATTCCGCATTTTAATTTAAAATAATACAGCGCAAGATCTTTCTCCGTGGCAGCCCCACACTCAGGAATACTCTGCCTTCTGACATCAGGAACAGCTCCACAGTGTCCGTTTTTACACATAAATTTTTAAAAAACGTTCCTTTTTAAAAACATTTTTATAACTTTTTATCGATTTTTATATGTCTTGACATTTCAAGCATTTTTGCAACTTTTTAAACTATTTTTATATTTATTTTTATTAGTGTTTTAATATTTTTAAGGTTACTTTTGTAACGTGCTTTTGAATTTTAGGATATTGGCGCTATATAACTATGTTATTATTATTATTATTTTTATTATTTTTATTATTAATAAAAGGCATGGCAAATGATTCACAGCACTAGAAACTTATATTCGAGTCTTGTTCTGAGGCTTTCCAAGGATTCCATGATGGGGAAAGACGGAGAGAGACTGGTAAAGAAAATAATTCAGTTGAAAGAGCGTCTCTGGTGACTAGAATGGTTCAATTTCAAAACAATCTCGTTCCTAGAGTCCACGGACTCCACGGTCAGCGGTGTGGTCGCCGATTGTATCTCTGGGGAAATGGAATTTTGTCCCCAGAAATCTGGGTTTCTGTTTGTTGTGCGCATGCGTAGCTCTGAAACGGAAGTCAGAAGACAAGTCAAACCTTTACCCTTTCAATCTATACTTTGGCAACAAGGAAACATTGGATTAACGCCTTTTTAAACGAATTTATGATGATTTAAATCCTTTTTGAACAAATAGCTCGACGAAGAGCTGTAACAGGACGATAGGGCTGTTTAAAAACAGAATATGTGGGCTATTCGCGTCAGGAACAATAACAGATTCCGCTAAGTACCGAAATGTCTTTAAAACGGAGGCAATTTGTTTTCCCATGCATGTATCATCAGCACCATTTGGATTGAAGAACATTCCATATGTTTTTTAATGTGTCATCTTTGCATTATGTAGGCACGAAAATTTGTTATGAGTGGTATTGCTTCATATGTATGTTTTTTGGCCTTCTTTGCTCGCTTTATTGAAAAGCATGAGCAATTTCCAATTTCACATCACACGCTCTTCGTCTTCTTCTCTTTTAGTGTCGTCTAGTTGCATAAAGGAAGACCTCCAGCTGGAGAACTTGAGCCCATAACAGGGTGAGGTTTCTGGGATCAGGGATCAGAGCAATAGAGCATCAGAGCTGCAATCCGGGATCGAAACAATATTTTGAAGGTCAATAGTCACTGACTGCCAAACGGTAAGGAAACTGATCAGGCAAAGATGAATCGGTGGTGACCACTCATTAGTCTGTTTAAAGGGTATCGCCATCTTCGAGTGACCACGTTGTGATCTTCGCTTTCAGATCTCAGTAAAGGAAGCACCACATCGCCAGTAAGTGTTTATATGGCCGAGTATTACTGAGAATTGCCCTTATTTGAAATAGTTGTGATGTAAGCTCAAATAATGCTTTTAAGAGTACAGTTCCTTCTTGTCCAACAAAGCTGGCTAGTTATGGAAAACATTCTAGCCTATTGGTTAGTGCGTTGGACTTCGGATCGAGTGGTCCCCATTTGAGCCTGGCGGGAGTCAACATGTCCGTTGCTCTATTGGGCAGGAGTACGTTTATATAACTCAGGTACATACCTAAAGGGCATAATGCAATATGGACAATCAATTGACATTATAATAATAACTTTGCTTGAGAATAAGTCAAGTGAGTTCTCATACTTTTCAGTATGAAACACTGTTTTATGTTAACTTGTTATGTTTACTTACTTGTTGAAAGACCGATCGTGATGCATTTCGACCTTAACATGAAGCAAACCACTTAATCATGTGACAACGTACATCCAGGAGAAGGATTTTCCTTATTGAAACGTTACACACGAGGCTGATCATGCAGTGCAGATTTTCATTCAAGGAAGTTTTCAATCATATGAACCGTTGTATTTTACGCTTAGTCTTGCTAATTTGAAGTAGCAAACGAGCACACGGTCAGGTGTTCCCCACCCCTTACCCCCTTCACAAGAATAACTAATTTATTGATATTAATTAATTAATTAAAAGTTTACACTATAGCGCTTTAGAGGTTTAGGAGTTTAGCAGGCGACAGTCCACCAAACTATCAAAAAGTGAATTCTGCACTAAAAAGCATTTCACACACTGATATACCGCCGAGACCGACGTCGTGGCCACAACAACAGGGACCTTTCACAAGGCACAACAGCAACAAAAACGTCGTCAAACTGAAGGTTTTATGAGCATTACACCTTATCAATAAATGGCGGAACACGCGGAAGGGTTTGGGTTGAGTACATGAAAGCGAGGCGAGTGCGGCTTCACTTCGAACCAAAACAAAGCAAAGTATGGCGAATTGAAGTAGTATTTTTTAATTCTTGAATTATTTCGCACGATCCTCCATTTATGAATAATGTGTATGGAACGCTTTCTTAACACATGCTTTCAGATGCCCAACTCGCTAAATTCTCGGCCGAAGGAACTTTGGGCTGAGTGTAAAATGGCGGTTTTTTTTTTTAAATTTCCGGGGAAAAGTACAACCTTAGAAATTATACTCAAATTTTTGAAAAAAGAATTCCCAAAAAATTTAGTTCTGTTTGATTTTGCTCTTTCGGAATTTTCGGTTGAATGACTGCATTGGAATCTTTCCCAGAAAATTTCTGTACTATTTTCTCTTGTTCCGACATTTCCGGAATATTTGGACGAATTAACACCTGGATGGAAAGCACCCCAGATGTCGCCATTAATTCGCCACTTAACAAACGTGAAGAAACCTGGGTCGCGTCTCAACTCGCAGTGGCTTGTGGGATAGTTACTGGGCATGAAACAAAAGATGAGAGGCTAGTGACCTTCCCACAAGCGACTACGAGATAAGATTTGCCCCAGTTTTCTCCTCGTCTCTAAAGCGACGTATTGGTAGGCTTTTGTACATTATGCTTTTGTTTCCTCACTAAAATGCTCCATTTTCCCCACTAAAATGCTCGGTCTCCCCCAAAAAAGTCACTAAAATGCTCGAAGAATGCTCATTACAACAACAACAACAAAACTTTATTTTACCCTAAATATTTACAAAAGGAAAAACATATATATATGATAAATGAATAATTAAGGGTCTGGCTGCCTGAAATAACTAAAGAGTTAAAAAGGGCAGGCAGCCAGTGTTACAATTATGAAAATACAAATTGAGGTCGGTAAAAACACACAAAAAAACACAGAACATTACAGTGAGCAAAATGAAAAAAAAGAAAATAATATATTAATTAAACGGGTTTTTTAATTAATTTCAAAGTTTTTAACGTGGTGTTAACTGTTAACACTTACAAAAACGTACAAGTGTTGCAAGTAACAACAACTTATACCAACCGACTACCAACCTCGTCCCCAGGGCGCTTTTCCCTTCCCTGGGGACGAGGTTGAACTTATACAAGTTCATAAATACAGCCAAAAAAACATAATCCTCAAAATCATCCACGAGTCTAAGTACATATGGTAGTTGACTTTCTCTGGAAAGTTATTTGTTGTTGAATTTTGAGTTTTAGTTTTCATTTTTTCTAAAAAATTTAATTTCTTTTTTATTTTCTCGAAAAAAAAAAATTTCCGGGAAAATGCCACTAAAATGCTCGAATAACGCTCAATGCTTTTGCCTCACTAAAATGCTCGAAAAAATGCTAGCATAATGTACAAAAGCCTACGTATTGGTGCTTAATTCGATCCCCACCCCAACATGTGTTATGCTGTGTTATGAAGCACTCAGGAAAAACTCAGGAAAGTGAACACCCTTCTTAAAACCTCAGCTACGCGCCTGTCTTGTCACCTTCTTGAGTGTTTTAGCACAGAAAATCAGGATAAATCAAAGTTAGGTTTCCTTCATTAGTTACCTTGTTATAAGAAATTAACGCTTTCCTTAATCAAGGGCTTTGAAATTAACGCATCTTAAATTAACGCTAGTTGGAGGGGAAGTTTCCTTTGAATAAAGGAAATTAACGCCAGGGAGGGATCAAATTTTCCAAATAAAAAAAATTAACGCGTTTTTTGTCTCTAAAGTTGTTTTGGCTGCTATAATACATTGTACAAGACTGAAAAAAGTGTACAGAAAAGAGAAGGATATTGTTTCCCAGTTCCAATATGTGTTCTGACAGTGTCCAGTATTTGAAATGATATTTCTGGGAAATTAACGCTCCAGTTAAATCACATTGCGAAAATTAACGGAATTTTGAGAATTCGGGTTAATTTCATGGAGCGTTCATTTCCAATATTAAGGTAACTAGTACTCAATAGTAAAACAAAACAGCTCTTTTCTTTTTATTTGCCTTTTCAGGAACTGACGCGAGATCTGCACATAAATCTTGGAGAGTGTTTTCCCGTTTACATCAGTGTTCAGTATGAATTCAACATTTCTTATTCTTTTTTACTTTGTTAACTGTGTCGTATTTTCTAGCGTTCTCGTGGGATAAGACCGTGTATTATGCACAGTATTTCTTCCTCATTTATTACATACTATTTTAGCTTATTTTCTACAAGATATTCACTGAAAAAACGAAAAATTTGAGAAAAACGACGTATTATTGGCATCTATCATTATACAACGTTATCCTCCTCTACCCCCCCCCCCCCGCCCCACACACACACAAACTATGCCGATCTGTATTCACATGTTAAACAGCCGTCTATATAGTATTATACGGCTTGTTTACCACAAAAGGAAGTGTCCCACCAAAACATCAATCCGAAGCAACTAAAGTTATTTGGTTATGCAATCAATATTCTTACGATTAATGGTGCCCTGTAGTTTAGGTGGGGCCTAAACTTGAATTGAGTACGAGCAGTCTCGTATAAAGACAGAAGCATGACACAGTCACAAACTGACTGGAGAAGAGTTTACACTATGCAAAGCGGATCCGTTTCTTAAAATCTGTACGTAAAAATTACCCGTTTCGGGTTACTTTTCACCTAACCATCACTAAAATCATACAAACAAGTTCGTGAAATATCTTCCATTCATAGCCTGTGAGCAGAAGTCTCCGCTTTTCTTTGCTCACCAATAAATGTATAAAACACTAAAATGATGATTTCAGTTAACGAAAATTAAACATTACTCAATGATTGCCCAGTAGTTCACATGATTGGCCCTCTTAGGGCAAGAAAAATGATTTAAAAAATGAAAAAAAACAAACACAAAAAAACAGCAGCTTGACAATTCAACTACACTCCTGGACTTTGATAAGTAAAATCTTTCGCCAGTTATCTTGACTTTCTAGACTGAATATGTGAGAAATGTCGACTTGTTTTACTGCCCAGACACACACGAGGAATAAATGTTGTCATTTCCATGTCGGACTTTGCTTCAATCAAGTTAGTCGATGGGCTTTGACATGATTTTCTCATTTAAAGTTTCGTCACATCACGGAACATCGTGACTTCCGACGTCTACCTGAAAGACAACATCATAAATTAAAATAACGCTGCTGTAAGCGAACACTGTTTACTTTGACGCATCTTAAATCTCGGTTATAAGTAAACTATTTCAGAAAATAAGAGAATAAGAGACGGGTACTGAATTATCCTCTTTTGAAATTTATGCACTGAAGATAAACCAAAAAGTATCTTAAAGACATTTTGACAAAGTTTGCTTGACATCTCTCAAAGTGAAATACAAATGTTCGTGGCTAGTCTGACGCAGCGTTTCGTGCCAAGGGACTCTTCAGAGACCTTTCTGCTTTCAACGAACGAACATTTGTAATTCACTGAAACTGTCAACTTCTTCTGTCAATCTCTCAAAGTGTCATCAGTTTTTCATATGCGCTTGATTCTTTGGAAATCTTAATATCAGGGATAAAGAAGTCTCTGCCGAGATGAAGGCATGACATTTTGCCCCCAATCTAATAATGTATAGCGTAATGCGGTACGAGTTTTACCCAACTTTTGACCCACTCTCAAATTGCTTTTGCGCCTTAACAGCTGTGCAGTGATTTCTTGTACTTGCAATAAAAGCTGTAGGATAAGATTAATAATATTTATCGGCGAAAATGTTTGCTCTGAAGTGTTTACAAGTTTCGCAAATTACACTTACCTAAAGGATTTTAAAAAATGTTGTGTGATAATTTAAAGTTTCACCGGTACCAATGTTAAAAACCCAAATTATGAATCAGCAATAATATAATTATTTGAAATGAATATATGGAATTCATATATTTGTACTGCGGATATACATTTTAAGCAAATGAAGGATCATCGCAGTAATGTACTCAACTTTAGCAGATGAGAAAAGCAAGCCTGAAAAAAATTCAGGCTTGAACGGGAATCGAACCCATGACCTCTGCGATACTAGTGCAGCGCTCTAACCAACTGAGCTATCAAGCCAACTGGGAGCTGGTCACTTGTGAGTTCGTAATATACCCGTGGATGGAGAAGATATGAAATGAATATATGAAATTCATATATTTGTCCTGCGGATATACATTTTAAGCAGATGAAGGATCATGAAGGATCAGTTGGTTAGAGCACTGCACTAGTATCGCAGAGGTCATGGGTTCGATTCCCGTTCAAGCCTGAATTTTTTTTCAGGCTTGCTTTTCTCAACTGCTTAAGTTGAGTACATTACTGCGATGATGCTTCATTTGCTTAAAAAAATATAATTATTATTTTAAATTTTAAAACTAACAATCAAATAAATATGCAAGATCATATGAGAAGTAATGAAACACTGTGCTTCCCAGCCAGCAGCTCCAATCCTGGATCCAGCTCAGAAGTCAGATCAGCAACAATATTGTAAATTTTAAAACAAACAATTAAATAAATAAGCATGATCTTATGTGGAATATTTAGGCATTATAATTGTCTCACTTATTTTTAAAATTGGAAAAATACGTCCATGAACTTTGCAAAACAATTATCAAGAGCAGTTGGCATTATTTTCTAAAGATCGCTTTTTTCTTCCTTTCAAAACTCATAAATAATTCATAAAAAAAATACAAAAGAACCTAATGTTTAATGAGCGTCTTTATATCTGATAAAGACACGGCTAAACTTTACGTCCGATTTTCTAGGCCAAAATAGCCCCAAGAATGAGTTGATCTACATCAGAAGATTTTGGACATGTTCAATAAATTCGCAGTTGGTACACTGCTGCTCATTTATTAAACATTAAATAAATTTGACATTTTTATACAATTATATTACTCTCTAGTCTATCCTTTTTAACGTATGGGCTGTTGTTGTTTGGAACACTTATGAAACCTCTTCAATTCGTTTTATTTTTCTTCAAAAGTAATGAGGATCACGACAAACCACGAAGCCCTCTCTCTTCAGTGCTCTAAAAATATTAAATTATTTGGTTCTTTTTATTTATTTATATACCTATTATGTAGTTAATTGTAGTTTCGTGTTTGAATTTTACACCATTTCCTTTCTATAAAAATTGACAATTTCTTTTAACTGGTATCTCAGTGCAATTGTAATACAAGAAAAGCATAAAAAATTCCATTATATGCCTGAGGGAACAAGTTATGGCTAATACAATCTAAGATATAAAGGGTAAATTGTGTGGAATTGTATAGAAGAGGAGTTAAAACAGGAAAACTTCAAAGTTTTCAAAACTTGATCTTCAAGATCGAGTAGTCGTAACGGATACAGCAGGCAAAAATCAAGAATACAATCTCCCTTTCCAGGGCGGCGCACCCACAACGAGAAAAAAAAAAATTCGCTGTTTCAACTTCAACACATTTTCCTATGTATGGTAAAAAAAAATAATAATAACCTTTATTCTTCTCAAGATAAAAATACTTATTTTTCACATGGCTCGTTTTCCTTTGTTCTTCCAGGCTGATTATATTGAATAAACCCCGCTAATTAGCAACTGTCTGAAAAGCTGGGGGCGGCTTTGATGGTAACAGGGGAGAGCGGGGCTGATATCTAATATTCCCCTAGGGGATTATTAAGGTTGATAATCCCCTAGGGGAATATTACGATAATATTCCCCTCGTAGCAAAGCCACAAGCCTCGCATTACAAACAATCGCAACTTTACTTTAATAACGTTATGATTTATTTTACCTTGACTGTTGTTACATTTTAAATACTACTGAGCAATTGCTTAATTAAAAACACGAGAAATGTGTTTCGGTACTCATGCCTCGACGTTTGCTCTTTTTCAGAATTCCGTTGCAGTTCAATCCGTTCGGTTGCTAACACACTCCAAACATTCAAACACCAAAAGGTTACCTTTTTTAGTGTTCTTCGGGATCCTTTCACTGTTCCTGACCAGCAGCTCTTTAATTTGTCATCTTCGACGATTATATCTCTAGCCTCTTCGACGTTTTCTTCCCATTTGTTTCCGCCTGGTTAAAGCTAACCAACCCTTCTGTCGCCTCCTAAGTGCTAAACTGAGCGTTTTCGCAGTCCTCTTCGAGATTCTTTGAGGATAGCAATTTCTCCAAGTTATTGCCTGGATTTGTCGAAAAATAAGAACTTTCCTTCGCAGACTCTCTCACCTCTGCCAACTTTGCAGTAAAGTGGTGAAAAAAGGTGGTTACAAAGTTGTCGGAACTATCAGGCAATTACAAAATCCCAATGCGTACTTTCGGAATCTTTAATCTATTGTTAAGCTTGTTTAGCAAGCATATTGATTGTTTTGGTCGGCGTATTAAAAACGAAAAAATAACCTGTTTATTATAAAATTTAACAATGTGGAAACCCCAGTGCGTCTTTTCGGAACCTTTTTCCTGTTGTTAAGTGTGTGTCGGGAAAAACATTTCAGCGCATTTCAGCGCACCTACCTCAAAACAACGAAGAAAAAAATCTTTCTTATTGTTTGGGCCACTGTTGATACCTCGCCCATGTGAAAAATAAGCAGGTTATTTTTAGGCACCTCGGCGATATGTGATTTATTCACATATCCCCTCGTTGCCTAAAAATAACCCTTACATATCTTAAAAATATACAGAAAGATAGGAAAACTAGATGTTATATTAAAAAATTAGCCTATTTACAAATATATTTATGTTTCATATTTGTTTTGTGCGTGTGTTTATCTCTGGGGAGGGGGGGGGAGGGGGAAACTTGGTATTTAAATCAACCTTTCTTCTTCAATTTATCAGATCAGCTACCCGGCTAGGTTAGCTTCTATGGATATTTTTGGTGGGATTTTACCAGCTAACGTCTTGTTATTTTTTTACTATAATATTATGTAAGCTGAAGGTAAATAAACGTCCGACTCGCGTGTTTTCCCTAACTTGTTACAGCTACAGTATTTGTATCTGGCTATTAATGGAATACCTGTTTGAGTGGAGTCATCTCCGACTGTTCTTCTTCCTGAAGATCAAATAAGAATAATAAATATTAAAAATCACTGAAGAGCCCGAGTCTGTGCGATGTAGTAACAAAAGATAAACTCAGTTAAGGAAAGGGTTTCATAAGTATTGTTTTTCTCATAGCCAAATGAAGTGGTTTTTTTTTTAAGTTGTTCCTTACTATTTTATGCGTCGATGCCTGTGAGAAGCAAATCAATCCGAGAAACATCACAAATGAAAAGAAAAGACAATCTAAATTCGTCAAGTTGTAGCATATTAAATGTAAATACAATTTTAACTAATTAAAATAACTAAGTAAAATTAGTTATGGTACCCAAGATATTTTTAAACTTCGCAAATTATACTGGCCTGACTTTTCTGCAACTTAAAAAAAAACGAACATCGAATATCACGAGAACAATAATTCACACTGAAATTAATCTATCAACTTTATTGGTCTCAAAATTTTACAATAAAAGAAAAGGACCAAAAAGGAATTGCGCGAACGGGAAAATAGTTACCCATGCGAGGCGCAACCCTAAAAACTAAAAAGAATGGCGATAAAAATCTATTGATTATTTGATCAATACGTATCTGTACTTTTTAACTAGACTCTTTGTCTCCCAGTGTTTTGATGGTGTTGTTTCTGTGGATCAGACGAGAACAATGGCAAGCAAGTATTGAAAATTTAGCCAGGGAAGGAGAAGGAAGAAAAGGCACATTTTGTTTTCAAGATGATAGGGGAAAATGGCAGAAAGATGACGAAAGGACTTATGGTGGAATTAACGCGTGTGATTTCCCATACTTGTTTCAGCTACCGTATTTGTATCTGGCTATTACTTGAATACCTGCTCGACCATGAAACATCGGCAGCATCGGCAGCATCGGCAGCAGAGGTTCTTCTGTTAACATCGGCAGCAGACGTTCGTCTTCTTCCTGCAGATCAAATACAACCAATTAGTATTAAGGTGGCTCCGTAGTTATTCCGAGTGCACTTTCTTCGGCTTCAACACGATGGCAGTTAAAACTTTGGGAAAACTTCCGCCTATCATTCAGCAATTATATGATTTTATTGATTTAACTGAAGAAAAAAACATTTTCAATATTATCGCCGCTTAACTGGACCCCACTCTTTGGACAAAACCACATCCTGTAAAAATGTTTTGCTGACGGGCTCAGCTTACTTGTTTTAGGAAAATCTTTGGAGTAGAACAGTGGAAATACTAAAGTCATTTAACATGACGAAGGTCAGTATAAAAACTTATTATAGAATGTTAGAGCCGAATTTACATGACGTAATATTTGCGTACTTTTGCTCCAACAGTTTTTCCTGAAACTGAGATGAGATCGTATGTATTAAGTAAATATAAGTTGATTAAAGAAATTAAGGAAAAATACATCATCAATTTTTTTTTAATAGATGCGATTTTGTCGAAAAAGAGGAGTCCAGTTTAACGCCAGTAACATTAAAATATTATTCTCCAGGAAAATATACCATGCTATATATATCATACTAAATGATACGCGGAATTTTCTCCAAAATTTCATAGTTATCACGTCAAGGCCGAAAAACGTTATGACGCAAAGTTTGACATGGACAAGTGCGCTCGGAATAACTACGGAGCCACCTCAACATACCGAAGAGCCCGAATTTAGCCGATATAAAAGTTATGGTTTAGATGATGGAAAGCCTATTACGTTTATATAGCTACCAAAGATGAACATAGGTAACGAAGGGTTTCATATTTAAGCATGAGAGGACTTTTTCCGTGTTTACATAGCCTCATCTAAACACGAGGGGGGTTGGGAGAATTCGAGACAGTTATGCAAACCCGAGACGCAGTCGAGGGTTTGCATAACTTTCGAGAATTCTCCCAACCACCCGAGTGTTTAGATGAGGCTATGTAAACACGGAAAAAGTCCTCTATTGCTTTTATAAAATATCTTTTCAAAAATAATTCGAAAAATGAAGAGGATTTGGTTTATTTTCTTCTTGATTAAAATAGATTTTCTCAAAACGCGCGTTTGACAATACATGAACCAATCAAAATTCGTGTTATAAAAGTTCAAGTAAAATTTGTGGCGAACAGCGCCGTGTCAACGAAAGCGATTCCACGTAAACCTTGCAGAAAAATACGGAAATTTTGGCAAAAACTAAAAGAAATGCTAAAAAATACGGCTCTGTAAGGAAAGAACTTCAAGATGAGGAGTTCATTTAAGCTGGAAATGAATGCGACTGTGCTTTTAAAAACACTCTTGCAAGTGAAGTGAACTTGCCTGAATGATTTGGCAGCCCGATAACACGGTTGAAATGTCTCATCGTGTCTTGTGAAGTTTTACTGGATAATTAGGAATCAAAGCACAAGCAGCGGATCTAGCGAGGTCGGTAGCAATGGTATGCATTTATTGTACGGTCAATTGTTCAGATAGCGATCTAAACGATTCCAGTTTATTCTACTAGCTGTCGTTTCCTCCGTCTTTTTAATGTGCTTCAAGCGGAGAATAAACCTCAAATTCTGCTTTGGTTTATTTTCATTCTCTCCTTTTCTCCAATCCCATTTTGAATGAAAAAAAAATTGCTAATGTAACAGTAGAATTTTTACGCTGAGAAAATACATTTTGAGCGTCATTTTTATCGCATTTTAAGCAGATCTGCCGGCAAAAAGATTTACAGTTTGTAGCATATTGTTTCGTTTGCGTTGACCTATAACTTTTTTATAAAATTTGAAACGATCTCTGACTTAAAAACTTTAAAAAATACAAGCTTTCGGCTGTTTGAACTACAGCCTTCGACGGGTAAAATGTAAAACGGTAAAATATGCAGTGTGTGAAGTTGCGAAATAAAAATGCTAATAACTAAGAATATTTGTTAAAAAGAATGCGAAATAAAAATGCTAATAACTAAGAATATTTGTTAAAAAGAATGTTGTACTGTCCAGGTAGAAGACAGGAATTGTTATCCGCATTGGGAGTTAGCTTCGAATGCCACGCTTCCAACGTTTTTCTTGTTCTAAAGCCGCCTTTGTCAATGACAGATGCATTATCAAAGTCAATCGCGTGATTGTTGGACCAGACGTGATTGGCAATTCTTGAACCTTTTGCCGCGGTTTTTACATTTCTCAGGTGTTCTTTTTTCCTGGTGTTGAAGGCTCTGCCCGTCTCACCAATGTAACACCATGAACACTCAGAACAAGGAATTTTATAGACAACGTTTGTCTGCGATTCCAAAGAAGGTCGAAATTTTGGAGCCGGGAACTGTTGTTGAAGGGTGGTCAGTGGTTTGTTTACTACTGTGATATCGTGCTTTTTGAGGACACGGGTCAGAGGTTCTGTTACGCCTTTAATGTATGGTAGAGAAGCGAATGACTTGTGTGATTCGGGCGCCTCGACCATTTTGAAGAATGTTCCAACAAGTTCCTCCGGGGACAGCACTGTCGAGGGTCGGGTTTTGTTAGACTGGATGTTTTTAATGAACTTCGATGGGTAACCATTAGATTCAAGTGCTGAATGAACTTAACCGTGTTCATTCAGCACTTGAATCTAATGGTTACCCATCGAAGTTCATTAAAAACATCCAGTCTAACAAAACCCGACCCTCGACAGTGCTGTCCCCGGAGGAACTTGTTGGAACATTCTTCAAAATGGTCGAGGCGCCCGAATCACACAAGTCATTCGCTTCTCTACCATACATTAAAGGCGTAACAGAACCTCTGACCCGTGTCCTCAAAAAGCACGATATCACAGTAGTAAACAAACCACTGACCACCCTTCAACAACAGTTCCCGGCTCCAAAATTTCGACCTTCTTTTGGAATCGCAGACAAACGTTGTCTATAAAATTCCTTGTTCTGAGTGTTCATGGTGTTACATTGGTGAGACGGGCAGAGCCTTCAACACCAGGAAAAAAGAACACCTGAGAAATGTAAAAACCGCGGCAAAAGGTTCAAGAATTGCCAATCACGTCTGGTCCAACAATCACGCGATTGACTTTGATAATGCATCTGTCATTGACAAAGGCGGCTTTAGAACAAGAAAAACGTTGGAAGCGTGGCATTCGAAGCTAACTCCCAATGCGGATAACAATTCCTGTCCTCTACCTGGACAGTACAACATTCTTTTTAACAAATATTCTTAGTTATTAGCATTTTTATTTCGCATTCTTTTTAACAAATATTCTTAGTTATTAGCATTTTTATTTCGCAACTTCACACACTGCATATTTTACCGTTTTACATTTTACCCGTCGAAGGCTGTAGTTCAAACAGCCGAAAGCTTGTATTTTTAAAGTTTTTAAGTCAGAGATCGTTTCAAATTTTATAATATGTTGTATCCTGGCTGCGGTCCTTCAATATTTTCACATATAACTTTTTTCTAATAAAGAATGTCTTGTAGGGAATTTTATGGTAGTACTTAAATGCAAAAATTTACTTGAATATTTTGTTGTATATTTTGTCGTTCGCTTGAGCTCCCTCCAGGAAAAGCGCTGTGGTTCTTCTTTCCTTTGCTTTTTTTCCTCGGGCTCATGTGGGAAGAGAAAGCCGGAACACATATCCAAAATTTGGTATTGTTTTCCATTTCTTTAATATCGTACTTACTTTGCAAGTCTTTTTGGCAGTTTTACAATGTTTTTAAATTGTGCTGGGAAACACAGAAAGCGTGACGTCACAACCGTGTTTACATACTCTCATCTAAACTCACCTTTCGACCAATGAAAGCGCGCATACTATCTTAATTATTTTATAAAATGTATTGTTTCTTAATGCCAGATAAGTGTTGTTTACAATTTATTCCTTATCATGTTTTGCAAGTTGATGCCTGTGAGACTTTTTGAAAAATCAAAACGACCCCAGGAACATCAAAGTGTAAAGGAAAGGAAAACATAAATTTTCTCTTATAGCGTAATAGAAATCAATGATCGCATGCAATTAGTTACCCATGATATTGCAAAGCTTCGCAAATTATACTCGCCAGAAATGATATTCCTGCCATTGATCTGTTTGGTCTTGATCTTTCTGGTATTGTTATTTCTGGTATTAATGTTTCTGGTCCTGTTGAACAGTTGAGAACAATGGTAATTAAGTATCAAAAATTGTACCTGACTTTTCCTCAGTTATTTCTTATTGACTTTGTTGAATGTAATCAAGGAAGCGGAAGGACACAAAAGGAGAGGGAAGGGAAGAGGAAGTAGATCTTGTTTTTAAGATGATGATGGTGTTTTCCTACTAAACTGTCTCAAAAATTAACAATGAGGTAACAAGCGCGGTTTTTTCGACTTTTTTGCTTGTTTACAAGCGAAAGTAGGAGAATAACAGTTATGTGGGGCAAATTTCGGAACCACTTTCTTGTTAACTCTCAAGGGACTTTTTTAATTTCTCAAGGGACTGTTTTAATTTCTCAAGGGATTACTTTCCGCTGTGGGTGATCACTTGCGATCTCGTGGAAAAAACGTGACTTGTCACATTTACAAACGTTATATAACAATTTTAAAAGTGACATGTCAGCTTTCTTATCTCAACGCACGTGTGTCTGAAAGGCGATCTATAAAAAGCGTCGCACAAACAATGGATTGCGTAAGTAACGCTAAAACACGAATAAATAATCACTAGCACTTACATCGTTTAAAAATTACAAACGTCAAAAATAAACCATACCAAAAAACTCGCTCTTTTCAAAGATATTATTGAAGTTAAAACAAATGCAAGAGATGGGGGCTTCTTTTAGCTTAGGAGCGGTTAAAAATTAGGCCAAATTTGGTCGCTATTTCGTCATCAGCCTAGGTCGTTAGGGACGTGACCTCGCGTTGACAGCAATGTTGCATGAATCGGCCTTACAATATGCGATCGTATCTACGCAGTTCGAGTGGAATTTCAGTCAAAGACAGCAAAATTCTTTCGTATTTCATCTTCAAATATAATTCGAAAGCATTCACTGTATATATGGCTTTTGTTTAATCCTTCTTAAGCCCACGAAGAAGCTGTCTTGATATCCGACCCTCGCAGAGCCTAGACAAAACGCAGCTTGAGTGTATCGATTTGTTTACGTCGCAATTATATGCGCAATGTTTTCTCCGACAGTAGTCGGAAATATCCGTATTTTTTCGTGCTTTTTCGTGGAGCAATCGTAACGATACGGCCTTGAACACATTGAACAGCGGTCTACCTATAACAATTCAAATATGGCGTCGCAAAAACAAAGCGTCGAACGCATATTTTGCTGTTTCATTTGCTAATTTCGCTGCCGTAATCGACTGCCTCGAAAGGTCCTTGCAATTTTAAAGTATAGAATTGTCAGATCTCGGTGAAATTTGCACTGTTTATTTGTGTAATGTTGAGAAATATGTGTATAAATACCCGGCGCGGACGAGCCATTTTTGACAAAATTATATGGCTGCATTTCCTCCGCGAAGATAGGAAATTGTTAAACTAAACTACAAAGCAACTGTAATGATAAGTTCGAAGAACAATGCACAGGATAAACCTTCGACTCATACTTCATGCAAAAAAGTCGGTATCTCGAAGAGACTTTGATTCTACGAGCTAATACAATGAGGAGCAGTGTAACAAGAGAGCGAGTAGTCGGACGGTTTATGAAGATACTGTAACGGATACAGCAGGCAAAAATCAAGAATACATTCTCCCTTTCCAGTGCGGCGCACCCACAACGAGAAAAAAAAAAATTCGCTGTTTCAACTTCAACACATTTTCCTATGTATGGTAAAAAAAAAATAATAATAACCTTTATTCTTCTCAAGATAAAAATACATATCTTAAGTTACATTAAATATATGAAAAATATACAGAAAGATAGGAAAACTAGATGTTATATTAAAAAATTAGCCTATTTACAAATATATTCTTAAATCTATCCGAATTTATTTCCGAGAGAAATAAATTCTAAAGCTAACTTGCAGTCAGTTTTATATTTGTATCTTCCCGAACCCTTAAAGAAACTGGAATTTCAAAATGCCTAGTTTTGCGACGCGAAGCCTGCCTTCTTAGTTTGCATGCAGATCGTGAGCGATATACAGACAAGATTTGTTCTAGTATGTATGTTGATGTAAAATTGCGACTGTTGCTTGAATAAATCTAGAGATATACGCTGCTAAAGTTTAACTAAAATCACAACTTTTGTCATGCCACTGCGGCGATTTTTTGAGGGGTGGTCTGTTCTCGAAAAAAATAAAGTGGAATGACAAACGCGAGTGGAATAAAGCCCGATTCCCTCTATGGCGCGCACCTGCAGGGAATCATGGTAGTTGTATTCATCAAACCATGCACGAGACTTAGAAACGATGAATACAACTACCGTGATTCCCTGCAGGCGTGTGCCATGGAGGGAATTGGCCACTGTTTTATTAAAAACACCTAAGGAATTGCAATATTTGAACTTCCCAGCTTTTCTCGCTGTTGCGTTCACCTACCATATTTGTGGTCCATGGTATATGAGCTCAACTACCATGGCCTGTAAACCAATCGAAACTCAGGAATTGCAATATACCATGGCTAGTTTTTAATAATAGGCATTAGCATAAACCAGCGGCTGTCTATTTGCAAAGCGCTCGATCTGATTAGCTACGCAAGTGCCTCCTATCGATCGATAGACGGCGTTATGATAAAACAATTAGAGGGCTCGCTCTTGGTTTCTATCGACTTGGCGGGGGGCTTCGCCCCTCGCCAACTAACAGACGATAGAAACCTCGAGTTTGCCGTCTAATTGTTAAATAGAATGCCGTAGGGAGTATTTTTAGACGACAGTTCCCGCTAGGCGAAGTAGTTACAGAAGTAGCTTCCTCTGACATTTTTTCGTTAACTGAAGATAAAAGGAAGTTACTCTCCTATGTCACAAAGAAGCCATTTACACAGCGATTTACACAATCATACCTTTGGATTATGTCACATGACACCACTTACCATGTGAAAAACCATTTTTTTTTTAATCCCCGTCGATTTTCAGATGTAGAAGCACTTCTCATCGAGAAAGTCCGAGCATTTCCAGCAATAATCTATAGAACTGACTACAGAACCAAATTATACGAACGCAGTAGTGAAAGAAAAACGCCTGGCGTCAGGTGACGTAGGCTTTGAACCGACAATCCGGGAAGGTCGCCTCAAATCTTTTTTTACTTGATGGTAGATGGTGTCTTTCGGAATTATTTATAAAATGCCTCTTGGTCATATTCACGCATTTCTTTTACTAGCGTGTGGTACAAAGTGTTTTCATGGCAGCCATATTGGAAGAGTCAAACAACAAGATATTTGCATAAAAATTTTAATGATTTTTTTTCCCAAAGGAAAACAATTTATTGTTTCACTCCTCCAGTATGGCCGCCAATAACACACTCTATTCACCAACTTGATAATTCAGGATGGCGAGCATTTACGTACATTCAACGCACGTAAAAAAAGAAACGCTTTTTATTACTTTTTACGCGACAGTGGAAATTTGCCTACGTATCTTTTTTACGCACGTTTTACGTACGTAAATCCACCTATATTTGTATTTGCAAGGAATCTCACTATTTTTTGGTCATGCTGAGGATTATCTTTCCGATATTTGAACATGTTTTTACGAAATTAATTGCCTTCGGTCAAACGTATTTACTTTGTGGTTACGAGCGTTCTACTGATTGGATAGTAGCCTCCACTGTGTAAATAGTTCACATCGAATGCAAAAAAAAATGGATGACGTGACACGAGATGACGTGACGCGAAACAAAAACGTGCTGTCTTAAACTCGTGTTTTTCCAGTGAGCTGAAACGTTTATTAAATCACGTCATATGGCAAGCGAAGCTGCATTTACCTCATACCTGTTATCAGTAAGTCACAATTTCACTTTATTTGCCTCTTTGAATGTTTTCTTTTTTTATGGGAGTTGCGTGAATGGGTCATTAATAGCTTGTGCTCTCAGGCTTAGAAGTGGGATTTTTTTTACTACCAGAATAGAGTGTAATAACCTTTGATCCCCTTTCTTTTGTAAATAATCAACCTCGTTCCCTGGAAGAGAGACCCTGGGAATGAGGTTGGAGAATATGTTGTTTCTGATTGACATGTGCTGAATGCGTTTTAAAGGACCTTTCTGTCAGCACGTTTACCGTTAATGCATGAAATAATTGCGGTTTGATATCAGAATGGAGTGAGTGATTGAGAGTGAGTGCAGTGGATAGTCATTTTAATACCTCATTAACGTTCGGTAATGAAAGGCTCTTTGAGCAACCTCATGGTAATTCGGTGAAGTGCCGACCTTTGCATTTTTTTCCAAATAAACGTCCAATAATGTAATGCAATCTCACTTCATTGGCCTTTGAATGTTTTTTTTTCATGGGAGTTGCGTCATTGATGGTTCGTGCTCTCAGGGTTCGTGGCGCGAATTCTATTTTTTTACCACCAAAATATTTAAGTGTAACCTTTGATCCTTTTTCGCATTAAGTAAATTTATTTTGTGACTATGTTTACTTTTCTGTCAGCACGTAGATAGCGTTATTTTTGAGCAGCGGATAAAATTTGAAAGAAAGATGCGCCCAACTGAGCACTTCGTGTTTCTGCTCGACTCAAAAAGATGAAAAACGGATGACGTGACACGAGATGACGTGCCCGAAACAAAAACGTGCTGCATGAATGTCGTGTTTACTAAATGTCCTGTTACTTGTCACATGACAAGCGTAACTGCATGTAGCTTATAGCTGCTATCAGTAATGTCACAATCTCACTTCATTTGCCTTTGAATGTTTTCTTACGTAAATGGGTCATTGATAGCTTATGCTCTGAGGCTTCGTAGAGCGAATTCTATTCTCTTTTATCACCAGAGGATAAGTGTAGCTGATCCTCTTTCAATTTGTTTTGTGAATGATCAACCTCGACCCCTGGAAGAGAGAGACCCTGGGAACGAGGTTGGAGAATTATTTGTTTTTGATTGACATGTGCTGAATGGCGTTTTAAAGAACCTTTCTGTCAGCACGTTTACTGTTTAATGCATAAATTATTTGTGGTTTAATATCAGAATGGAGTGATCGAGTGAACGAGTGTTCGATTGAGTGAAACACGTGACTTCGGGAATGGCAACTAAACCTCATTACCATGAGGTAAAAATGAAATATATAAATATATGGCTGTCTCTCACAATGACTGGCAACTACCGAATTCACGAATTTGATTGGCTAAAACTGTTATTGACCGCGGTCTAGATTTCCCCACCTCAAGAGACCGGCATCTAGACTGGACAAGCCCACTTATGTCCAGAAATGCACGCAACGAAGAAATTGACGAATTTGACAAAATTTCGTCAAATTCGTCAAACCAGCAAACTTATGTCAATAACCTGAACTGATGCACTGCTGACGGATTTACATTTGGTGTGAAAGAATTAACTGCAAATAACTAGAAAAACAACAAAAAATTGACTTGTTTCCGCTTAAAATACTAAATGGAAGGGCTAAAAAGCTTGCGAGAAAAACGTCAAGGGAACTAGCAAGTTTTGGCAAATTCAAGTTCAGTTCAGTCAAACAGACAAAACACCACCTAGAGACGAAATTGCGAATTATTGGGGGTTCGAGTTATCGAGCGCAAAATTAGTAAGAAAGTGACCTGAAGGGGTATCGAAAAAGGTTTGAGTTAGCGGGAGGTTCGAGTTATTGGGATTCAACTGTATTTGCAAGGCCAGAAGAAGAAACACACTCGACACGACTAGAAGCGACTAAAATGCCTGTTGCAATATTCTGTCAGTCAACGAAAGAGACTAGAGAAATTGAAAGACTACAGAGACTAGAGAAATTCGGTCGTGAGTACAGACCTCACTGCGTTCCGTCTGTACTTACGACCTCGGTCAAGATTTTCCCATACAGACCTCTTGCTCGGTTAAGGTGGCCCGCGGGTATTTATGAGGCCGACAGTGCCCTTTTTAAGCGCGTTTTAGAACGGGAAAACGTGAAGCGATTGCTTAGATTTTTGAGAATCTGAAAGAATAATACTTATATTATATAAAATGATAAATTTTATGGCGATCAAACGCGATTTGTTAAAGTTATGAGCGATTTTCGGAAGCCTTCATTTTTAATAAAATGCGATTATTTTGAAAATGCCACGGTGAATTTTTCTGTAATTACCCCAAAACACTGCCAAACAGTTGAAGTTTACTCACAACAACTTAGAGGGAAATCCACTCCGTAGATTTCCTGAACGAGCGACATCTTTATTTTGCCTTTAAAAACTGTTGTGTTATGCGTCTGTCTTGACCGTCGCATATATGTGATACTTACACTAACCCAGTACCAGCCAGTTTTGAATCTGATGTCACCTTAATCTTGTGTGTAAAAGTTAAAAAGATCGTGTTTATACATCAATTGTTAGCAGTCAATAAAGATGGATGGTTTTCAGTCGAATTTTTGAAAATATCAAACAAATGACGTTATTTCAAATTGCAAAAAATTTGTCGATTTGTTTTTCATTTTTTTAAAGCTGCAGCTAGAACAGGATATTGCAAAGGTTTGTGCCGAGTTTCAGCGTGTTCCTATCATACGGTTTGAAGAATTTCGGTCGCAAAGTCAGGTACATTTACTTTCCAAGATTTGATCGCTTTGTAAACCCCGCATTTCGAATGAAATTATACTGTTGTTTTCGAAGAGAGGTGCTGCTTTCAAATTCCGCACGATCTTCTGCCACTTGGAAATAACACAGCCTGAAATAGTTACTACTAAAATGACAAATACCGTTCCTGCATATGTATTCCCTGACGGTAGAAGATCGTGCGGAATTTGGAAGTAACACCTCTCTTCAAACAACAACAGAATAATTTCATTCGAAATGCGAGGTTTACAAAGCGATTAGAACTTGGAAAGCAAATGTACCCGACTTTGCGACCGAAATTCTTCAAACCGTATGAACGAAATACGCTGAAACTCGGCACAAACCTTTGCAATATCCTGTTCTAGCTGCAGCTTTAAAAAAATGAAAAACAAAGCGACAAATTTTTTGCAATTTGAAATAACGTCATTTGTTTGATATTTTCAAAAATTCGACTGAAAACCATCCATCTTTATTGACTGCTAACATTTGATGTATATACACGATCTTTTTAACTTTTACACACAAGATTAAGGTGACATCAGACTCAAAACTGGCTGGTACTGGGTTAGTGTAAATATCACATATATGCGACGGTCAAGCCAGACGCATAACACAACAGTTTTTAAAGGCAAAATAAAGATGTCGCTCGTTCAGGAAATCTACGGAGTGGATTTTCCTGTAAGTTGTTGTGAGTAAACTTCAACTGTTTGGCAGCGTTTTGGGGTAATTACAGAAAAATTCACCGTGGCATTTTCAAAATAACCGCATTTTATTAGAAACCAAGGCTTCCGAAAATCGCTCATAACTTAAACAAATCGCGTTTGATCGCCATCAAATTTATCATTTTATATAATATAAGCATTATTCTTTCAGATTCTCAAAAATCTAAGCAATCGCTTCACGTTTTCCCGTTTTAAAGCGCGCTTAAAAAAGGGAACTGTCAGCCTCATAAATACCCGCGGGCCACCTTAATAAGAGCTACGAGATAATGGCTAAGCACGCATCCGTTTTATATGCTTTGTCAAGAACGAGTAATGGGTTAATAACCCGCAAACAATGAGCCAATCAGAAGGCTACAAGTACATTAACATATTTCATAACTTTTAACCTATGACATAATATCAAATGGGTGCTAGTGTAGTAATATATAATAATAATAATAATAATAATAATAATAATAATAATTATAACAATAATAATAGTAATAATGATGATGATGATGATGATGATGATGATGATGACAATGATGATGATGATGATGATGATAATAACTGTTTTTCCAACACCTGTTTATGTAAGATATTACGTAATTTTAATATCTCCTTGACGTTGATTATTTTAAAACAGTCTAAGGAGTATTATTAACAAAGTTTCTTAAGGGAACAGTAGTACTTTGTACTTACATATCGGTGATACCGTAAGATAAGATAAGATAAGATAAGATACTTTATAAACGTGAAATAAGCTTAGCTTTACGGCTGGTTTACAGTTATTTCACGAAATTAAAAAAATTTTCCTAGCATAATTCATTCTTCGTATTCTGCCCTCCCTAGGTATTACAAAGCATTACAAAGCACAAGAATGTTTTTGTTTTCTTGTGTTTAAGCCTGGTTTCGTCTGCCGGCCGGCGATAAATACATCAAAGTAAAATGGATGTCGGAGCTCACTTTTTCATCCTTACTCCCCTCTGCTATCGTGCCTCATGCACGTGAATCAATCTTCTATTTTTCGTATCCTTTGTGAAGGGTCGTCCTTACGAAATTGCCATATAAAAGCAGGAATTTCAAATTAAAATCTTATTACTTCAAACTGACTTACCGAGTCTTCCCCATTTATCTTTCATTAAACTTGAACTAGCATCCACGTCAGTAATTTCTTTTTTTCCAGGTTTATTGAGTCTCGACGTCGTTCTAAGGAATTGGTGAGAAAAATGGTTGAGATCTTTGTATCTTTATATATTTAGCTTTATTTATCATAATTTTAAGGGAGGTACGCTCATGAACAATGCCATGTTAATAGCCAATTGGCCTTTTGTCATTTGGGATTTCAATTTATTTTGTGTTCATTTGAAATATTTGTTTCACATACACTGTCTAGCAAGCTTCTAGCTTAAAACATACATACTAAGTACAAATAAATTTGAGCTCTACGTTTACCTTGTTTTAAAAATCTCAGAGATGGAACGTGCTTCCAAATCAGCGTTGTTCTCGCTCACATCCAGAACAGTCAGCGTTGTGTTGTGTTGTAGAATCTTGGAGAGATCATCTGCGCCTTGCTTACCAATGTTGTTATTACTTACATTCAGAATAGTCAAAGTAGCGTTGTGTTTTAGAGCGCTGGAGAGAGAATCCGCACCACTTGGACCAATGTTGTTCTTACTCATATCCAGATTAGTCAACGTGGCGTTGTGTTCTAGAGCGCTGGAGAGGAAATACGCACCACTTGGACCAATGTTGTTCTGACTCACATTCAGATTAGTCAAAGTAGCGTTTTGTTTTAGAGCGCTGGAGAGAGAATACGCACCACCTGAACCAATGTTGTTCTTACTCACATCCAGATTATTCAAAGTGGCATTTTGTTTTAGAGCGCTGGAGAGAGAATACGCACCACCTGAACCAATGTTGTTCTTACTCACATCCAGATTATTCAAAGTGGCATTTTGTTTTAGAGCGCTGGAGAGAGAATACGCACCACCTGCACCAATGTTGTTCTTACTCACATCCAGATTATTCAAAGTGGCATTTTGTTTTAGAGCGCTGGAGAGAGAATACGCACCACCTGAACCAATGTTGTTCTTACTCACATCCAGATTAGTCAAAGTGGCGTTGTGTTTTAGAGCGCTGGAGAGGGAATCCGCACCAAGATTACCAATGTTGTTCTTACTCACATTCAAATTAGTCAAAGTGGTGTTGTGTTTTAGAGCGTCGAAGATAAACGTTGCACCACGGCAGCAATCAATGTTATTTTCGCTGACATCCAGATAAGTCAGGGTAGCGTTGACTTTTAGTACTTCGGAGAGAGAACGCGCACCATTTTCATCAATTTGTTTGCCTCTTAAATCTAAATAGGTTAAGGTTGTATTGATCTTAAGAGCCTCAGTATCCAAAGGTGGATTAAATGACTTTTTAGCTGTGAAGAAAACCAAAAAAGAATGCAAAATATTTGAGAACAATCCAATTTGAGAAATAAATCCGGCTTGTTCATCAAATTTTTTTAAGAACAAAGCATAACTGTGATGAAGTCTTAATTACTAAATTTATTTTAGTAATTCCGTTTTTACACTCCAAAAAAGATATCAAATGCTCAAGAAGTGTCTAGCGGCCTTAAATTTACTCGTTGTATTTTCAACTCTCTTCTCATTGAAAAACGAGAAACGCTATTCAAAAAAGTTTGTATCTTATAACATACCACCTGTTGAGGAGTAAAAAAACGAACGCGACTCACGATGTAAAGTCTATTGGTCCAACAAGATCTCCAATGAGCAACTACACAAGAATAAACGCCACTCGCTGTCTTGCGGAGTCATTTAACGAGTTTTGAGTCTGAAAATCCAATAAACGTTCATCTTTCCTATCTTACACCACGATGAACAATAAACGCATCTTAAATGATATTGTCATGAATTAAAATTGCAGATACAAAACAACATGAGAGCTCTGAGGGATATTTGCAAAAGTTTAGGAGAAATCTGTCGTCGGGTTTTTAAAAATATGTTTATATCTCAAGAGATTTTACTCCGACTGAAAAACGAATGTCATTTTCTTTAAATTCGAACATTTTTCATTCAGGACGCAAAAATGCGAAGAAATCGGTGAACTATTACCTGTCAAAAGGCGCGACTCAAAAACCATTACGTAAATAAAAAGGTTTGGGCCACTTTAAAGATATAAAAATCTTTTAAAAGCATTAAAACTAATCCTAAATAAAACTAAACTCTAAAAAATAAAATTTACAAATAAAAATGCTTATTTAACATACTTTTAAAAGTATTTAAGGACGGGGCACTTTTAATACAGAGCGGGTAATGAGTGAAAACATATTGTTCCGTAAAGAAATAAGGTGATTGCTACACTAGAATTGAGAGAAAAAACTCACCGTACTCGTGTACGAGAAAACGACGATTTATCTGTCTCGCGAGCCAAGCCGTAAATAAAAAGCTCAAACTGTGCGCCCGCCAATTACGCGTATAATTATGCGCAGTTAGGATGCAATACTAATGAATGACCTTCCGAAGGCATCTGGTCCAGGAAAATGTGACATGCATAAAACTCAAGCGTTGACAGAGAAAGCGCTCAAACCAGCTTATAAAGGCGTCAAACCCAAGAGGAAAGGAAAAGTTGAAACCCATTTATATTATTATATCATTATATCTCATATTATATTATTATATCTCTCAGATAGTACGCGCGCAGTGATTGGTTAATTTTGCGGGCCGTACGAGCCAACTGCAAACTGTTTTCTAAAGCCAATAAAAAAATCGCCGTCTGTTTGCTTTCGACGCGCTTCATTCAAATGTAGCTACTTGCCCCGCGAGTGACTTGAAATGTTTTCTTCTCTCCAGAGTGAGAGATATAATAAATATCTTATTAACCTCGTTTTTCCTGTCGATTTATGGCGCGCTAGCGAGCTTGGGCCATTAATCGACATGGCAAATTAAAACTGACTTACCATCCTTCATTTTACCAGCAGCCATGTCAGTAATTTCTCTTTGTTTCGGCTTCCTTTGTCCCCGTGTCGCTCTAAAGAATAGGTGGAAAAAAATATAGCATTCTGTTTTAAATGAAAATTGTTTTCGCCATAATTAATAAACCATCTTTGTTTTGATCTCTCTTTGGATAAGTTCAGTGTTTCATTTTTAGAACAATAGGCTAGTGTTTAAGATTGTCTAAAAATGTTTAACTGGTGTTGTAAACAATTCCCACCGGAGCCCTTACTCTCAATCACCCCGGTTATAGTTAAGTTATGGGAACGAGGCGACTCCGAAGGTGAGAGAGAGCGAGAGCTCCAATACGGCAAGTACAGAGGTCATCGCTGCGGGGAGGTGGGTGGGTCGCCAATGCTTCAGTCCTCCAGCACTTCACGAAAAGACAGAATACACGTGTACTGAGAAGCTATATATATACGTGTACATAGTCAGCGGCATGGCTTGCAGTTGCCAAAGTAACTGGGCACGTGGAATGGGAAATTAGGGTATTTGTTCGCGCGGGCCCCGGTGAGAATAGTAAACAATTCCCACCGGAGCCCTTACTCTCAATCACCCCGGTTATAGTTAAGTTATGGGAACGAGGCGACTCCTACGGTACCCGCTCACGTAAGCCCCAAGCTAAGAACAGCCAACCTCGTTCCGATGCTCTCTTTCTTTTTGCCTTCTTTGTTAAGTGGGTGATTTCTCGGTACATTTTCTTAAACTTGAAAGAAAACAAGAGTCTTCCTCCCAAAACTCAGAAAGCGTGTAAGCATTTACAATAACATAATAACGGCAAGACACTAGAAAAACATAGCAAAATATGTCACTAAAACGAAACTAAAGGAAACAGCAACAAAAAAGCAAGCAAATGGGCATTTCTAACTGAGTGCTGGGGCCCGCCATGCGGGGTTTTCCCCCTACCAAACGCAATATAAGCTACCAAAAGATTAAAGCTCGAAAAATACCGCAACCTCGAGATCAAAACCGAAGTGAGCTCCCCGGAGTCAACCAGGACCACGAAAATAGTATATAAACGGTGTCTAAAAGATAACATATAACGACTTGGAAGGGGAAAAACCAACCACACGGCGAGCCCGGAAATACCCCGTCTAGGACAGAGTGCAAGGTTTAAGATAACCCCTTTCGGGACAAGCCGACGCGGCGGTTAATCTCGCCTCCAGATACAACGATAAGAAGTGATCTTTTTGTATTTTTCCAGTTCATTTTTCCTCTTTTTTAGTTCTCTTTTCTTGTAACTCATCTTGAGTTGAGAACTTGAGTCTTTTTGTTGATCTCTTCATTTCTTTTCTACTTTTTTTTTTTTTTTTTTTTTTTACCTTCTCATTTCTTTTTCTTACTTCTTCTTTCTCTTATTTTTATCTCTTCATCTCTTTTCTTTTTTTTTTATTTTTTTTATTTTTTTCCTTTTCCTCTTTTCTTTTTCTTACTTCTTCTTTCTCGTATCTTTTTTATCTTTTCATCTCTTTTCTTTTTTCTTTTCTTCTCTCCTTTTCTTTTTCTGACTTCTTCTTTTTCTCATTTTTTTTAACTCTTCATCTCTTTTCTTTTTCCTTTTTTAACTTCTTCTTTTCCATCTCTTAATTTCCATTTTTTTTCTTTTTTGTACATTTCTCCCATGTTTAAGCTTCTCCTTATTCCTCCTCTTCCCGTTTTACGCTTTTTATTTTGTCTGTTCCCTAAATAATGTAATTAAACAATAACACAAGAAAAGACAAACAATACCGACAGCTAACGAAGGGACAATAGGAAAGTAGAACAAAAGGTGAGATCGCAACGCAACCAAAAAGGTGTGACAAACTAGTTGAAGAGGTAAACAACAAGCAATGAAATATAAAATACGAGAAACCACGCCAGAAATAAACTAAATACTGAAATACCATGCAAAAATACCGATAAATAAAAATATGTAGAACAAATACCAAAGAAAACACTAAGGGGGGATGAATGAAAACACGTGGCGTGAGACAACGCGACGAAAACTAAAGGCCATGAAACGAAATATAGGGAGAAAAAACCGAGTAATGAATAAAACCTAAAAAACAAACAAACAGACAATAAAACCAGATCGGATAAGTAGAACCCAGCTAAAAATACAGAAAACAGGTAAAGGGAAAAAAACGAAAAAGCGAGGGAAGGGCCGCGAATGAGACAAATACACCATAACTCGGGACGCGAAGGTAGCCGCTTCACAAACACCGCAAACAACACAATGCAAAATAAGTAGAATAGGCTAAAACCGTATAACAAACTAAACCTGGTCGAGGAACGGAAGACTAACATGCGAGCGAAGACCCAGATAACAGACCTCGGACTCTTCCCTGTAGGAATAGCTAGAGCGCTAGCGGGTGGTGTATTTGCAGTTGGCACGCTTGAAATAGAGAAGCAGCGGCGAAGTGAGGATAAACATGTTGAACGTATAAACGAGTCAGACGAGTAGTAGCCAAAACTCCAGGATAAGAGAACCAGGACTTGTGTAATGGGCAGACGGAGGGCGCAGCGATGACGCTAGAGTAAACGAGGAGCCGATGCAAAAGTACGCCAGCACTTCACGAAAAGACAGAATACACGTGTACTGAGAAGCTATATATATACGTGTACATAGTCAGCGGCATGGCTTGCAGTTGCCAAAGTAACTGGGCACGTGGAATGGGAAATTAGGGTATTTGTTCGCGCGGGCCCCGGTGAGAATAGTTGCCGGGGATTCATCGACAACTTTATAATGATCTGTAAAGCCCCGTTTCAACTAGCAACTTTAGCTTCGTTGTTTGTAATTTTAATTTCGAAGCGCAAGGGGTCTGTTGAAGTGACGGGAGGTAATTCAGAGATATTTTAACCTGAATTTCAGACCTCTTTCTCTGGTCACCTGCTCCCAAGAAGAGCAGATCTTCTCGGGAGCAGGCGACTAGAGAGAGACGTCTGAAATTCAGGCTAGCTTGTTATACGGTTTAGATATTTTGTGATGTGTTGTATTCAGACTGTTTTCGTCTAAAAACACTTGCGTAAGCCTAATAATTCAAGAAAAGTGGTTGTTTTCGATTAAGACAGTTCGAAAAATCATAAAATACCAGGCATTGGAGTTCTGACATCGCAGTTCTAGCTTCGTTTTTTGGAAGAAGTCTCGACATCTCTAATGACGCCTATCAGCGTGGAAAATGTAAATCTCAAAAAAGAGGCATGTTTTCCTTGACGACTGAGGCATTTTCTTCCCTTATAAATAGGGAAAATTTGCCCGACATACTGCACTTTTCAGGCTTTGAAAAAATGTCTGATTCTCTGGAGATATTTGTTTAAAGCTCTGGAGTTAAACTTTAGGGTTATGTCAGTACCAGAAACTGGTTCCTGTGTTTTATTCTTATATCATCAACTGTTTTGTCAATACTGGTCATGCATCAGAATTCTTTTTGTTTCTTAGAGATGTCGAGCATGGATGTTCTTTATCGTACTGGCGATAGAGCTGCTTGATAACCATTTGTGTCTTTTTAAACTCAATAGAATTGAATCAAGACTATCTTTATAGCTGCAGACGATATTACTGCTTTTAAAAGATGAAACTTCCCCTAGTAATGTATCTCGTCTTCTAAACGACTTCAATTAAAAGCCTACTCAGCCCTTCAAATGAACTCTTTTCAAATAAAGCATGTGGTTGTTGAATTAAATCACCGTTGCTCTACCGACAGAGGTTACGGGACCGGACAAGAGCAGGTCATCTCAATTTCTTGGGTAGGTTAGAGCACGCTAAATATTAATTACCCAAGAGTTGATTTTCTACTTTCCAATTTCACGCTTGCTGCTCGTGTTCCTACAGCATTACCAAACCTCCGCTCGCGTTTCTTTGACTCGATAGAAAACGGAAAATGTTTTCCATTCCTTACTTGCCCCCCCAAAAAATTGTCAAGAAAAAATCTGGTTTTGAAAGGGCTGAGGTATTTTTCATGTTAAAATTTATCGAGCGGGAGGTTATCTCCTCACCACTCTTAGGGATTTTCAAGTGCGTTGCGGTCACTTGAAATATTTTTTCACAAGCACAACACCACAAGCTTCTTTTCGTTATCCACATACAAACATGATTGAATGATAGTTGTCAAGAAATTTGTTTAAACCATAAACGATACGACCTAGTGGCTTTCGGGGAAATGTGTAAGCTATATATCTATTTGCATTCTGAGACCACGTGCATGCACTAAAGCGTTAAATGAGATCAACAATGAGCTGTGATCATTAAATATCACAAGGAAAAGATCTTCCCATCATTCCATAAGGTCGCATCGTTTGCAGTTTATTTTCTGACAAAGTTCCTTCATTCAGGTAGAAATAAGTTTGCTTTGCCCTTTACCTTTCTTCAAGTACCAGAGGATAACACACCTCCCGAGCATCTTTGTTCTTTTTCAGAACTAGGTTAGTAAAAGAAAGGTTGTCCTTTAGCCTCTCGGAGAGAGCACGCGTACCATCAATACCAATGTAGTTCTCGCTCACATCCAGATAAGTCAAAGAAGTGTTGACTTTGAAGACCTCGGAAAGAGAACGCGCACCATCTTCACCAATGTAGTTCTTGCTTACATCCAGATTAGTCAAAGAAGGGTTGCCTTTTAGCCCCTCGGAGATAGAACGCGCCCCATCATCACCAATGTAGTTCTTGATCACATTCAGATTAGTCAAAATAGTGTTGACCTTTAAGACCTCGGAGAGAGAACGCGCACCATCATCACCAATGTAGTTCTTGCTCACATTAAGATTCGTCAAAGAAGGGTTGCCTTTTAACGCCTCGAAGAGAGAACGCGCACCCTCATCACCAATGTAGTTCTTGCTGACATCCAAATTCGTCAAAGAAGGGTTGACTTTTAACGCCTCAAAGAGAGAACGCGCACCATCATCACCAATGTAGTTTTTGCTCACATCCAGATTTCTCAAAGAAGTGTTGACCTTTAGCGCCTCGGAGAGAGAACGCGCTCCACCATAACCAATGTCGTTCTTGCTGACACCGAGCTTAGTCAAAGAAGTGTTGACCTTTAACGCCTCGGAGAGAGAACACGCACCACTACAACGAATGTCGTTCTTGCTGACATCCAGCTTAGTCAAAGAGGGGTTGACCTTTAACGCGTCGGTGAGAGAACACGCACCACCACAACCAATGTCGTTCTTGCTGACATCCAGCACAGTCAAAGAAATGTTGAACTTTAACGCCTCGGAGAGAGAACGCGCACCACCACAACGAATGTTGTTCTTGCTGACATCCAGCTTAGTCAAAGAAGTGTTGACCTTTAACGCCTCGGAGAGAGAACACGCACCACTACAACGAATGTCGTTCTTGCTGACATCCAGCTTAGTCAAAGAGGGGTTGACCTTTAACACCTCGGAGAGAGAATGCGCACCACCATCACCAATGTCGTTGTTGCTGACATCCAGCTCAGTCAAAGTAGTGTTGATTTTTAATGACTCGGAGAGAGAACGCGCACCAGCATCACCAACGTTTTTGCCGCTCAAATCTAAATAGGTTAAGGTGGTATTGATCTTAAAAGCCTCGTAAAAAGAATAGGCATCGACAGCGTCAATGTCCAAAGTTGGATTAAAAGCTGCAAGGGAAAAGAACAGTTATTGACAACTGTTTACCGTATTTCCTTTTATAAGAGCCGGGGTGATCATTTTATTTTTCACCAAGAGAGGGCGGTTATTCGAGGAAAGGCAACTAATTGATCGGAAGGGGGGTTCATTCAAATATCGCTTATCTCATTTAATCATTACTACAACAAAATTCGAATCTGATTGGTTGTTTTAAAACACGCTCTATTTTTTTCACCAAATTGGAGCACGGGTAGCTTCAGTGTGTAATAACAGTGTCTACTGCATGCGCGCTCTTTATTTGGTTCTTTATTGAGACTGAACACTCCTTTAATAAAGATAAAATGTTCGTTATGTCACGAGCATGGGACAAAGAAAAAACCTAAGTCCCCGATGGGAATCAAACCTATGGCCTCCCAGACACCGCTTAGGTGCTCTAATCAGTAAGCTACGAGAGACTTGTGGTGAGCTGGAACATTGATTAGGTTCATACGTGACAAACATTAAAAACTGCATACTGCTAGGATCAGCAAAGTCAAAAGCATCGGTCGTCAGATTTTGTTGATCAGTCGTATAGTAATAGTCCGAATTGGACTCTACTTGGTCATAATACCAAATGGTTGTCTATTCTGAGTGCAATGCAATATAGAGGTGTCAAATAGTAAATGCGAGACTTTGCGCGACGGCGAGACTGATATCTTTTCTGTGAGCCCTAGACCTTTTTAGCCTTGCAAAAGAAATTCAGACTTCGAAAAGGCGCCAAAGAAAAATTCGAGACGACGATACCCCTGAAATTTGGCTAAAATTATGCGAGAAACGCATTTTTTGAATGACCATTCACCACCCCTCAATATTTTGGAACTTTATAAAATGATATTTTGGCGATATTTTGGGTACTTAAAAGAGTAGAGCAAAAGATGATTTTGGTATCGACAATAATGGCGGTAATGGTAATTGATTTGTCCTTATGAACATTATCATTTAACAAAGAAATATCTTTACCATCCAAAATCAGTGTTTCACTTTGACTTTCTCTTCCTTCCGTTTGAGTCCAGGAATCCACAGGAAATTTGATCTGTGTATCCTCCGTGGGAGCAGTTGGAATCTGAGTTTGGTCGGTAGCCTGGGTCTCCATCTCTTTAGTCCAAATTTCTTTGGTAGATTGAGTCTGAGTTTCCTCTTTACGTAAGTTCGCACTTTCGTCAATGCCTTGGATGTGGATTTCTTCAGAAGATGGAATCTGAGTTTCTGCAATAGTTTGGTTCTCTATGCCTTCAACAGTCAGTGTCCGAGTTTGCTGAAGAGAGGGAGTGAAAGTACTTCCTTCAGCCAGGGTCTCACATTCGTCAGCTGGTTGGATCTGGGTTTCCTCAGCAGATAGGATTGCAGTTTCCCGTGTAGTCAGGGTCTCGTTTCTGTCAGTAACCCGAGCCTGGGTTTCTGCTGAAGTTAGAGTCTCACTTTCGGCAGCAGCTTGGGTCTTAGTTTCCTCAATTGATGGCATCACAGTTTCCTGTGTAGTCAGGGTTTGACGTTTGTCAGTTTGCCGAGTCTGAGTTTCCTCAGGTGGTTGTATCTGCGTTTTCTCTGAGGCAAGGGTCCTACATTTGTCAGTATCCTGGGTCTGGGTTTCGGCAGAAGATTGTATCAAAGTACCCTCAGTAGTCAGGATCGTAATTCCTTCAGAAGCGGTAGCCATGGTTGAGCCATCAGTGTTTTCTAACGAATTTGCAACAGGAAAGAGAGTGTTACTTTTACGTTGGATGAATCCAACTGTAAACAGCATTCTCTGCCTTTGAACTACTGTAATTTTCATTATTTTTTGATGGCCATTGAAAACAAAATAATTACACTGTTTTCCTCCTCATTGACCAGAAGGCCTGAAAAGTGAAACCTTTGATTATCTTTTTGAAATTGGCTTGATACCAGCTTAGTCATGCCTCAGGGCTCTCAACTCAATGCAAGGGATTGAGTCATCGCAACCCGTTCGCTTCGAATGGACAAATTTTGTCAAAACAGACAAAACTTCGATGGTGCCGTTATCCTGCCTATCTGATTAATGTTGTATTTAATTTTCCCCAGGAACAATTAATTTGCATTTTGTAACGCGGATTCACCAATTGTTCGATAAAATTTACTGTGGTCTCAGGTCAACATCACCAAAAGAGAATAAATATGAAGAGGGATATCATCAATTGTGTTTTAATATATTCGATGTTTTTATGATGATAAAGGCAAAGAGCCAGTTAGAAGGGGCGACACAAAGTGAAACAAGGAAACCGGTCGGCGTGACGGAAGTTTGTAAGGATGGCGTATCTGGGAAATTACTCTTTTCGTACTAGTTGCAAAACCATTTAAAATCGCGGTCTGTGTTTAGGCACAAAGTTTGTAGTTTCAAATTTAATGAAAATGGTGAAAGAAAAAAAAAAGAAACTAGGCCAACAACCCAAACGTGATATTTAAATGTCACACCAAAGCAAAAATTGGATTCTGGGATTATCAGTTTGGTCAACTTCCAGTGATTGCTTCCGGGCTTCCGACTGCATTTTTTTGTCCTTTAAGCGACCAATTGAAAAAAGAAACAAACTTTTTTATTATCCCAGAGTTCGTCCCGGCGACGAAGAACCCAAGACTGAAGAGCCGATGGACTCTGGGTTTGCGATTGAAACCTTGTCCGCCGGATGGGACCTGCGCCGAAGGCTTTACTTCAAAACATATCATATCAAGGTAGTTTGGGGTAAAATAGAGTATAAACATATTAGTCTCATAACCATAAAAAATGTTATTTTCAGCTTACTTGGCTTGTTCAAGAGAAACTCTTTGCATGCCAAGTAATCTTCTTCTAGAATAGTTGTTGTTAAATCTACAGATTCCACCTGAAATTTCTTCTTTATATCATCTGTCACAAGGCGTTTCTCAGTTATTGCATCAAGCCGACCAGAGCGATAGTCTTCCCAAAGGCGTTCAAGACTTTCCAGATTGTGGCACTCCACTGCAATTCTTAAACTATTCTCGTTTCCTTCTCTTGGTGTTGAGTTATGGATTATTTTCAGATGCCGAATGTACTGAGGTAATTCCTCAACATCAGTTGTTTTTTCCTCCAAAATGTCCCCAGACATCAGTTTTGGTCTTTCGTCCTTTTCTTCTTCTGCCCAACATTCTCCTTGAGTGTTTGTTAGGTTGCGTCCGTCTACGAATTTTTCAATGAGTTAGGTACATGAAACAAAAGCAAAATACTGTTATAGGTTTGACTGTAGGATCTCAAATTAAAGTCATCGTGAATTATTATTAATAAAATCAAGGCCGGCCAAGTTTCACAGTTTCTCCCCTCATGGCTCGACATCTATTCGCATACAAAAGGTGAACTGCGTTAACGAAACAGATTCTGAATTCAACGATATCTCATTGCTGGTTAATTTTTACCATTGTTTATATCTCTTTGTGGTGTGTTTGTATTTCCTACCTTTGTAAGTGAATGGACATGGTCTTGCAATTGCCTCATTTCAGTTATGATTCGTCTGTAACGTTTTACTTTCTTTTCCCGATAATTTAAGTCCGTACTGCGCAATCTCGGCTGCAATGTTTATGTGAGCCCACACGAAGGGAATGTTTACAAGCAAAACTAAAAATTCCGCGACAAACTTACCTTTTTCTTCATTATTAGCTCATCGGAACTTCTTGAACGAAACGAACTGTAATGGCGGACTAAAAAACGTCATGTATGCTGTCACCGAAGTGTAACGTTTCAACGAATTCAAAACAACAAAAAAAAAAGTTCACTATTGTCTTTGTTTTACCCGATGAATGATTTGTTTCACGGTGTTTAAAAACTTTACAACGTACTTGCGATATGCATCAAGGAGGCGCAGCCAAGTTGACGATTGAAAACAAAGCGAGTGGTCTTATTTTAAGGCAATGACGTCATACATCGCCTTATGTAGGCAGGCCATGTGGAGATATGTTACGATGTGATGCGCGATTTCTCTATGAATAAAACCGAAGAGCACTGGGTTCTCTTCTTCATTGCCTCTGCATGCTTTGCATGCCGTGTATTTTTACTAGACAACTCAAAGAATTGCTTCCGGCAATGCCCAAAATGTTGGTGTTTTTTAAGCCAAATCACCACGACTTGTTTTCCCTTTGAACAGAATGGCAGTGCGTACGCGATGGTGGCCTATTAGCGAAGTAAATAACAGCGAGTAACCAACAGATTTGCGGTTTTCAGAGTAACAGAACACGACAAGTATCTACTAACTTGTTGCAAATACAATTTTAAAGACTCTCTATCTTTCTCCTTCCACTCATCTTTCAATTTTCCTTAAAAACTGAAGCATTAACAAGTCTGCAGTCAGTATTTACCGGTATCGTTACGGATTTATTCGTGAACTGATTCGTTCTTATCCTTTACTAACTGTGAAAAGTTATCACTTACAATTTACCGCAAGCTGGACAGTCATCGGCTCAGGTTTTTCGGTGGTCTGGGTCTGAGTTTCATCAGCAGCTTGAGACTGGTTTTGTGGCAACAATTCATCATCATTTACTGTTGAGTCGTAATTTACTCCTAAATAAATATAGTTTGGGAGAAAACGTGTTATATGATGTTAGCAATTGCATTTGTCCAATAACCTCCTTTGTTTTCATACTGATTTTTTCGAACGCATAACCAGTAATAGCAATGCGTTGAACTCAAATTATTTGTCGTTGACTTGGTTTTGGTTGTTAAACAAGCGCTTGTTGTTTTATGACTTAATGTGTCTAACATAATTTTAAAATTGAAGTTGCCTAACATTGAATTAATTGTGAGCTCTTAGTTGCTGATAACGTTTAAGAACTAAAATCATGATATCAAATATATTCAGATAACCAGTACCCAAAGCTGTTGATTGACGACTCACTTGAAATATCCATTAGGAACAGTTTGCAAGCCAAGTAGTCTTCTTCCAAAATAATAGTTTTCAACATCACGGATTCCACATCAAACCTCGTCTTAATATCATCTGTTAAAAGACATTCCTCGGCAACTGCATTTAGGTTTCCAGAACGGTAGTCTTCCCACAGGCGTTCAAGAATTTCCAAGGTGCTGCACTCGACTATTATCCGTAAACTCCCTTCGCTTGCCTCTCTTATTATTAAGTCGAGAACTCCTTTCAAATAGTAATGGAGGCAGAGAGGAATGTTCTCAGACGGAATTTGTGCTGCAGTTGTCTTAAGAAATTGTTTTGTCATCTCAGACATTATAATTCGCTTGGCTTCTTCTTGTTGCATTGGATCTCTGCTTTTCATCTTTTGAAATATAACGGTGTTTATTTTGATTTCCATGGGCACAGTACCTTAAAGAAAATCAAAGCATAAAAATTTGCTCTGGTATTTATATACAGGAAGAAAATCCATTATTTGCACGAACCTAAAACTGCTTTAAATTCAACGAACATCTTCAGTTGTCAGTAAATTCTACAAGTGACATTTAAATTTATGGTATGCTAATGTTACAGTGCTAATTGAAATAGTTAAGAAATAATAGAAACTGTCAAAATTTCGATAAACAAAAGAGCGCTTTAACGAAAAGTAACATGTGCAGTATGCATGTACCAGAAATTTTTAAGTTAACTAATTTATCGCATGAATAAAAATTAAATATTCTACATTTCCAGTTTCCTAATAAATTGGTCTTTAAAATGTCAAAGTATTCCTCAAATGCTGCAAGTGAGTAGAAGAGATGTTTATACGAACCATGTACTCTGAAGGTACTGTACCTGAAGAGTAGTCAGTCAAAACGTTTATTTCCTGCGTCGGTATTGTTCTTCCTGTCGAGCTCTGACAAGCTGCAGAAGCATCTGACAAAATAAAACATGACAGGTTACTTGTAAGTGTAAAAACATTTCCTTTCATCCGGCACCTGTGTCTGCACATGTATTCGTACCTCAAGTGTTTAAGACAAATGGAGGTTGGTACCCGGACCTTGGTCAGTCGAATAAACAAGGACCGAATAAACAAGGACCTAACGTGACTGGATCACAATTGTCTTTGGGTCAGTTCACGATTTTTAAGGTCCTGCGTACTCCACCGTTACAATAACTTCAATTAACAAAACTTGTCATACTGATATATATATTTTTTAAATCATACTATAATTGATTGTGTGGTGGTAAGACAACTATTATGCAAGCAAACTTTCTGCACCAAGGTGTTCTGTTACGAGAGTTTTCCAATAGCCGAAAAACAGACGAGAGTACTTCAAGGTCTGTTATTTGAAAGGCTCTGGAAAGGTATTGCTCATAAGAAGACAAGAAGCGGTAAAAAGTAAAAATAGATGTAGTTAGTGGATAGCACTTCTATGAAACAAAAACAACTTCTACTGAAAAAAATATCATACCATGAGCCAGGCTGACCATCTTATCAATGAGAGATTTAGTTTGCCTCTCCCAACTATACTCTTCCCTGTAAAACGTACGCAGCGATTTAGACTCCTGAAGTCGCTTTCTTCTTTCTTTGCCCGAGATGTGCTTGATTGATTTGGCCCATACTTCGGCTTCATCAGAATCAACCACAAATGAAGAACCAAATGACACTTTACTTAGAGCTTCTCCAAATCCAGAGTTTCCACTAACAAGGATGGGTAGACCAGCTGATAAGGCTTCAAGACCTGTCAAACCAAATGCCTCTGTTCTCGAAGGCATTAATGCAAGATCGACTTCGCAAAGCAAGTTTTTTAAACTTTCCCGGCTTTGTAAAAAGCTTCGTACAGTTAGGCGTTGAGCAGCGATGCCACACTCGAGCAAACGATTTTTTACCTCGTCTTGCTTTCCATTAGGTGCACCGACGAAAACAAGATGGGTGCCATCTAACATAGCAACAGCTTTGGCTGCAATGTCAAACCCTTTCAGTTCAAAATCTTCTTTATCTCCACGCCCAAAAACAAGGACTTTGAACTTTTTCCTTTCATCATCAACCTGCTTGACGTCGGAAAACTCAGCAAAAAGTCCAGGAGTAAATTCAAAGACTATTTGATCTTTCTTACACCCGCGAAGATAAGAGCGAAAAGCGTCACTCAATTTGGGTCCAACTGTTACCACAAAGTCAGCCATTTCACAAAGTTCGACTTCAGTTTCATGTTTTTCCTCATTAACAGAAACTGGATTAGAATATGTCTTATACATTCCAAGTTCCTCAGGGGCTGTATGAACAACCTGAACCCATTTACAATTGTGAGACTCCCTTATTACTTGTGCTTGATGTCCGAGCTTCACACCATGACCAACAACTACGTCAATTTGCAAATCATCTGGTGGGAAGCTCAGCCATTCAAGCTCATCGTAGCCAGGTCGCCTTTTTGCCTTGACAAGATCAATCCGGTGACTAAGAGCAGCTTTTTGGTCTTCGTCGTTGCATTGTGGGACAAAAATAGTGACATGTACGTCAGGGTCTTTTGCCACGTTTATGGCTAACTCTCTGTTTACGGTGGAAAGTCCTCCTTTACTTGATCCCCATTCTGATGCCAGGAAGGTAACTCTTAATTTCCTTGACGATGTGTCAGGACCACTACTCTCTTGATGTTCTTCTACACTGGTCATAAGAGGACAGCTCGAGGATTCTGATTCCTGAAATAAATCATGCAAACTTGTAACATCCAAACAACGTTACGGTCTCGTTTCCTAATGGACGTAAAGAATTCAAATAGCTGTATTACAAAGATAAGATCCTGATCGCATGAGCTCTTATCAGAGTATACCTTCCATGTTTAACTGTACATGCAATATCTGATTAACATGTGTTTAAGGGTTCAAACATCAAACGTCTCATTTACAGTTTTATGCATAAGACAAGCGTTTTAAATGTTACTTTCTCGAGGACCCTCAGGAGAATTTGACTGAAGAACGCAAGAAAAGACTTGTTCAAAGGCGTACCCGAAAGCACCTTTAGCTTTTTAAATGCTCTCCAGCAATTGACCAAGTGCGTCCATAGCTCGATAGACGCACAGCAGCTTGAAGTGTAAGCAAGAATCAATTTTAATCGCCAATTTAAACCAAAATTCTCTTGATAAGGCTTCTGTTTCACTGTCCGTATGTTGATGCTTCGTGGGGCTAGAAAAATTACACTGATAGTAATGTTGGGAAGAGCTTTTCTGTCGTTCCTTATTTTTAAAACAACATAGGTTATTTTTGCCCATTAAGCGAACAAAACATATCTGCTTAGTGGTGATAAAGTTTGCATATGGTACACGTCAATTTATGGAGCTCGGGAGTGTGGTTGCGTACTTGCGCTATTAAGGATTCACTGGCTGTGTTATAACGCTTTTTTGATACCTTAGTTAACGTGTTTATTAGGCCTCTTTCAACTTGAAGGTAGCAATAAAATACTTTCTGTAATACCCGAATTAAGTGATCTAGCGAATTCTTTGTGATTGCATGGGTTGACCCACAACATCATGAGTCCAGTGTCCCATAATTTTAAAAGGTTAACAATAAATACCTTTGTTTGCAAGGACATCACTGGAAGCGTGGAATTTGTTTTGATCCTTTGCAGGTCATACAGTTACTAAAATGATAAAAAAAAATTAATTACCAATCCATGTTTAACATAATTTCAGGCCCCACATACGAGGGGACTAGTTGCCGGGACCGATCGCTTTGGTTTTTAGTCCTTGCGACCAGTCCCACGATTTCAAACCCGTTTGAATTCGTGGGACTAGTCTCCGGAACTAACATTCGGTCGCTACGACTAGATTTCTTGACGAAAATGGGAAGGGACTTGGTCCTCGGGACGACCCTCGGGACTAGTCGCAGAGACTGGTCCCCTCGTGTGTACCTGCCTTAATAGTGTCTCCAACCAGTTTAATACCGCACTGACTACGAAAATTTTTAATAGTTCAAGATTTAATTCATTTTTTAATTTTATTATTAGAGTTTAAGTCTACGCACGTGCATATGTGCGTATATTGTAGCTACGCCGCAGACTCTATGAGGTTGTTTTGATTTACAAACTCTCTCATGGTCAGCGTTCTTACCGCGCTGACCTGGACACTAGTTTTCACGTTTTGAAAAAAAAGTCCACCGTGGACTTTTTTCAAAACGAACCTTCAGAAATCTGCTTCAATCTTCTAAGTGTTTCACTTAATGGAAAAAATTTAGAAGATTGAGAAACTGAGAAGATTGAAGCAGATTTCTGAAGGTTCTCTACGCGTATTTTTGATTTCGGGTTAAGGTGGACTTGTTTCAAAACGTGAAAACTAGTGTCCAGGTCAGCGCGGTCTGAACGCTGACCATGTCCCTTTAAGCTGAAATATTATGATGACTGGATCTGTGCATTTGTTTTTGCAAGCCGTTGATCTGCAGTAAAGGGCACAAAGCAAAGTTGTCATTTTATACAGTTGGAAGGCATTCACTTTATCTTGCATGGGACATGTTTTATAGCGAGCTTGTTGTGTCTTTCCATGGTTAGTGTTTGCTGACCTGATGGCGGCCAAAAGGGAATAAGGGGGACCTTTGAACGTAATTGCGATTATAATTAAGAATAAAAAACCGTGGGTAAGAATTTGTTATGCCACTTGTATAATATACAATAATACAGTAAAAATTACAAACTTCAAGTACTAGAGCTGCAAAGTATGTTTTAGGGCAAAAAAACAGTCCTTGAAAGCATTGACTCTCAATACCTTTCTTTTCGAGGACATCACTGGACATTCTGGTTCGAGGAGGCTCCCTTGCGTGTCGAAGAGTCACTAAATGATAAACAATAAACTTCAAACTACATGTGAAGATTTTTTAGTAGCCTGAAAGTGAGCACCCTGAAAAGTGTGTTATTGATTAGCATTATCACATTATTCCAGAGAAATTTTAGAGCAATGTCGCTGACAATTCCAAAGAAAACATCGCTTTCGTTATTCCGTTATTCCCAAAAACCAGGGCCATTATGCCACTATTTATTCCACATCAAAATTTGTCGTTATTGTTAAGCTAATCATCTTTCGCAGACGTTCTCTTTGCTCATCGCGCAATCTGGGAGGAAAGATTGCGTGACCAGTCAAAAGAACGTCTGCGTAGGTGGCTACCGAAGCTACGATATTAGAAACTTCTATAACGTTACCTACACTATATTTTACATTACTAACTTCTAAAATACAGTATTGAATAAAAAACCCAATTGGTAAACCAACCATATCCGTTAAATATCCTTAATAGTTGTATTTCATGAATATAATACATAGTGGACAATCGCAAGCGATAAAACCCACATAACGCGGAATGTCGATAGGCTAACCAGAGGTTCTGTAAGCTTGGGCAGGAAATCATCGACACTATTCGAAAGAACGCCTATATGCACTAGAGTTCCGAATATCAAGAATTGTATCTCGCATAGAGTTGAACCCAGTAAAGATACATGATACAGCTTACACTGCTTGCAGTCAACGGCCGGAACCCGACGAATCAAGAAGTATTAACAAATCAAGGTTCAAACCTGTATTTTGACGGGCAGACTTGTAGACCATGGATCAAACCTTGTACAACAAGATCAGACTGTCCGCAGCTATTCACAACTGAAAGAGGAACTAAATTAGCATACTCATCAGTATGCTGCTTGAAAGACGTCAACAAGAGAGGGGAACATAATCGAAACATAAATAAGGAGACGCATGAATGCATACAACAAACTTAGAAGTATGACTTTAGTTCTTTGTTGCACAATTAACATTGACGAAATAATATGCTACTGGACTACGATCTTCGCTCATCTCGTTGGCTTGCGCATTCTCTCAATGTTTATCTCATAGCTTCTCATGCATCAATGGCGCGGGGATGAGTAAAATAGGGAAAGCAAACCTTTGATATGTGGGATAATCTCCTCGCATAAGACCTGTCCAGAGTACAAGAAAACATTTTCAGGTCGAAGTGAAGTATATCCCTTGGTGAAGAAAGGGGCTATGGCCCCAACAACGATTGAATGAGATTGAACAACAAAGCCTGCGTCAGGAATGTAATATTATCTAGAGGGATTTTGAGTTTGACCTTTCACTTTCAAGTTCCTGTTATTCTAATTCTATACTAGCTGACAAAAATTTGTATCAAAACACAGGGAAACTAAATAGACTAGAATATATGCGCTATGTGAAATTAAATGCAATGGAAAAGATATGAAAATAGTCTGAAAATGATTTACAGCCCCAGAAACTTCCATTATATTCGATTCTTTTTCTGAGGCATTTCAAGGATTCCATAGGCAAAGACGGCGAGAGACTGGTAAAGAAAATAACTCAGTTGAAGGAGCAGCTACTGGTGACTAGAATGGGTCCAACTTCAAAATGGCGGACAAATTTGAGTCTTGAGGAGAAAAGATGTCCATAAAACAAGATGGTTTATCGCAATTGTTGTCATCTTACGGATCCGATGAGTCTGATAACTCAAGCAGTGATAAAGAAGACTCTGATGAAAAAGAAAAGAAAACAATTATATCCGTAAGGAAAGGAAATTCGCACGAAGCTTGCGATGGTTGTCATGGTTGTGACCCGGCCGCGGGCTGTGAGGACTGCAGTGAGCAAGATAGCAAGACTGAAAGGTAAGCTTATGAAGTTTATAAAGGTCTTCTAAATGCAATACTCAGACACATTTTGAAACTGTAGTTGGTCAGTATAAACTGCAGGCCTCAACTGCATACTCCGTATTAATTGTGATTTCATTTCATATCCCCCCCCCCCCCCATTGATGAACCGTAAGTTGTGCCGACATAATCCCCCCTAATTTTCAAAAACCCCTTCAGAAAAAAGGCAACTTTTCCCTAACTCCTTCAGAAATATTCGAAAGATCAAAGAATTCCGACAGGGCGACCCCCTCAGAAATGACTATCAAAATCTCGTCTATGGGGGGAGGGGGAGGGGGTGGATATAAAATAGAATGGCCCTTAGTGCTGAGTTTGGACCACTTTGGACTGGGTGACTTTGGTTGAAGGATTGCAGAGGAAGAGGATTGTTCTTTACAACTTGCAAGTCTGCAAGACATGCCAGCCATAATTTCTGGTTGGCCTGAAGAACACATTGGTTAGCCTAAATAGCAATCTGGTAACCTGCGATCAGGCTTTCTTTTTTTTCGCGGCGGAGGGAAGCAGAAAAAAAGGAAAGCCTGATACAATTACTTGTCAAGTCGTCTGCCGCCCACTAATTAAAGTATCTGTCAACGTTGTCGAGAATGTCGGCAATGCCATCAGATAAGCGTGCATGATTAGCGCCTTCAGATAATATTTTTACTCTCACAAACGTGTTTGAATTACCCTTTTTGAACGAGCTGATCGGATGGTTTTTAAAATTTGTTTTCAGCAAAGGCTGATTTGTGTAAGGATCAGACATTTCAAGGTTGTAGTTTTCGTCACTGGCACGATCGTCTGGCATCTTTGGTGGTGTGATGTAATAATCTTCGACACCATTGGTGATAGATCACGCTCTTGGCGAATCCCGTCGGAAGCACCGCCAAAACATCTTTTCTTTCACAAACTATTCATCGAATACACTCCCTTTGTTCGTCTTTAAATGTTTTGTGAACAAAACTGTTGAGAGATTTTCTAAAAACTAGAAGAACTTGCTCTCTACTTCATTCTGCTCGACACCCGCCATGATAACAATCATCTATGTGCGATATTTTTGGACCGGAAATTAGACTTGAACTCGTTTAGCCAATCAGGATAGAGTTCTAATGTTGCCTTTTGTTTTCTGACCAATCAGAAAAAAGTCCAGATTCTGGACTTTTTACAGACGACTCGACAAGTAATTGTATCAGGCGTTCATTTTTCCGTTGACCCCTCCGCCGCGAGAAAAATAACGCCTGATCGCAGGTTAGCAATCTGGAGCCTATAGTAGGCTAAGATAGCTTGCAGGTAGCCTTTATATTGGGATTTGGGATTTCTGGCTCATATGGCTCATGATTCATATACCGGTAGTAAGATTAATGTTTTACTCTAAAACGTTTGGCAAAGAAACTGAGAGTGCCAAACCTTTGTTAAATTTATTAGACGTTCTGACTGTAGACAACGTCTATCGTCTCGAAATATTGAAGTTCGCACATTCATGGCATAATGGCCTTCTCCCTAGAGTATTTGACCATATATTTAAATATGCTAGAAATATGCATGGATACAACACAAGATATACAGCCAAAAAGAATTTTTATAAGTATAGAGTAAACACTAATGTAGGAAAGCATTTCGTCTCTTTCATGGCAATTGATATTTGGAAAGACCTTCCATCTTCTTTGAAAGACTTAAGTGTGTTAGCATTTCCCAAGCAAATAAAATGTTACCTCCTGTCAGAACAAAAACTAGGTAAATTGATTTTCCACTAAACTCAGTTTGTAAATTCGTAAGTCCTCTTACTTATTGTTTCTTATTAATCACCTTTTTTCTATTCTATTCATAACATTAATTGTACGGAGAGCTAACTTGAAAACCTACCGGTTCATTTAGCTACACAGCTCAATACTTAATTAACTACAAATTCCTGTAATATCTTATTTCTATCTAATTAAGAATACGAACACAACTGTAAACTTTAATATGATCGAGCTAAATAAAAAAATAATAATTATTATTATTCATGCAAGTCATGCAAGCCACCCTGGTTAGCCTACATGACACATTGGTTAGCAACAACAACAACAGCAATCTTTATTGTACTCTTCTTGCCTTTTACAATTTACATTTCAAGATATTTTAAAAATAAGAGTTCTGGTTGCCTGGAATAACAATAGTCTGGCTAGTGGAGCCAATCAGCCAATTCATAAAAGCCTCTATAGTTAGTTTTAAGGTAGCTTACAGTTAACCTTTAAATTGGTATTTGGGATTACTGGCTCACACGACTCACCGGCTTGCATATTGTCCACACTCATGAAGGAAGCTCAAAGTTTAAAATAAATTACAAGACTATTTAACAGTTAGTTGGCAACTAGCTAGCTAACTAGCTTAATTTATATTTGCTTAAGCCCTGAGCCAACTATCAAAATCTGATAGAAATTGAGAGGGAGCCATCTTACTGTTTTAGCATAACCCAGAGACTGATCTATTCAGTAAAAAGTTCAGTGAAAGTGGTTTATGTACAATAATTTTATATGAGCTTCACACATTTTTCTCAATCCTATTAGTTAAAAACACATAGTTGATGTGTAACATGTATTTTTAGAATTCACTGATAGAGGATTTCACTATTTTAAATGACAGTTTGTGTCTTGTTATTACTGAACAGAGAGATGTTACCACTGCCTAGTAGAGTACTTGACATGTTTAAAGAAGGTAAACAATGAAGATTTGTTGCTCATTATTGATTTCTAGGCCTTTGAAGGGATACAATTTGAAGAACAGTGTGTATACCAGTAGGTTTATATTAAAGGTTTCTTTAAAATGCTCAAAAGGGATTCACTCTTGATGTGTTAAGTCTCTGTTCAAAGGTATAAATAAATGTAATTGTCAGAACTCAACACTACATGTACCTTAGTGTAATTAAGATAAATTGGATGTTTTTTATATTCATGAAAGTTTAGTGGATCTTGAAACAGTTATGGGAGCATTAAGGTGATGCCTGATGTGTTCTCATTGTCACACACTTCACTTTTGTGTTTCTTTAATTCTATAGACTTTCTGAACAAACTTGGTTTTTAGTCATTAAATATCACTACATTTTTATCTCCAATAATTTTTTAAGCAGCAAATGCTCTTGAGAGTGGTTTCAGGAATTATGATTATGATAATTAATTAAAAAATAACAACTGAAGGTTTTTTTTGTAACATTCAAAGAGTTCTTTCTTGTAATTTTGTTCCCTATAGAACATGTTGCCTTTTCATAAAAAAAAACTTAGCTCTGAAAAAATTAGTTCACATGGGCTGTGCTCGTATAAACCTGCATGCAAGATTTCCCCAGCTCTTCAGTTATGGGCTGACTTCTCAAATTTTGTCCATTGTAGCTTTACGTGCCTTCTGTAAATGTATGTGTTTGATACTTTTGTTTAGATTCCATACCAGAGGATGAGCCATCTAAACATGATGGACGAGTTAGAACATTTTCACACTTTCCTGGTAACTGGGCCATGCATGTATTCATTCCATGTGAGTGATATAATTAATTAATAAAATTAATATCTTTTATTAGTTGTAGTATTTACAGTTCAGGGCTGTCACTAATTTTTCAAGTAGGTGGGGACACGAAAAATGTAGCCGGGGGACAAGATTTTTCTAGTGTTGGCTGTTGATGGGGGGGGGGGGGGGGGGGGGTAGACTTTAGGAAACAACAAAATTGTTCCTAATATGAATTGGTTTTTATGCAATTTTTACACCACTGTAACCTACTACTTTCTCTTTCTCTACGAGGAAAATCTGTTTTTTCTTGGGAAGTTCTTGCCAAAATTGGGGTGCGTCTTATAGCCGAGTATTTTCGCCCAACTAAATCTTATAGTCGTCATTTTATAGGAACTTGCAGTTAAAACTAGAAAAAAGAAAACTCTTAGTGTTTGTCATTGAACTGTAAATTATTTTACACCTCCAGAACAAGAAACAGAAAGTTTCAACGAAAAGTTTATTATCCGAGTTGACAAGTTTTGGTACGTAACGACTGCTTACGTATACATGTCAGCATTATGTTGAAACAGACAAAGAAAATCAGGCATACTCATATTAAACAAATCTTCCCCATCTTGGAAAGTTGATAAATGACTTTAGAAGACAAGGAAACACCAAAAAGGCCTCAGAATCGTTGGAAATCACTCGATAAACAAAGTGCGAACAGGGCGCGAATCGCGCGAAGCAGTACGAAGCGTGCTTGAGAACTTGGTAACCAAGCTTCAAACTCAGTGGTCACTGGAAACTACACATTTGCCAGGTTACTAAGCAGCCAAGATCGAAGCAAAAACGATGGAAAAATGTTTACCTCGAGCTAATTTACGCCTTATATTAGCAAGAAATGTTACTTCTTTACCTGAAAATTGTACCAAGGAGTATGAGCAACATTCAAACATTCAAATTCTGTAAGGAGAACTGTCCTTAAATTGATGACTGCATCTTTTTAACTTCCAAACTCATGGTGCGTCTTACAACCGAGTGTTTTCGGAACATTTTCAGTTTGGAAACTTAGGATGACAAAGTTGCCAAGTTTGGGGTGCGTCTTACAACCGAGTGCGCCTTATAACCGAGAAAATACGGTAATAATAATTTGCACTAATAAACTATTGGTTTGTTTTTTAATTTACGATTTTGTCATTTGATGTATTTTTCACTTTCCAATGTTTTGGTTTTGTATCAGTCAAAGTAGCCGGGGCTCAAAGTCGTTGTAGCCGGGGAAAATCCCCGGCCCCCGACCCTTAGTGACAGCCCTGCAGTTGTGTATATTTTGGTTAATTTTGCCCTTTTTACTGAATGGTAATGAAGGTATTAAAATGACTTTGGGGCTTTATTAAATTCACTCACTCACTCCATTCTGATATCAAACCGCAATTAATTTATGCGCTAAACGATAAACGTGCTGACAGAAAGGTCCTTTAAACGCATTCAGCACATGTCAATCAGAAATAAATTATTCTTCAACCTCGTTCCCAGGGTCTCTCTCTTTTAGGGAACTAAATTGAATTTTCACAAAACAAATCGAAAGAGGATCACTTACACTTATCCTCTGGTGATAAAAGAGAATAGAATTCGCTCAACGAAGGTATACGTAGCGTGGAGGATGACTCGAGAGAAAATGCGGTTACGGGCTGAAATTCGATTCAGAGCAAAAAGCTGTGTGACGTCATTGTCACGTGATATTCATTCCGATCTCCCAAAAATTTATATCATATTGCAGTTCAGTCTATGTGTAATCCATGTGATATAGTGGATATGTCATTGACATAAATCCCTTTAAGTATGAGGGTTTCAAAGTTGATAGGTATCGCTAGAAAAAGAATGGGTCGAGCCACCTTAAAGGAATTGACAGTGGCTGTGAAATTATTTCCGCCGCCACATAATTTCTCCAGTTTGAATTTGTAAATGAATTCAATTATCTTGCATAAATTGTGACAAAGAATTCATGTCGACTATCTCTACAGTTGCTTAAATACCATTTGATATTAATTATTTCGTTTAAGAGCAAAGAACGGAACAAAATCTGTGAAATGCTACTTACATTAGTGTAAGGCGTTTGCACCCCGAACCCCCAACAGGGCGCTGCCCCTGTACCTTGCTAGGGGCCTGTCTAGTCCCCAGACCCCCCCGCATGATGGGGGGCCTCCAGCCCCCAATGCCGTCTTCTATTAAAATATCTCCTGTTACTTTCAATCATTTTGACAACCCTACATACATATACATGCATACTCTGCTAATCAGTAATTGAGTGTATGTTTCTTCTTGACAGTTAAGGCCAGTGTGCATTTTGAGAGTCTTGTGGTATCAGTAGCTGAATGTGTGTCAGCTGTGACATCACGTGAGGTACACATGATACCATGTGACGAGTTACACGTGAGTGTATCCAGAACAGTACCCATTAGACATTACTGGATTGAGCCAATTGTACAACAGCTTAGGAATGGACTCAGCACTGTGCACAGGTAAACACTTCAACAACAATGTTGTACACTATTTGTCTATAAAAGTAGACGGATGATGTCCAGAAGATGATTCATGGATTCATGGAATGTACTCACTCAGTTAGATACAGTACCACATTTCCTTGATTGATGCCCCTCTTAAATAGTCACCCACTTCTAAGGAAAATAATCAAATTATTGCCACTCCTCAATAAGATGTGTGCATTCACAAGACTCTAGGCCAAGTACTTTGCAAAAGCAGTTTGAAAATATGACAAATAACTGTGTAGATTCTTTAAGGTACAACAATTTAACATTTGTTTGTTTGTGTGCAGTGTTAGATGCATCATACTCGCTGTACCATTTTGAAAGTCCCCCTCAAATAAGCAGCCTTCCCAAAGTAGTGATACAATGTAAAATTTCATGTTTGTTAGCAAGTACCGGATAGCTAAGAACCTCTAAAAGTGGAAACCCCAAAACGTACATGTAACTTGACTTGTTACGGGAAATAATGAACTTACAGATGTTAAAGATGTTAGGCTACTGAATTTGTTTAAGATGACCCTTGTTCCAAAGGTAGTATGTTACTCTTCTTTAGTGTCATATTAATTAAATTATTTTCCCAAAATTGTAATCCTTTTTATCCCATTTATCTTGAAAACCTTTTTATTTTATTTAGATAATTAAACCCACACTTGGTGGTTACACATTTAGCTACCTGAAGGTAGCAACATTTAACAGTAAAAGTAGTACCATTTGAACTTTACAGTAATGCAACCTGCCTTTTTTTACATTTTTAGTTTTGTGTCTGCCTTGCAATGGCCTGAATTGTACACAAATGATGAGAAAACAAGGTAATTAATAGTGTTTATACAAACTTTCCTTTCAGCTCAATAAAATATCAATAATTATTCTTCTTGAACTGACTAATATCCAATTGCTATCAATGTTATTTCTGATTGTGGTGTTAATCAAGTCATTTCTGTGTTTTTTTTTTTGTCTTTTTTGCAACCTATCACATTCTGTGCTCTTGAAGGCTGTAAACTTGTCTTACAACATGTGACATGCGATTTTATGTATTTCAGATCATTTGTAGCACTGAAAATCATGTCAGAATACAAGAAGGTAAGAAAGCAAACTTTAGTCAAACTATACACAATGCATTCAGCTTGTTTGAAGTATTAGCTCTTCCTTGAAGATGCACTGTACAGGCACAGATAATGATATTGGTATGGGTGAAAACTAACCATTGTGTGGTTTTGGTTTTCAGTTCAAAGATGTTGTTGATTTAGTTAATGAAGTCTTTCAGGAATTTTCTCTCCCTGCATTCTACAAGGTACGTACATTATACTGATCAAATCTAATTTTACTTTTTTTACAGTAACAAACTTGTATCTATGTTATGTTTTTGATGTAGTTAAAAATACTCTTCATACATGTAGTTTTTAGTGTATAAAAATTTAATCAACATTTTGTGAGTATGTCAGTGCTTTTTGGAATGTTTAAATTAAAGGAGAGTTGGGGCAGATTGAGATTAGAATACATGTACCCTTAAACTTAGAATACTATTAACTCTATGTGCTGTTGTATGAGGGTGGCCTACTTGTTTTTTGTCCCCTTTTTCTCCTTAACTCTTGTGCCAACCTTAATGTACAACTTGCCATAGGTAGAATTGGTTTTAATTTCAAATGTGACTTCATTTATGTTTGTACATTTTTACACTGTAGGATCCATCATTCCATGTGAGTGTTGCATGGTTACTTGGTGACATCTGTTCTAAGAGTACACAGGACATACAAACTAAACTTCAGGTAATATATGTACCCAAGCTGATCACAGGGTCCCCACTCACTGACTCATTCCATGGATGTTCAAATCTTAGAAAACCAATAGTAACTTTTTTAAAAGTTAACAAATTTTTGACTCTTAAAAGAGTCAACAATTTTATTACCAAGTTCTCAGGTTAAAGCCAAAAAGAGTCAACAATTTTATTACCAAGTTCTCAGGTTAAAGCCAAAAAGAGTCAACAATTTTATTACCAAGTTCTCAGGTTAAAGCCAAAAAGCCTGCATCTTGTCAAGAACAATCTGCATGTTTGAAGTCATTTCTTGAAATTGCAAACATCTTCTGAAATCAGGAGGGCTTAGTAATGGGGTGGCATAAGAACCATGAGTTACATGTACTTAAAACAAAAATATACAATGTACAGGGCATTCAAAGGATGAACATATTGTAAAACAGGCTACTACAAGCGGTATTGTACAGAGTTTATTGTTATCAATGTATTGGGTGTTATTGTGAAATAAATAAAAAATTAAACAAACAAACAAACAAACAAATATAGACAGGGCTATGATTTTAAATTACAAAATACCCATATGATAAACATTGATGATTTATAAACAATTTATCGTCTTGCATTGCAGTTGTTTATCATTTTAACTAATAAACATGATTAGAATATTGAAACCGTTTATTCCAAAAAAATGCGACTGTTTCTATGTCAGCATGTCCAAACCGTGTCTATGTTAACACGTTGAGTGAACAACTTGGGACCAGAAGAGCATTTTCCTGGAACCAGTAAAATTTGCCGAGCACCCACTTTTTATTGCGGTTTTCACTGAAATGCGAACTCTGACATTCAATCCTGAACCAACGGTTTACGCCTTTTGCTGCCATCAATCAACTTAGCGGACCTCTCGGGAAACAGAAGTTCACTTCAACCAGGTCAAAAGGTCACGTCTCTTGATTGTGATTGGTAGATTTCGATCCATTTTGTTTGTTTCTGTTTTTCATGGTTCGTTTACTGTTGCCATAATTATGATTGACGGCAGCGAAAAACGCATTCGTTAGTTGGATTTTGAATTTCAGAGTTCGCATTTCACTGAAAATGGCAATATACTGATTGTACTGACAGTCATGTGATTCTCTTTGCAGGAAGTGTTTGATGCTCATGTTTGTGAAAAAGAGGTCGCCAGATCATTGGTGTTGGAGGCGACAGAAGTGCATTGTAAAATAGGAAATAAACATTTTGTGTTTCCTTTGGATGCGACGTGATGAAACAAGTCAATCGCAGGTAGCATGATCTTCAATTGGATTGATAATGGAACTAGTCGTCACAATAGTACACCCCACTCCAAGTTTCTTGTCAGACAGGAAAGCACGGTAAGTTCTGTGCTTCATTGTTCAGTGACTTGACAAAACTGATAATCTTCAGTTGGAATCCAGCTGTCAGCTGTGATTATGTGATATGCTAAAAAATGAAGGTTTCTTCCAAAGACGAACTTTAGGTTGCACAATACCTTCGCAGGTGTCCTTCGCAGAAAAGTCGTACTTGCGTTGTTTTAAAGTTTACTGCCACAACCTATATATCAATAGAAAGGTAAAGAACTGAAGAAGTCTAAAAAAATATCCGATGTTTGGCAGAGCCATTCTCGAGAAGAAAGGAGCCGGTAAAGAGAAAACGACCGAGTGTCATTCCGCCGAAAAAATCGGGTACAAACATAACCACTATTGCAAAAGTACTGCAGAATGTAAATCAGCAAGCATCGATCTCTCAAAGTGTGTCAGGCTTTTTCTTAATTCTTACTGGTTATCTTTTTGTAGACTCGTAAAGTTTAAGTATCGAATAATTTTCCGACCCTGTTGCGTTCGCGGCTGTCACAAGCGAAATATCCAAAATAAAGGAAATCCCTGACACGTTTTTGTTCTTCGATGCTTTGTAAATGTTCTGGCCAAATTTTGTTAGAATCCGCCAGGTCTACATACGCAATTTCATTCAAAGAGAGGGTATTCTCGCGAAAAACGATTTCGAGTTTTCGCCATTCGAAGATGACATGATGGCACCCCTACCGTTAACCTGCGATCAGGCTTTCTTTTTTTCGCGGCGGAGGGAAGGCGAAAAAAGGAAAGCCTGATACAATTACTTGTCAAGTCGTCTGAACTTTTTTTAAAAAAACTTTTTCGAAATACTTCGCGTGCGTTTATGATTTTAGTTTCATTTTTGGGGAAATGTTAGATTTATAGTTAACTTTTATTTCAGTCCCAAATTTTTTTTCCACAAAACTAGCCCTCTGAAGGTATTGTGTAGCCTTTCAACCTCTTTCAAAGCCGGATTGGGTTACTAGCAACCTTAGACAACTGTAGAAACAGAGTACGAGTACAACTTTTGAATTTGCTGAGTTCAGTTACGTTCCCAGAGCCCTCACTCTTCCCACCAGTTGAAAAGAAGACTATCAGTACGAGAATTCTCTGGAACGCGGTAATCGAAAACATAGTACTAGGTTTAAAAGGTCATGCTAGTAAAAAATCTCGTACTCGTTGTCCAATGTTAAGGTCGCTTTCATGGCACATGACAAAAAACAATTAATTTCCTTTTTTATTCACATCTTGTACGTCACGTACACAACAACGCTCATGCGATTTTGAGCATGCGCACAAAAACAGTGATTTAAGTAAAATTTAGACAAAGCAAAGTCGTTTCACGGTCAATACTGCAATGAGGGTGGATTTCGTTGCTTAGCAACTATGGGGACGAAAATCGCGAGCTCAGTCAGTCCACGGAGGTAAGTGTCCGTCGTGCTCGCCATCAATCCACCGTACGAAAAAAAAGTTGGTGACTGGTACACGAACCCATAATTCCTAGTGCAGGAAAACATGAAACGCATATTAAAGGTTCTGAAAAATTCAAACATGGCAAATGCAAAATACGTGCCTATTGGCTGTGTAAGAATCGCAAGGTATATTGTAAAATGTACAGCCGATAATTATTTCCTTACTGTTTGTTTGCACTTGTTTACCCCATCGACATGTGCTATGCTATGTTATGACTAGGTTTGAGCACAGAAATTCAGAGACGGAATAGTAACGCATTATTCTTGTACTCAATTCTAAAACAAATCCACACTTTTTTTTTGTCTTTTCAGGTACTGACGCGAGATCTGCTTATAAATTGTGCAGTGTTTTCCTGTGTTCAGTTCGATTGCAATCTCTTCTCACTTGTCTTATTCTTTGTCATTATTTTCCTTTTTCTTATCTCGCACAACGAGAGTAATCTGCGTGTCGTATTTACTTATGTTCTCGTTATATAAGACCGTATATCATGTACAGTATTACTTCCTCATGTACATGTATTGCATACTAATATCTACAAGATATTTTCACTGATAAACGAATAAATTTTGACAAAACAAAGTAGCATTATCGCCTATTATTATACCAAGTTACCCAAAGCCATGACACTTTGTATATACAGCCTTTTTATACCATAGAAGGAAGTGTCCAGGATCGCCAAAACATCGGTCCGAAAAAAACTAATTCATTTGGTTATGCGATCAATAGTACCCTGCAGATTAGGTGGGGCCTGAACTCCGCTTGAGGACGAACAGTCTTTTAAAAATACAAGGAAAGAAACACAGTCATAGACTGTTTTTAAAATCTACACGCAAAAATCATCCCTTCCGGATCACTTGTCCCTTAACAATAACCGAAATGGTACAGACAGACCCTCCCTACCCCCCCGTTTCAGTCTGCGTGCAGGAGGCCGTCTCCTCTTTCGTTTGCTCACCTATAAATATTATAAAACACTGAAATCGATATCAATGACTTTGTTTAACGAGGGTAAAACATTACTGATGACCCAGTGGTTTACGTGATGGCCCTTTATAGCAAAAAGAAAAACATAGATTACGAGATGGAAAAAACACGACAGCGGCTTGTCACATCAATTACCCTCCTTAGATTTGTTCAGTAAAATCTTTCGCCAGTTATCTTAACTTACTAGACTAAATATTTGAAAAATCCAATATTTACGGAAGTAATATGACATCGGATTCTCCTATAAACCCTTTGTCGATGATAAAGGCCAAACGTCGAACTTCACATCAGACGAACATAATGCAAATTAGTAAAAGCTATTGTTTTTGGTCATTTGCATTAATTTCGATTCATGTGAAGTTCAACGTTTGGCCCGGGCCTAATTCTTGCGAGAAATGTAAACTTTGCGGTGACGAAGGGCCAACCCTCGAAACATCAAGCTTTCTAATTTCTGTACGGCGGTTTATTTCCCTTTATCAACTTGCAGTTGATAATCAACTAAGTGTTTCACTCGCCTGCCAACGAAGCACAACAGTTTCTTTGTTTAGAAACTATTAACTTTGTCCCAAATAAAGCCTTCACCTCCCGCGAGCTTAGATAAAAGAAGTACAGGTGTGGTCTCGAGGTAACATAAGCATTATTCATTATTAGTATAATTTCAGAGGTGATTATAAGAATTGAAGCATTCTGATTGATCGAGAAGCTCGGCTTATGAGGCTATATTCACCCTGCGCGAGGTGATTATAGCTTTGAAGGCTTGGTTACTTAGCCACGCCACCTTTGGCATCCAGGCAAGTAAACATGGCCGCTTTTGCTGAATGAAAATTTCTTTGATTTGAAAGAAACCAGTCCAAGTCCTGGATATTTTAAACACTGGGAATTTTTCAAATTAACTACCAAGGCTTTTGGACCTAAAATATTTTCAAGAGATGGTTCTCAAGGCATTAGAAATGATCGTAAACACGGCGGTTTTGGCAATCGATGAGAAACTCAGTCACATCGATTGAGCAAACATTATTTAGTTCTCTTCTCACCGGAGCTACTCATTTTTAGAGGATTCGCACATTCGCTTAGAAGTCATCCACAATCATACAAAGCGAATGTGGGAATCCTCTCGAAAATGAGTAGCTCCGGTGAGAAGAGAACTAAATAATGTTTGCTCAATCGATCTGACTGAGTTTCTCATCGATTGCCAAAACCGCCGTGTTTACGATCATTTCTAATGCCTTGAGAACCATCTCTTGAAAATATTTTAGGTCCAAAAGCCTTGGTAGTTAATTTGAAAAATTCCCAGTGTTTAAAATATCCAGGACTTGGACTGGTTTCTTTCAAATCAAAGAAATTTTCATTCAGCAAAAGCGGCCATGTTTACTTGCCTGGATGCCAAAGGTGGCGTGGCTAAGTAACCAAGCCTTCAAAGCTATAATCACCTCGCGTGGGGTGAATATAGCCTCATAAGCCGAGCTTCTCGACCAATCAGAATGCTTCAATTCTTATAATCACCTCTGAAATTATACTAATTGTTAAATAAAGCGAGATTTCGATATAAGCAAAACAGCTATAGTATGTATCTTTTTATTTGCAATATTTGTTTGGTAATTTACAGTCTCCCAATTAGCAGAGTAGTGCTTAATACTTTGACAAGTGATCTATTTTTTTTTTATGAAACTGGCCATAATTTACCTAAAACGATATATAACAAATGCGTAGAATTTCTTGAGCCCCGCAAAAATACTGAACAACAAAGATATTTGCATTCAGTTCTACGAGGTCAGGAATATAATAACGAATGTTTTTATTCAAACTCATTTTTTTTACAATTTTTTCACTTATAGTATCATATCTACAAACTGTACAATTAAACTACTTCAGTTCGAACCCTTCTTACTTAAAATATGTCTAACACCAAGAGAAAAAACTAGCACTCAAGGTTAAAAATCATTGTATTGTATTCTGCCATTCCAAAATGGAAGAATCTTATGCTTAAATTAAAAAAAATAATAATCTATTTTAACTTTCATGAAACATTTCCACGCTGTTTTTTGGTCTGCTCCACAAGCTGAGTGCAAATAAGACATATGACAGAACTATGTGGAGTTTACGGTACATCTAACATCAGCTAATTCGCAGGCATTGCCACAAAAATAAAACGTGGTTGAAAAGTCATTTACAATATAGTACAAAAATTCTACAATTACTTTTTCTCTAATAAAAAATTGGAAATCTACATACTGATCAAACTTTATTATTGATCGGCGCTACAATGCATAACAAGTTCTCATTTCTAAGTTATTTGAGTAAAAGTGCTCTGCTTTGTAACGACCTGTATACACTGGTATTTGGCATTTATTTGTTAACAATTTCTGCCGAGACAAACACCAGCGTTTTAACATGCCGTTGTCTTTCCCTTGTCTGGCTCTACTCCAATCATCAAGACATTTTGTGACCTTTGAAAGGAATTGTCTCACTTGAAGTAACGTTTGACACCAACCTTTTCATACCCACCTGAAAGATTAATACAAACATGCTAATGATATCACATGGCATTTCATTACCTTTCTGACTTAACGTGGTAGTACAAGATTGTTAGAATGATATATAGTTTATTCTATAATGTGTTCAATTTCAACAACGTATTGTGTGGGGAGTGGGATATATCCTTAAATTTTAGTTTACAATACATGAAGTGAAATAAAATGTAAAATGTAAAATATGTACACTAGCTATATATCAAAACAAAATAGAAAGAAATAAAAAGAAAAAAGGAAAGAAATATGAAAAAATTTAATTAAGAACTCGCTGAGAGGCTTTGTTTTCAGAGTTTTCTTACAATTTGCATGACTCTCGCATAGTTTTAAGTCTTTGTCTAAAGAGTTCCATAGCTTGACTATTCTGTAATAAAAAAAGACCTTCGGCCAGCAGTGATTTTGAACAGGGGAATATTCAGTTGTTGTGAATTTCTTGTGGTTCTGCTTGATATTTGTTGCCTTTTGACAAATTGTGAAGTCAGATAGGTCGGGGCGCAGCCCGTCATGCACTTAAAAGCGAAAACAGCGTCTCGGAGGTAAAGCTGTTTTTTTTTTTTTTTTTACGGGAAGCCACCTCAAATTCTTGAGTGATGGAGTTATATGCTCAAATTTATATGTACCACTATAAATTACCGAGCAGCGAAGTTCTGAACGAGTTGAAGTTTTTGCACATTACAGGCAGTGGTGCTGGACCATACAGTAGAACAATAGTACAACTTACTGAAAACGAGCGCGTTGATGATAGTCACTAGTAGGTCGGAGTTGAATGCGTGCTTTGCCCGATTAATTTGAGCTAATTTACCCATACAGGATGAAACTGTCGCTAAAATGTGGTTTTCAAATGTCAGAGTGGGGTCGAATGTTACACCAAGATCTTTGATGGACTCTGACGGCAAGAGTTCCTTTCTGAGCAGCGAAAGCTTGAAATCAGATAGTCTACGGATCATCGGTCGGCTGCCGATGATCATGAACTTTGTCTTTTCAGGGTTGAGCAGAAGACAATTATCTAAACACCAGTTACGGATTACATGTAAATCTTTTTGGATAGTGTCCTTTGCTTTGTCAGCATCACCAACTTTGAAAGACAAAAGAAGTTTGGTTTCATCCACGTAGCATTCGGTTGAACAACTTTCGCTGATTGCTGGAAGCCCCGAGTACGCTGCGTTGAAAGACGCCACAAGAAACGGATAGCGTCTGATAGCGTCGAGTTTATGCGAACAACTTGAGATCTTTGAGACAGATAGCTAGAAAACCGTGTTAACGCAGATGAGGAGAGGCCAATGTTCTTAAGTTTCTTTATTAAAAATTTCATGCTTGATACTGTCGAAGGCCTTGCTCGTGTCTTGGTACACTACTGCTGTAACTTTAGTTTGATCAATCGCTCGTAAGATTGCGTCTGTAGAGGATATTAATGAAGTTTTGGTTGAATGCCACTTCTTGTTTCCGCTTTGATTAGATGCAAGTCTTTGTTTTTCAGTCAAATATAGTGTGAGCTGATCAAGTGTAATTTTTTTTTACTCACCTTAGATAGAATAGGTAAATTAGGATCTGAGTCGTCATCTCCAACCTTCTTAAACACAGCTTCCTCTTTCTAAAGATCAAATAAAAATGATAATTAATAAAGTTTTCTAACTCGATGATGTAGCATAAGAGATTGGGGAAATAGAATAATGTTAAAACTAAAGGGCACAAGTTTATCCGATCTTAGTCCTATATAATGGGTGGTTTTACGTTTCTATGACAACGGTGAATGGTAAGCACAGTGAGCTGCAGGTACTACGGTTATTTTTATTTTTTATCAAATGATGTGCTGTTTACAAGTTTTCCTTGGCATTTTATTGAAAAAAAAAAAAAAAAAAAAAAACGATCCCAGAACCATCACGAATGAAAACAAACAAACATAAGCGAGTGATGCACCCAGACACCGATCCACGGCCATTCTCTTACCTCGAGTCTTCGTCCCTTCTGCGCAGGCTTAAAGACCGCTGGTCAAAGGGAACGAAGACCCTGGGTACGAGGATGATCCACGGCTTAAACCCACGGCTTGGCCAGTACGTTACGCATGCGCATAAGCCAGTGGCAGTTATGGACAGCTTTTTCGGTCTTGTTAGGCCACATCATCATGGCATAGCTTGTCGCGCAGCAATAGGACTAAATGTTGTCCAGGCCGTGGTTTAGTGTTCGAGTGTGCCACTTCCTTTTTGTGTTTTTTTTTATATCTCTATAGCGTATCATAAATAAAAAAGTCACATAGAAGGCAAATGGCAAATGCAGTTTTTTTTTTTAAGTTTCGCAAATTGCCATCACCTGAATATATTCTGTACAACGTTGTGAAATATTGGTCATTCGCCAGCGTTTACAATTCAATGATTATTTGTCCAATGCACATAAAGGCAAACCCAGGAAAAACAAAGTGAAAAGAAAAGAAAAACTAAATTTTCTTTTATGGCGTAATGAAATAAAAAGATCGCATGCAAATAGTTAGTTATGGGACCCAACTGAATATATTTCAAAGCTCCGCAAATTATATTCGCCTGAACTCTCTGCAATGTTAATTTAAAATCGAATACAGAAAATCACGAGTGCAAAAATTCACAAATTATTTGACCATTACTTATCTGTACCTCTTCCTCTAGACTCGTTATTCCACGGGGTCTTGATATTTCTGGTCCTGTTGAACAGTTGAGAAGAATTTAAATTTTGAGAATTAAACCTCACTTGTCCTCAGTTATGTTTCATTGACTTTGTTGAATGTTATCAAGGAAGCGCCTGGACAGCGGCAAAAAAGGAAGGGAAAAAAGAAGTACATCTTGTTTTCAAGCTGGTAATGGTGTTTTGTGATGGTGTAACTGTTTTCACACTAAGCCGTCAATATTCATGTACTGTAATTGCATTTCTAGTTTTCTACTTGGCACATTACATTCAGATTATCATCGAACGACTGTTTTAAGCACACATGCATGGCAAAAATGTCAAAATCGTTGAGTACACAGAGAATCGAACTTGCCACGGAGAAAAGCAAAGCTAAAACTAAAATGTATGAAAATGGAATAATGGTTGACTTTGCATCCTTTTGATATATTTGGTCAAGAATATACGTGTGTTAAAATTTTAACTTTATGATATAATATTCAATGCACACTATCCACGCACGTGAAATAAGTAGGAAACGACTGGTGTTATTGCAACTGCCAGAAGCAAAAACAACAACAACAAAAAACAAAACAAATGAGACTTTGAGCATGTCAGTCTATTACGTCCAGCCCATTCTTGTCCCCAGAGTCAACGATCCTTCTGATCTGCGCCATGGATCGAGACGTCTGGTCGGCTACAACACCGGTTGTCAGCGATTCACGGACTTATTGTTAAATATGACAAATCTAATTGGCTGAAAATAGAAAACGAGCACTCTGCGCATGCTCACAAATCGGGACCGGCCAGAGGTCTCGATCCCTGGCGCAGACCAGAAAGATTGTGGACGCTGAGCACGAGAATGTGGCTTGAAATGTGACCACGTGAGTCGGGAGTTTTTGTCGTAGGGGTTATAACGTCGTCTCAATTTTGCCGCTCATACGCTTGTATATTCTTTTCACGAAGTAGCAGAAAATTGGCAAAGTGTGGGAATGGCGAAGAGAAATATTCGTGTTAAACGTAAGGTTGTTTTTTCGGTAAAGTTTGCTTTGAGAGTTGATAAAGGTGCACCTTTATAGATAGATACATTATTTCCAGGCAAGAGATGAACATCACGTTACAACTAAACGCATACATCACTAACATCATCACTTTTATCTCCCTTTGAATTTACTAATTGATGCGGCTCACAGTGGTTTGAAGTTTTTGCAAATTACACTTGCCTTAAAAGGCTTCAAAAATTGTGAGAACTTCATAGTTTCACCAGTACCGCAATTCAAAACGTTTAAGGGACTGGTCAATAAGTACAGGGGGGGTGGGCCGGAGCAGAAAGGGGGTGGGTCATCAGTTTTTTAACCCTCAAAAAGGGGTGGGTTATGTAATTTTGATCTACACGTTGGGGTGGGTCATCTTATTTATTCACTAATTATAACTTTTAGCTGTTATAGTTCCAAGAAAAGTTGTATTCATCAGGATATATAATTGATACATTTCTCCATGTAAGCAGTTTTAAATGAATTTCTAGCGATTTCAAAAGGCCCAAATATGAAAATTTCCCGGGGGAGCATGCCCCCTGACCCCCCTAGATGGCTTGTGATCATATCATCAGTTTTGCTTGACTCTCTTCAACCTGCATAGATTCACGCTGGGCTTTAGGCCTTTTAATTCCAGTAAACTCTTTTCTCAAACAATTTGCAAATATGAATGATGGACAGTGGTTATATTTTGTGTTATTAATTTCTGTATAAAAATATGAACTCTTCAATAATTGATTATGAATTAATATATATATATGAACATATAATATAATATATTAATATATATATATCTGAACATATATATATGAAAATGCGCTATATAAATTCATTATTCATTATTCATTCATATTCTGATTCAGTTTTTTGCATATGTTTGTGTCTAAATTTCCCCATGGACTTTACACTCAAATATATGGAAAACTTACAAAAGGCTAGTATGAGAAGTGATAAATTCATCCTTCTTTGGTGTGTTAAGAAATGGAAAAAGACATACGTGAAACAGTAGTGTCCATCAGGGAAAATGTCTATGTAGGGAATTTCACTTTAAAAGCTAAAGTCAAATAAAAAATCTCCAACCCCTAACAGATGATAAAGAAATGATAGGTCCCTTAATTTTTTTAGCAAAGGGGGTGGGTCATGTAAATTTCAACCCCCTTTCAGGGGTGGGTCAGTCGGTTTTGAGCCAGAAGGAGGGGGTGGGTCACAAATTTTCGAGCCACCACTTTTCCAATTGCTCCGGCCCAGCCCCCCTGATACTTATTGACCAGTCCCTAACTCGGGGTCGTGTGATTTGCTATCCTTGTTACAGCTACCGTATTTGTTTGTGTCTATCATTGGAATACCTGCTTGAATAGAAAACATCGGCGGCAAAAGAGGTTCTTTTTCCTGGAGATCAAATAGCAACAAAAAGTAGTAATGAAGTGTTCAACATGACACGAGCATGGGACAAAGAAAAACTCTGAGTCCCCGACGGGAATCGAACCCATGGCCTCCCAGATACCGGTTGAGCGCTCTAACCAACTGAGTTACGAGAGACCTGATGTGAGCTGGGCCATTTATTAACTTGACGATTTCGACATTGCTGATCCTAGCAGTATGCATGACGCGTGTCACATATCAACCTAGTAAATGGCCCAACTCACAAGGCGTCTCTCGTAGCTCAGTTGGTTAGAGCGCCCAACCGGTATCTGGGAGGCCATGGGTTCGAGTCCCGTCGGGGACTCAGATTTTTTCTTCGCCCCATGCTCATCTTCATTATTTATTACCGAGCTTAAAATTTACCATCTTTATTATTTACTACAAAGAAGTATTAAAACACCGAAAAGTCCGAACTTAGCCGATAGAGAGGTAATGGTTTAGATAATAATGTTTGTATAGCAGCAAAAGATAAACACAGGCAACGAAGGGTTTCATAAGTATCGTTTCTTTATTTGAGTTGTAGTACCCAAGATATTTCAAAGCACCGCAAATTATACTCGCCTAAACTCTCTGCAACGTTAATAAAATCGAATACCGAAAATTACGAGTGCAAAAAATCACAAATTATTTGACCATTTCTTATCTGTACCTCTTCCTCTAGACTCGTTATTCCAAAGGGTATTGGTCTTGATATTTCTGGTCCTGTTGAACAGTTGAGAAGAATGGCAATTAAATTTTGAGAATTAAACCTCACTTGTCCTCAGTTATGTTTCATTGACTTTGTTGAATGTTATCAAGGAAGCGCCTGGACAGCGGCAAAAAAGGAAGGGAAAAAAAGAAGTACATCTTGTTTCCAAGCTGGTGATGGTGTTTTGTGATGGTGTTTTCACACTAAGCCGTCAATATTCTTGTACTATAATTGCATTTCTAGTTTTCTACTTGGCACTTTACATTCAGCTTATCATCGCACGACTGTTTTCAGCACACATGGGACAAGAATGCTTTTGTTTTCTTGTGTTTAAGCCTGGTTTCGTCTGCCGGCCGGCGATAAATACAACAAAGTAAAATGGATGTCGGAGCTCACTTTTTCATCCTTATTCCCCTCTCCTATCATGCACGTGGATGAATCTTCTCTTTTTTTGTATCTTTTTTGTTGGGTAGCCTACACTCAATTGCCAAATAAAAAACATACTTACCGAGTCTTTTCCATGCATATTTCGTTCCACTCGGGCTAGCATCCACGTCAGCAATTTTTCTTTTTCCCGGTTTAATGAGTCTTGATGTAGTTCTAAAAAATTGGTGAGAAAAAAAGGTTGAGATCTTCGTATCTTTAGCTTTAATTTATTAATCATATTTCTATGGGAGATCAGCTCATCAACTATGCTATGTAAATGGCCAATTGGCCTTTTGCCATTTGGGATTTCAAATTATTTTGTGTTCATTTGAAATATTTGTTTCACGTACACCATTACACAAGCTTTTAGCTTAAAAAAAAACAAACTAAATGCAAATAAGGCCAAGTAAAAACAAACAAACAAATGTTTCTCGTCCGGATGTCTATAAAAAAAAGAAAGCGCGCGGGCGCATTTTTTTGTTATTTGATATTTCCTCAATGGTCATATTCTCCAGAAGCGAACTTGCAAAATAAATCCTGACCTCTCCAGTACGGACCTAGCCAGCCGATGCTTTAAAGTTTTGGTCTGAGTTCGTATTAACGCAGTAAAAAGCCATGTCTTACAGAATTTTCTTTGTACTTAATTGAGGAGTAACGCCTGTTGGTTTTTGTTCGTTCCAACTTTCCCAATAACAAATATTAAAAAAAAGAGAAGCGGCCCCAAAAAATGAAGCGGGCGGGGACTAGAAACATTTGTGTTTTTTTTTTACTTGGCCTAAGGTTGAGCTTTACGTTTACCTTATTTTAAAAGTCCTGGAGATGGAACGTACTTTCACACCAGCGTTGTTCTCGCTCACATCTAGAACATTCAGTGTGGTGTTGTGCTGTAGAATCTTGGAAAGAGAATCTGCGCCGCGTTCGCCAATGTTGTTATTACTCACATCCAGATAAGTCAAAGTGGTGTTGTGTTTTAGAGCGCTGGAGAGGGAATCCGCACCACTTGGACCAATGTTGTTCTTACTCATATCCAGATTAGTCAAAGTGGCGTTGTGTTTTAGAGCACTGGAGAGGGAATCCGCACCACTTGGACCAATGTTGTTCTGACTCACATCCAGATTAGTCAAAGTGGCGTTGTGTTTTAGAGCACTGAAGAGAGAACCCGCACCACTTGGACCAATGTTGTTCTGACTCACATCCAGATTAGTCAAAGTGGCGTTGTGTTTTAGAGCGCTGGAGAGAGAAATCGCACCATATGGACCAATGTTGTTCTGACTCACATCCAGATTAGTCAAAGTGGTGTTGTCTTCTAGAGCGCTGAAGAGAAGATACGCACCACCTTCACCAATGTCGTTATTACTCACATTCAGATTAGTCAAAGTGGTGTTGTGTCTTAGAGCACTGGAGAGGGAATCCGCACCATATGGACCAATGTTGTTATTACTCACATCCAGATTAGTCAAAGTGGTGTTGTGTTCTAGAGCGCTGAAGAGACGATACGCACCACCTTCACCAATGTTGTTATTACTGACATCCAGATTTGTCAAAGTGGCGTTGTGTTCTAGAGCGCCGGAGAGAAAATCGGCACCATCTTTACCAATGTTGTTCTTACTGACATCCAGATTTGTCAAAGTGGTGTTGTGTTCTAGAGCGCTGGAGAGAAAATGCGCACCATCTTCACCAATGTTGTTATTACTCACATTCAGATTAGTCAAAGTGGTGTTGTGTACTAGAGCACTGGAGAGAAAATCGGCACCACCTTCACCAATGTTGTTATTACTCACATTCAGATTAGTCAAAGTGGTGTTGTGTAAGAGAGCGCTGAAGAGAGAATCCGCACCACCTTCACCAATGTTGTTATTACTCACATTCAGATTAGTCAAAGTGGTGTTGTGTAAGAGAGCGCTGAAGAGAGAATCCGCACCACCTTCACCAATGTTGTTATTACTCACATTCAGATTAGTCAAAGTGGCGTTGTGTTTTAGAGCCTTGAAGATAAAATCTGCACCACGGCGACCAATGTTATTCTCGCTGACATCCAGATTAGTCAGCGTAGCGTTGACTTTTAGTACTTCGGAGAGAGAACGCGCACCATTTTCATCGATTTGTTTGCCTCTCAAATCTAAATAGGTTAAGGTGGTATTGATCTTAAAAGCCTCAATGTCCAAAGTTGGATTAAATGACTTTTCAGCTGTGAGGAAAACCAAAAAAGAATAAAAGAAATGGTTGAGACCAATCAGATAATGCGTACGCTATAGTCACCATCATGCATTCCGCTTATTCATCATTTTTTTTTAAACAAAGCATAACTGCGACAAAGTCTTAATTAGTATATTTATTTTAGATTTTATTTTTTATTTTTATACTCCTTCGTTTTAGCCTCGATATAGATATATTGAATTCTCATTGTTAATGGGGTACAAAACATTTTGCATCACAGAATGAAGGGCGAGAGGGTAAAAAAAGTTTGGTTGACAACTGTATCACCCATAAATGTAATAAGAACCATTAATGTAATACCAACCATAAATGTAACACAAATTGACCATAAATGTAATACTAACCATAAATGTAATAACTTTTAACCACAAATGTAATAAATTCACTAACCATAAATGTAATGAAATTTGCCCATAAATGTAATAAACTGAACAACCATAAATGTAATAAGGCTTAACCATATAGGTAATAAACTGGCTACGACTTCCAAGTAAGGGGCCACAAACTTTTCGAGAAATTGACTGTTAGATTATACCCCTAAAGGCCTGGCTCAAGCTCTTTGTGACCCCTTGAAGCAACAAAAAATACCATTTCTTCGTGTGCAATCCTAAACGAGGACTCTACTATATTGCGGTATATATATCTACTCAGAATTACGAAATTGTACTCTCCGGTTTGAATGTTTATGTGCTTCCGCGTTTCCGTGCGTCCATGCCAAAGTTATTCAAAGGTCTGAATGGGGGTATCCCGATAACCACTTAATTTTTTGGCTCTGTAACATGAAACAGTTAATTTTTAGGTATTTTAACACTAAAACATTCACGGTTACAGTAAATTTTATCCAGAAAGAAACAAAAACGGCTCCAAAAAGGTCAACATTATTTTGTTTAGCAGTTCTAGCCCGAGGCTGCTATCTCTGTTGATTATTCTGGCTCCAATAGGGAACATCCAACCCCCTCCCCCCTTCCCCACCCTACCACCTTGCGTAACATTGACTTGAAGGCCGAATAACGTCGGCACGGACGCATGGACGCGCGGAAGCGGAGAGCACAATTTTGCAAATCCGGTAGGATGTATGGGAAAATATAAAAAATAAAACAGGCGTATTCCTTGTAATGTGATGTTTGACTGAATTCGTCTTGACTCAAAGAGAACTGCAAGCTCCTTCAAATGGATGGAATGTCATAAACCCCCAGTACTTCAAACGCTCTGGTATATAGACTTTTTAATCATACAGTGGAACCCCGCTTTACGGACACCCGCTTAATACGGACACCCCGGTATTACGGACAGTTTCGTTGGTCCCGACGAAAACCTCATACATTTTCTCTTAAATTAACCCGCTTAATACGGACACCCGTTAATACGGACAACGGACACTTTTTCGAGTCCCGAGTGACAAACTGTCATACATTGTTTACCCCGCTTTACGGACACTGTTTATCTGTGCACTGAAAATTTTCATTGTCGCGATTATTTGGTAACTTGAAGACATTGACCCTGGTCAAATAATGACAGAATTTGACAAGTTAAACGATTTTAATACAAAGAGTAGCTTAATAGCGTGATGCAAAGGTTTTGTCGAATCTTCAGTCCGCCTGGTTATGTCGCAAGCTAAAAGCTTCCGTGCAAAGTAAAGTTACCATCTTTTTTAACGAGTTTAGAGTTTTAGAACGGTTACGGTGAGAGTTTCAGTTACAAAGGAAACTTTTTAAAAAACGTTCGTTGCTGTTGAAATACGTTTTATTTCTTGTATATAGTTAAGCTGCGACATTTTCAAATAATTGACTGTTAAATAAATTATAGTAAAGTTTAGTTCGAGTGTCTAAATAGATCGTGTAAAAACTATTTATTTTAGTCAGTTTTCACAGTTTTCATTTTTTTTACATTAACAGTACAATGAAACAACGTTTTATTGTCTTAAAAACGTTTGCCTTCGTCCATGTGTCGATAAAACATGTATCCGTTACTTTTTTCTGAGACCCCGCTTAATACGGACACCCCGTTAATACGGACAATTTGGCCTGTCCCCTTGGTGTCCGTATTAACGGGGTTCCACTGTACTTTGGATACTTTCTAAATGTTCGCAGACCATAATTATAGCTTCTTGGGTTTTGTTCTCTGGGTTAAAATACTAACTTGATGAACGAGTCCCGTGTCCTGAAGTAAGAAGTGCACAAAGAGAATGACAAGTTTGTGGCCCCTTATTTGGAAGTCGTAGCCAGTTTATTACATTTATGGTTAAGCCTTATTACATTTATGGTTGTTCAGTTTGTTACATTTATGGGCAAATTTCATTACATTTATGGTTAGTGGATTTATTACATTTGTGGTTAAAAGTTATTACATTTATGGTTAGTATTACATTTATGGTCAATTTGTATTACATTATGGTTGGTATTACATTTATGGTTTTTATTACATTTATGGGTGATACAGACAACCACCTGATGTCTATTTTTAGTAATGTAAAGGGACATTTCTCTATACATATAACTCTGGCTAAGGTATAAACACATAAACAAATGACTGGTCAAATTTCTACCATTAGCTTACTTAACAATGTTCTATCAATGTTTTTCTATCAATTTATCTAGTTAATCCATTATGGCTTGATGACACCTCCATTTAGAGGGTCACCTCACACCCGCTTCTTTAAGTCGCCGTTTTACATGACCTGGAACTGCGGGGCACTATGCACCTGTACGCCTTTCGTATACTTAAAAGCACCTGTACGCCTTTCGTATACTTAAAAAGTTGTGGCGTTAAGGTTGAAGTTGTCAAATTTAACAGCCTTGTCATATTCTATTTTGAAATGTAAATACTTTTTTAAAGGGCAGGGGGACAACAAAATTTAATAGAGATTGTTGTTGTTTATCGATATTAACCTGAATGAATTTTATCTACCTAAATACATACACAATTCAATTTACACCTAAAACAGTTCATGCCAATCACAAGTTCTAATCTGTTGTAATTTGTCAGTAACAGAATAAGACTGACTTTATGATGTTTGCGAGACATGTCTACGCAAGTTTCTTTATTAAAACTAGAAATGTTTTATTCAGATCGAAAATCAAAAGGCTTCCCAAAGCAAAATCGGTTTCTTAAAAGGTCTTGTGAGTTACATGTATAAAGCGGTTTTACTTTATTGATCAACATAACCAAAATTGACTGTAAATTACCTGAGAGAACGGATGAATTTCAGCCTATGCTGGAGAGGGAATAACGTCAAAAGTCGAGATTCTATAAAGGTACCAACATTTCGCTTTCTGTTACTATTACGATATGTACATTACATGTTTTCCTGAGAGGTCCGCTTGCCAAAAGAAGCCATTTAAAAGACATAAACCTGTACTGGCACAAGGATAAAACTGAAAAACTATTTGATAATTATAGCGACTTGTATCTCATTCTTTATGACAATGTCTGTTTTTAACTCATCTGCGCATCTACTTTGCTAGTAACGTTTGTACCTTACGAATTAACGATATTTTTGCTTCTTCAGTTTTTAATTAATTTTTGTTTTTATTTTATTTTATTTTTTGTGCGCGGTCCCTGTAATAATTTGTCCGTATGAAAAACGTTACTTTATTCCCAGCTAGCAGATGCTTTTTTTTAGAGGACTCTGCTAGCAAAGACGCTATTTTACAAAGGAATATCTTTACCTTCCAAAGTCAGGGTTTTTCTTTCATTTTCACTTTCACTTCCACTTTCACTTTCTTCCATTTGAGTCCGGGTTTCCTCAGGATCTTTAATCTGAGTATCCTCCGTAGCCAGGATCTCAACAGCCTGGGTCCAGGTTCCCTCAGCAGTTGGAATCTTAGTCTGGTCAGTATCCAGGGTCTCCATGTCTTCAGTAGCTTGCGTCGGTTTTTTTTTGCCAGACTGAGGCTCAGTTTCCTCTTTAGGGCAATTCGTACATTCGTCAATGCCATGGGTTTGGATTTCCTCATGAGATGGAATGTGTGTTTCTGCAGTAGCTTGGGTCTTGGGGTCTTCTACACACTGTGTCCGAGTTTCCGTAGCAGATGGAATGTAGGCATTCCCTACAGTCAGAGTCTCACTTCCGTCAACACATTGTGTCTGGGTCTCCTCTAGGAATTGGATCACAGTTTCCTGTGCAGTCATGGTTTCACTTTTGTCAGTAACCCGAGACTGGGTTTCCTCAGGTGGTTGAATCTGCGTTGTCCTTGAAGTCAGGATTCCACTTTCTTCAGTAGTCCGGGTCTGGGTTTCTTCAGAAGATTGGATCAAAGTCTCTTCAGTAGCCTGGATCGTAAGTTCTTCAGAAGTCGTGATGGATGAGCTATGATTGCTTTCTAAAAAAATTGTGAGTGAAAGAAACAATATCATTTAAACGTTAGATGAATCCAAAGAAATAACTGTGAATTTCGTAAAATTTCTATAAAACAACTGGTGTCAAGTTTGAAGATAGATTATACTGTTCTCCTGATATGTTTTCGATATAATATGACTGCCGTGGGAAAAAAGCACCGCACATCCATTGTAAATTCAATGCAGCACATCCTCCTAAATAGAAGACTTTAACACTAATTAGTTTGCGTGACGTGTCACCATACTAGAGACATATTTATACAAAAAACCTTTTTCTCAGCTTACGTGTCTTATTTGTGAGAAACTCTTTGCACGCCAAGTAATCTTCTTCCAGAATAGTTGTTGTCAAATTTACAGATTTCACATGAAATCTGCTCTTCATATCATCTGTCACAAGGCGTTTCTCGGCTATTGCATTAAGGCGACCGCAATGATAGTCTTCCCAAAGGCGTTCAAGACTTTCCAGATTGTGGCACTCCACCGCAATTCTTAAACTATTCTCGCTTTCTTCCCTTGTTGTCGAGTCAGGAATTACTTTTAGATGCTGGAAGTACTGAGGTAATTCATCTTCATCAGATGTTTCTTCCTCCAAAACAGAACTTCCTCCATCAGACACCAAATGCTGCCTTTCGTCTTCTTGTTGCTGTGTACGGTTGTCTCTTTGTGTGTCTGTGAAACCGTCTCTGTCTACAAAGTTTTCAACGAGCCAGGTACATGAAACAAAAGCAAAAACACCAAAGTTACGCTTGGCAGTTTTATTCTACCGAAGAAATTCACTTTGATCGTGAGTTTTAAATAAACGACCAAATTAATACATTATTTATTTGTCCAACTTTGAGATGGACACCCTCGAGAACAGCTTTAGCCGACTGCCTTAGAGAGATGGGGACATAGACATGTAGCCTGCGCAAAGGAAATTTGTAAGTGGGTAGCATCAGAACTAGCGACTGAGTGCTTTTGGTCGATTCCACCCTAAAACAAAGTAATTCGGCCGGAACCATCTAACTACTTCCGTCTTACAGTGGTTACTATGAGAGAGCTGATTGTAGTTCCCACCTCCATTTAAGGGCACCTAGTTGCACATAAAAAAGCGTTTAAAGACGTCAATCATGTTCTGGCCATATTCTTCACTAGTTGTAAAATGTTAACACTTACAATTTATTGCCAGGTGGACAGTCAGTGGTTCGGGTTCGTCTGCAGTCTGGGTCTGAGTCTCATCGGCAGCTTGAATCTGGTCTTGGGGCGACAATTCATTGTCCTGATTCACTTCTAAAGAAATGGAGATAAAACGCATCAGCAACAGTACTTTAATGATGTAATTTGTATCTGTAACAAATCTGTTTTCCTATTATTTTAGGCGCCCTATAAAGGATAAATAAAAAGAAAAAGTTCGTCTACCTCTAAGGCAACTGATTCTAGTGTAGACCAGAATGGCTGTGGTCACATAAACGCCGCAAACTCGGTTAGATCGGCTTTTCACCACGGTCAAACGTCTCAGGCAGGTTTTTTTTTCATTTCGCCGTTTTTTGTTCAAATTGAAGTGATTACGAGCAACGATAGATAAAAATAGTTGCCGAGTGAAAGCATAATCCCATTCCCTCAGGTAAACACGTGTTTTTACTTTTTAAATGTTTCGCATCCGAACCAAAGGTGCTTTGACAAATGGCGCCGACAAGTCCGCATATCGCTATTTTCAAACACGTAGAACTTTTTTAGTAAAGCTCCAAAAAACTTAGTAAACCCTTAGGATACCGGTTATGTATCGAGCTTTGAACTGTGAAAATTAAAACCTTATCTTTGCAGTACTTTTCTTATTTTTTGCATATTTCTGTCGTTTGACCGCAGTGGAGATCGGCTTAGTCTTTAGTTATATGACGTCATACATAGCTGTTATTAGTGCTTGTGGTCGACTGTGCAGTCACACCAACGCAGTTAATACTGTTAGCTCTGATTACCATTTGGATGACACATGGCAACCTTAAATGTAAGCATTGCTGACGGGAGTAAGTTTTGTCAGGCTATTTTTTTTGTTTTATATCTTCGTGCGGGAAACCCTTGTTGAAATTTCATAAAAATGGTTTAACTTTTACAGCATGCTTGACACCGCAGAATGCAACGTTTGTTGTTTGATTTTGGTTTCTTAACCCTTGGCCCCCTTTTTTCACGCTTACTTTTTGGTTTTTCACATTTATGTTCACCTGGCATGTGCACATGCCAAAAGAAACATCAAAGACCGCATTCTTATTGGTTGTTTGTAAACTAAGGTTTAACCCATGCACCCTGTTTGGGTATGCCTTTAGTTAGTTTGCATTGTTTTGGATAATCATGGCATAAATTTCGTAACTGTAGTTAGAGTGAGCAGAGAAGTGGTCGCATTACTGAAATAGCTAACTAATGTTTGTAGTCTCCATCGAGTCTTGACGTGACCACAATTAATAACTGGGATTTCCATCATGTTCTAAATGCAAAACTGACTACCTAACGGACTACACAACAGACTACCTATTAAACGGAAGAAGGTCCTTAATATGTACATGCTGCTACTGATGCCGTAGCTGTGTATCAATAAATTAGAAGAAATAACACTGAATAAGTTGTCGATCAATTTTGTGAATCAAAATATTAAATCATCCAAGCTGTAGATTGTACGGTACTCACGTAAAATGCCCATTAGGAACAGTTTGCAAGCCAAGTAATCTTCTTCCAAAATATTTGTTTCCAACTTTACGGATTTCACATCAAATCTCTTTTTAATATCATCTGTCAAAAGGCATTCCTCGACTACGGCATTGAAGTGACCGGAAGAGTAGTCTTCCCACAGGCGTTCAAGAATTTCCAGAGCACTGCACTCGACTGTTATCCGCAAACTTCCCTCGATTGCCTCTCTTATTATTAAGTCAAGAACTCCTTTCAAATAGTAATCAAGGCAGAGAGGGTAGTTGTCGACTGGGACGTCAGCTGCACGAGTCCGAAGAAAATGCTTCGTCATTTCAGTCATTATAATCCGCTTGGCTTCCTCTTGTTGCACAGGATCTCCGCTTTTTGCCTTTTGATATGTTACGCTGTCAATTGTGATTACTATGGGCAGGGTACCTTAAAAAGAAAATCCACAAATTTTAAGTTGTTTCAAACGAAACAACTGGTAGTTGTTACCAAGTTTCCTACCTCGGCTTTTCTTTTTTTTCTATTCTTCCTAAATTGTCTTTCATTATACAGTCCAATGCAGTATCCGGCTTTAAGTACTGGTGGTGGTTTGTGGGCTCTTCTGGTAATGAGTAGTCATGCACCCTAGCGGGCTTTTGTAAATACAGCCAATAATGCCCTAATTGTAAATGGCTGTTTAAGGTCGCGGGGGATACCTACAGCATGAATAAATTCATGAAGCGAAATTTTGCTTGACCTGCATCTTTTAAAACGCTTATTTCTCGGCTGTTATGGGTGCGATTAAGCTCAAATTTTACAGAGACATAAAGAAATGATGAAAAAGTATGTATGTCATCTTTTATTTGGTAGATTGTACTTAACGGCGATGTAATAGCCACGTTAGTTCCAAATTGGGAAGAACATGATTTTGTGGCAGAGTTTGTGGAACGAGTAAGAGGCAGCACACTGTGATCTTGTCAAAAACTAATCAGTCAATATCTCTAGAGTGTCATAACAGAAGCGGATTTTTTAATTTAAAAGTTGCCAGCAAGTTATGGCTGTTTAAATGCGCAAATTTGAATTTAATGCCTTCTACCTCTTTCTAAAAGCGCTCTTTTAAAATTCCGCCTCTGTTATGACACACTACAATATCCATAGTTTACCTATCTGCAGTGGCAAGTCATGAAGGTCTGTATCCGCGCTGTATTCTCTGCCACAAAATTGTCGGAAAAGTCCAAACTTTGAGATTTCCGAAGGTGTCCCGACCAAAACACGATCAGTTTGCAAAGGAGAGATGTAATTATGGTAATTATATTCCACGCTTTTATGGTGAGAACAATGCGTTTTTATGAAGGACACGATTGTTTATGCCCAATATTATTATGACTACTCTGAGTTGCAGAAACAAAAATAAATTGAATAAAAATTAGCTCATAGACTTCCTACAATTCATATAAACGTATAACGCCAAGTGCTGTTTTAAATTGGTTAAAATATCAAAGAAACAGGAATTTTTTTTTTAAAAAAAAATCACGCGCACGCACCCATATTTTTATCCAGTCATGAATATCTCGTACAGTTGTCGATGTCAGTCGTTGCACTTCGTGCATACGCTTTAAATAAATGCATAATGATGAGCCTAAGGTGTCCCCCGCGACCTTAATGTTCAGTAGTTTTTCTTGGGAATTACATTTAGCAGAATTACAATTAGTAGTTTTTCTTGGAAATTATTTTTTTTGTTACTTCCATTGCCTGGAGTCAATATACCAGTCGACAAATCAGACATATAAACAACTGTGTGCTCGAAGGTACGGTACCTGGTGGGTGCTTAGACTTGACTGCCGTTTGTGGAATCTGTACTGTTCTTCCTGTTGAGCTCAAGCAAGATACAGAAGCATCTACCAAAAAAAAAAAAACATTACAGTGTACTTGTCATTCTAGTTTGCAAACTATCTTTTTAAGCTGATTTTGCACATGTACTATTACACTGTTAGCTCTAAAACAAACTAGGAGGAATTTCCTAAAAGCTTTAGGATTCCTACTTTTTTTAATCAATGCTTAGCATGAAATGTTACCAGCAAACGCTGTGTTTAAGTGTTCGCTGTGACATTCCGGTAATAGCCAGCAAGGTTTTTGCTCTAAATTTGCAGTATTCTAGGTCGTTTTAATTGAGCTAGATTATTAAGGAAATAACCTCAACTTGAATCGATCACTTTTATGATTTAAAATGTTATTCTTTTTGTCTGATTATATATTGGCAATAACCTATTATTAAATTTAAATATAATGTTTTCCTTTTGTTTGCAGTAATTCAACATATTTCACATATAGGGATATTGTTCGTATCTTTGTCTCAACATCACTGAGATTATCGAAGTCCCTCCTCAATTTCACATGGATAAAAGCGCAGGTTCAGTGTTACATTCCCAACTTAAAGCAGATCAGGCTAAATGTTGAGGTCAGATTTTTCATCATGCCACCAGGCTGGCAAAATTCGGCAACTGCGTAACAAAGAAAGTCATATAATAAACTTCTAATCCCGGCTTCTTATCAACACTTTTTAGCTACTTACTAGTAAATAATTCATTTTCAGTCGGTCTATTAGTGAACAAAGTTGATACTAAAAAGACACCTACCATGAGTCATGTTGACCATCTTGCTGATGAGAGATTTACTTTGCTTTTCCCAGCTGTACTCCTCTTGGTATGACATACGCAATAGTTTAGACTCCTTAAGTCGCTTCACCCTGTCTTTGCCTGAAATATTCTTTATTGATTTGGCCCATTCATTTGCATTATCTGAATCAACCACAAATGAAGAACCAAATGGCACTTTACTTAGAGCTTCTCCAAATCCAGAGTTTCCACTAACAAGGATGGGTAGACCAGCTGATAAGGCTTCAAGACCCGTCAAACCAAATGCCTCCGTTCTCGACGGCATTACTGCAAGATCGACTTCGCAAAGCAACTTTTTTAAACTTTCCCGGCCGCTTTGTAAAAAGCTTCGTACAGTTAGACATTGAGCAGAGATGCCACACTCGAGCAAACGATTTTTTACCTCGTCTTGCTTTCCATCTGGTGCACCGACGAAAACAAGATGGGTGTCATCTAACGTAGCAACAGCTTTGGCTGCAATGTCAAACCCTTTCAATTCAAAATCTTCTTCGTCTCCACGCCCAAAAACAAGGACTTTGAATTTTTTCCTTTCATCATCAACCTGCTTGACGTCAGAAAACGCAGCAAAAATTCCAGGAGTAAATTCAAAGACCATTTGATCTTTCTTACACCCGCGAAGATAGGAGCGAAAAGTTTCACTCAATTTGGGTCCAACTGTTACAACAAAATCAGCCATTTCACAAAGTTCGACCTCAGTTTCATGTTTTTTCAGGGGCTGTATGAACAACCTGAACCCATTTACAATTGTGAGACTCCCTTATTACTTGTGCTTGATGCCCGAGCTTCACACCATGACCAACAACTACGTCAATTTGCAAATCATCTGGTGGGAAGCTCAGCCATTCAAGCTCATCGTAGCCAGGTCGCCTTTTTGCCTTGACAAGATCAATCCGGTGACTAAGAGCAGCTTTTTGGTCTTCGTCGTTGCATTGTGGGACAAAAATAGTGACATGTACATCAGGGTCTTTTGCCACGTTTATGGCCAACTCTCTATTTACGGTGGAAAGTCCTCCTTTACTTGATCCCCATTCTGATGCCAAGAAAGTAACTCTTAATTTTCTTGATGATGATGTGTCAGGACCACTACTCTCTTGATGTTCTTCTACACTGGTCGTAAAAGAACAGCTCGAGGATTCCGATTCCTATAAATAAATTATGCAAACTTGTAACACCCAACAACGTTACGGTTTCGTTTGCTAACGGACGTAAACAATTCAAATAACTGTATTACAACTGAAAAGATCCTGATTGCATAAGCTCTTATCAGAGTATACCTTGCATATGTAACTGTACATGCAATATCTGATTAACATGTGTTCAAGGGTAGAAACACCAAACGTCTCATTTACAGTTTTACTACAAAAGACTAGCCTTTTAAATAACTACTTTCTCGAGGACTCTCAGGAGAATTTGACTAAAGAGCGCAAGAAAAGCGTTAAACTTGCTGATCGTTGCTCAAAGGCGTACCCGAAAGCACCTCTAGCTTTTTTTAAAAAAAATGCTCTCCAGCAATTGACCAAGTACGTCCATAGCTCGACAGACGCACAGCTTGAAGTGCAAGCAAGAATCAATTTTATTCGCCAATTTAAACCAAAATTCTCTTGATATGGCTTCGTTTTCACTGTCCGTATGTTGATGCTTCGTGGGGCTAGAAAATTTACACTGATAGTAATGTTGGGAAGAGCTTCACTGTCGTTCCTTATTTTTAAAATAACATTGGTTCTTTTTTCTCATTAGGCGAACAAAATAAATCTGCTTAGTGGTGATAAAGTTTGCATATGGTACACGTCAATTTATGGAGCTCGGGCGTGTGGTTGCGCACTTGCGCTATTAAGGATTTACTGGCTGTGTTATAACACTTTTTTGATTCCTTAGTAAACGTCATTATTACACGCCTCTTTCAACTTGAAGGTAGCAATAAAACACTTTCTGTAATACCCGAACTAAGTGACCTAGCGAATTCTTTGTGATTGCATGGGTTGACCCACAGCATCATGAGTCCAATGTTCCATAATTTTAAAAGGTTAACAATACATACCTTTGTTTGCGAGGACATCACTGGAAGCGTGGAATTTGATTTGATCCTTTGCAGGTCATACAGTTACTAAAATGAAAAAATAAAAAATAAAAATAAAATAAAAAATATTAAAATACATTTGACAGATAATGCCAATTTGGCCATTGTTACTGTTTTATGAACAAAATTATGATGTTAATATGGTTGAAAAATATATCAGTTGTTATTTATTAAACTTGATTTTCTATCTAAAATATATTTAAATACAAGAAAGAAAGGAAATATTTTATATTATTATATGGCAACAATAGTACGCGCGCTCTGATTGGCTGCTGAGCGGGCATTATTTTCTTGTAATGACCGGGCATTATGAAAAACTTTGTCGGCTCGGCGGTTTTTTGAGTTGTGAGTAAAAGCTACTAGCGCAATTGCGAGAACGACAATAAATACCGACAAAATGTAACTATCTTTTCAACAACTGAAAGAAAAATATTAGCATACCGATACTTCTTTAGTATGAGCGACGGAGAGAGCAACAGAAAGCGAGAGCGAGTTTAACCTCGGTGTTTTCTAGATATTTTAGTTTAGAATAGCGCTAAAAGGCCATATAATAAATAACTTATTAACCTCGTCCGTTCGGTCATTACAGGGGAATCTCAGACCTCGGCCTTGATGTATTGACCTCGCTGTCGCTCGGTCAATACATCAAGGCCTCGGTCTGAGATTCCCCTGTAATGACCTCACACTCGGTTAATAAGTAGTATGTATAATTTTTGATAATTTTAAATATCAGGAAAAATGTGTGGTAGTCTTGATCGAACAGAAAGCAAGATATCACCATTTCTAATATGTTTCGTTGTATGAAAAATATCAAACAGCTCCTGTTTTAATAAAGTGTAACGTGTTACAATATTCTTCCTTTAACTTTTTTTTCTTTTACGTTGCCCTTTAATGCTTTGCATGTCACTTCCGTTGCACGAATTTTTTTTAGGCATAACCGCTTGCAGGAATTTTTTTAGACAAGTTTCCCTTGCAGGAATTTTTTTTGGTAAAAGTCACCCCCCTACAGTTATATCTAATGATCCGTCCCTAAAGCTGTGGAGCATGTTTAGGAAAAAAAACAGTCCTTGAAAACATTGATTCTTAATACCTTTCTTTCAAGGACATCTGACACTGGACATTTTGGTCCGATAAGACTCCCTCGCGTGTCGAACAGTCACTAAAATGATAAACACAATTAATTTCAAGCTATATGTGAGGAGTTTTGAGTAACCTGAAATTGCCTTCTACTCAGATTCTACCTGTTTAATACCATGCTGAATGAAGTTTTATTTAACATGCATTTTAAATTGTGCAAATCGTAGGCTTTGCTCGGTAATTCATGAATTCAATCAGTTGTCCATTTTGTACTGAAATGATGCGAGTTTTAATTGTTATTTGAGCTATCATCGTTTTTCACCGCACATGTGAGCCCCTCTATGGGTATTTCCAAAGAAATCGAAATCGGGACGATAACTGCGGAAAAACGAAGATTTCTATTGAAGCGAAGATTTCAGCTTCGGGCTCGTGGGGTCGTATAAAAGTAAACTTATAAAGAAAATAAAGGACATCAAAAACTGAACAAACAGAACAACGTCGGCAAAACTTTCCTTGTTAATATACTGTTTCAGCAACTATCTGCTTTTCATTAATTTAAACAGTCATTTAAGCAATTTGTTGCTGAAGTGAGACATTTATTCGGCTGTGAATTACACTGACTACAATGCCACGCAGTTTCAATCCATAAAACAAAAACTCTGCTTTTAAATATAAGTCTGCGTGTACCAAGATAGGAAGGCTCACATGTAGCTTTTGATGGGCGCCAGAAAATGTACCTAACTGACTGTGAGTAAAGAAATTGAGTCTGCAGGAAATTTGTGCATGAAATATATTCCTTGATATAATTATTGGAAAGCGCGGTTATTCTACTAGCGAGACTAGATGGATGTCAACACGAACAAAGCAACGATTAGCTACTCACATTATTCAAGAGAAATGTCGCCGATAATTCCAAAAGAAACATCGCTTCCGTTATTCCCGAAAACCAGGGCCATTATTCCATTATATTTCACCTCGAAATTTTTTGTTATTCTTGTTTCATTTAATGGGATTCTTCTTCTTCAGTCCCCGTAGCTACGATAATAGAAACTTCTAAAACCTTACCTACACCATCTTTTAGATTATTAACTTTCATGAACCTTAATGAATAATAAATCCAGTTGGTAAGTCGCCCTTAGCCAACCAATCCGAATCGAAAAACAGTAAGGTTTGTTACTAACCAACCTTACGTACAGTCAACTCTCGTTATAGCGGACACGCTCGGGACTTCGTTTAGTGTCCGTAATAGCGAGAGTCCGTAATAGCGGGGTGTGAGGAAAAAATGGCGTTAACATAGGTTAAATAGTAATAAGCTATGACAAGCTTATCAACAGTCGTGAAAAGACTCAGTAGTCGTTAGGTATGGAGAATGGCAATGGTCGAGGGTTTGAGGGTTTGATCTCTCAAAAGGAGTCGTCTGAAAGAAAAGGGCGCAAGCTGAAGTGAAAAAGCAAAGTCTGGTGTACAGCTACTGAAGCAATTGATGCGAAAATAATTATTGCAGAAGACTTCTGAAGTATGTTTCGACAAATAGTATTTAACACACTGCAATTTTCTGCAATAATGTTATGTGAGAAGTTCATGGTGTCCGCTTTATCGAGAGTCAAAACAATAAAATTGTTCTTTTGGTACCACGAAAGTGTCCGTAATTCCGTAATAGCGAGAGTCCGTAATAGCGGGAGTCATTTCTAGTCAAACCTCTATAACTTTCGCCGGGGATCTGAATTTTGTCCGTAATATCGAGCGTCCATAATAGCGGGGTGTCCGCAAGGCGCGAGTTGACTGTACATGTATTTGTATTTCCTGAATAAATAATACATAGTTTTAACTGCGACAGACGAGAAAAAGAACCTCACAAAATGAGGAATATCGACAGGCCAACTAAAGGTTCTGTAAGCCTGTGCAGAAAATCGTCGACACTAGTCGAAGGAACTTCTTAATGGTCCTTAATATGCAATATAATGCCGAATATCAAGAGTTGTATCTTGTATACAGCTGAACCCAGTAAAGAGCTTGCAGTTTACCCGGAACCCCTAGCACCTCTTTTGCCGCCGACGTTCGTACAGGAATCGAGAAGTATCTTGTCTAAATACCCGGTGCATTAACTTTCAAGGATACAAAATCAATAGTCAAACCTGTATTTTGACGAGCAGACTTGTAGACCTTGGATCGAACCTTCTTCGATAAGATCAGACTGTCAGCGATTCACAAGTGAAAGAGGAACTTAATTTGCATACTCATCAGTATGCTGCTTGAAAGACGTCAACACGAAAGGGGAAGATAAATAAGGAGACGCATGAATGCGTACATCAGACTTTGAAGTAGAACTGTAGATCTTTTTTTTGTACAATAAACACTGACGAAATAATATGCTACTGGTCTACGATCTTCGCTCGTCTGGTTGGCTTGCGCACTCTCTCAGTGTTTATCATAGCTTCTCATGCATCAATGGCGCGAGCATGAGTAAAATAGGAAAAGCAAACCTTTGATATGTCCATAGTTAGATATGTCGGATAATCTTCTCTCATAAGGCCTGTCCAGAGTAAAAGGAAACGTCTTCAGGTTAAATAAAGTAAATCCCTTGGCGAAGAAACGGGCTGTGGCCCCAACAACGATTGAACAACAAAGCCTGCGTGAGGAATGTGATACTATCTAGAGGGATTTTGAGTTTGACCTTTCACTTTCAATTTCCTGTTATTCTAATTCTATACGTGTAGCTGACGAAAATTTGTATCAAAACACAGTGAAGCTAAAGAGACTGGAATGTACGCGCTATGTGAATAAAAAGGCAATGGAAAATGATTTACTGCCCCAGAAACTTCCATTATATTCGATTCTTTTTCTGAGGCATTCCAAGGATTCCATAGGCAAAGACGGCGAGAGACTGGTAAAGAAAATAACTTAGTTGAAGGAGCAGCTACTGCTCTGGTAACTAGAATGGGTCCAATTTCAAAATGGCGGACAAATGACGGTAATTTGAGATTTGAGGAGAAAAGATGTCCATAAAACAAGATGGTTTATCGCAATTGTTGTCATCTTACGCATCCGATGAGTCTGATAACTCAAGCAGTGATAAAGAAGACTTGGTTGAAAAAGAAAAGAAAACAATTAAGAGGCTCCGACGGAGAATATGGAGAATCGTTGGACAGGCTGGGAAAATCGAAAATCTTGAAACTTTGCCTGAAGAACACCTTTGGGGAACTATCTTCGAAAATATTATTCTCATCTTCTGGGAATTTTTGGTTTTCGAGAAAGTAAGAAAAAACGAAAATAACGGTTTTTAGCTCATTAAATATGCAAAAAATATACGTAAAAATGGCAAAGTTCTCGATATTCCTATAAGAGCAATTTTCAATGCTTTGAATCGAAATAAACGTAGAATAATAGCTTTATCTTTCTTCTTTCAAGCAACATACACTTTTAATTTTTTCTAGCTATTTTAAGATTTTCATGGCCTTTTAAAATATTGCTCTATCTATTAATTCTGGGAATCGGCGTAACCTACTGATTAAGGACATGTTTCACGGGGCTATTTTCCTTAAAACTTGTAACGCAACGATGATGACTAAAATCATTGCAATTTGACGAAGGAGAGTCACACGTCCGCAATTTTTATTTGTAACTTGCAACGCCGGCAGCCGCTAGAAATTACCATTCTGCGAACGAAGTGACACGTGAGCTCGAGCGAAGGACGAGCGATCTCCCTCTGATTGGCTCATTTTAATAAAATTACGTTGGAATGTCACATGCACATGTCTCGCAATCTTTTCTTGTATTCAGTTAATTCTGGACATCAATGCAACCTACAGATTATTCACTGACCTGTTAGAAGATTAGTGAATAATCTGTATGTTGCGTCGATTCCCAGAATTATAATTTACTCTAGGCTCTTAGCGAATGAGAAGTCAGTGACTACAGTTAAACTAATTATCCAAAGCGACTATATATATGTCACGGATTTTACCAGATTTTTGAACAGCCCTAAATTAAAATTTGTGTCGCAGGAAACCTAAAAATAATAGTCCATTTTATATATAAGAGCATTGAAGCTGTTAAGCTGTTTACGCGCATCTTTGGCTGCGGATGGCTCGGATGAAAACGTACGGATTGCAACTTAAACTTGCTGGAACAAGCATGCCCGTTTCTTTAAACACAAACCAAGATTTCTTTGCTATCTATTCCTCGGTCACCCCGGGTAAAGGAGGACTTGTGACCCGCAACTTCAGTTGGTACAGAACATTTTGTCTTCCCAGTTCGCCAGCGAATACCGAGCGTATTTCTGTGCTTTGGGCAAATCGTCATGTATTCTTGGCATTCTTGCCCTACGAAAATCCCCAGATGTATCGGATAGGTCAGCTTGTATCAATTCACAGTTTAGTTATACAGTAGTGTGATTCCAAGAAAAAAATATTCATTTAACCTTACCTGCACGGGTAAGCAACAATTTTTTTTCGTTATCAATGCTGTCCGTATTGGTCAAGATGTTACAATACTTTAAATGTGCTTTGACATCACGGTCACAGTCTTGTGTGGGCTTGGGCCACAAGCCCCACCAACAAGAGAGGCAAAACTGCAAAGGGACATTATAGTTTTGAATTTTAGCCGAGAAAGTTCTTGCTTTCATGTTAAATGTCCTGTCGCTGTGTACGTGTTCGGTTTCTCAAAGGAAAGTTTAATTTAATTTTGTGATCTGACGGAATGAATGGATTTTGCACGATCAAAGACTTTCTTTATAGTTATTGTAAAACAAGATAGGGAACTTTTGGCAACGGCGATATATGTACATGACAGTTTTAATATTTGTGTACATTTATGTACACTAAAAAGTACATTGTGTCTAGATACCCGGCAGCCGGGAAGTGTTTTCAAAATACTACATACCCGGCAGTCTGAAATTATTCTAGAATTTCCACGGAAAAACCAATCCAATCCTCCTCAAAACTATAGATCTTTGCTTAGAAATGCCAAGCGATTTCAATTATAGTTTTGGCTTTGTGTTTGATGAAATTTTCGAGCTTGGGCATACTACAAAATCTTGATTCTTCGACACTTAGAAAAAATTCGTACTCTGACGCCGGTGTCAACTCTTATAGAATAATTTCTACAAAAACTGAAGTTGAAACCCTGCGAGAGTATTCGATATTTGCTGAGAAATGCGAAGCGATTCTAAATAATGTTTTGCTTTTGTTGTGGACGAATTCTCTTGGCTTCGGCGTACTATAAAATCCTCGACTCACGGGCACGGTTGTTCAAAAGACTAGATACCCGGCAGTCAAAAATTCATGAATAATCAATACATTCAATATCCACAAAAATGATGGTGCCCCGGAAAATTCACGGTTCCGCGAACGTAACGTGTATTTTACCTACCTATAGAACCCCGAAAGTACCGGCGCTTTGAAAAAGTCCTAAAAAGGGATACCCTTATTAGTTACTAGGTCCAGTAGGACCCAGACCTAGATCAACAGAACCTCAACGCTATTAGGCACACGTTGCGAACTGATCTGAGAGTGGTCTCCTCACTGAGGGGACAAATCCACTGAATTTGAAAAAATCTACTTGAGTGACTATATATAGAGGAACGCTTTGTATTTCTATTTAACCGAGAGCTTCGTCGCTTCCAACGCTAAGCCGTTTAGCCCACAGAAGAACTTCGTCGCTTCCAACACTGAGTTCGTTTTGGCGCGAAAACCAAAACCACGTGCCACCTTTGTCACGCCACTTAAGTGTCACACCGGAAGTTACATCGGTGGCGGACTTTCGTCACCGAACGCTCAAACGTTTTGTAGCTATTTTGTACTACTTTGCCGAGGCAATTGTTGAGGCCTTAAGTTGGAAAATCGCTTGGTATTTCTACACCGACATCTCAGCAGGTTCAAATGGAAATTTTGATGGAAAAACGGGAAGCATTTTTGACTGCCGGGTATGTAGTCTTTGAAAAATCGTGCCCGTGAGTCACATAAAGTTCGTACAATTTGTGCAAAACCAAACTGACATTGTAAAAACTCGCTTGGTATTTCCGACCAAAAATTGAAATACTGAAATACTCTCGGAAGCTAGGTTTCAATGATCATTTTTGTGGATATTGAATGTATTGATTATTCATGAATTTTTGACTGCCGGGTATCTAGTCTTTTGAACAACCGTGCCCGTGAGTCGAGGATTTTATAGCCGAAGCCAAGAGAATTCGTCCACAACAAAAGCAAAACATTATTTAGAATCGCTTCGCATTTCTCAGCAAATATCGAATACTCTCGCAGGGTTTCAACTTCAGTTTTTGTAGAAATTATTCTATAAGAGTTGACACCGGAGTCAGAGTACGAATTTTTTCTAAGTGTCGAAGAATCAAGATTTTGTAGTATGCCCAAGCTCGAAAATTTTCTCAAACACAAAGCCAAAACTATAATTGAAATCGCTTGGCATTTCTAAGCAAAGATCTATAGTTTTGAGGAGGATTGGATTGGTTTTTCCGTGGAAATTCTAGAATAATTTCAGACTGCCGGGTATGTAGTATTTTGAAAACACTTCCCGGCTGCCGGGTATCTAGACACAATGTAAAAAGTAAACTTCCAAGTTAATTAATAATTCCTTACTACATGCATGCGTTCTATTTTTGACTTAAGTAACGTGAGTAAATAAAATATTTATATCATTCCCAATTTCAGGTAAGTGAATGAAATGATCTAACTGTTTACTTCTTAAATTTTGAAGTGCCAGAATCTAAACAAACTAATAATCTTTCCTCCGATCTTTGACAAAAAATTTCAGAACATGCACGTGACACAGGTCACGCAATGAGGAACTCAGTCGATAATTTTTACTATTTTCTTCTTTCTGAACCCCTATATAACCTAAGTATAGGCATAAGACGAAAAAAAAATAAAAGCGAGTTTAAACTTGCTTTATTTTGTGCAAATCATTTCTTCCAAATGGAAATAAAGCGAAGCAGATCTCTTAGCGGGGGACGTCTTTCAAAATAAGAATATGCAAATTACGCACGAATACGTCGTGAACTTTCGTTTCTTATCGGTGTGAATCTCGAGTACCCAGATTTTTTATTTGATATTATAATAGTAGAGACATAGAGCTTTTGCACAGTGTTTAGTTTGACTCGCTATCGGACATATCAAGGTGCTTTTTCGGCCTCTAAAGTTTCTCAATTTTTGCCGTTTCCCGAAGTGCTTGATAGAGCAATATTTTAAAAGGCGATGAAAATCTTAAGATAGCTAGAAAAAATTAAAAGTGCCTGTTGCTTGAAAGAAGAAAAATAAAGCTATTATTCTACGTTTATTTCGATTCAAAGCATTGAAAATTGCTCTTATAGGAATATCGAGAACTTTGCCATTTTTACGTATATTTTTTGCATATTTAATGAGCTAAAAACCGTTATTTTCGTTTTTTCTTAATTTCTCGAAAACCATAAATTCCCAGAAGATGAGAATAATATTTTCGAACATAGTTCCCCAAAGGTGTCCTTCGGGCAAAGTTTCAAGATTTTCGATTTTCCCAGCCTGTCCAACGATTCTCCATATTCTCCGTCGGAGCCTCTTAAATCCTTAGGGAAAGGAAATTCGCACGAAGCTTGCGATAGTTGTGGGGACTGCAGTGAGAAAGATAGCAAGACGGAAAGGTAAGCTTATGAAGTTTATAAAGCTCTTCTAAGTGCAATACTCCGACACATTTTGAAGCTGTAGTTGGTCAGTATAAACTGTAGGCCTCAACTGCATACTCGGTATTAAGGGCGATTTCATTTCATATCCCCCCCCCTTCCTTAATGAGGTAAGTCGTCCCCCCCGAATTTTCGAAACCCCTTCAGAAAAAACTTCAGAAAAAAGCCAACTTTTCCCTAACCCCTTCAGAAATGTTCGAAAGATCAAAAAATGCCAACAGGGCTACCCCCTCAGAAATGACTATCAAAATGGGGTATAAAATGAACATTGTGTCTAGATACCCGGCAGCCGGGAAGTGTTTTCAAAATACTACATACCCGGCAGTCTGAAATTATTCTAGAATTTCCACGGAAAAACCAATCCAATCCTCCTCAAAACTATAGATCTTTGCTTAGAAATGCCAAGCGATTTCAATTATAGTTTTGGCTTTGTGTTTGAGAAAATTTTCGAGCTTGGGCATACTACAAAATCTTGATTCTTCGACACTTAGAAAAAATTCGTACTCTGACTCCGGTGTCAACTCTTATAGAATAATTTCTACAAAAACTGAAGTTGAAACCCTGCGAGAGTATTCGATATTTGCTGAGAAATGCGAAGCGATTCTAAATAATGTTTTGCTTTTGTTGTGGACGAATTCTCTTGGCTTCGGCTATAAAATCCTCGACTCACGGGCACGGTTGTTCAAAAGACTAGATACCCGGCAGTCAAAAATTCATGAATAATCAATACATTCAATATCCACAAAAATGATCATTGAAACCTAGCTTCCGAGAGTATTTCAGTATTTCAATTTTTGGTCGGAAATACCAAGCGAGTTTTTACAATGTCAGTTTGGTTTTGCACAAATTGTACGAACTTTATGTGACTCACGGGCACGATTTTTCAAAGACTACATACCCGGCAGTCAAAAATGCTTCCCGTTTTTCCATCAAAATTTCCATTTGAACCTGCTGAGATGTCGGTGTAGAAATACCAAGCGATTTTCCAACTTAAGGCCTCAACAATTGCCTCGGCAAAGTAGTACAAAATAGCTACAAAACGTTTGAGCGTTCGGTGACGAAAGTCCGCCACCGATGTAACTTCCGGTGTGACACTTAAGTGGCGTGACAAAGGTGGCACGTGGTTTTGGTTTTCGCGCCAAAACGAACTCAGTGTTGGAAGCGACGAAGTTCTTCTGTGGGCTAAACGGCTTAGCGTTGGAAGCGACGAAGCTCTCGGTTAAATAGAAATACAAAGCGTTCCTCTATATATAGTCACTCAAGTAGATTTTTTCAAATTCAGTGGATTTGTCCCCTCAGTGAGGAGACCACTCTCAGATCAGTTCGCAACGTGTGCCTAATAGCGTTGAGGTTCTGTTGATCTAGGTCTGGGTCCTACTGGACCTAGTAACTAATAAGGGTATCCCTTTTTAGGACTTTTTCAAAGCGCCGGTACTTTCGGGGTTCTATAGGTAGGTAAAATACACGTTACGTTCGCGGAACCGTGAATTTTCCGGGGCACCATCATTTTTGTGGATATTGAATGTATTGATTATTCATGAATTTTTGACTGCCGGGTATCTAGTCTTTTGAACAACCGTGCCCGTGAGTCGAGGATTTTATAGTACGCCGAAGCCAAGAGAATTCGTCCACAACAAAAGCAAAACATTATTTAGAATCGCTTCGCATTTCTCAGCAAATATCGAATACTCTCGCAGGGTTTCAACTTCAGTTTTTGTAGAAATTATTCTATAAGAGTTGACACCGGCGTCAGAGTACGAATTTTTTCTAAGTGTCGAAGAATCAAGATTTTGTAGTATGCCCAAGCTCGAAAATTTCATCAAACACAAAGCCAAAACTATAATTGAAATCGCTTGGCATTTCTAAGCAAAGATCTATAGTTTTGAGGAGGATTGGATTGGTTTTTCCGTGGAAATTCTAGAATAATTTCAGACTGCCGGGTATGTAGTATTTTGAAAACACTTCCCGGCTGCCGGGTATCTAGACACAATGTAAAATGAAATGGCCCTAAGTGCCGACTTTCGACCACTTTGCACTGGCTGACTTTGTTTGAAGGATTGCAGGGGATTGGTCTTAACAATGTGCGAGTCAGTGAGACATGCGAGCCATTCTGGTGAGCCTGAAGAACACATTGGTTAGCCTAAATAGTAATCTGGAGCTTATAGTAGGCTAAGATAGCTTGCAGGTAGCCTTTAAATTCGGATTTGGGATTTCTGGCACACATGGCTCATGTGTCATGCAAGCCATGCAGGCCATTCTGGTTAGCCTACATAACAAATTGGTTAGCAAAAACAGCAACAATAAAGACAATCTTTACAATTTACATTTCAAGATATTTTAAAAATTAGAGCACTGAATGCCTGGAATAACTATAGGGGCTAGTGGAGCCAGTCAGCCAATTGATAAAAGCTTCTATAGTTAGTTTAGGTAGCTTGCAGTTAACCTTTTTATAGGGATTTGAGATGACTGGCTTACATGACTCGCTGACTTGCATATTGTCCACACTCATGAAGGAAGCTCAAAGTTAAAAATAAATTAGAAGACTATTTAACAATTAGATGGCATGCTAGAGGTTTCTATTGGCTTAATTTATATTTGGTGAAGCCCAGAGCCAACTATCAAAATCTTATAGAAAGAAAGCGAGCCATCTAACTGTTTTAGCATAACCCAGAGACTGAATTATTCAGTAAAAAGTTCATGAGTGGTTAATGTACATTATATGAGTGATCAGCTTACCTTTAATAAAATTAAAGGTTCACACATTTTTCTCTCAATCTTATTAGTTAAAAACACATAGTTGATGTGTTACAAGTATTTTTACAATTCACTGATATAAAAGAATTTCGCTATTTTAAGTGACAGTTTGTGTCTTGTTTTTACTGAACAGAGAGATGTTACCACTGCCTGGTGGAGTACTTGACATGTTTAAAGAAGGTAAACAATGAAGATTTGTTGCTCATTATTGATTTCTAGGCCTTTAAAGGGATACAATTTGAAGTACAGTCAACTCTCTCTTAACAGACACCTCCATAAGTTGGACACCTGGTGTTGGTCCCGTTCCTGCCGTTTTTCTGTCATTTTACTGCAACTAAACTTCCTTAAAGACGGACACCTCTCTAAGATGGACAATTGGAGTCGGTCCCTAATGTGTTCATTTTAGAGAGAGTTGACTGTATAGGTTTCTTAAAAATGCTCAAAAGAAATTAATGTGTCAAGTCTCTTGTCAAAGGTATAAATACCGGTAAATGTAATTAATTAATGTAATTATCAGAACTGTTTATTTGTTTATATTCATAAACGTTTAGTTAACCTTGAAACTTAAGGTGATGCCTTATGTGTTCTCATTGTCACACACTTCACTTTTTTGTTTCTTTAATTCTATACAGTAGTTCTGAACTTGTAAACTTAATTTTTAGTCATTCAAATCACACTACATTTTTTCTCCAATTTTAAGCAGCAAATGCTCTTGAGAGTTGTTTCAGAAAAATAACAACTGAAGGTTTCTGGGTTTTTTGTAACATTCAAAAACTAGTTCTTTCATGTAAGTTTGGTCCCTATAGAACATGTTGCCTTTTCATAAAAAAAGAACTTAGCCCTGAAAAATTAGTGCACATGGGCTGTGCTGGTATAAACCTGCATGCAAGATATCCCCAGCTCTTCAGTTATGGGCTGACTTCTCAAACTTTGTCCATGGAGGCTTGCGGGTCATTTTCTAGTAAGTAACAAGTCTTAGACTAAAGGACTATCTAGCAAAATAAATAGTATGTATGTAAGTTGTACACGGCTCCTGGAATAACTAAGTAGTTTCAACTCTGAGAATTACTTGGCTTTGTTCCAAGCAATAATACAGGGACATTCTAGTAATGCAATGTCCTATTCTAGAGAGTACGACCTTCACCGCTTCTTGTGGCTGATGTTATTAACTATATGTTTGATAATGTTTTTTTAGATTCCATGCCAGAGGATGAGCCATCTAAACATGATGGACGAGTGAGAACATTTTCACACTTTCCTGGTAACTGGGCCATGCATGTCTTTATTCCATGTGAGTGATATAATTAATTAATAAAATTGATATCCTTTATTAGTTCCATTATTTACAGTTGTTTATTAATTTTGGTTAACTTTGCCCTTTTTAGTGTTTGATTATGTATGATGATGTCAGATGAATTTAAAACATAGGAAAATATTAAATTGTAGCAAGGGTAAAACTGAACCACAGCATATATCACTGGTGAAATAACTGTGTGGTTTCAGTCTGGTTTCCACAAGTTTTGAACAGTTTTTAATAAGTAGTTCTTTTTGGAAATCAAGGTCAACTCTCTGACTAGTTCTTAGCTTAACAATGCAACAGTCAATGACTACATGACAAGCATTTTCAACTACAGAAGGCATTTGATTCCCCATTACCAATGGCTTCTCCTTTTGGTACTTACATAATTGGGAAATGGTCACAATTCCAGTTGGCAAGTTTGGATCAGGCATCTATTCACACTAAGTTCATTCAATTATTTGCACTTTTTCCACTCACTAGATCCTTATGAGTTGAACCATCACAGGGTTGTCAAAATAAGCCGACAACCGGCACATTTCACCGGCTATTCTGAATACTGTGCTGGCTACTCCGAATGCTAGTAGGTCAGTTCTGAGCATGATATTGGAGAAGGTTGGACTTATAATTGATAGAATTGCTTTGAGGAGAGGCAATTTTAGCTTAGTGTAAAAACCTCAAATCTATTTTGCTCCAAAAGGGGTTCGCATCCTGGACCCCCAACAGGGCACCGCCCCTGTACCTTGCTAGGGGCCTGTCTAGTCCGCAGACCCCCCGCATGATGGGGGGCCTCCAGCCGTCTACTATTAAAATATCTCCTGCTACTTCAAATCATTTCGACAACCCTGCATACATATTCGTGCATATTCTGCTAATCAGTAATTGATAATGTTTGTTCTTGACAGTTAAGGCCAGTGTACATTTTGAGATGGTGGTGGTATCAGTAGTTGAATGTCTGTCAGCTGTCACATCACACGAGGTGCACATGATACCATGTGACGAGTTACACATGAGTGTATCCAGAACAGTACCCATTAGACATTACTGGATTGAGCCAATTGTACAGCAGCTTAGGAATGGACTCAGCACTGTGCACAGGTAAACACTTAAACAACAATGTTGTACACTCTAAAAGTAGACCGATGATGTCCAGAAGATGATTCATCAAATTTTATGTACCGGTACTCACAAAGTCACCCATTTCTAAGGAAAATAATCAAATTATTGCTACCTACATAAGATGTGTACATTCACAAGACACTAGGCCAAGCACTTTGCAAAAGCAGTTTGAAAAAATGATAAATAACTTTGTAGATTCTTTAAGGTACAACAATTTAACATTTGTTTTTTTGTGTACAGTTTTAGATGCATCATACTCGCTGTACATTTTGAAAGTCCCTCTGAAATAAGCAACCTTCCCAAAGTACCGTAGTAATAAAATTTCACGGTTGTTAGCAAATCCCGGATAGCTAAGAACCTTTAAAAGTGGAAACCCCAAAACATAACTTGATGTGTTATGAGAAATAATGAACTCACAGATGTCACACATGTTAGACTACTGAATTTGTTTAAGATGACCTTTATTCCAAAGGTAGTATGATACTCTGCTTTGGTGTAATAAATTATTATTTCAATTACTTTTCACAAAATTAATCCCTTTTATCCCATTTATCTCGAAAACCTTTTAATTTTATTTGGATAAATAAACCCACAAATGGTGGTTACACTCACATTTAGCTACCTTGGCCCAGTTCCTCAAAGGGTGGGTAACTTTATCCAGTGGATAAATGTTAACAAAACATACAAGGCTATCGATTGGATAGCCATTTATCCAGTAGATAGTGTTATCCATTGAATAACTGGGCCCTGAACGTAGCATAATTTGTAACTTTTGAACTGCAACCAGCCATTTTTTACATTTTTTAGTTTTGTGTCTGCCCTTCAATGGCCTGAATTGTACACAAATGATGAGAAAACAAGGTAATAGTGACTATGTACACTCATTCTTGACCTTGGTGTTAAAATAAACGAACAATATTCTTGTCGCAAGGTCTAGTGCTAATAGTGTTTATAAAAACTTTCCTTCCAGCTTAATAAAATATCAATTCTTCTTGAACTGACTAATATTCATTGCTATCAATGTTATTTGTGAGTTTGGTGTTAATCAAGACATTTCTGTTTTTTTTTGTCTTTTTTGCAACCTATCACATTCTCTGCTCTTGAATGCTGTAAACTTGTCTTACAACATGTGACATGTCGCCGATTTTATGTATTTCAGATCATTTGTAGCACTGAAAATCATGTCAGAATACAAGAAGGTAAGATAGCAAACTTAAGTCACACTGTACACGATGCATTCAGCTTGTTTGAAGTAAAATATTCTTGAAGATGCACTGTACAGGCGCAGATAGCCTGATATTGGTATGGTTGAAAACTAACCATTGTGTTATTTTGTTTTTCAGTTCAAAGATATTGTTGATTTAGTAAATAAAATCTTTCAGGAATTTTCTCTCCCTGCATTCTACAAGGTACTGATCAAATCTGATTTTATTTTATTTTTTCTAAAAAAAGGAAAACTAATACAGTAACAGTTTTTTTTCTATGTTATCTGTTTGATGTTTCAAGCAGTTAAAAAATATGCTTCATAGATGTAGCTTTTTAGTGTATAAAAATCTAATAAACATTTGAGAGTGTGTCAGAGCTTTTTTTAGAATGCTTAATTAAAGAAGAGTTGGTACAGGTTGAGATTAAAATACATCTACCCTAATTAGAATACTATCAACTCTATCTGTTGTTGTTTGATTGTGGGCTACTTGTTTTTTGTCTCTTTTTTCCTCCCTCACTTTCGTGACAACCTTCCTACATAAAAAATGTAAAAAAATGTAATGTTATAATGGTCATGCAGTTAGCTTTGAGATAGCTAGTTTACAGGCATGCCACTGAAACAGAGGAAACAAATATTTTAAATGAACATAGCAAGGTTAAAAATGCCCAGTGGCAGGAGGCAGACCAGTTGGCTATATACAAAGTGTGATTGAGGATTTAAACTCGGGCCTACCCAGAAACAAATCCAGCTAGTGGCAGGGGCAGGTCTTAAACCGGGACCTCAAGATTACAACACCAGCTCCCTAAACCATTTGGCCACGTTTGCCTCCTAGTTAGGTATAACTTGCCATAGGTACAAATGATGTAGATTTGGTTTGAAATTCAAACATAACCTCATCCATGTTTGTGCATTTGCACATTGTAGGATCCATCATTCCATGTGAGTGTTGCATGGTTACTTGGTAACATCTGTTCTGAGAGGACACAGGACATACAAACTAAACTTCAGGTAATATGTGTACCCAAGCTGGTCACAGGGTCCCCAGGAGGGCTTAGTGATGGGGTGGCATAACATCCAGAAGTTACATGTACTTGAGACAAAAATTAACAGGGTATTTAAACGATGTAAGTATTGTGAAACAGTCTACTGTAAGTAATATTGTACAGAGTTTATTGTGATGTACAACCCTCCAAGTTGCGACCATTTTAGTTGCCATGGCGACTAGAACTTTGGAGCTGGCGACTAAATTGTAGAACAAGTCGCCATCCTGGCGACAACAAGAGGACTGCTTTAGAGCTTGATGAGCAGACTATCATTAGTGAAAATTCAAATTAAAAACTGCTCTGTACATAAAAGATTTACTTTGAAAAGTTTCTGGGTTTTTATAAACTGATCTTTTTATTCTTTTTGTTTCTTTCATTGAATTTTTCCAGGGAAACATTTCGCGGTAAAATTTTGTTTCATTTACGCTTTTTGGTGCATAGATTTACAGATGGTTATATTGTGGCGACCAAAATTTTCTTTTGGCAACTTCACCTAAATAGATAGTCGCCAAAGGGCCGTTAAGAAAAAAAGTTAACTTGGAGAGTTGATGTATTGCGTGTTATCGGGAAATAAGAAAAAAATTCTAAAAACAAAAGAAATATAGAAATGGCTATGATTTTAAATCTCAAAATACCCATGTGATAAATGTTAATGATTCATAAATTTATCATGTTGCATTACAGTTGTTTATCATTTTAACTAATAACCATGATTAGAAGATTGAAACTTGTTATTCCAAAAACACTTGACTGTTTCTATGTCAGCATGTCCAAACCATGTCTACTGATGTTTACACCTTAAATGATGTTTACACAACTTGGGACCAGTAGAGTATTTTCCTGGGACCAACACAATTTGCCGAGCACCCACTTTTTATTGTGGTTTTCACTGAAATGCGAACTCTGACATTCAATCCTGAACCAACGGTTTACGCTTTTTGCTGCCATCAATCAACTTAGCGAACCTCTCAGGAAACAGAAGTTCACTTCAGCCTGGTCAAAAGGTCACGTCTCTTGATTGTGATTGGTAGATTTCGATCCATTTTGTTTGTTTCTGTTTTTCATGGTTCGTTTACTGTTGCCGTAATTATGATTGACGGCAGCGAAAAACGCATTCCTTAGTTGGATTTTGAATTTTCAGAGTTTGCATTTCACTGCAAACCGCAATATACTGATTGTACTGACAGCAGTACTGACGGTCGTGTGTTTCTCTTTGCAGGAAGTGTTTGATGCTCATGTTTGTGAAAAAGACATCGCCAGATCATTAGTGTTGGAGGTGACAGAAGTGCATTGTAAAATAGGAAATAAACATTTTGTGTTTCCTTTGGATGCGACATGATGAAACAAGTCAATCACAGATGGCATGATCTTCAATTGGATTGATAATGGAGCTAGTCGTCACACTAGTACACCCTTCTTCAAGTTTCTTGTCAGACAGGAAAGCACGGTAAGTTCTGTGCTTCATTGTTGACAAAACTGATAATCTTTAGATCGATCCATCGTTGATGAAGCTTATGTGAAACCCAATTTAGTTTTCGAATGCTCCTTCATGCTCCTTTATACGGCCGCTTTTATACGACCGCCTTGCTATTCTCTTTCTACTAGCATATCTGCTGGTCAGCGGAGTTGCAATGAAAAGTTTACAGATGATGGACCGACCGACCGACCAACGAGTGCCATTGGGCTAACCACAAAACTTCCTGAATTAATAATTTAGTCGTAAAAATGAAGTAGCAACGGTCGAAGGATCTCCCACCTGCATATTGGCCAACATTCCGCTTTTGTCTTCTTCTTTGGTCTCGGCTTCGATTTTTTCGCTGTCCAAGGACTTTTTCTATTTTTGTCAATTTGTTTCACGACCTCAATAAGGTCAATAACGAGAAACGAAGAGCGATGAACCTAAGAGGGATTTCGCGATTGGGAGAGAAAGTCTAGAGAAGGAAAAAGGCTGTGTTGCGCAAAAACGTCAAAATGTCGCGAGGAAGCTAATGCGCTATAAGGATTATGACACCTAACTGTGTTATGAACTTTTTAAAAACCTTTTTTCGAAATAACTCGCTTAACTTATTTTAGTCCTAATTTTTTTTTCGACAACAGTAACCTTCTGAAGGTATTGTGTATCCTTTCCAACCTCTTCCAAAGCCGGATCGGGTTACAAGCAACCTTAGTCAGCTGTTAGAAACAGAGTACGAGTACGACTTTTGAATTTCCTGAGTTCAGTTACGTTCCCAGAGCCCGCACTCCTCCCTGTTGCTGACCAGTTGAAAAGAAGACTCAGTACGAGATTTTTCTGAAACGGGATAATCGAAAACATCAGTACTAGGTTAAAAATGTCATGCTCGTAAAAAATCTCGTACTCGTTGTCTAATGTTAAGGTCGCTTTCATGGGACATGACAAAAACAATTATTTCCTTTTTTATTTACATTTTGTACGTCACCTGCACAACAACAGTCATGCGATTTTGAGCATGCGCACAAAAGCAGTGATTTCAGTAACATTTAGACAAAGCAAAGTCGTTTCAGAGCTAGAACAAACCACACGGTTAATAAATCACTACCAAAAGTTATTAGAATCGGTTGGAGCTCTCATACACCCTGACACGAGTACTTGTGAGTACCGCTCCGAAAGCAGTCATGTCATCATGACGCAATGAGGAAAGGCTAGTTGCTTTGTGACCTTGGGGAGGAAAATCGCGGGCTCAGTCAGACCACGAAGACAAGATATTGTTATAAAATGTACAGCCGCCTATCGTTTATTTGCACTTGTTTTTCCCATCGACATGTGCTGTTTTATGTTATGAAGCACAGGAAGGAATGTTTACATTCCCTTATTCGTGTACTCAATTCTTCTTTTCTTTTGTCTTTTCAGGAACTAACGCGAGATCTGCCTATAAACTGTGCAGTGTTTTCCTGTGTTCAGTTCGATTTTAATATCTTCTCACTTGTCTTACTCCTTTTTTCAATTTTTTTCTTTTATCTTATCCCGCACAACGAGTGTTATCTGTGTGTCGTATTTACTTATGTTCTCGTGGTATAAGACCGTATATCATGTACAGTATTCCTTCTTCATGTATAACATACTAATTTATACAAGAAATACTGATTTTCACTGTTAAACAAATAAATTTGAGCAAAGCAAAGTAGCATTGCCGCCTATTATTACACACTTTGTATATACAGCCTTTTTATACCATAGAAGGAAGTGTCCAGGACCGCCAAAACATCGGTCCGAAAAAACTATTTCATTTGGTTATGTGATCAATAGTACCCTGCAGATTATGTGGGGCCTGAACTCCGCTTGAGGTCAAGCAGTCTTGTAATAATACAAGGACAGAAACACAGTCATAGACTGTTTTTAAAATCTGTACTCAAAAATCATCCCTTTCGGATCACTTCTCGCTTAACAATCACTGAAATCGTACAGAATAGTTTGTGGTATGCCCGCCCTCGTTTTAGTCTGCGTGCAGGAGGCCGTCTTCTCTTTCGTTTGCTCACCTATAAATGATATAAAACACTTAAATCGATATTTATGACTTTATTTAACGCGGGTAAAACATTACTGATGACCCAGTGGTTTACGTGATAGCCCCTTATAGCAAGAAGAAAAACATAGATAACGAGATGGAAAAAACAATCATGACTAATACACCACACGAGTACTACGAGTAACATACGGGTAACACACGGAACACACGGGTACATACAGGTAACATACGAGTAGCACACGGATACATACGAGTAACATACGAATACATACGGGTGCATACCAGTTCCTATTTCATTTCACTTTTTTTTTTCTCAGCGCGTGAGCGGGCAAGATGAACCAAATCCTGCAATCTGATTGGTTCCGGGAGCGGGCGGAATTTTCCGATCTTGACCGCGGTCAACGGTACGCGGGCCGCAGGGAATCAGGGAATTTGCTTGACGAGCAAGGTTTCAATTATGTAACTTTGCAAGGCTAATTGAATTTTGCAGTAAACAGGTTTACATACTCAAAACAATTCTTAAGAATGGACTCTGACGATAGCTATCATAGCGAGAGTGAATTTTATTATCCAGACGAGTTTGAAGATGACAAGAACAAAGAAAATACCCCAGTTTCAGAACTTCAGAAGGAGCAAGATGATTTTACCAACGCAAAGAAACGCCAAAGTTGCCAACGCAAAGAAAATACAGTGAAAAAAAAAAACAGTACGACCTCAACGTTTGGCGAAGATATTTCCAAAGTATTGGTGAAGAAAGAGAAATTGAAGACATACCTTCAAGCGAGCTAAATGTCCTCATTTGCCGGTTCTTTATGGAGATCAACAAAAAAGATGGCGGTGCGTATGAACTGAGTAGCCTAACATCATTTCAAAGAAGTCTCCAACCTTACTTTAATGACAAAAACTCAAAAATGAACATAATGAAAGACCAGGAGTTCTCCAAGTCCCGTGAAGTTCTTTTGTTCAAGAAAAGGCAGCTTGTTGAAGTCTATGCCAAAGGAAACCGCCCCCAAGCGGCACGACAAGTTAGCGAAGAAGAGGAGGATTTGCTGTTTCGCTCCGGTGAGTTTGGCGAAGGCACTCCCGAAGCACTTCAAAGAACAGTTTGGTGGCTCCTTTCCCTCCATTTTGGTTTTCGTGCAAGGGACGAAAGCAGGAAATTAAAGTGGGGAGACATTATTCTGGAGACAGACGCTGAGACGGGAAATGAACTTCTGGTGTGGACGGCCGAAAGAGGATCAGAGACGCGCCATGGTGACGGCCAGAGTCGTGCATTCAATCCAACAGCACAAGCAACAAATAACGAGCGTTGCCCAGTTCGATATTACAAGAAATTCAGATCCCATCGTCCAGAAGCCATGAATCAGCCAGAAGCCCCATTCTATTTGGCAGTTAATCATCGGCGAAAGCCAAACGACAACATCTGGTACACGAGAGGACCGCTGGGGAAGAATGAAATCGGCAGAATGTTGAAAATCGCCGCATCAAGAGCAGGTTTACACGGCAACGTAACCAACCACTCCGTGAGGAAGACGTCAATTTCTCGCCTAATGGATGCCGACGTCTCGGTAAATTATGTTGCTCAGCTCAGTGGACATAAGAATCTCAAAAGCCTAGATTCTTATAAAACAGCATCCATTTCTCATCAGCGAAAGATGTCTCTCGTTTTAAGTCGTACAGGCCAACAACAGAGCATGCGGTCATCTTCAACTTCTACAGTCAGCACCACTGAGGAAAACAAAGCATTGTCTCTGACAGCACAGCCTGTTGTCCCATCAACTTCACAGCCACTACCTTCAGGCATCTTTTCAGGTGCGTCTATTGGAAAGATCGAGGGTTGTTCGTTCACCTTCCACGTTGGCGGTGGTCAAAAAGTTGGTAGTCCGCCGAAGCCAAAAAAGAAGAGAAGAGTAATCATCAGTGATGATTCTGATTCAGACTAGTTGAACTGTATTTACTCTGTGGTATTTCAGACGTTTTTCTCAACCGTGTAACAGTTTCTTTAAGCTGCTTTTAGTCGTCATTGAAAAATAGTTTTTGTACCGTCTGCCACGACACCAACTGCCAAGTGCGGTGTTTTTACATTTGTGAATGAGTTTAGCGGAGGTTGTAATTGACAGATGTCATAGTTGTCACTCTGCGGCAATAACAAAAAAATTGTAATGGGTTTTTAAAACCTTTAAAATCTTTAAAACGTTCTCCGAAACTTAGAATTCTGAAATTTTTTGTACATAGTCGTTAAAAACTTTCTTTCCAAAATTTCTTGTTAAAATACCGAAGGTTGTACAATATAAATCGCCTCTTCCCTTTCGACAAAAATTTGAGTAAACCGAGCAGGAGTTAGCTACATGTATCGAAATTTGGGGAAATAAAGGGGTTTCTTTTAGTTATGTTGCTTCCTGTGATTTCTGCGCTTTAACAGAGTAAAAAACGTATTTTGCTGCTGTGGTGTCACAAACGGCTTCGTTTCATTCCGAATTTTACGCGCGCTTGCAAAAAGTTGCTTTCCGAAAACAACAAGACACGTTTAACTTTTGAAAAACAACAAGAAAAAAATAAAAATATTATTTGCCGGCCTTGGTCGGTCCGTATTGAGAAAAACTGTGCCCTCGGGCACAGTTTTTCTCAATACGGACCTCCCGGCTGGCAAATAATATATATATATATTTTATCTTATTTTTCATTTTTATTTCATGCTCCCCCGTCCCCCCTTTCCCTCAACAAGGTTGCGCGACGTATACCAGCCAAGCCGACTTAAGTGAAAATATAAAAAGTTACAGACCAAACACGGCCCCCGGAATTATTGATCTGTTTTTACTTTATCATGGCGTGACAGTGAAAGCCAGCAATGCTCTTTGTCCTTTGGGCTCGCCACGCAATCTTTTTTGGCGGGGAGAGCGATGGAGAAACGCGTTACATCATGACCATTATTTGATTTTTTCGATTATAGATTTGTTACTCGTATGCTACCTGTATGTACCCGTAAGTACTCATATGTTTTGTTTGGTTTACTTATGTTGCACAAAATATAAAAATAAAATAAAGTGAAGTGAAATTGAAACTGGTATGCACCCGTATGTGTCCTTATATTACTCGTATGTTACGGGTAAGATTGTAAAGATGAGCTATTGATGTTATAACATTTCTAATTCTTGACTTTTTTTTTTACTAGTAAATGGTTTTGTGTCGTAATTTTTCGTTGCGTGACAGTGAAATCCAGCAATACGTTTTGTCCTTGGGGCTCGTCGTGCAACCTTGTTGAGGAAAAGGGGGTGGGAAGCATAAAATAAAAATGAAAAATAAGATAAAATAAAGTGAAATGAAATAGGAACTGGTATGCACCCTTATGTATCCTTAATGTATGTTTTTATTCAAACTCTTTTTTCCAATTTTTTCACTTATAGTATCATATCAACAAACTGTACATTTAAACTACTTCAGTTCGAACCCTTCTTACTAAAATTATGTCTAACACCAAGAGAGGAAATGGAAGAATCTTATGCTTAAATTAAAAAAAACTAATCTAATTTAACTTTCATGAAACATTTCACGTTGTTTTTTGGTCTGCTCCACAAGCTGAGTGCAAATAAATTCTACAATTACTTTTTCTCTAATAAAAAATTGGAAATCTACATACTGATCAAACTTTATTATTGATCGGCGCTACAATGCATAACAAGTTCTCATTTCTAAGTTATTTGAGTGAAAGTGCTTTACTTTGTAACGACCTATATACACCGGTATTTGGCATTTATTTGTTAACAATTTCTGCTGAGTCAAACACCAGCGTTTTAACATGCCGTTTTCTTTCCCTTGTCTGGCTCTACTCCAATCATCAAGACATTTTGTGACCTTTGAAAGGATTTGTCTCACTTGAAGTAACTTTTAGCACCAACATCTTCATATCCACCTGAAAGACAATACCATAAAATAACATTAATTAGTTACCACTGATTGGCTGACCACAGTGGTTATACAAACAGGCCAATGATATAACATGGTATTTCATTACCTTTCTGACTAAACGTGGTAGTACAAGCTGGTCAGAGTGATATATCGTTTTTTCAATAATGTGTTCAATTTCAACAACGTATTGTGTGGGGAGGGGGGATATTCTTAAATTTTATTTTTCAGTTTTCAGTTATTTTGTGACAAATATTTTTTTTATTTGCAATTTATATTTATTAATCAATATTACAACGGAACATAAAATCTCTCTAAATTCACGATCAAGTGGCTCAAAATAATAAAACAAATATAAACTTATTCTTAAAATAGAAAGTTTTGTTTCTTGTAAAAAGGACTTACCTATGCACTTCATATACTGTGCATGCATACCTATTTTTAACAACAGTCTGTGCATGAGTTGTCAGAGTGTAAACAATGTAAATCAAGAGGTACATAATTTTTAAGTAAGGAATACAACTGAAACCAGAAAGGATGTGCGGTTGTTTGTTCGTGGTTTAAAGTTTGGCAAATTTCACTAAATGACACTAAAGGCTTGAGAAACCGTGAAAACGTTTTACTCGTTTTTCGGCGTGTGCTCGCGTAAACGTTTTCCAGATACAGCGTTTGTATTTGACTGTTACTGTAATACCTATTTAAGTAGGATCTGAGTTGTCATCTCCAACGATTTTAATCCCAGCTTCCTCCTTCTGAAGATCAAATAAGAATTATAATTAATAAAGTTTTCTAACTCGATGATGTAGTATACGAGATTGGGAAAATAGAATATTATAATCATTTCATCGGGCATTGTGGCGTATTTTGCGGGCTAAATTGAAGAATTCAACGGGCTAAAATATATTTTAGCCCGCTGCCGTGGACCAATCAGAAACAAGAAAACAACGAAGCCAGCCAATCAGAACTGAAAACAATTCAACTGTTCGCGCTGTTTTCTTGCTGGCTGGCAAAAGCTGGCATCACTTCAAGCTCCTTGAGTCGAGACGCTTCCATCTGCAAACTGTTTTTAAGCTTTATAACGACAAAATTGTTGAAGGACTGAACGGGAAAGCAAATTCTCAGCCTTCTCAGCTAGATGAAGAGGAGTTACAGAAAGTAAAAGAAGATCCAGGCGGCGAAGTAAATGTAAGTTTGTCTTCCTCGAGCGAAACTGACACTCAGTTATATTCCAAACTGCCAGTTTAGTTAAAAGCACAATTAATTTAAACACTTCTAAATGACGACCATTTCTTTGCTGCTGATAGAATTTTGTAATTTCCCTTTCAAGCAAAGATTGTTTTGAGTAATTTTGCGGTTTTCTGCCGAGTTTTCTAAACTTTTGTAAAATCTGGTTTACAATCAGAAATAAACGCCGACTCGCATGTCGGCAGTGTTCAAGATATCGCTTACTGTTTTTTATTTCTTAACTAAATGCCCTCTGAAATGATTATAATAGTGATAGAGTTGATATTCTTGGGCGTAAATATGTTTTTGGCCCTTCTCAGAGCTCATTTTAGCCCTCGCCAATGAGCCTGAGTCGGGACAAAAACATATTTACGCCCGCGAAAATCAACTCTATTGTTGTATTGTTGAAACTAACGAGCACGAGTTTATCCGATCTTAGTCTAAATAATGAGTGGTTTTACGTTTCCTAAAACAACGACGAATTAGGTAAGCACAGTGTTTCATAGAGGTTGTTTTCATTTTTTATCAAATGAAGAACGATCCCAGGAATATCACAAATGAAAACAATTGAAAATTTCTATAGCCAAAAACAAACAAACAAACAAAAAGCAAGTGATACACCCAGACACCAATCATTCTCGTTCCCAGAGCCCGCGTCCCCCTGGACCAGCGGTCGGGAAACGCGAAGCTCTGGGAGCATCAATTTGAAAATAACCAAATTCTGCCCTTCCGGTTTCTACTGCGCAAGCGTAAGCTACCGTCTGAGCCTAAATGACCAGCATTCTCGGGACGCGGCCTCTGGGAACGAAAATGGACACCAATCCACGGCTTGGCCAGTACGTTACGCATCAGCATAAGCCAGTGGCAGTCAGGGACGGACCATTATTTTCTTGGAGGGGGGGGGGGGATGAAAAATTTACCTCTGCAAACTTTTTTTTTAGTTTATGCACCTCTGCAAACATTTTTTCGAAATTCTTACTATTTTTGTTATACATATCGCTTTGCAAACAATTTATTTTGTCTTTTCAGGCCCTGCAAACAATTTTTTTAATATTTTTCATCCCCCCTCCAGAAAATGCCTTATGGGCTTGTTATGGGCAGCTGTTTCGGTCTTGTTAGGCCACATTATCATGGCATAGCTGTCGTGCAACAATAGGACTAAAAGCTGTCCAGGCCGTGGTTTGGTGTTCGAGTGTGCCAATTGCTTTTTTTTTATATATATCTCCATAGCGTATCATTAATTAAAAAATCACATAGAAGGAAAATGGCAAATGCAGTTTTTTTAAGCTTCGCAAATTGCCATCACCTGAATTCTGTAAAACGTTGTGAAATATTGGTCATTCGCCAGCGTTTACAATTCAATGATAATTTGTCCAATGCACATAAAGGCAAAACCCAGGAAAAAAAAGTGAAAAGAAAAGAAAAGCTTAATTTTCCTTTATGGCGTAATGAAATAAAAGATCGCATGCAAATAGTTAGTGATGGTACCTAACTGCTCCGCAAATTATATTAGCCTGAACTCTCTGCAACGTTAATTTAAAATCGAATACAGAAAATCACGAGTGCAATAATTTACAAATTATTTGATCAACACTTGTCTGTACCTCTTTCTCTAGACTCGTTATTCCATGGGGTTTTGATGTTTGTGGTCTTGTTGAATAACTCGTTATTCCATAGGGTTTTGATGCTTGTGGTCTTGTTGAATAACTCGTTATTCCATAGGGTTTTGATGTTTGTGGTCTTGTTGAATAACTCGTTATTCCATAGGGTATTGATGTTTGTGGTCTTGTTGAATAACTCATTATTCCATAGGGTATTGATGTTTGTGGTCCTGTTGAATAACTCGTTATTCCATAGGGTATTGATGTTTGTGGTCCTGTTGAAAAACTCGTTTTTCCATAGGGTATTGATGTTTGTGGTCCTGTTGAACAACTAGTTATTTCATAGGGTCTTAATACTGATGGTCCTGTTGAACAGGTAAGAAGAATGACAATTAAAGGGAATGTAACAATTATAACAATTAAATTTAGGCATGGGAAATGACTATAAAAAAAAAAACCTCTTAAAACAGTAAAGAAACATTTTAGTAGCACCATAGTTAGTAGAGGTGATAGCACACCAAATACAAAAGAAGGTACGGATGGCCAAAAGCGACGAAGATTAAAACGGATTGCGATATGGGTTTTGAAATATTGTTGGGCTGAACAGTTTTCAAATTTTTAACTTTGAAACAATATTTAAATATTGTTTGCTTGTAGCTTTAAATCAAAATGCCCTGTGCTGTGATTTAGATCTGCTGCGTGACATTGATCACGTGATTTGTAATGTGAGTTCGTGTCGAATAAATCAGGCACTGTTTACACGGACACGGTTTTATTTGTAACCGCATCGGAAGCGATGCGGTTACGCCTTTCGTTTACACGGTACCGATCGAGACCACTACTGTAACCGGGTCGTTTTGAAAACGCTGTAAAAAGTGGAGCGTTTTCAAAACGATACGGTTTCGTTGTCGTGTAAACGATCAAAAACGGCGAAACCGCATCGATTTGAAAACGGCCATGTATTTTGGCACGAACTGGCTGGCTTGAGAAGGGTAGACATGGTGAAACACGCATAGAGAGCAGCGCTTGCTTATACAATCACATTCGAAAACAGTCGGAAAATCGTTATATAGGCTCCGTGTAAACACTTCGAAACCGTGTCGTTTTCGATGCGGTTTCGAGGTCATGAAACCGTGTCGATTGATAACCGTGTCCGTGTAAACGTAGCCTGAGCTCAGTGTGTTCAATCCATTCATGGCTGCATGGTTATTACATTGGCGACGAGGATAACTCCATCTAGATTCGAGTAGGAATGGCGACCAACGGTATCGGATAAGTCATGGACCCAGTATATCGAACGACTCGAACAGTATTTTTTGGCAAACGATGTAGAAGACGCGGCGAAACAACGGGCGATCTTACTCAGTGTTTGCGGGAGTAAAACATACGCACTTCTGCGGGATTTACTCCAACCAGCAAGACCAGCGGAGACAACTTTTAAGAAGATTGTTGTTACATTGGAAAAGCACTTTTCGCCCAAGCCGAGTGAAATAGTGGAGCGTTTCAAATTTCATAGCCAAAATCGAAACGAAGGAGTTGCAGCGTATGTGGCGGAGTTACGTAAGCTTACCGAACATTGCAATTTCGGCGAGACTTTGCCTGATATGCTGAGAGACCGATTAGTCTGTGGGATTAACGACAAGAAAATACAGCGCAGATTACTGGCAGAACGGGAGTTAACCCTGAAAAAGGCCGAGGAAATCGCTCTTGGAGAAGAGTTGGCAGCGAAGTACGTGGTCGACATCCAGTCCGAAACTACCCCAGCAAAGTACATCAGTTGGCGCTCGTGACAAGAATAACAAAGATCATCGTCCAGATCCTGAGTGTTACCGTTGTGGAGAGAACCACGAAGCTTCAGTCTGTCGATTTAAAGATGCTCAGTGTTTTAAATGCGGGCGAAAAGGACACCTGTCCAAAGTTTGTTTTGGCGAGAAAAATTACAAGAAAAAGCCGAGTAAAGGAACCGATTCACGGAAAACTAAACCACCCTCACGAGACAGTGGGCAACCAAAAGGAAACCAGAAGCAGTCTACGCATTTAGTGGACGAAGTTTCCGGGTAAGAAGATGTTTATGCAGCAACCATGTATCACATTCGGGACGGAAGGAAACCGAAGGCGTTTGAAGTAAGTGTCAAACTTTGTGGTGAACCGCACAACTTTGAAATTGACACTGGTGCTACCAGAACTGTACTAAATGAACAAACATACGGCAAGTTAGGTGACAAAGTAGAGTTAAAGAGTTCCAATGCCATATTGAGCACGTAAACAGGAGAGAAAATACCAGTGTTAGGAGAGGTGTTGATTCCTGTTAAGTACCAAAATCAACAGCATGATTTGCCAGCCATGGTGGTGAAGGGTCCTGGTCTAAACCTACTTGGAAGGGATTGGCTTCAAGTGATTAAGTTTAATTGGAACAGTATCTTTAACATACAGGAGATTAACCCTCAGCTACAGAAGATCCTAGATGCACACAAGAATGTTTTTGGCGAAGGACTTGGTACACTGAAGGGCACCGAAGCCAAAATCTATGTTGACCCAGGGGCCACACCCAAGTTCATGAAAGCTCGTCCAGTACCTTATGCCCTGAAAGCAAAAGTTGAACAGGAACTGGATCGATTACAAAGTGAGGGCATTATATCTCCAGTAGAATTCACAGAATGGGCAGCGCCCATTGTTCCAGTGGTGAAACAAGACGGATCAGTACGTATCTATGGTGACTATAAGTGTACCGTCAACCAAGTCTCCAAGTTAGATAATTACCCGATCCCCAAGACTGAGGATCTGCTTGCCACACTTGGCGGAGGAAACAAATTCACCAAACTGGATATGTCACAGGCATACCAACAGTTATTATTGGATGAGGAGTCAAGGAAATTCACTACAATCAATACTTATAAGGGACTCTATCAATACAATAGACTGCCCTTTGGGGTTTCTTCAGCGCCCGGAATTTTCCAGCGTACAATGGAGAACGTACTACAAGGCATTCCCCATGTTGTAGTAATCAGTGGAAAGAATGACACAGATCATCTAGCCAACCTAGAAGCAGTGCTTAGCAGGCTCTCCAATGCAAGATTAAGGCTACGCCTGGCAAAATGTCTGTTCGTGCAGCCGCAAGTCACATACTGTGGGTATGTAATCAATGGTGATGGCATTGAGCCTGTGGCAGCGAAGGTTGGTGCAATCAAGAATGCACCAGAGCCTTTCAAAGGAGAAATGTTCTTTGTAGTTGCAGATGCATACTCAAAGTGGTTGGAAGTGCATCGTATGAGGTCCACCACGTCCACCGCCACCGTTGAGAAACTCAGAGAGATGTTTGCTACACATGGCCTACCAGCAACACTGGTTAGCGACAATGGCAGCAACTTTACCAGCTCAGAATTCCAGGAGTTCATGAAGAAGAATGGAATTAAGCACATCAAGGTGTCACCGTATCACCCGGCCTCAAATGGTTTAGCGGAGAGGGCTGTGCAAATCTTTAAGGAAGGCTATGAGAAGATGGAGGAGGGTAGCGTCCAGACCAAGCTATCACGCTTTCTCCTCAGCTACAGGACCACACCACATAGCACGACAGGAGTTTCACCTGCTGAGTTACTCATGCGACGAAAGCTACACACACAGCTTAATCGCTTGATTCCAAGCGTGGCCAACAAGGTGCGAGACAAACAGTCTCAGCAGAAGACTGCACACGATTACCATGCCAAAGAGCGGGAAGTAGTGGAAGGTCAAGCTGTGTATACAAAAGATTTCCGGCACAAGAATACCTGAATGTCGGAAACAATTGTGGAGAAAACCGGTCCGGTGTCAACTCGTGTCCAGCTAGACGACGGAACTGTCATTCGGCGGCATCAGGACCATGTTCGACGCCGTGAAAGAACCAGTTGCGGGCAACACACCCAGCGTGACGCCAATTTCCTTGCCTGATGTTCATGTAACGTCACCTGACCCTGTTGTTAACCATGAGCCTGATGTTCCTAAGGCTCCACCGGCAACACCAGCAACACCTACCCAGACACCCGTGGAGTCAAGTCCTCTAAGGACACGCCCTGTGCGGAAAAGGGTCAGACCAGGATATCTGAAGGACTACCTGTGTTAATCGTGACTATTGACAGGGACTGTTGTTATCAGAGAATACCTTTATGACTACCTGTGTTGATTGTGACTTTATCACAGGGAGTGTTTATTATTAGAGGACACATAAGTTTCTGTTTTGTTGTTCTAGTAATCGCGAGTGATTTCTCATAAGTTTTGGGACAGATAGTTTATAATCCTAGAGGGGAGGAATGTTGTGATTAAGATCTGTTGCGTGACATTGATCACGTCATTTGTAACGTGAGTTCGTGTCGAATAAATCACTGTGTTCAATCCATTCATGGCTGCATGGTTATTACACCCTGGAATCACATTTGGTTGCAGTGAAGCTATAGTTTTGTCATTTAGATCCATAGAAGCAATTTCTTTGCAAACATTGAGTTTCATAGCGAGTATTTGGCAAACCTCAATAAAATAACCTTTATTCAACCGTGTCACAGTCCCTTTAAGTATTGAGAATTGAACCTGACTTGTCCTCAGTTATGTTTTATTGGCTCTGTTGAATGTTATCAAGAAAGCGCCTGGACGGCGGCAAAAAAGGAAGGGAAAAAGGAGTACATCTTGTTTTCAAGCTGGTGATGGTGTTTTCTCACCAAGCCGTCAATATTTCGGTACTGTAATTGCATTTCTAGTTTTCTACTTGGCACTTTACATTCAGATTATCATCGCACGACTGTTTTCAGCTCATGGCAAAGATGTCTTAATCGTTGAGTACACAGAGAATCGAACTTGCCACGGAGAAAAGCAAAGCTAAAACTAAAATGTATGAAAATGGAATAATGGTTCACTATGCATCCTTTTGATATATTTGGTCAAGAATATACTGGTGATGGTTTTTTCACACTAAGCCGTCCCAAAAATTATCAACTATGTTTGATCGCGCCAAACGCCTGTCTTCCACGCCGGATCTCTTCGCACAAGAATGTAGGGAACTAAAGACCACATTCCTGAAACTGAAATATCCCGGGAAATTAATTGACTCTGTCCTTAACAGTTTTCATTCCTCTCAAGACCAGAACGAAAGCTGTATTGCGCCAGCGGACAGCCCGGTACGCATCACCTTGCCATTCAAAGATCAAAAATCGGCTGACTACGTACGTAGAGAACTGTGTGACCTAGGAAAGAAAATAGATCGTGAAATAACACCAGTCTTCACAAGCAAGAAAATCTCTGAAGAATTGAAGTTCACGGAAACAAAGCCCTCTCTAGTAAACCAACAAAGTGTAGTATATGAATATAAATGTAATTCGTGCGATGCGAATTATATTGGCTACACGAGTCGCCACCTTCACCTGCGCATCGAGGAGCACAGATACTCCGTAATTGGTAAACACCTTCAAGAACAACACAATCAAAAGCCGATCGACCTTCACAGCCAATTTGCCATCCTAAAGAAATGCCGCGGAAAGTTTGAGTGCTAATTTACAAGATGCTCCTAATTAGGAAAAGGAAACCATCCCTCAACACTCAAAAGGACTCCATTCCAGCGAAACTGTCTACTTAGTTATGCACATTTTTCTGTTTTCCACGCCTCATTTATTGTAATTTAGTTTCACACTTTCTTTTCTATAAATATCGTTCTGTACCATGTAAAATTTGCATTTGATAATGGTGACATGTCGTCGCCGAAACGTCATGTACTTTTAGCGTTGATATTTATTCTTAAATGAACTTCTAGAAATGTTCAGATATTCTTGTACTGTAATAGAATTTTAGTTTTCTACTTGGCACTTTACATTCAGATTATCATCGCACATATGGCAAAGATGTCTAAATCTTTCAGTACACAAAGCACTTACCACGGAGAAAAGCAAAGGTTAAATTAAATTGTATGAAAATAGAATAATGGTTCACTTTGCATCCTTTTGATATATTGGTCAAGAATATACGTATTTGCACGCACGTGAAATAAGTAGAAAACGACTGGTTATAATACGACTGCCGGAAACAAATTTCTAGACAACAACAACAACAGAAACAAAAAACAAAACAAATGAGACTTTGAGCATGTCAGTCGATTACGTCCAGCCGCATTCTTGTCCCAAGAGTCAACGATCCTTCTGATCTGCCCCAGGGATCGAGACCTCTGGCCGGCTCCAACACCGGATGTCCGCGATTCACGGACATATTGTTAAAAACGACAAATCTGATTGGCTAAAAGTACAGAACACTGAGAACAAGTACTCTGCGCGTGCTCAGAAATCGGGACCGGACAGAGGTCTAGATCCCTGGCGCAGACCAGAAGGTTGGTGGACGCTGGGTACGAGAATGTGGCTTGAAATGTGATCACGTGAGTCGGGAGTTTTTGTCGTAGGGGCTATTACATCGTCTCAATTTTGCCCCTCAGACCCTTTTCACGAAGTAGCGAAGTAACGAAAGTTTTGGCAAAGTGCCAGAATGGCAAAAAGAAATATTCGAGTTAAACGCGAGGTTGTTTTTTCGGCAAAGTTTTCTTTGAGAGTTGATAAGGATGTACCTTAATATATAGATACATTATTCCAGACAATAAAAGAACATGACGTTACAACTAAACGCATACATCACTTACATCATCACTTTTATCTACCCTCGGATTTATCCATTTACCCATCAATTAGTAAATTGATGGGGCTAACTGTGGCTTAGAGTTTCGCACATTACACTTGCTAAAGCCTTCAAAAAATTGTGAGAAATTAAAAGTTTATTAAAATTACTGCGATTCAAACGTTAAGCTCGGGGTCGTGTGATTTGCCATACTTGTTACAGCTACCGTATTTGTATGTGGCTATCACTTGAATACCTGATGGAATAGAAGTCATCGCCTGCAGAGGTTCAAAATGCCGACGTTCAAATTCTTTCTAAAGATTAAATAGAAACAAAAAGTATGAAAGTTTTTAAATTGGTATACCACATTGGGAAAGCAATATAACTAAAAACACTGAAAAAGCCGATTTTATCTTATCCCTGTTGGTCAGCAATTGGACTAAAAGCCGTTTTTTATTTATATAGCGTATCATAAGTTAAAAAGTCACATAAAAGTAAACCCGGGAAAATCAATGTGAAAACAAAAGAAAAACTTACTTTTCTTTTATGGCGTAATGAAATACAATATCGCATGCTTTTAGTTAGTTATGTTACCTGAGATATTTTAAAACTCTGCTAATTATAGTCAGGTGCCCAGGAGTCCAAAATGTGACACCCACGGGCATTTTTGTCTGATTTTTGGCAACATAGCTATTTTCACTAAATCGAGTACGCTGATTTCGAAAAACAATGTTGCCAAGCTTAATTCTTGCGTTAAGATGATGTTTTGATGCATTTAATTATGACGTCATGGTCCAAATAAGGAATTTTCTTTCCTTTAGCTATTTTAAGCATAATACATCCAGGAATTCATTTAAAGCATTGTTAATGTGCTGTAAAAATGATTTAAAGAATTTTCTGAGAGTTTTTACGCTGTTTCTGTGAAAATCAAGCCCTTTAGTGACAATTGACCACGCCCTCTTAAACAAAATTCACCCTATCACGGGAACCTTATCATGGGTGTAGTTTTGTTATTTTGTCAAAGAACAAATGCGATTTTTGTATTAACAAATCGCTATAGTTACAATAAGAAAGAAAAATATTGTCGTCGTGTCACGCTGAAGCTACGAGCTAGCGAGCATCAAGAATGACGCCATTACAATTTTTGGATCAATTTAGGTTTCTGGGAAACTGCTCACCTACCCCTCCCCAAACCTAACATTAACCCTTACTTATCGCTTTGGGCAAAATGTTAGGTTTGGGGAGGGGTAGGTGAGCAGTTTCCCAGAAACCTAAATTGATCCCAATTTTTATATATCGAGTTTCCCTTGTTTCAGCATTTCGTTTAAGTTTTGTGGTAAAATTAATGGAAGTAACATCATAGTTTATGTCGTAATATATCATCGTTGTTATAGTTGGAGATAAAACTTTATTGTTTGTCTTGTGTATTGCTGAATCTAACTTATTTCACAATGCACTTTGTCTGTTATAGGTTCATGATGAAGACTGGTAGAACGCATGTAAAATTAACGAATTCAAAATGATCATAACATTGCTCCTTGCTTTTAGGTTTAAATCTGTCTATACTACTTTTAATCAATATCGGTAAATATTTTTAATCTATCTTCTGAACTTTTTTAAAAACACTGAACTAATTTTGCTTATTAAACAAGTTTCTTTAAAGCGCTTTAGCGCAGGTTGATATAGCAGTTAGCGTCGGTCTTGGTGCATCTACACAGCCCAGTGCACATGGCATGCGTTTTCTAAATTCATAGCGAAGAGGCACATATATAGCCAGTGGTCAGATCGGATTTCATAAATTCAACAAACAAACGTTTTCTGCGGAGGTAGTGGTGTTAGCTTCGAGGACATCTTCGCCGACCGAGAAGAGAAGAACAAAGTATTCTGTGAAAACTCTCCATAGATGAAAGAGGTGCTGTTACAGCCAGTGATGGTGTGAGATGGTATCAATGCACTTGACGAGTTATCGGGAAGATTTGCTGAGACATTCTCTAAAGTTATTTACGTTGGATGCTCTGAAGTTCCTGCACATATATATATATCCACACTGTTGATGAGAGCTTAGCGCGATCGATGTGCCAGAAGAGGTAACAGCAAGTCTGTGCCTCGAGTGGAAACTATTATGTTGTCGACATACCCGCTAAGACTGACTGCATAACTAACAAACTTCGTATCGGCTTCCTCTTGGTTGGATCTCAAAAAGGCTACATCTAGGCTAGGATCTGAGCAGAAACCACTTCGTATGAAAAACCACCAGATATACTTCGAATGCAGAGTCAGTGCCTGCGAGATAAATTCATCTAAGAGAATCCGTGCAAAGTTCGCTTTGTTGTCTCCTATAGTGCCAAAAATGCTCGCCACTTCATCGGCCGCAACTGAACCTCTCTTACGTACTTCAATGACTCTGCTCACAGGCCGCGCCGTGTTCTCGGAGCGCCGACTTCTTGTCGTTGCTTTTATGGAGTGCCTCCCATCGAGTAACACATCGATCCTCTGGTATCCAGGACCTTTCAGTAAAACAGTGTTCACGTAACATTCCGCAAACCCACCGAAAGCATTTGCATTTTTTGGTTGCCAATAGCTGCCACCATAATTTGTATGCTGCCACCAGAGCGAAGCCATCGAAGAACAAACTGACTCTAGGCACTTGACCTTTTTTCTGAGAACGTCTTCTAAGATTGACTTGTTTCACACTTGTGGGGTTCATTTCTGCGAGAAACAGTGGCACCGGCATTATACTTCAGATGCTACAATATGGTTTGCATGTTTATCTCGCGCCTGCCTTCATACACCGTCACTAGACAACATAGAATACTCTGGTTTCCATGCAAATTCAAAGTCTTTCTCTTTTTGGGGCTAGTTGCAGCACTTTTAACTTCATAAAGGCTGGCAAATAGAGGTGGATTATTCTTGCGAACAGGGTCACGAAAGTTTGTCTTCCATCCCTTCTTCCCGTTCTTCCTCTCTGTCTGAAGATAGTAGCCTCCATTCCACGAATCGTTCAAGCTGAGTCTGTCCAATCGAAAGATCTTGTTTTATTTCTAGAGTCACGAGATCTTTCTTGGAAATGTTTTGCAATGTATCATTTGTCCGTGACAAGAACAACCCGGATTTTGTTGTGTGGAATGTAGAGAATTCTCAGCTTCATTATCTTGCTTTTGTCTCTCCTTGCCACTCTCTTTGTGGATAAAAGCAGTCGTAATGGTATATGTCAAACATCGCTGATGTTTGTGGAGCAATTCAATTGCAACTTTTTATTAATACAAAAATCACATTCCTTTTTAAACAAAATGTTAACACTATACCCGTGATAAAGTGAATTTTTATGAGAGGGCGTGGTCAATTCTCACTGGACGGCTTGATATTCATAGAAACGGTATAAACACTATCAGAAAATTCTTAAAATCATTTTTACAGTATACTAATGATGTTTTAAACGAATTTCTGGATGAATTATGCTTAAGGTCGCGGGGGATACCAACAGCATGAATAAATTCATGAAGGGAAATTTTGCTTGACCTGCATTTTTTAAAACGCTTATTTCTCGGCTGTTATGGGTGCGATTAAGCTCAAAATTTACAGAGACATAACAAAATGATGAAAGATTGTGAATGTCATCTTTTATTTGGTAGATTGCATTTAACGGCGATGTTATAGCCTCGTTAGTGCCAAATTGGGGAAAACATGATTTTGTGGCAGAGTTTGCGGAACGAGTAGAAGACAGCACACTGCGATTTTGACAAAAACTAATCAGTCAATACCTCTAGAGTGTCATAACAGAAGCGGATTTTTTAATTTAAAGTTTGCCAGCAAGTTATGGCGGTTTAAGTGCGCAAATTTGAAATTAATGTCTTCTACCTCTTTCTAAAAGCGCTCTTTTAAAATTCCGCTTCTGTTATGACACACTACAGTATTCATAGTTTACCTATCTGCAGTGGCAAGTCATGAAGTTCTGTATCCGCGCTGTAATCTCTGCCACAAAATTGTCGGAAAAGTCCAAACTTTGAGATTTCCGAAGGTGTCCCGACCTAAATACGATCATTTTGCCAAGGAGAGATGTAATTATGGTAATTATATTCCACGCTTTTATGGTGAGAACAATGCGTTTTCAAAAAAGGACACGATTGTTTATGCCGAATATTTTTGTGATTACTCTGAGTACACTAGTTGCAGAAATAGTAAAATTTAAATAAAAATAAGCTCAAAGACTTCCTACAATCTATATGAACGTATATCGCTAAGTGTTGTTTTAAATTGGTTAAAATATCAAAGAAACAGGGATTTTTTACAAATCACGCGCACGCGCCCATATTTTTCTCCAGTCATAAATATCTCGTAAAGTTGTCGATGTGAGTCGTAGAACTTCGTGCATACGCTTTAAATAAATGCATAATGATGAGCATAAGGTGTCCCCCGCGACCTTAAAATAGCTAAAGGAAAGAAAATTCCTTATTGGGACAATGACGTCATAATTAAATGCATCAAAACATCATCTTAACGCAAGAATTAAGCTTGGCAACATTGATTTTCGAAATCAGCGTACTCGATTTAGTAAAAATAACTATGTTGCCAAAAATCAGACAAAAATGCCCGTGGGTGTCACATTTTGGACTCCTGGGCACCTGACTATTATACTCGCCTGAACACACTGCAACGTTAATAAAATTCAAATACAGAAAATCACAAGTGCAATAATTCACAAATTATTTGACCATTACTTATCTGTACCTCGTCCTCTATACGCGCTCTTTTGCGGGGTGGTAATCCTGTTGAACAGTTGAGGCGAATGGCAATTAAGCATTAAAAATTGAACTACACTTGTCCTCAGTTATGTTTATTGGCTTTGTTCAATGTTATCAAGGAAGCGCCTGGACAGCGACATGAAAGGAAGGGAAAAAGGAGTACATCTCGTTTTCAAGCTGGTGATGGTGTTTTCTCACCAAGCCGTCAATATTTCGGTACTGTAATTGCATTTCTAGTTTTCTACTTGGCACTTTACATTCAGATTATCATCGCACGACTGTTTTCAGCTCATGGCAAAGATGTCTTAATCGTTGAGTACACAGAGAATCGAACTTGCCACGGAGAAAAGCAAAGCTAAAACTAAAATGTATGAAAATGGAATAATGGTTCACTATGCATCCTTTTGATATATTTGGTCAAGAATATACGTATGTTAAAATTTTAACTTCATGATATAATATTCAATGCACACTATCCACGCACGTGAAATAAGAAGGTAACGACTGGTGTTATTGCAACTGCCGGAAGCAAAAACAACAACAACAAAAAACAAAACAAATGAGACTTTAAGCATGTCAGTCAATTACGTCCAGCCGATTCTTGTCCCCAGAGTCAACGATCCTTCTGATCTGCGCCAGGGATCGAGACGTCTGGTCGGCTCCAACACCGGATGTCAGCGATTCACGGACTTATTGTAAAATACGACAAATCTAATTGGCTGAAAATACAAAACGGGTACTCTGCGCATTTTCTTCCTTCGGATTAACCCATTTACCCATCAATTAGTAAATTGATCGGGCCCAATGTGGCTTAGAGTTTCGCAAATTCAAACGTCAGTTTAGCTCGGCTCGTGTGATTTGCCTTACTTGTTACAGCTACCGTATTTGTATGTGGCTATCACTTGAGTACCTGATGAAATAGAAGTCATCGACTGCAGAGGTTGTTTATAAAGATCTTTCATCTAAAGATTAAATAGAAACAACAAGAAGCTTGAGAAGCTTAAAATCGGACGGTTAATAATTAACTATCTGCTTTGACTTGAAAGGCAGGGTACAGTACAGTAAAATCACTGGAAAAACAGTCACTTAGGTAAAACTCAGTCGGAGGTTTTTGTAAATTACAGTCTGTAGAGCTATATTAGTGTGTAGAACATAATATCTGGAATTTTTTCAAGATTGCATTATTACTTTATGACATAATGGTCTCAATTTATAAATATATTTCTCACAATACAAATAAACGATTGAACTAGACGACTAGAAAATATAAATTTTTAACACTTAGTAAAGTGCAGTCTTTTCGCAATACTTAATAAAGGCGGGGTTTTACCTGAAGACCATTTTTCCAACGCTTTAGGTGGCTGACGCTTTTAATTACTTTTAATCACTTTTAATTTACACGACCCCACAAGCTTGTCAGCTTTTATCTACATCGTGTTTTTAAATAAAGGCAACTTACTTACTTACTTGACGCACTTCGGTATTTTCCAGCCCTTACACTTTGGTGGAACAGTACTACAACTCTTTATCAGGTAACTATGGTGGCCTAGGATTGCCATAGTCAAATTGGTATTGAATTGTAAATAAAGTTCAAAAATAAAAAAATAAATAAATAGAAAATAAAAATAGTTTCACTTTCTTTTGTTTTTAAAAAATATTTTTATAAAATTATTGAACCGAAAACTAAATTTAAAAAAAATTTAATGAAAAGCAAAAAAAAGTAAAATGAAATCAAAAATCCGCATGGCCTATCGTTGCCATAGACCAGAATCACTTGCGATCGTATCACAACAAACATGGCTGCTCGAATTCGGAATGACTCGTGGATTGAAGATAGAAAACTCAAGGGGGAAATGAAGTAAAAAGCAGGTGATAGGCCTACACAGACTACTACATCGTGAAATTTGTACATAATAAGCCGTTCTGTAAAATTGGACAAATTTTATTTTTACAATTCGATACCAATTTGACTATGGCAATTTCAGAGGTCATGGGTTCGATTCCCGTTCAAGCCTGAATTTTTTTTTCAGGCTTGATTTTCTAGACTGCTTAAGTTGAGTACATTACTGCGATGATCCTTCATTTGCTTAAAATGTATATCCGCAGTACATATATCTGAATTTCATTTATTCATTTCATATCTTCTCCATCCACGGGTATATTACGAACTCACAAGTGACCAGCTCCCAGTTGGCTTGATAGCTCAGTTGGTTAGAGCGCTGCGCTAGTATCGCAGAGGTCATGGGTTCGATTCCCGTTCAAGCCTGACTCTTTTTTCAGGCTTGCTTTTCTTAACTGCTTAAGTTGAGTACATTACTGCGATGATCCTTCATTTGCTTAAAAAAATATAATTATTATTTTAAATTTTAAAACTAACAATCAAATAAATATGCAAGATCATATGAGAAGTAATGAAACACTCCTGTGCTTCCCAGCCAGCAGCTCCAATCCTGGATCCAGCTCAGAAGTCAGATCAGCAATAATATTGTAAATTTTAAAACAAACAATTAAAAAAATAAGCAAGATCTTATGTGGAATATTTAGGCATTGCAATTGTCTCACTTATTTCAAAAATTGGAAAAATACGTCTATGAACTTTGCAAAACAATAATCAAGAGCATTTGGCATTATTTTCTAAAGATCGCTTTTTACTTCCTTTCAAAACTCATAAATAATTTATAAAGAAAATACAAAAGAACCTAATGTTTAATGAGCGTCTTTATATCTGATAAAGACACGGCTAAACTTTACGTCCGATTTTCTAGGCCAAAATAGCCCCAAGAATGAGTTGATCTACATCAGAAGATTTTGGACATGTTCAATAAATTCGCAGTTGGTACACTGCTGCTCATTTATTAAACATTAAATAAATTTGACATTTTTATACAATTATATTACTCTCTAGTCTATCCTTTTTAACGTATGGGCTGTTGTTGTTTGGAACACTTATGAAACCTCTTCAATTCGTTTTATTTTTCTTCAAAAGTAATGAGGATCACGACAAACCACGAAGCCCTCTCTCTTCAGTGCTCTAAAAATATTAAATTATTTGGTTCTTTTTATTTATTTATATACCTATTATGTAGTTAATTGTAGTTTCGTGTTTGAATTTTACACCATTTCCTTTCTAATTGACAATTTTTCTTTTAACTGGTATCTCAGTGCAATTGTAATACAAGAAAAGCATAAAAAATTCCATTATATGCCTGAGGGAACAAGTTATGGCTAATACAATCTAAGATATAAAGGGAAAATTGTGTGGAATTATATAGAAGAGGAGTTAAAACAGGAAAACTTCAAAGTTTTCAAAACTTGATCTTCAAGATCGAGTAGTCGTAACGGATACAGCAGGCAAAAATCAAGAATACAATCTCCCTTTCCAGGGCGGCGCACCCACAACGAGAAAAAAAAAATTCGCTGTTTCAACTTCAACACATTTTCCTATGTATGGTAAAAAAAAATAATAATAATCTTTATTCTTCTCAAGATAAAAATACTTATTTTTCACATGGCTCGTTTTCCTTTGTTCTTCCAGGCTGATTATATTGAATAAACCCCGCTAATTAGCAACTGTCTGAAAAGCTGGGGGCGGCTTTGATGGTAACAGGGGAGAGCGGGGCTGATATCTAATATTCCCCTAGGGGATTATTAAGGTTGATAATCCCCTAGGGGAATATTACGATAATATTCCCCTCGTAGCAAAGCCACAAGCCTCGCATTACAAACAATCGCAACTTTACTTTAATAACGTTATGATTTATTTTACCTTGACTGTTGTTACATTTTAAATACTACTGAGCAATTGCTTAATTGATAACACGAGAAATGTGTTTCGGTACTCATGCCTCGACGTTTGCTCTTTTTCAGAATTCCTTTGCAGTTCAATCTGTTCGGTTGTTAACACACTCCAAACATTCAAACACCAAAAGGTTACCTTTTTTAGTGTTCTTCGGGATCCTTTCACTGTTCCTGACCAGCAGCTCTTTAATTTGTCATCTTCGACGATTATATCTCTAGCCTCTTCGACGTTTTCTTCCCATTTGTTTCCGCCTGGTTAAAGCTAACCAACCCTTCTGTCGCCTCCTAAGTGCTAAACTGAGCGTTTTCGCAGTCCTCTTCGAGATTCTTTGAGGATAGCAATTTCTCCAAGTTATTGCCTGGATTTGTCGAAAAATAAAAACTTTCCTTCGCAGACTCTCTCGTCTCTGCCAACTTTGCAGTAAAGTGGTGAAAAAAGGTGGTTACAAAGTTGTCGGAACTATCAGGCAATTACAAAATCCCAATGCGTACTTTCGGAATCTTTAATCTATTGTTAAGCTTGTTTGGCAAGCATATTGATTGTTTTGGTCGGCGCATTAAAAACGAAAAAATAACCTGTTTATTATAAAATTTAACAATGTGGAAACCCCAGTGCGTCTTTTCGGAACCTTTTTCCTGTTGTTAAGTGTGTGTCGGGAAAAACATTTCAGCGCACCTACATCAAACAACGAAGAAAAAAATCTTTCTTATTGTTTGGGCCACTGTTGATACCTCGCCCATGTGAAAAATAAGCAGGTTATTTTTAGGCACCTCGGCGATATGTGATTTATTCACATATCCCCTCGTTGCCTAAAAATAACCCTTACATATCTTAAAAATATACAGAAAGATAGGAAAACTAGATGTTATATTAAAAAATTAGCCTATTTACAAATATATTTATGTTTCATATTTGTTTTGTGCGTGTGTTTATCTTTGGGGAGGGGGGGGGGAAACTTGGTATTTAAATCATCCTTTCTTCTTCAATTTATCAGATCAGCCACCCGGCTAGGTTGGCTTCTATGGATATTTTTGGTGGGATTTTACCAGCTAACGTCTTGTTATTTCTTTACTATAATATTATGTAAGCTGAAGGTTTTTTTTTTATTTTTTTTTATTTTTTTTTTTTATTTATTTATTTATTTGCAACACACACACAAAAAAAGCTTATTTACAAATCAATTGATACAGGTACTTACATCACTTACAGAAAAAAGGCTACTTACAAAAAGATAACTTAAACTACTTACTTACACTACTTACATTACTAAAATACAAATATAATTGTTGAGTAGAAGAAGAAAAACTAACACTATACTTACACTTAGTCTATAGAGAAAAAAAAAAAAAAAAAAAAAAAAGAAGAAGAACAAGGGAAAAAAATTACAATCACACGATGCGAGAAATACAAGAAGTGTCTAATTATGATTTCAGTCAAAATAATTATAAAATATTAACTCTACTGTTGAAAAACAGGGAGAAGCTCTTTCCATTTTTCGCTATGATTTTTTAGGTTTTTGTTTTGTTTAGCTATGGCAAGTTCTAAATTGTACGTTATTTTTATCCTGGCTTTCAATAATGAAAGAGATGGCTTTATATTGAGGTTTCGACATTGAAAAATTACTTGCTTACATAAGATGATGATATGATTTAGTAAAGGAAGATTTTTTCTAAAAAACCCAAATGTTATATTAAAAGCATTTAAATTATTAACGTCAGTAAGGTAGTTTTGAAGCCATTCCTTTACTGAAATCCAAAAGCCAGATGTAATTTCACAGTGAATGAATAAATGCTCAAGGGATTCCTCAGATTCACCACAAAACGTGCACGAGAAGGAAGGAACTAGACCCATTTTATAAAGTGCTTTATTAGTGAACACAATTCTGTGTAATAACTTATACTGGAATTCTCTAGTTTTGGAATAAACAGTTACGCTCCTAGGAAGGTTATAAATATCTTGCCATGGCAAATCAGTTGTTGGAAATAATTCTTCGTATTTACGTTTTGATGTCGGAGCAGCCTCTATCTTCTTCACAAGATCCCAATATAGCACCTTCGAAGTCGTCGGGAAAACAACGTCTTTGGAATCGTTTGTGTCGGCGCGAATTATTTGTAATTGTTGTTTTAAAATAGCTTTCCATTCCAACGGGATAGTGTCAAAAATACTCATAAGAAGGAAGTGTTCAGCCATTGTTATATTTTTGTTCTGTAATGCGTCCCAAGTCTTAAGTTTACCTGTGTCATTTAACAAGTCACGTAATTTGATTATACCTTTCTTGACTATTTTATGTCTAAACAGCGGCTTTCCGTCTATACAAATGAACTTGTTGTTCCAAATGAATTCATCTAACACGTTCGCAGGAGTGGAAATGAGCTTTTCCTTGTAATTTTCCCACTCATTCAGACATTCTCTATAGAACTTTGGAAATGACTTTGGAAGATATTTCACATCGTAATTGCAATTCAGCAAGAAGGAGCCTCCAAAATCGAAAAGGTAATTATCTAGGAACACCTTCCAGATGCTGTCATAGCTCTCCGAATATTTTTTCATGCACATAATTCTTTGTGTTTTAATGAGTGTCTCTATATGGGGCATTCGCAATCCCCCATTTTTAAAGTCACTGATCAGAGTTTTGCGCTTTATTTTATCTCTTCCAGATTTCCATACAAACTTAAAAAGAACGGAGTTTATCTCTTTGATAATTTCTTTTGTAAGGGGAATTTGAGAGGCTCGGAACATAAACTTTGGAATTGCGAAGGTCTTGATGATTTGAATTCTTCCAAGTAAAGTTAAATTTCTCCATTGCCATGTAGTCAAAGATTTTTTTATGGAGTTAATAATTTTTTCAAAATTGAGTTCTTGGAATTTTTGCCAGTCGTAGGTGAAATATATACCTAAAATCTTTATTGGCTTGTTGACCTTGTCTGTTCCAAGGTCTAGATCTTCAGGGTAGTTATGTAGGCTGCCAAGCCAATATGCCTCCGTTTTCTCTTCGTTTAGTTTCAACCCAGAAACAAATCCAAATTTATTTATAACTTCCTTTAATGAAAAGAAGGATCTCGTGTTTTTTACGAAAGTAGTAAGATCATCGGCGAAAACAGTTAGTTTTACTTCTTCATTGCCCACTTTAATACCTTCGATTTCTTTGTTTTGGCGTATTGCAATATTAAGAACTTCAAGCGCGATAATAAAAAGGTAAGGCGACAAAGGGTCACCTTGTCGCACCCCACGTTTAATTTCAAAAAGATCCGATGCAAAGCCATTGTTCATTACACAGCTCGAGATATCAGAATAAAGAACCTTGACCCATCTGATAAAGGAATCCCCAAAATTAAAAGTTTCTAGTGTGTTGAATAGATACTGCCAATTTAAAGAATCGAAAGCTTTTTTAAAGTCGAAGGTTGTCATTAAACCGGGAATGTTGTAGATTTTGGTATATTCCATGACATCGTTAATTGATCTAATTGCGTCAAAAATAGTCCTGCCTTTAACATATGCACATTGATTTGCATGAATAATGTGTGGTAGAACCTTTTCCAACCTGGTTGCTAGAGCTTTAGAGCCGATCTTATAATCCACATTAAGCAAGGATATAGGTCTCCAATTTTCAATGTGTCTCCTGTCTTTGTCTTTTTTTTCGATAAGCCGAATGATTGCTTGTCGTTGTGAGTTTGATAGTCTGCCCTTTACATAAGCCGCATTTAAGGAATCTACCAGGAGACCCCCTAATATAGGCCAAAATTGTTTGTAAAATTCGGCTGTTAGGCCATCGTTACCCGGAGATTTGTTGTTTTTTAGTTGATCCACAACCTTGTAAGCTGAAGGTAAATAAACGTCCGACTCGCGTGTTTTCCCTAACTTGTTACAGCTACAGTATTTGTATCTGGCTATTAATGGAATACCTGTTTGAGTGGAGTCATCTCCGACTGTTCTTCTTTCTGAAGATCAAATAAGAATAATAAATATTAAAAATCACTGAAGAGCCCGAGTCTGTGCGATGTAGTAACAAAAGATAAACTCAGTTAAGGAAAGGGTTTCATAAGTATTGTTTTTCTCATAGCCAAATGAAGTGTTTTTTTTTTTTTAAGTTGTTCCTTACTATTTTATGCGTCGATGCCTGTGAGAAGCAAATCAACCCGTGAAACATCACAAATGAAAAGAAAAGACAATCTAAATTCATTTATACATATTAAATGTAAATACAATTTTAACTAATTAAAATAACTAATTAAAATTAGTTATAGTACCCAAGATATTTTTAAACTTCGCAAATTATACTGGCCTGACTTTTTGCAACTTAAAAAAAACGAACATCGAATATCACGAAAACAATAATTCACGCTGAAGTTAATCTATCAACTTTATTGGTCTCAAAATTTTACAATAAAAGAAAAGGACCAAAAAGGAATTGCGCGAACGGGAAAATAGTTACCCATGCGAGGCGCAACCCTAAAAACTAAAAAGAAGGGCGATAAAAATGTATTGATTATTTGATCAATACGTATCTGTACCTTTTTAACTAGACTCTTTGTCTCCCAGTGTTTTGATGGTGTTGTTTCTGTGGATCAGACGAGAACAATGGCAAGCAAATATTGAAAATTTAGCCAGGAAAGGAGAAGGAAGGAAAGGCACATTCTGTTTTCAAGATGATAGGGGAAAATGACAGAAAGATGACGAAAGGACTAATGGTGGAATTAACGCGTGTGATTTCCCATACTTGTTTCAGCTACCGTATTTGTATCTGGATATTACTTGAATACCTGCTCGACTAGAAAACATCGGCAGCATCGGCAGCATCGGCAGCATCGGCAGCAGAGGTTCTTCTGTTAACATCGGCAGCAGACATTCGTCTTCTTCCTGCAGATCAAATACAACCAATTAGTATTAAGGTGGCTCCGTAGTTATTCCGGGTGCACTTTCTTCGGCTTCAAAACGATGGCAGTTAAAACTTTGGGAAAACTTCCGCCTATCATTCAGCAATTATATGATTTTATTGATTTAACTGAAGAAAAAGACATTTTCAATATTATCGCCGCTTAACTGGACCCCACTCTTTGGACAAAACCACATCCTGTAAAAATGTTTTGCTGACGGGCTCAGCTTACTTGTTTTAGGAAAATCTTTGGAGTAGAACAGTGGAAATACTAAAGTCATTTAACATGACGAAGGCCAGTATAAAAACTTATTATAGAATGTTAGAGCCGAATTTACATGACGTAATATTTGCGTACTTTTGCTCCAACAGTTTTTCCTGAAACTGAGATGAGATCGTATGTATTAAGTAAATATAAGTTGATTAAAGAAATTAAGGAAAAATACATCATCAATTTTTTTTTAATAGATGCGATTTTGTCGAAAAAGAGGAGTCCAGTTTAACGCCAGTAACATTAAAATATTATTCTCCAGGAAAATATACCATACTATATATATCATACTAAATGATACGCGGAATTTTCTCCAAAATTTCATAGTTATCACGTCAAGGCCGAAAAACGTTATGACGCAAAGTTTGACATGGACAAGTGCGCTCGGAATAACTACGGAGCCACCTCAACATACCGAAGAGCCCGAATTTAGCCGATATAAAAGTTATGGTTTAGATGATGGAAAGCCTATTACGTTTATATAGCTACCAAAGATGAACATAGGTAACGAAGGGTTTCATATTTAAGCATGAGAGGACTTTTTCCGTGTTTACATAGCCTCATCTAAACACGAGGGGGGTTGGGAGAATTCGAGACAGTTATGCAAACCCGAGACGCAGTCGAGGGTTTGCATAACTTTCGAGAATTCTCCCAACCACCCGAGTGTTTAGATGAGGCTATGTAAACACGGAAAAAAGTCCTCTATTGCTTTTATAAAATATCTTTTCAAAAATAATTCGAAAAATGAAGAGGATTTGGTTTATTTTCTTCTTGATTAAAATAGATTTTCTCAAAACGCGCGTTTGACAATACATGAACCAATCAAAATTCGTGTTATAAAAGTTCAAGTAAAATTTGTGGCGAACAGCGCCGTGTCGACGAAAGCGATTCCACGTAAACCTTGCAGAAAAATACGGAAATTTTGGCAAAAACTAAAAGAAATGCTAAAAAATACGGCTCTGTAAGGAAAGAACTTCAAGATGAGGAGTTCATTTAAGCTGGAAATAAATGCGACTGTGCTTAAACACTCTTGCAAGGGAAGTGAACTTGCCTGAATGATTTGGCAGCCCGATAACACGGTTGTAATGTCTCATCGTGTCTTGTGAAGTTTTGCAGGATAATTAGGAATCAAAGCACAAGCAGCGGATCTAGCGAGGTCGGTAGCAATGGTATGCATTTATTGTACGGTCAATTGTTCAGATAGCGATCTAAACGATTCCAGTTTATTCTACTAGCTGTCGTTTCCTCCGTCTTTGTAATGTGCTTCAAGCGGAGAATAAACCTCAAATTCTGCTTTGGTTTGTTGACAAATATTTTCATTCTCTCCTTTTCTCCAAGCCCATTTTGAATGAAAAAAGTTCACGACTATTATTGCTAATGTAACAGTAGAATTTTTACGCTGAGAAAATACATTTTGAGCGTCATTTTTATCGCATTTTAAGCAGATCTGCCGGCAAAAAGATTTACAGTTTGTAGCATATTGTGTCGTTTGCGTTGACCTATAACTTTTTTCTAATAAAGAATGTCTTGTAGGGAATTTTATGGTAGTACTTAAATGCAAAAATTTACTTGAAATGCGTATTTTGTTGTATATTTTGTCGTTCGCTTGAGCTCCCTCCAGGAAAAGCGCTGTGGTTCTTCTTTCCTTTGCTTTTTTTCCTCGGGCTCATATGGAAAGAGAAAGCCGGAACACATATCCAAAATTTGGTATTGTTTTCCATTTCTTTAATATCGTTCTTACTTTGCAAGTCTTTTTGGTTAATGTTTTTAAATTGTGCTGGGAAACACAGAAAATGTGACGTCACAACCGTGTTTACATACTCTCATCTAAACTCACCTATCGACCAATGAAAGCGCGCATACTATCTTAATTATTTTATAAAATGTATTGTTTCTTAATGCCAGATAAGTGTTGTTTACAATTTATTCCTTATCATGTTTTGCAAGTTGATGCCTGTGAGACTTTTTGAAAAATCAAAACGACCCCAGGAACATCAAAGTGTAAAGGAAAGGAAAACATAAATTTTCTCTTATACCGTAATAGAAATCAATGATCGCATGCAATTAGTTACCCATGATATTGCAAAGCTTCGCAAATTATACTCGCCAGAAATGATATTCCTGCCATTGATCTGTTTGGTCCTGATCTTTCTGTTATTGTTAGTTCTGGTATTAATGTTTCTGGTCCTGTTGAACAGTTGAGAACAATGGTAATTAAGTATCAAAAATTGTACCTGACTTTTCCTCAGTTATTTCTTATTGACTTTGTTGAATGTAATAAAGGTAAAGGTAAAGGTAAAGCAACTTTATTTATACACGGTTTGTGTTTAAAGCTAGAAGCTTGTGGGGCCGTGTATATGAAACAAATACTGAACAAATATACTGAACAAAATGTAATCAAGGAAGCAGAAGAACACGAAAGGAGAGGGAAGGGAAGAGGAAGTAGATCTTGTTTTTAAGATGATGATGGTGTTTTCCTACTAAACTGTCTCAAAAATTAACAATGAGATAACAAGCGCGGTTTTTCTACGAGCTAATACAATGAGGAGCAGTGTAACAAGAGAGCGAGTAGACGGACTGTTTATGAAGATACTTTAACGGATACAGCGGGCAAAAATCACGAATACATTCTCCCTTTCCAGGGCGGCGCACCCACAACAAGAGAAAAAGAAAAAAAATTCGCTGGTCCAACTTCAATACATTTTCCTATGTATAGTAAAAAAATAATAATAACCTTTATTCTTCTCAAAATAAAAATACATATCTTTAGTTACATTAAATATATGAAAAATATACAGAAAGATAGGAAAACTAGATGTTATATTAAAAAATTAGCCTATTTACAAATATATCCTTAAATCTATCCGAATTTATTTCCAAGAGAAATAAATTCTAAAGCTAACTTGCAGTCAGTTTTATATTTGTATCTTCCCGAACCCTTAACGAAACTGGAATTTCAAAATGCCTAGTTTGCGACGCGAAGCATGCCTTCTTAGTTTGCATGCAGATCGTGAGCGATATACAGACAAGATTTGTTCTAGTATGTATGTTCAGTTGATGTAAAATTGCGACTGTTGCTTGAATAAATCTAGAGATATACGCTGCTAAAGTTTAACTAAAATCACAACTTTTGTCATGCCACTGCGGCGAATTTTTAAGGAGTGGTCTGTTTTCGAAAAAAATAAAGTGGAATGACAAACGCGAGTGGAATAAAGCCCGATTCCCTCTATGGCGCGCACCTGCAGGGAATCATGGTAGTTGTATTCATCAAACCATGCACGAGATTTAGAAACGATGAATACAACTACCGTGATTCACTGCAGGCGCGTGCCATGGAGGGAATCGGCCAATGTTTTATTAAAAACACCTAAGGAATTGCAATATTTGAACTTCCCAGATTTTCTCGCTGTTGCGTTCACCTACCATATTTGTGGTCCATGGTATATGAGCTCAACTATCATGGCCTGTAAACCAATCGAAACTCAGGAATTGCAATATACCATGGCTAGTTTTTAATAATAGGCATTAGCATAAACCAGCGGCTGTCTATTTGCAAAGCGCGCGATCTGATTAGCTACACAAGTGCCTACTATCGATGGATAGACGGCGTTATGATAAAACAATTAGAGGGCTCGCTCTTGGTTTCTATCGACTTGGCGGGGGGCTTCGCCCCTCGCCAACTAACAGCCAATCAACCTCGAGTTTGCCGTCTAACTGTTAAATAGAATGCCGTAGGGAGTATTTTTAGACGACAGTTCCCGCTAGGCGAAGTAGTTACAGAAGTAGCTTCCTCTGGCATTTATTCGTTTACTGAAGATAAAAGGAAGTTACTCTCCTATGTCACAAAGAAGCCATTTACACAGCGATTTACACAATCATACTTTTGGATTATGTCACATGACACCACTTAACATGTGGAAAACCATTTTTTTTAATCCCCGTCGATTTTCATGGGAAAACATTCAGATGTAGAAGCACTTCTCTTCGAGAAAGTCCGAGCATTTTCAGCAATAATCTATAGAACTGACTACAGAACCAAATTATACGAACGCAGTAGTGAAAGAAAAACGCCTGGCGTCAGATCACGTAGGCTTTGAACCGGCAATCCGGGAAGGTTGCCTCAAATCTTTTCTTACTTGATGGTAGATGGTGTCTTTCGGAAGTATTAATAAAATGCCTCTTGGTCATATTCACGCATTTCTTTTACTAGCGTGTGGTACAAAGTGTTTTCATGGCAGCCATGCTGGAAGAGTCAAACAACAAGATATTTGCATAAAAATGTAATTATTTTTTTCCCCAAAGAAAAACAATTTATTGTTTCACTCCTCCAGTATGGCCGCCAATAACACACTCTATTCACCAACTTGATAATTCAGGATGGCGGGCATTCACGTACATTCAACGCACGTAAGAAATAAACGCTTTTTATTACTTTTTTACGCGACAGTGGAAATTTGCCTACGTACCTATTTTACGCACGTTTTACGTACGTAAATCCACCTATATTTGTTTTTGCAAGGAATCGCGATATTTTTTGGTCATGCTGAGGATTATCTTTCCGATATTTGAACATGATTTTACGAAATTAATTACCTTCGGTCAAACTTATTTACTTTGTGGTTACGAGCAATCTTTTGATTGGATAGTAGCCTCCACTGTGTAAATAGTTCACATCGAATCCGAAACAATACCGTTTCGTTTCTGAGGAAACGAAACAAAAACGGATGACGTGACACGAGATGACGTGACGCGAAACAAAAACGTGTTGTCTTAAACTCGTGTTTTTCAGTGAGCTGAAACTTTTATTAAAACACGTCATATGGCAAGCGAAGCTGCATTTACCTCATACCTGTTATCAGTAAGTCATAATCTCACTTTATTTGCCTCTTTGAATGTTTTCTGTTTTTATGGGAGTTGCGTGAATGGGTCATCAATAGCTTGTGCTCTCAGGCTTAGAAGTGGGATTTTTTTTACTACCAAATTAAGGGTAATAACTATTAACTATTAACTATTAAAAACTAATTATTTGTAAATAATCAACCTCGTTCCCTGGAAGAGAGACCCTGGGAATGAGGTTGGAGAATATGTTGTTTCTGATTGACATGTGCTGAATGCGTTTTAAAGGACCTTTCTGTCAGCACGTTTACCGTTAATGCATGAAATAATTGCGGTTTGATATCAGAATGGAGTGAGTGAGCGAGTGAGTGCAGTGGATAGTCTTTTAATACCTCATTAACATTCGGCAATCAAAGGCTCTTCGAGCAACCTCATGGTAATTCGGTGAAGTGCCGACCTTTGCATTTTTTTCCAAATAAACGTCCAATAATGTAATGCAATCTCACTTCATTGGCCTTTGAATGTTTTTTTTTTTACATGGGAGTTGCGTCATTGATGGTTCGTGCTTTCAGGCTTCGTAGCGCGAATTCTATTTTTTTACCACCAAAATATTTAAGTGTAACCTTTGATCCTTTTTAGCATTAAGTAAATTTGTTTTGTGAATATGTTTACTTTTCTGTGAGCACGTATATAGCGTTATTTTTAAGCAGCGGATAAAATTTGAGAGAAAGATACGCATTTCTGCTAAACTCAAAAAGGATGAAAAACAGATGATATGAGTAGACGTGACGGGAAACAAAAACGTGCTGCATGAATGTCGTGTTTACTAAATGTCGTGTTACTTGTCACATGGCAAGCGTAACTGCATGTAGCTTATAGCTGCTATAAGAAATGTCACAATCTCACTTCATTTGCCTTTGAATGTTTTCTTACGTGAATGGGTCATTGATAGCTCATGCTTTGAGGCTTCGTAGAGCGAATTCTATTCTCTTTCATCTCCAGAGGATAAGTGTAGCTGATCCTCTTTTGATTTGTTTTGTGAATAATCAACCTCGAGTTATTGAGGGTTCGATTTATTGAGATTCAACTATAATTGCAAGGCCAGAAGAAGAAACACACTCGACACGACTAGAAGCGACTAAAATGCCTGTTGCAATATTCTGTCATTCAACGAAAGAGACTGAAAGACTAGAGAGACTAGAGAAATTGAAAGACTAGAGAGACTAGAGAAATTCGGTCGTGAGTACAGACCTCACTGCGTTCCGTCTGTACTTACGACCTCGGTCAAGATTCTTCCATACAGACCTCTTGCTCGGTTAATAAGAGCTAAGAAATAATGGTTAAGTGCGACTTTCTAGAATTATCAACCAGTACAACGGCACAAATGGAATAAACGATTTCGCTCATATTTTGCCCATAGATAGATCCTGGTGAAAAATAAAAGGACCGTAGCTAGTTTTTCCCAATACAGCTTCCTTTCGTAGAAATATGCAAAAAAGATTTCGCCCCAATTGGGCTCAAAATCCACTTCCGGTTTGACTGATTTTTTTTTAAATTTGATCGCCGCGTGCGTTATACAACAGCTGTTTATTGATCATTTAATAATATTTATAATGTCTTTAGGTCCTTATTGTATTACTGAGGGAAAAATAAAACAAATCGAGATTAATTTTTAGCCTGAAACGGGGATAAATCCAAAGGCAAAATTTGCAAATGAGTAGCGAGCGAAATTATGCAGTAAAACTCTGCTATTTTTTCTATTTGCGATAACTTAAAATATCGTAAAAACAAGTTTTATGGGTTAACTAGCACGTATCTAATAGGATATATTAAAAAACGTATGGGGAAAAGGTTTTAAGTGGCCCGTTTTGACCTGTGTTTATCACTAATTTTGGTGATAATCTGCCGTTTTGGCGTGACAGCAATTGCGTGACACAGGTAGTAAACAGCGAATGAAATTATCGTTTTCAATGCATGTTTGACGCTCTTGTGAGAATTCCGTCAAACAACCCATGCAGAGAAACAGGTCATATGGTGAACTATTTAAAAAGGTAAAGGAAATATTTTATTTTTTTCCTTCGCCATTTCTGGAACCTTTGCGTGATCTCTACACGCTCTTGATCACAACGTGCTAGATGGTACGTCAATTTACGAAGTTTTAAGCTGTTGATCATTCGATCATCCACAAAAACCGGTCGTATAAAGGAAAGCATTCTCAGTTCAATTTTCGTACGTAATAACGAGTCAATATTGTTTGGTTTACTTCTTTGCGTGATCTGAAGGAAACAGCGTAATAATTAAATGATAAGTATTTGTCGAGTGCGATGATGTTGTCGTTGTTGTTCGTTGATGTGTTGTTGTTCCTTTTTGTCTCAAATTGCCGGTATTTTTCCCAATTCATGTTCTTTAAAGGATAAAAATATAAAGCAGAAGAAATCATTGGGGAGAATTGTATACCAATAGATATCAACATTGAAGGTATTACTGAGGATTTTAAACAATTTTATGGGATAAGACAGATAAAATATAGCATTGCCTTTCTAAGTTATGTACAAAGTTCTATGTATTTGTCCCCGAATAGTGCGTTTCAAGAAACTGAAGCTTCGAATATGATTGAAGCCAGATTTTAACTATTTGCATCAGTCCTGAATCCAGTTTCTTTGCGACCTGCAAATTGTATAATTAAATTATTTTTATTTTGATAAGTCCTTGATAAGTCCTTATCCAATTCCACACTTCGATCGGTAAACACGACTCTTCGCTTTTAGCGGATAAAACAATATGAATGCTTGTTGTTCTCTTAAGGTCAGTGCTCCTTTGATCGTAGCGACAGAAATCAGCCTACGGAGAAAGTCTCACTATTATCATGCACTAAAAATATAGCACAGCACAAGTCACTCTGGGAGTTTCATGATATGGAGAGTGAAGTAGAGTGGAATCTTGTTGGAGCTAGAATTTTTTACACTCCTCAAAGTGTCAAGGTAATGACTGCTAGACCCATCTCGGCTGGACAAGAGGGACCTAAAGATGTAGGGTCCCTCAAGAGTTACCAAAGCATAAAATCGTCAGAGGAAAATGTACGAATGCCGAAGCAAGGGATAAACTAGCCTCCCGCGCAGTCGTTCTTCGTGGGAAGGAGTGAAACACGATCGCCCCTAAGAACGACTGCGTGGGAGGCTAGGGATAAACAAAATCTTCTCCAAGCTAACCATGAAAAGAATTGGACATTCGGTTCCCGTTGGATCAGGTAGATATCGACATCTCACTCGCTTCTTGTCTGAATGCAGGCATTTCGACATAAATGTACGTCTGACAGTTTTCCTTCTGTTTCCATAAGGTATGTGCAGATCACGCAGGAAAATTTTGTGTTCAATTTCCGAAGAAGAGAAGCTGTCAAAATTAACAGCAGAAAACCTGCTTCCACCTGTCGTCGTAAATAACGAGGAGGAAGTAGTTGTGAGTCAAATGAAAGAGTTGAAATTCAGGATAAGAAAAAATGCAAATAATAGGCAAGGGTCTAAGCAAGTGTATAGCTGCTTTATTTTGGACAATGGAAACATAACAGACATGCACAGCACCTCGAGGGGGTGGGGGGGGGGGGGTTCTTGGGATTTCAAGTGACGGGGATAATGAATGGGGACCACTAAAAAACGTTTGTTTGTACTTTATTCGCGAAACTATACAACCAATGCACCACCACGAATGTTAAGATTGTTTTTTATTCCCCCAAAAATCCCTTCTTTATTAAGAACACCCAAAAATTCTTTTAAAAATTTTCCTAGACAAACAATTCCCAGAATTAAAAATTTCAAACCCCCAAAAAATCCTTCCATCATTTCTGTCACTTGAAATCCCGAGTATCTCCCTTGGGCACAGCACAGGGATCCTTTCCTCACTTGATGTAAAATTTTATTGTCAGCTCTCGTTATGGGCTCAGCGATAAGCCCCCTCCTCTTCCTACTCCTTTCAGTTTTCTTATCTTCAACAGTTGTTACCAAAGCTTTGCATTGAAAACAATTGCCCTTATACAACTGAAACTGCCATCAGTGGACAGCAGGAGGAGAGGTGGGCATTTGCCTTTCGTTTCCTTCAAATGGAGTGGGAGGTGGAGTCTTGTTGGCACTGATTTTAGTACAAAATAGTCAGTTTTGTAAGAAAAGATGTAGAACTGGTCATCTCCGCTGGATTCACCAGTAGACCGAGTTACATGTCTACCGATTTAACGTAATAATTTTTGAAAATACTAACTTTCAGCGAACTGTACTAGAACAAAAATAACACAAGATCTAAAAACTAATTCCCTACAATGATCATGAATAAACGAACGTTGTGAAAGTAGGGGCATTTTTCAATGTGAACCTAGCATGCCTATTCGTTGTCTTGAGGATTATCTTTAAAACAAACGACAGTCATACAATAAAGACCTAAAGACGTTATAAATATTATTGAAATATCAATAAACAGCTGCAGTATAACGCGCGAGGCGATCAAACTTTGAATAAAATTAGTCAAACCGAAAGTGGATTTTGAGCCAAATTGGGGCAAAATCTTTTTTTTTGCATATTTCTACGAAAGGAAGCTGTATTAGGAAAAGCTAACTGCAGTCCGTTTGGTTTCTCACCAGGACTTATCTATGGGCAAAATATGAGCGAAATCGGTTATTCAGTTTGTGCCGGCGAAAGGCGATATTAGTTGATTTTTGGAGAAAGTCGCACTTAAGCACGCATCCGTTTGATATGCTTTGTCAAGAATGAGTAATGGGCTTATAACCCGCAAACAATGAGCCAATCAGAAAGCTGCAAGTACATTAACATATTTCATAACTTTTAACCTATGACATAATATCAGATGGGTGCTAGTGTAGTAACATATAATAATAATAATAATAATAATAATAATAATAATAATAATTATAACAATAATAATAGTAATAGTAATGATGATGATGATGATAACTGTTTTTCCAACACCTGTTTATGTGAGTTATTACGTAATTTTAATATCTCCCTGACGTTGATTATTTTAAAACAGTCTAAGATAAGATAAGATAAGATAAGATAAGATAAGATAAGATAAGATAAGATAAGATAAGATAAGATAAGATAAGATAAGATAAGATAAGATAAGATAAGATAAGATAAGATAAGATAAGATAAGATAAGCTTAGCTTACGCTTGGTTTACAGTTATTTCACGAAATTAAAAAAATTTTCCTTGCATAGTTCATTCTTCGTATTCTGTCCTCCCTAGGTATAAGCATTACAAAGCACAAGAATGTTTTTGTTTTCTTGTGTTTAAGCCTGGTTTCGTCTGCCGGCCGGCGATAAATACAACAAAGTAAAATGGATGTCGGAGCTCACTTTTTCATCCTTACTCCCCTCTCCTATCATGCACGTGGATCAATCTTCTCTTTTTCGTATCCTTTTTGTTGGGTAGCCTACACTCGATTGCCAAATAAAAAACATACTTACCGAGTCTTTCCCATGCATATTTCGTTCCACTCGGGCTAGCATCCACGTCAGCTATTTTTCTTTTTCCCGGTTTATTGAGTCTTGATGTAGTTCTAAAGAATTGGTGAGAAAAAGGTTGAGATCTTTGTATCTTTAGCTTTAATTTATTAATCATAATTCTATGGGAGGTCAGCTCATCAACTATGCTATGTAAATAGCCAATTGGCCTTTTGCCATTGGGATTTCAAATTATTTTGTGTTCATTTGAAATATTTGTTTCACGTACACCATCACAAAAGCTTTTAGCTTAAAACAAACAAACTAAATACAAATAGGCCAAGTAAAAAGACAAACAAATGTTTCTCGTCCGGATTTCTATAAAAAAAGAAAGCGGGCGGGCGCATTTTTTTGTTATTGGATATTTCCTCAATGGTCATATTCTCCAGAAGCGAACTTGGAAAAGAAATTCTGACCTCTCCAGTACGGACCTAGCCTGCCGATGCTTTAAAGATTTGGCCTGAGTTCGTATTAACGCAGTCAAAAGCCATGTCTTACAGAAGTTTCTTTGTACTTAATTGAGGAGTAACGCCTGTTGGTTTTTGTCCGTTCCAACTTTCCCAATAACAAATATTAAAAAAAGAGAAGCGGCCCCAAAAAATGAAGCGGGCGGGGACGAGAAACATTTGTTGTTTTTTTTTCACTTGGCCTAAGGTTGAGCTTTACGTTTACCTTGTTTTAAGAATCCTGGAGATGGAACGTGCTTCCACATCAGCGTTGTTCTCACCCACATTCAGAACAGTCAGCGTGATGTTGTGTTGTAGAATCTTGGAAAGAGAATATGCGCCGCGTTCGCCAATGTTGTTCTTACTCACATCCAGATAAGTCAAAGTGGTGTTGTGCTCTAGAGCCATGGAGAGAAAATGCGCACCATGTTCACCAATGTTGTTATGACTCACATCCAGATTAGTCAAAGTAGCGTTGTTTAGTAGAACGCTGGAGAGAAAACGCGCACCATCTTTACCAATGTCGTTCTGACTCACATTCAGATTAGTCAAAGTGGTGTTGTGTTGTAGAGCCATGGAGAGAAAATGCGCACCATGTTCACCAATGTTGTTATTACTCACATCCAGATTAGTCAAAGTGGTGTTGTGTTCTAAAGCTCTGAAGAGAGGATACGCACCATATTCACCAATGTTGTTATTACTCACATCCAGATTAGTCAAAGTGGCGTTGTGTTCTAGAGCCCTGGAGAGAAAATGCGCACCATCTTCACCAATGTTGTTCTCACTCACATTCAGATTAGTCAAAGTAGCGTTGTGTTCTAGAGCCCTGGAGAGAAAATGCGCACCATCTTCACCAATGTTGTTCTCACTCACATTCAGATTAGTCAAAGTAGCGTTGTGTTCTAGAGCTCTGGAGAGAAAACGCGCACCATCTTCACCAATGTTGTTCTCACTCACATCCAGATTAGTCAAAGTGGCGTTGTGTTCTAGAGCGCTGGAGAGGGAATCCGCACCACCTTCACCAATGTTGTTATTACTCACATTCAGATTAGTCAAAGTGGCGTTGTGTTTTAGAGCCTTGAAGATAAAATCTGCACCACGGCGACCAATGTTATTCTCGCTGACATCCAGATTAGTCAGCGTAGCGTTGACTTTTAGTACTTCGGAGAGAGAACGCGCACCATTTTCATCGATTTGTTTGCCTCTCAAATCTAAATAGGTTAAGGTGGTATTGATCTTAAGAGCCTCGATGTCCAAAGTTGGATTAAATGACTTTTTGGCTGTGAGGAAAACCAAAAAAGAATAAAAGAAATGGTTGAGACCAATCAGTTAATGCGTACGCTATAGTCACCATCATGCATTCCGCTTATTCATCATTTTTTTTTTAAGCAAAGCATAACAGCGACAAAGTCTTAATTAGTATATTTATTTTAGATTTTATTTTTCATTTTTATACTCCTTCGTTTTAGCCTCGATATAGATATATTGAATTCTCATTGTTAACGGGGTACAAAACATTTTGCATCACAGAATGAAGGGCGAGAGGGAAAAAAAAGTTTGGTTGACAACCACCTGATGTCTATTTTTAGTAATGTAAAGGGACATTTCTCTATACATAAAACTATGGCTAAGGTATAAACAAATGACTGGTCAAATTTCTACTATTAGCTTACTTAACAATGTTCTATCAATGTTTTTCTATCAATTTATCTAGTTAATCCATTATGGCTTGATGACACCTCCATTTAGAGGGTCACCTCACACCCGCTTCTTTAAGTCACCGTTTTACATGACCTGGAACTGCGGGGCACTATGCACCTGTACGCCTTTCGTATACTTAAAAGCACCTGTACGCCTTCCGTATACTTAAAAAGTTGTGGCGTTAAGGTTGAAGTTGTCAAATTTAACAGCCTTGTCATATTCTATTTTGAAATGTAAATACTTTTTTAAAGGGCAGGGGGACAACAAAATTTAATAGAGATTGTTGTTGTTTATCGATATTAACCTGAATGAATTTTATCTACCTAAATACATATACAATTCAATTTACACCTAAAACAGTTCATGCCAATCACAAGTTCTAATCTGTTGTAATTTGTCAGTAACAGAATAAGACTGACTTTATGATGTTTGCGAGACATGTCTACGCAAGTTTCTTTATTAAAACTAGAAATGTTTTATTCAGATCGAAAATCAAAAGGCTTCCCAAAGCAAAATCGGTTTCTTAAAAGGTCTTGTGAGTTACATGTATAAAGCGGTTTTACTTTATTGATCAACATAACCAAAATTGACTGTAAATTACCTGAGAGAACGGATGAATTTCAGCCTATGCTGGAGAGGGAATAACGTCAAAAGTCGAGATTCTATAAAGGTACCAACATTTCGCTTTCTGTTACTATTACGATATGTAAATTACATGTTTTCCTGAGAGGTCCGCTTGCCAAAAGAAGCCATTTAAAAGACAAACCTGTACTGGCACAAGGATAAAACTGAAAAACTATTTGATAATTATAGCGACTTGTATCTCATTCTTTGTGACAATGTCTGTTTTTAACTCATCTGCGCGTCTACTTTGCTAGTAACGTTTGTCCCTTACGAATTAACGATATTTTTGCTTCTTCAGTTTTTAATTAATTTTTGTTTTTATTTTATTTCATTTTTTGTGCGCGGTCGCTGTAATAATTTGTCCGTATGAAAAACGTTACTTTATTCCCAGCTAGCAGAGGCTTTTTTTTAGAGGACTCTGCTAGCAAAGACGCTACTTTACAAAGGAATATCTTTACCTTCCAAAGTCAGGGTTTTTCTTTCATTTTCACTTTCACTTTCACTTTCACTTTCTTCCATTTGAGTCCGGGTTTGCCCAGGATCTTTAATCTGAGTATCCTCCGTAGCCAGGATCTCAACAGCCTGGGTCCAGGTTCCCTCAGCAGTTGGAATCCTAGTTTGGTCAGTATCCAGGGTCTCCATGTCTTCAGAAGAATGCGTCCAGATTTTTTTGCCAGACTGAGGCTCAGTTTCCTCTTTAGGGCAATTCGTACATTCGTCAATGCCATGGGTTTGGATTTCCTCATGAGATGGAATGTGTGTTTCGGCAGTAGCTTGGGTCTTGGGGTCTTCTACACACTGTGTCCGAGTTTCCGTAGCAGATGGAATGTAGGCATTCCCTGCAGTCAGAGTCTCACTTCCGTCAACAACTTGTGTCTGGGTCTCCTCTAGGAATTGGATCACAGTTTCCTGTGCAGTCATGGTTTCACTTTTGTCAGTAACCCAAGTCTGGGTTTTATCATGTGGTTGAATCTGCGTTTTCTGGATCCCATTTTCTTCAGTAGCCTGTGTCTGGGTTTCTTTACTAGATTGGACCAATGTTTCCTCCGTACCCTGGGTTGTAATTTGTTGAGAGTCCATGATGGATGAACCATGATTGCTTTCTAAAAAAATTGCAAGCGAAAAACACAATATTATTTAAACGTTAGATAAATCCAAAGAAAAAACTGTGAACTTCGTAAAATGTCTATAAAAAACTGAAATGTCAAGTTTGCTTTAACACGCTTTGCCTGTTAATTACTCTAATATAACAATGCGGCTCGGGCTAAAATGAGCTCTGAGAAGGGCCAAAAACATATTTACGCCCAAGAACATCAACTCTATTACTATTATAATCATTTCAGAGGGCATTTATAGTTTTAATAAGCAATCAAAAATAGTATGCGATATCTTGAACACTGCCGTTGCGAGTCGGCGTTTATTTCTAATAACAAACTAGGTTTAAAGGTTTACAAAACTCGGCAGAAAACCGCAAAATTACTCAAAACAAACTTTGCTTGAAAAGGAAATTACAAAATTATATCGGCAACAAAGAAATATAGTCGTCATTTGGAAGTGTGAAAATTAATTGTGCTGTTAACTGAACTGGCAGTTTGGAATATGCCTGAAATTCAACTGAGCGAGTTTCGCTCGTCGGAGACAAACTTACATTCACTTCGCCGCCTGGATTCTTCTTTGAGATTCTGTAATTCCTCCTCATCTAGCTGAGAAGACTGAGAATTTGCTTTCCCGTTCAGCCCTTGAAACATTTTGTCGTTATAAAGCTCAAAAACACTTTTGAAACGTCTCGATCTCCACTCAAATTAAACGAATTAAGCTTGAAATTGTACTAGCTGGCCGCCAGCCATCAAGTAAACGGCGCGAACAGTTGAATGGTTTTCAGTTCTGATTGGCTGGCTTCGTTTTTTCTTGTTTCTGATAGCCCGCAAAATACGCCACAATGCCCGATGAAATGATTATAATTGTTTATTATAATCATTTCATCGGGCATTTTGGCGTATTTTGCGGGCTACAATGGAGAATTCAACGGGCTAAAATATATTTTAGCCCGCTGCCGTGGACCAATCAGAAACAAGAAAATAACGAAGCCAGCCAATCAGAACTGAAAGCCATTTACCTGTTCGCGCCGTTTTCTTGCTGGCTGGCAAAAGCTGGCATCACTTCAAGCTCCTAGAGTCGAGACGCTTCCATCTGCAATTGCAAACTGTTTTTAAGCTTCATAACGACAAAATTGTTGAAGGACTGAACGGGGAAGCAAATTTTCAGTCTTCTCAGCTAGATAAAGAGGAATTACAGAAACTTAAAGAAGAATCCAGGCGGCGAAGTAAATGTAAGTTTGTCTTCCTCGAGCAAAACTCGCTCAGTTAAATTTCAGGCATATTCCAAACTGCCAGTTCAGTTAACAGCACAATTAATTTAAACACTTCAACATAACGACTATTTCTTTGCTGCCGATACAATTCTGTAATTTCCTTTTCAAGCAAAGATTGTTTTGAGTAATTTTGCGGTTTTCTGCCGAGTTTTGTAAACTTTTAAACCTGGTTTTCAATCAGAAATAAACACCGACTCGCAAGTCGGCAGTGTTCAAGATATCGCTTACTGTTTTTGATTCCTTAACTAAATGCTCTCTGAAATGATTATAATAGTAATAGAGTTGATGTTCTTGGGCGTAAATATGTTTTTGGCCCTTCTCAGAGCTCATTTTAGCCCGAGCCGCAAGCCTGAGTCGGGCCAAAAACATATTTACGCCCGCGAACATTAACTTTATTGTTATATTATTTTCTGCGGGTATCACCGAGTAGTCACTGTTGAAAAACAATAGATTATAATGTTTTCCTGATATGTTTTCAATATAAGATGACTGACGTGCGACAAAGCACCACACTTCCGTTGTTAATTCAACGCAGCACAGCCTCCTGAATGATAGACTAAGACTAACGGTGCGTTTCTTTGGGAAAATCCAAAATTGGATCATTGATCTCAGATCACACGGATACTTTGCTCCCAAAGAAACGAAGAATCCGAAAACGGATTTTTTGCCATGACAACCCCGTAAACACATTTCGCACAGAACATAAAATATCAGCACAAATTTATTTTTCGTCGAATGTATCCTAGCTAAAATAATTTAAGCATACAAAATCTTTACAAAAACCACACGTCGAAGTAGATCTCTTTAGCGTTAAGCACAATGTGGCGAGAGAAAGCATCTGAGAGCGAAAATGATTGCGAAATGATCAGTGCAAATTTCACTAGTGACAATTTCAAAAGGATACAACTTCCGTAGGCACACAGTGGCTGTTCTAGAAAATCTGTATCCCGTTTAAAATGATACTACATACCTATCTGAAGCTACCGTTTCCTTTTATCGTGAAATATTTTTGTATTTTGATCGAAATAACCGCCTAAAACTTTCTGTATGGCAGTGTTTACAAAGAGCGAACCTGTATTTTCACAGCAAAGACCGCTGGGCCAAGGCACTTTTTTCGAATCCTTTCCCAAAGAAACGCACGGATCATGAATCCTAAAAATCCGGATTCAGATATGATCCGATGTATCCACTCGAAGTGTGGATTCTTCAGATCATTGATCCAAGATTAATCCATTTTCGGATATAGGCAAAGAAACGCAAAATCCGTTTTTGGATCAAGAATCCGGATTTGGATTTTTCCCAAAGAAACGCACCCTAAGGGTGATCTACCTCGACGTGTGGTTTTTGTAAAAGATTTTGTATGCTTAAATTATTTTAGTTAGGATACATTCGACGAAAAATAAATTTGTGCAGATATTTTATGTTCTGTGCGAAATGTGTTTACGGGGTTGTCATGGCAAAAAATCCGTTTTCGGACTCTTCGTTTCTTTGGGAGCAAAGTATCCGTGTGATCTGAGATCAATGATCCAATTTTGGATTTTCCCAAAGAAACGCACCCTAAATTAGTTTGCGTGACGTGAAAAGTGTCATCATACTAGACTCATTTTTAGACAAAAATCTTTTTCTCAGCTTACGTGGTTTATTTTTGAGAAACTCGTTCAACGCCAAGTAATCTTCTTCCTGAATAGTTGTTGTTAAATTTACAGATTTCACATGAAATCTGCTCTTTATATCCTCTGTCACAAGGCCTTTCTCGGCTATTGCATTAAGGCGACCGGAACGATAGTCTTCCCAAAGGCGTTCAAGACTTTCCAGATTTTGGCACTCCACTGCAATTCGTAAACTATTCTCGCTTCCTTCTCTTGTTGTCGAGTCTGGAATCACTTTTAGATGCTGGAAGTACTGAGGTAATTCCTCTTCATCAGATGTTTCTTCCTTCAAAATAGAACTTCCTCCATCGGACACTAGTTGTTGCCTTTCGTCTTCTTGTTGCTGTGTACAATTTTCTCTTTGTGTGTTTGCGAAACCGTCTCTATCTACGAAGTTTTCAACGACCCAGGTACATGAAACAAGAGCAAAAAAAGAACACCAAAGTTACAGTCAGCAATTTTTCTTTACCAAAGGCCTTCAGTTTGATCGTGTATATTTAATACAAGTTATGGGAGCTAATGGTCATACAGCAAACTCTGTCTTTGATATGGACAGCCTCGAGAACAGCTTTAACAGCTTAGAGAGATGGGCACACAGAGGGTTGTTGTAGCCTACGCAAAGAAAATTCGTAAGTGGGTTAAACATCGGAGCTGGCTAGTGACTGCTTTTTGTAGATTCTACCCTTAAGACATTTTGTTAAACAAACAAAAAGGGAAATATTATTCGACGGGAACAACCCAACCATTATCGCCTTATAGTGGTTTCTATGAGAGAGTGTTGGCTGTAGTTCCCACCTCCATTTATAAACATTTAGTTTCACATTAAAACCTGGCCATATTCTTTCCTAATAGAAAAATATTATCGCTTACAGTTTTCTGCTGGGTGGACAGTCATTGGTTCAGGTTCTTCAGCACTCTGGGTCTGCGTTTCATCAGCAGCTTGGATCTGGTCTTGGGGCGACAATTCATTGTCCTGATTCACTTCTAAAGAAATCGAGATAAAACGCATCAGCAACAGTACTTTAATGATATACATGTAATTTATATCTGTAACAAATCTGTTTTTCTATTATTTTAGGTGCCCTATAAAAGATAAATAGAAAGAAAAAGTTCGTCTACCTCTAAGGCAACTGATTCTAGTGTAGACCAGAATGGCTGTGGTCACATAAATGACGTCATGCATAGCTGTTGTTAGTGCTTGCGGTCGACTGCGCGGTCACACCAACGGAGTTAATACTGTAAGCTCTGGTTACCATTTGGATGACACATCAGACTTAAAAAGTAGTTTGTAATTCGTGGCAACCCTAAAATGTAAGCATTGCGGACAGGGGAAAGCTTGTCAGGCTATTGTTTTTGTTTTATATGTTCGTGCGGGAAACCGTTGTTGAAATTTCATAAAAATGGTTTAACTTTTACAGCATGCTTGTCACCGCAGAATGCGACGTTTGTTGTTTGATTTTGGTTTCTTAACCCTTAATATGCTGAAATTTCTCCAAAAACAGGTTTTTTTAACCGTTAATCGATTTTCTTGGCTCTACAGTCCTAAATTTCTCTAAACTTTCCTAGGAATGCACTTTCTGACACTACAGTAAGTTTTTGATGCAATTTCCATGTAAAAATGTACAACATTTTACTTGGCGCATGCGCATAAGCCGTTTTTTTTTTTTTTTTTTTTTGCTAAACCGTTCCGATTTTTTTTCCTTGCTTCCTTTCGTTTTTCTCTTCTTTCTTATATTCTCCATCTTTTACTCTGTGCACCCCTTCTACTGGCCTGAAAAGTTTTGATCTTAATCAATGGAAAACCCTGGAAAGGAGACCATGATCGAGTACGGGTATATTGGCCTGATTTAGCACCAATTTTAAACTGATCACGTTTTTTCGATTAGCTTTGTCAGAATGCAGTCAATAATCAAGACGGACAGTTCTGTGGAAAGATCTATCCAAACTCTATAAGTTGCACGTCACAAAAATCTGCTGACGTGTAAATTGGTGACGACATAAGTGGTTAAATGGCCTTTCCTCCAAATCCCGGAATAATCCGGACTTAGCATATTAAGGGTTAACCCTTGGCCCCCTTTTTCACGCTTACTTTTGGGATTTACACATTTATGTTCACCTGGCATGTGCACATGCCAAAAGAAACATCAGAGACCGCATTCTGATTGGTTGTTTGTAAACTTAGGCTTAACCCATGCACCCTGTTTGGGTATGCCTTTAGTTAGTTTGTATTGTTTTGGATAATCATGGCATAAATTTCGTAACTTAGAGTGAACAGAGAAGCGGTCGCATTACTAAAATAGCTAACTAATGTTTGTAGTCTCCATCGAGTCTCCATGTGACCACAAGCAATAACTCGGATTTCCATCTTGTTCTAAATGCAAAACTGACTACCTAACGGACTACACAACAGACTACCTATCAAACGGAAGAAGGTCCTCAATATGTATATGCTGCTACTGATGCCGTAGCTGTGTATCAATAAATTAGAAGAAATAACACTGAATAAGTTGTCGATCATTTTTTGTGAATCAAAATGTTAAATCATCCAAGCTGTAGATTGTATACTCACGTAAAATTCCCATTAGGAACAGTTTGCAAGCCAAGTAATCTTCTTCCAAAATAGTTGTTTCCAACTTTACGGATTTCACATCAAATCTCTTTTTAATATCATCTGTCAAAAGGCATTCCTCGACTACGGCATTGAAGTGACCGGAAGAGTAGTCTTCCCACAGGCGTTCAAGAATTTCCAGAGCACTGCACTCGACTGTTATCCGCAAACTTCCCTCGATTGCCTCTCTTATTATTAAGTCAAGAACTCCTTTCAAATAGTAATCAAGGCAGAGAGGGTAGTTGTCGACTGGGACGTCAGCTGCACGAGTCCGAAGAAAATGCTTCGTCATTTCAGTCATTATAATCCGCTTGGCTTCCTCTTGTTGCACAGGATCTCCGCTTTTTGCCTTTTGATATGTTACGCTGTCAATTGTGATTACTATGGGCAGGGTACCTTAAAAAGAAAATCCACAAATTTTAAGTTGTTTCAAACGAAACAACTGGTAGTTGTTACCAAGTTTCCTACCTTGGCTTTTCTTTTTTTTCTATTCTTCCTAAATTGTCTTTCATTATACAGTCCAATGCAGTATCCGGCTTTAAGTATTTTCGGCTTTTAGTACTGGTGGTGGTTTGTGGGCTCTTCTGGTAATGAGTAGTCATGCACCCTAGCGGGCTTTTGTAAATACAGCCAATAATGCCCTAATTGTAAATGGTTGTTTAATGTTCAGTAGTTTTTCTTGGGAATTACATTTAGCAGAATTACAATTAGTAGTTTTTCTTGGAAATTATTTTTTTTGTTACTTCCATTGCCTGGAGTCAATATACCAGTCGACAAATCAGACATATAAACAACTGTGTGCTCGAAGGTACGGTACCTGGTGGGTGCTTAGACTTGACTGCCGTTTGTGGAATCTGTACTGTTCTTCCTGTTGAGCTCAAGCAAGATACAGAAGCATCTACCAAAAAAAAAAACATTACAGTGTACTTGTCATTCTAGTTTGCAAACTATCTTTTTAAGCTGATTTTGCACATGTACTATTACACTGTTAGCTCTAAAACAAACTAGGAGGAATTTCCTAAAAGCTTTAGGATTCCTACTTTTTTTAATCAATGCTTAGCATGAAATGTTACCAGCAAACGCTGTGTTTAAGTGTTCGCTGTGACATTCCGGTAATAGCCAGCAAGGTTTTTGCTCTAAATTTGCAGTATTCTAGGCCGTTTTAATTGAGCTAGATTATTAAGGAAATAACCTCAACTTGAATCGATCACTTTTATGATTTAAAATGTTATTCTTTTTGTCTGATTATATATTGGCAATAACCTATTATTAAATTTAAATATAATGTTTTCCTTTTGTTTGCAGTAATTCAAACATATTTCACATATAGGGATATTGTTCGTATCTTTGTCTCAACATCACTGAGATTATCGAAATCCCTCCTCAATTTCACATGGATAAAAGCGCAGGTTCAGTGTTACATTCCCAACTTAAAGCAGATCAGGCTAAATGTTGAGGTCAGATTTTTCATCATGCCACCAGGCTGGCAAAATTCGGCAACTGCGTAACAAAGAAAGTCATATAATAAACTTCTAATCCCGGCTTCTTATCAACACTTTTTAGCTACTTACTAGTAAATAATTCATTTTCAGTCGGTCTATTAGTGAACAAAGTTGATACTAAAAAGACACCTACCATGAGTCATGTTGACCATCTTGCTGATGAGAGATTTACTTTGCTTTTCCCAGCTGTACTCCTCTTGGTATGACATACGCAATAGTTTAGACTCCTTAAGTCGCTTCACCCTGTCTTTGCCTGAAATATTCTTGATTGATTTGGCCCATTCATTTGCATTATCTGAATCAACCACAAATGAAGAACCAAATGGCACTTTACTTAGAGCTTCTCCAAATCCGGAGTTTCCACTAACAAGGATGGGTAGACCAGCTGATAAGGCTTCAAGACCCGTCAAACCAAATGCCTCCGTTCTCGACGGCATTACTGCAAGATCGACTTCGCAAAGCAACTTTTTTAAACTTTCCCGGCTTTGTGAAAAGCTTCGTACAGTTAGACATTGAGCAGAGATGCCACATTCGAGCAAACGGTTTTTTGCCTCGTCTTGCTTTCCATCTGGTGCACCGACGAAAACAAGATGGGTGTCATCTAACATTGAAACAGCTTTGGCTGCAATGTCAAACCCTTTCAATTCAAAATCTTCTTCGTCTCCACGCCCAAAAACAAGGACTTTGAATTTTTTCCTTTCATCAACAACCTGCTTGACGTCAGAAAACTCAGCAAAAAGTCCAGGAGTAAATTCAAAGACCATTTGATCTTTCTTACACCCGCGAAGATAGGAGCGAAAAGTTTCACTCAATTTGGGTCCAACTGTTACAACAAAATCAGCCATTTCACAAAGTTCGACCTCAGTTTCATGTTTTTTCTCATTAACAGAAACTGGATTAGAATATGTCTTATACATTCCAAGTTCCTCAGGGGCTGTATGAACAACCTGAACCCATTTACAATTGTGAGACTCCCTTATTACTTGTGCTTGATGCCCGAGCTTCACACCATGACCAACAACTACGTTAATTTGCAAATCATCTGGTGGGAAGCTCAGCCATTCAAGCTCATCGTAGCCAGGTCGCCTTTTTGCCTTGACAAGATCAATCCGGTGACTAAGAGCAGCTTTTTGGTCTTCGTCGTTGCATTGTGGGACAAAAATAGTGACATGTACATCAGGGTCTTTTGCCACGTTTATGGCCAACTCTCTATTTACGGTGGAAAGTCCTCCTTTACTTGATCCCCATTCTGATGCCAAGAAAGTAACTCTTAATTTTCTTGATGATGATGTGTCAGGACCACTACTCTCTTGATGTTCTTCTACACTGGTCGTAAAAGAACAGCTCGAGGATTCCGATTCCTATAAATAAATTATGCAAACTTGTAACACCCAACAACGTTACGGTTTCGTTTGCTAACGGACGTAAACAATTCAAATAACTGTATTACAACTGAAAAGATCCTGATTGCATAAGCTCTTATCAGAGTATACCTTGCATATGTAACTGTACATGCAATATCTGATTAACATGTGTTCAAGGGTAGAAACACCAAACGTCTCATTTACAGTTTTACTACAAAAGACTAGCCTTTTAAATAACTACTTTCTCGAGGACTCTCAGGAGAATTTGACTAAAGAGCGCAAGAAAAGCGTTAAACTTGCTGATCGTTGCTCAAAGGCGTACCCGAAAGCACATCTAGCTTTTTAAAAAAAAAAATGCTCTCCAGCAATTGACCAAGTGCGTCCATAGCTCGACAGACGCACAGCTTGAAGTGCAAGCAAGAATCAATTTTATTCGCCAATTTAAACCAAAATTCTCTTGATATGGCTTCGTTTTCACTGTCCGTATGTTGATGCTTCGTGGGGCTAGAAAATTTACACTGATAGTAATGTTGGGAAGAGCTTCACTGTCGTTCCTTATTTTTAAAATAACATTGGTTCTTTTTGCTCATTAGGCGAACAAAATAAATCTGCTTAGTGGTGATAAAGTTTGCATATGGTACACGTCAATTTATGGAGCTCGGGCGTGTGGTTGCGCACTTGCGCTATTAAGGATTTACTGGCTGTGTTATAACACTTTTTTGATACCTTAGTAAACGTCATTATTACACGCCTCTTTCAACTTGAAGGTAGCAATAAAATACTTTCTGTAATACCCGAACTAAGTGACCTAGCGAATTCTTTGTGATTGCATGGGTTGACCCACAGCATCATGAGTCCAATGTTCCATAATTTTAAAAGGTTAACAAATACATACCTTTGTTTGCGAGGACATCACTGGAAGCGTGGAATTTGGTTTGATCCTTTGCAGGTCATACAGTTACTAAAATGAAAAAATAAAAAATAAAAAATAAAATAAAAAATATTAAAATGCATTTGACAGATAATGCCAATTTGGCCATTGTTACTGTTTTATGAACAAAATTATGATGTTAATATGGTTGAAAAATATATCAGTTGTTATTTATTAAACTTGATTTTCTATCTAAAATATATTTAAATACAAGAAAGAAAGGAAATATTTTATAGTATAATTTTTGATAATTTTAAATATCAGGAAAAATGTGTGGTAGTCTTGATCGAACAGAAAGCAAGATATCACCATTTCTAATATGTTTCGTTGTATGAAAAATATCAAACAGCTCCTGTTTTAATAAAGTGTAACGTGTTACAATATTCTTCCTTTAACTTTTTTTTCTTTTACGTTGCCCTTTAATGCTTTGCATGTCACTTCCGTTGCACGAATTTTTTTTAGGCATAACCGCTTGCAGGAATTTTTTTAGACAAGTTTCCCTTGCAGGAATTTTTTTTGGTAAAAGTCACCCCCCTACAGTTATATCTAATGATCCGTCCCTAAAGCTGTGGAGCATGTTTAGGAAAAAAACAGTCCTTGAAAACATTGATTCTAAATACCTTTCTTTCGAGGACATCTGACACTGGACATTTTGGTCCGATAAGACTCCCTCGCGTGTCGAAGAGTCACTAAAATGATAAACACAATTAATTTCAAGCTATATGTGAGGAGTTTTGAGTAACCTGAAATTGCCTTCTACTCAGATTCTACCTGTTTAATACCATGCTGAATGAAGTTTTATTTAACATGCATTTTAAATTGTGCAAATCGTAGGCTTTGCTCGGTAATTCATGAATTCAATCAGTTGTCCATTTTGTACTGAAATGATGCGAGTTTTAATTGTTATTTGAGCTATCATCGTTTTCACCGCACATGTGAGCCCCTCTATGGGTATTTCCAAAGAAATCGAAATCGGGACGATAACTGCGGAAAAACGAAGATTTCTATTGAAGCGAAGATTTCAGCTTCGGGCTCGTGGGGTCGTATAAAAGTAAACTTATAAAGAAAATAAAGGACATCAAAAACTGAACAAACAGAACAACGTCGGCAAAACTTTCCTTGTTAATATACTGTTTCAGCAACTATCTGCTTTTCATTAATTTAAACAGTCATTTAAGCAATTTGTTGCTGAAGTGAGACATTTATTCGGCTGTGAATTACACTGACTACAATGCCACGCAGTTTCAATCCATAAAACAAAAACTCTGCTTTTAAATATAAGTCTGCGTGTACCAAGATAGGGAGGCTCACATGTAGCTTTTGATGGGTGCCAGAAAATGTTCCTAACTGACTGTGAGTAAAGAAATTGATTCTGCAGGAAATTTGTGCATGAAATATATTCTCGGGGGTGGAAGCGGAATCATGAATCATGAATCATAGCTGTAAAATTGGTAGTAATCATGAATCTTTGTGTTTACAACTTGGGAATCATGAATAACAAGAGATGGCCTATGGCTATAAGAATCATGAATAACAAATAAATGCTTCCATCGATATTGCATGCTTTTGAATATAGAATGTAACAAAAATTAAACTGATGGGTCAATTACTAAATTCTTAACAAATATATTCCAGAAATGGCCTGAAATCGCATTTCTGGGCATCTAATTTTCAAAATTTCCTGGGGGAGCATGCCCCCAGACCCCCCTATAGGAAGACAATGGAAACACGAATGTACCCTTGCCTTCACATCTCATCCTTACTGAAAATATTTAATATCGGCTTCCGGTATTATTCCGTGCCAGACGAGTCTCTATTTGGAAAAGGAGACTCTGTTAGCAGGGAACCGGAATGCACAACCAGCCTGCATGTAAAAGCAAAACAACAGAAACTGGTAACACGTTATTTTGAAAGCAGGATAAAAAGAATGAATCATGAATATGGAGTAAAATTTATAAATGAATCATGAATCATCGAGGTAAAATAAGACAGGAAGCATGAATATCCAAAGTCCAATGATTCCGCTTCCACCCCCGATATATTCCTTGATATAATTATTTGAAAGCGCGGTCATTCTACTAGCGAGACTAGATGGATGTCAACACGAACAAAGCAACGATTAGCTACTCACATTATTCCAGAGAAATGTCGCCGATAATTCCAAAAGAAACATCGCTTCCGTTATTCCCGAAAACCAGGGCCATTATTCCATTATATTTCACCTCGAAATTTTTTGTTATTCTTGTTTCATTTAATGGGATTCTTCTTCTTCAGTCCCCGTAGCTACGATAATAGAAACTTCTAAAACCTTACCTACACCATCTTTTACATTACTAACTTTCAAGAACCTTACTGAATAATAAATCCAGTTGGTAAGTCGCCCTTAGCCAACCAATCCGAATCGAAAAACAGTAAGGTTTGTTACTAACCAACCTTACGTACATGTATTTGTATTTCCTGAATAATAATACATAGTTTGAACTGCGACAGACGAGAAAAAGAACCTCACAAAATGAGGAATATCGACAGGCCAACTAAAGGTTCTGTAAGCCTGTGCAGAAAATCGTCGACACTAGTCGAAGGAACTTCTTAATGGTCCTTAATATGCAATATAATGCCGAATATCAAGAGTTGTATCTTGTATACAGCTGAACCCAGTAAAGAGCTTGCAGTTTACCCGGAACCCCTAGCACCTCTTTTGCCGCCGACGTTCGTACAGGAATCGAGAAGTATCTTGTCTAAATACCCGGTGCATTAACTTTCAAGGATACAAAATCAATAGTCAAACCTGTATTTTGACGAGCAGACTTGTAGACCTTGGATCGAACCTTCTTCGACAAGATCAGACTGTCAGCGATTCACAAGTGAAAGAGGAACTTAATTTGCATACTCATCAGTATGCTGCTTGAAAGACGTCAACACGAGAGGGGAAGATAAATAAGGAGACGCATGAATGCGTACATCAGACTTTGAAGTAGAACTATAGATCTTTGTTGTAAAATAAAAACTGACGAAATAATATGCTACTGGTCTACAATCTTCGCTCGTTTCGTTGGCTTGCGCACTCTCTCAGTGTTTATCTCATAGCTTCTCATGCATCAACGGGCATGAGTAAAAATAGGGAAAGCAAACCTTTGATATGTCGGATAATCTTCTCTCATAAGGCCTGTCCAGAGTAAAAGAAAACGTTTTCAGGTCAAATAAAGTAAATCCGTTGGCGAAGAAAGGGGCTGTGCCCCAACAACGATTGAACAACAAAATCTGCGTGAGGAATGTAATAGTATCTAGAGGGATTTTGAGTTTGACCTTTCACTTTCAATTTCCTGTTATTCTAATTCTATAGCTGACGAAAATTTGTATCAAAACACAGTGAAGCTAAAGAGACTGGAATGTACGCGCTATGTGAATAAAAAGGCAATGGAAAATGATTTACTGCCCCAGAAACTTCCATTATATTCGATTCTTTTTCTGAGGCATTCCAAGGATTCCATAGGCAAAGACGGCGAGAGACTGGTAAAGAAAATAACTTAGTTGAAGGAGCAGCTACTGGTGACTAGAATGGGTCCAATTTCAAAATGGCGGACAAATGACGGTAATTTTGAGGAGAAAAGATGTCCGTAAAACAAGATGGTTTATCGCAATTGTTATCATCTTACGCATCCGATGAGTCTGAAGACTCAAGCAGTGATAAAGAGGACTTAGATGAAAAAGAAAAGAAAACAATTAAATCCTTAGGGAAAGGAAATCCGGACGAAGCTTGCGATGGTTTTTGGGACTGCGGTGAGCAAGATAGCAAGAATGAAAGGTAAGCTTATGAAGTTATTAAAGCTCTTCTAAATACAACACTCAACCATATTTTGAAACTGTAGTTGGTCAGTATAAACTGTAGGCCTCAACTGCATACTTGGTATAAAGTGCTGACTTTTAATAGATATACTAAAAAGAACAAATTGTGTATCGCCATACAGCTACGATTTTAATAAACTACTGATAGGCCTTTCGACCGTAACGGTCCTCTTCAGTGTAGTAACATTTGAAATGGCAACGACCAGTAACATGATATTACAGTACAGATAGGGTGTGTCGAGATATTTATAAAATTAAGTAACGCCGGTGCGTAATGCACACGGATCAACCCTATTAAGGCCATCAGGCTCACTAGTGCGCAACTTACTTATCCAAATGGACTCTAACTCATTTAACTTCTCAGGAGAAGAATGGCTTAATACTACAAACTTAAATGTTTGGTTAAAAGTAGAATTATGGAAATCTAAATGAATTTTAAGGGCAGACTCCTTGCTGTTTCTATGCCCAGTTATGCGGTCACGCAACTTTTGGGTTGTGTTACCTACATATTGTTTTTTACAAAATATACATTCTGCCATATAAACTAAAGATCTAGAAGTACATGAAGATTTGCAATTAATACGAAAATAATTCCCTGTAGTGGTACTATTTACGGTGTTGATGGGATTAATTAAATTACAGGATAAACATCGTTTAACCCCACATGGAAGTGTCCCTTTGCTCTCACCCGGAACAGACAAAGAAATAGCCTTACGTTTGTACAAAAGGTCTCTAAGATTGGATGCCCTGCGAGTGCAAATCATAACAGGAGCTCCTAAATCCCTCCAAATGGGTGATTTGTCCAAGATCTTGGAGCCCTGTAGAACAAATTCCCTGGTTTGCTTAGCACCCGGGCCATATGTAATAACCCAAGGTACTATGTTTTTGTTCTCTTGATTTCTCATGTTATACGACAGAACCCGGGGTTTGGAGGCTATCTTGTTAAGAATACGTTTAACCGACCCTCTGTTGTAACCACTGATTATAAAAGCATCAGCCAGCTCGTCTAATCTGACCAAAAGCTTGTCATTGTTGGAGATGATACGTCTAAGACGTATGCCTTGGGAATAAATCACACTGTTAAAAGTATGACCTCAGGTGACAAATATCTTCGCGCATCAGTGGGCTTGACAAACAAATCCGTAATGGGATTACCTAGATGATCAAAACTTATGAGAATGTCTAGAAACTCTACTTCATTCCCAATTCTACTGGTGAATTCTATCCCATACTTTGGTTTAGTACAACCATTGAGCCATTGTACCCATTTGTGGAAGGGCTCAGTAGGACCAACCCATCTACCACCCAAATCATCAATAAAACGCATGATACCCTGGAAACCCCGGGGATTGGCGTTGACATCGTCCTCCTTGTTAAACAATACGTTATTAAGAACGTATGTCATTGTGATGTTAGCATTAATAGACAACTTCTTGAGGAAGGCATGTAAGCCATAATTTCTGGTTAGCCTAGAGAACACATTGGTTAGCCTAAATAGCACTCTGAAGCCAACAGTTAGCTTAGGTAGCTTGCAGGTAGCCTTTATATTGGGATTTGGAATTTATGGCTCATGAGTCATGCAAGTCATGCAGGCCACTCTGGTTAGCCTACATAACACATTGGTTAGCAACACTGAACAACAACAACAATCTTTATTGTACTCTTCTTGTGTTTTACTATTTACATTTCAGATCTTTTAAAAATTAGAGCACTGACTGCCTGGAATAACTATAGGGGCTAGTGAAGCCAGTCAGCCAATTGATAAAAGCCTCTACTAGTTAACAAATGTGACCTTGCACGGGAAAACGTACGTTAACGACTTTCCTTAAAACGGGTGAAATAAACGACTATCGAACTGATTTTAAACGAGTCTACAGGCCGTTTCAAACGGGTGCCACTGTAAGTTCGAACGGGTTATTAAGAATTCCGAACGAGTTGCCAAGTCGTTCGAACGACTCGCGAAAAATTGTAAACGAGTGGCTGAACCGCTCAAACGACTTAGGAAAAATTCGAAACGGGTAGCCAAACCGTTCGCAAGGCTCACATAAAATTTCAATAGCCTGGCCATAAATGACTTTCTTATAATTCTGAAAAAGATTAAAGCTATACTTATTTCGATTCGAGTATCATGAAAGCGAAGCCGAATGACGTAGTATTCAGTATTGCATGGTTGAATATATCGCATTGCGAGCGAACAGTTGACCTGAGAAACTATTTCGAATTTATTGCTTTTACCCTTCAAACTGCGGTTTTTATTACTTTCTTTCGCCGCTTAAGGCCAAAGAAATAAACTTTGAAACACAGAACATTCGATACCGAGTTTACTGAAGCAAAACTCGAAGGTAATCAATGACGCTAATGCAAATTTGCTTCACTGTTAACATTTGCCGTGATATTATAATTCTCGAGTTTCACAAATACGCGACCTGTTTCCGAAACAAAATTGTTTTTTGCAGTTCGTCACATTGTCAAAACGTTATTCCACGCTTCACTCTACTTTTGACTACGACTTATAAAAGATTTCCCGCCTTCGGTTCAGTTGTGAATAAGCGAACATCAATGTCTCAAATTTGCATAAATATTGTGTTTCACGTGCAGCTTTGACAGGTAACACAACAATACACAATCCGTGACGCGTTACAATCACTGGGACAAAAGGGCGCGTTGTCAAAGACAAGACTGCAGAAATCTTTCTCGTGCTTCGATATTCCCCGTTTTGCAAAAATCCATCAGCAGAATTTGATTACCTTAAAGTGCTCGTAGATGGCCAGTGTAACCTAAACAACGCCTAAAATTGTCATTATATACTGTATATGGAGAATTTATTTTCCTTTTGATAAACCTCCACTTCTCTTTACCAACTATGGCTCTGTTTGGCGCAATTTGTTGATTCAAACGGTGAAAGTATCTCTGTTTAAAGGAAAGCTACCCTATCAAAGCTTTTATGTTGCGCCGCTCGCAGAAATCACTAATTTTCGAACTAAAAAAAATTAAAACATTTTCAACGGGCAAATGCTAGTGCTATGCGCATATTCGGCAAATTAATTCCCCCCTTTTTCTGCGGCAAGAAGCGATATTAACACTCGGAACGTTCAATTACAAAGTGTTTATTGCAGTACAATATTTTTTTTTCAAAAGAAGTGTAGGGTAAAACACGAGCCGATAGCCGAGTGTTTCACCCCACTCCTTGAGTGCTCTAGCCTCTTCCTAAGTGCTTTACAACAGAACAGAGCACAGTCGAGGCTTCTTTATTTGTTTTGTTATTAAGAAAACTATTTTTTCCCCACGAATTCGCGCAATTTTCAAAACAAACTTTTTTCAAGTGAATAAAGGTGGCGTCAGTGTACATCTGTACTCTCATAAGTACGCAACAATAAGCCAATCACAAAGCTTGTTAGAATGGTTAAAAGCAGTTTATTGGTTGAAAAAGACAACAACTGTCAAAATGTCAAACCATCAAAGTTCACGAATTATCAAGCTGAAAATGTCAAGTGGAATAGGCCATTTCTGAGTTACCCTTTGCCTCTGTTTCAAAATGAGTCTACGTGCGAAACCATTCAAATGAAAATGAGTTTGATTTGCATGAAAATGGAACTGTAGGTGAAACTCATTTTCATATGAATGGTTTCGCACTTAGACTCGTTTTGAAACAGAGGCAAAGGGTAATTCGGAAATGGCCTATTCGAATTTTGATACAAGTGCTTGCATATTGTCCACACTCATGAAGGAAGCTGAGAATTAAAAATAAATTACAAGACTATTTAACAATTAGGTGGCAAGCTAGAGGTTTCTATTGGCTTAGTTCATATTTGGTGAAGCCCAGAGCCAACTATCAAAATCTGATAGAAACTGAGAGAGGCATCTTACTGTTTTAGCATAATCTAGAGACTGATCTATTCAATAAAAAGTTCAGTGAAAGTGGTTCATGTAAATTATATGAGTGATCAGCTTACCTCTAATAAACTTAAGGTGGCCCACAGGTATTTATAAGGCTGACAGCTCTCTTTTTTAAGGGCGTTTTAAAACGGGAAAACGTAAAGCAATTGCTTAGATTTTTGAGAATCTGAAAGAATAATGCTTAAAGTATATAAAATGATAAATTTTATGGCGATCAAATGCGATTTGTATAAGTGTCGCTTTGTAAACCCCGCATTTCGAATGAAATTATACTGTTGTTTTCGAAGAGAGGTATTACTTTCAAATTCCGCATGATCTTCTGCCACTTGCAAATAACACAGTCTGAAATAGTTACTATTAAAATGACAATTACCGTTCCTGCACATGTATTCCCTGGCAGCAGAAGATCGTGCGGAATTTGGAAGCAACACCTCTCTTCAAACAACAACAGAATAATTTCATTCGAAATGCGAGGTTTACAAAGCGATTAGAACTTGGAAAGCAAATGTACCTGACTTTGCGACCGAAATTCTTCGAACCGTATGAACGAAATACCCTGAAACTTGGCACAAACCTTTGCAATATCCTGTTCTAGCTGCAGCTTTAAAAAAATGCAAAAAAAATCGACAAATTTTTCGCAATTTGAAATAACGTCATTTGTTTGATATTTTCAAAAATTCGGCTGAAAACCATCCATGTTTATTGACTGCTAACATTTGATGTATATACACGATCTTCTCACAAGATTAAGGTGACATCAGCCTCAAAACTGGCTGGTACTGTGTTATTATAAGTATCACATTTATGCGACGGTCAAGTCAGACGCATGACACAACAGTTTTTAAAGGCAAAATAAAGATGTCGCTCGTTCAGGAAATCTACGGAGCGGATTTTCCTGTAAGTTGTTGTGAGTAAACTTCAACTGTTTGGCAGCGTTTTGGGGTAATTACAAAAAAAATCACCGTGGCATTTTAAAAATAATCGCATTTTATTAAAAACGAAGGCTTCCGAAAATCGCTCATCACTTAAACAAATCGCGTTTGATCGCCATAAAATTTATCATTTTATATACTTTAAGCATTATTCTTTCAGAGTCTTAAAAATCGGCGAAGCAATCGCTTCACGTTTTCCGTTTTAAAATGCGCTTAAAAAAGGGAACTGTCAGCCTCATAAATACCCGCGGGCCACCTTAAAGGTTCACACATTTTTTTCTCAATCCTATTAGTTAAAAACACAATCATAGTTGATGTGTAACATGTATTTTTAGAATTCACTGATAGAGAATTTCACTATTTTAAATGACAGTTTGTGTCTTGTTATTAATGAACAGAGATATGTTGCCACTGCCTAGTGGAGTACTTGACATGTTTAAAGAAGGTAAACAATGAAGATTTCTTGCTCATTATTGATTTCTAGGCCTTTGAAGGGATACAATTTGAAGTACAGTCAACTCTCTCTTAACAGACACCTCAATAATATGGACACCTGGTGTTGGTCCCGTTCCTGCCGTTTTTTTGTCATTTTACTGCAACTAAACTTCCTTAAAGACGGACACCTCTCTAAGACGGACAATTGGAGCCGGTCCCTAAGGTGTCCATTTTAGAGGGAGTTGACTGTATTGGTTTCTTACAAATGCTCAAAAGAGATTAATGTGTTGAATCTCTGATCAAAGGTATAAATAAATGTTATTGTCAGAACTCAGCACTACCTTAGTGTAACTAAAATAAATTGCCTGTGTTTTTATATTCATAAATGTTTAGTGGACCTTGAAACAGTTATGGAAGCATTAAGGTGATGCCTTATGTGTTCTCATTGACACACACTTCACTTTTGTGTTTCTTTAATTCTATTGTTCTGAACAAACTTGGTTTTTAGTCATTAAATATCACACTACATTTTTTTCTCCAACTGTTAGCAGCAAATGCTCTTTAGAGTTGTTCAGGGATTATTATTATTATCGGTATTATTATTTAATAACAACTGAAGGTTTTTGGCTTTTTTGTTACATTCAAAAAGAGTACTTTCATGTAAGTTTGGTTCCTATAGAACATCTTGCTCTTTCATAAAGAAATAAGCTCTGAAAAATTAGTGCACTGGCACGTGGGCTGGACTGGTATGAACCAACATGCAAGTTTTCCCAGTTCTTCAGTTATGGGCCGATTCCTCAAACTTTGTCCATGAAGGCTTGTGGGTCTCAGACTTCAGGACTATCTAGCAAAATAAGTTGTATGTATGTAAGTTGTACACAGCTCCTCGAATAACTAAGTAGTTTCAACTCTGAGAATTACTTGGCTTTGTTCCTAGCAATAATACAGGGACATTCTAGGTATGTAATGTCCTATTCTAGCGGGTACGACCTTCCACAACTTTTGTAGCTGACGTGCCGACTATAAATGTGTTTGATACTTTTGTTTAGATTCCATGCCAGAGGATGAGCCATCTAAACATGATGGACGAGTGAGAACATTTTCACACTTTCCTGGTAACTGGGCAATGCATGTCTTCATTCCATGTGAGTGATATAATTAATTAATAAAATTAATATCCTTTATTAGTTCCATTATTTACAGTTGTTTATTAATTTTGGTTAACTTTGCCCTTTTTAGTGTTTGATTATGTATGATGATGTCAGATGAATTTAAAACATAGGAAAATATTAAATTGTAGCAAGGGTAAAACTGAACCACAGCATATATCACTGGTGAAATAACTGTGTGGTTTCAGTCTGGTTTCCACAGGTTTTGAACAGTTTTTAATAGGTAGTTCTTTTTGGAAATCAAGGTCAACTCTCTGACTAGTTCTTAGCTTAACAATGCAACAGGCAATGACTACATGCCAAGCATTTTCAACTACAGAAGGCATTTGATTCCCCATTACCAATGGCTTCTCCTTTTGGTACAAGTTTACATAATTGGGAAATGGTCACAATTCCAGTTGGCAAGTTTGGATCAGGCATCTATTCACACTAAGTTCATTCAATTATTTGCACTTTGTGCACTCACTAGATCCTTATGAGTTGAACCATCACAGGGTTGTCAAAATAAGCCGACAACCGGCACATTTCACCGGCTATTCTGAATACTGTGCTGGCTACTCCGAATGCTAGTAGGTCAGTTCTGAGCATGATATTGGAGAAGGTTGGACGTATAATTGATAGAATTGCTTTGAGGAGAGGCAATTTTAGCTGACTAGTGTAAAAACCTCAAATCTATTTTGCTCCAAAAGGGGTTCGCATCCTGGACCCCCAACAGGGCACCGCCCCTGTACCTTGCTAGGGGCCTGTCTAGTCCGCAGACCCCCCGCATGATGGGGGGCCTCCAGCCGTCTACTATTAAAATATCTCCTGCTACTTCAAATCATTTCGACAACCCTGCATACATATACATGCATACTCTGCTAATCAGTAATTGAGTGTATGTTTGTTCTTGACAGTTAAGGCCAGTGTACATTTTGAGAGTCTTGTGGTATCAGTAGCTGCATGTCTGTCAGCTGTGACATCACACGAGGTGCACATGATACCATGTGACGAGTTACACATGAGTGTATCCAGAACAGTACCCATTAGACATTACTGGATTGAGCCAATTGTACAACAGCTTAGGAATGGACTCAGCACTGTGCACAGGTAAACACTTCAACAACAATGATGTACACTATCATAGTAAATGGATGATGTCCAGAAGACGATTCATCAAATTTTATGTACTCACTAAGTTACATATCACATTTCCTTGATTAATGCCCCTCTTAAATAGTCACCCACTTCTAAAGAAAATAATCAAATTATTGCTACCTTCATAAGATGTGTGCATTCACAAGACTCTAGGCCAAGCATTTTGCAAAAGCAGTTTGAAAATAAATTATGATAAATAACTTTGTAGATTCTTTAAGGTACAAAAATTTAACATTTGTTTGTTTGTGTACAGTGTTAGATGCATCATACTCGCTGTAGCAATTTGAAAGTCAATAATAATTTAATAATAATTTATTAATTTATATTGCGCTTTTTAACATATAAATGAGCAAAAGCGCATTACAATATTAAAACTTAAAAATATTAAAGTATTCTAACTATATACATTACAATATTAAAACCTAAAAATATTACAATATACTAACTATAGACACATTATTGACAAGATCTAAAAGTTAAAAAAAAAAGCTAATTTAAAAAGATATGTTTTAAGACGAGATTTAAAACTAAAAATAGATAGTAATAATAGTCCCCCTGAAATTAGCAACCTTTCCAAAGTTGTAATGAAATTTCATGGTTGTTAGCAAGTCCCAGAAGCTAAGAACCTTGTAATATGGAAACCCCAAAACGTAACTTGACTTGTTATGGGAAATAATGAACTTAGCAACCTTTCCAAAGTAGTAATAAAATTTCATGATTGTTAGCAAGATACTTTTGTTTAGATTCCTGGAAGCTAAGAACCTCTTTATATGGAAATCCCAAAACGTAACTTGACTTGTTATGGGAAATAATGAACTAACAGATGTTAAAGATGTTAGACTAGTTACTAATTTTGTTTAAGATGACCCTTGTTCCAAAGGTAGTATGTTACTCTGCTTTAATAGTGTAATATTAATTAAATTATTTTCCCAAAATTGTAATCCTTTTTATCCCATTTATCTTGAAAACCTAATTATTTTACTTAGATAATTAAACCCACACTTGGTGGTTACACATTTAGCTCCCTGAAAGTAGCAACCATTAAAAAGTAAAAGTAGTACCTTTTGAACTTTACAGTAATATGCAACTTGCCATTTTTTACATTTTTAGTTTTGTGTCTGCCCTTCAATGGCCTGAATTGTACACAAATGATGAGAAAACAAGGTAATTAATAGTGTTTATACAAACTTTCCTTTCAGCTCAATAAAATATCAATAATTATTCTTCTTGAACTGACTAATATCCATTGCTATCAATGTTATTTCTGATTTTGGTGTTAATCAAGTCATTTCTATGTTTTTTGTCTTTTTTGCAACCTATCACATTCTGTGCTCTTGAATGCCGTAAACTTGTCTTACAACATGTGGCATGTGATTTTATGTATTTCAGATCATTTGTAGCACTGAAAATCATGTCAGAATACAAGAAGGTAAGAAAGCAAACTGTACACAATGCATTCAGCTTGTTTGAAGTGCTCTTCCTTGAAGATGCACTGTACAGGCGCAGATAGTGATATTGGTATGGTTGAAAACTAACCATCGGGTTGTTTTGTTTTTCAGTTCAAAGATGTTGTTGATCTAGTAAATGAAGTCTTTCAGGAATTTTCTCTCCCTGCATTCTACAAGGTACTGATCAAATCTAATTTTACTTTTTTTTAAAAAAAAAAAAACAGTAACAGACTTGTATCTATGTTATTTTTTTGATGCAGGTAAAAATACTCTTCATACATGTAGTTTTTAGTGTATAAAAATTTAATAAAGATTTGTGAGTATGTCAGTGCTTTTTGGAATGTTTAAATTAAAGGAGAGTTGGGGCAGATTGAGATTAGAATACATGTACCCTAACTTAGAATACTATTAACTCTATGTGTTGTTGTATTAGGGTGGCCTACTTGTTTTTTGTCCCCTTTTTTCTCCTTAACTCTTTTGCCAACCTTAATGTACAACTTGCCATAGGTAGATTTAGTTTGAATTTCAAACGTGACTTCATTTATGTTTGTACATTTTCACACTGTAGGACCCATCATTCCATGTGAGTGTTGCATGGTTACTTGGTGATATCTGTTCTGAAAGGACACAGGACATACAAACTAAACTTCAGGTAATACACAGTATGTACCCAAGCTGGTCACAGGGTCCCCATTCACTGACTCATTCCATGGATCTTACAGATCTTAGAAAACCGATAGTAACTTTTACGGTCTTTCTTTTTGGAGTGAAAGACCCTATCCCCGGCGGTCTCCGTTCATGTGTGGTCTATAAGTTTGCATGTGCGGGCTGTAATGCCTGTTATGTCGGCGAAACCACCCGACATTTTGCCACATGCGTGCGTGAGCACTTGCCAGTGATAAGGCCTCCCACATTTTCAAACACCTTCAGAATTCTGAACGTTGTCGCTCCTTGTGTTCAATAGATTGTTTTCATATTTTAGATCACGCCTCTACCAGCTTTCAACTTAAGATAAAGAAGGCTATCCATATTCAAAAGGAACTACCTTGTCTCAATCAGCAATTACACCATGTAAATCTAAAATTAACCTTCTAATTCACACATGTTAACGTTCTGTTATTACTACTTGTCTTAATTAGCATTTTTTTTCTACTTATTATTCAACTCACTGTGCTTTGTAAACCATTCAACTGAAGATGACAGATGCTCTGTCGAAACATGTCTTTGAAACTTAAAGAAATTGTCGTTTTTCTTAAAATCTTTACGTGTCTGCTGTTCGCAAGACCTTTTGGAAACAATTTATTGTGCTGCATTGCAGTTGTTTATCATTTTAACTACTTAACATGATAAGAATATTGAAACCGTTTATTCCAAAAAAAATGTGACTGTTTCTATGTCAGCATGTCCAAACCGTGTTATGTTAACACGTTGAATGATTTTTACACATCTTGGGACCAGTAGAGCATTTTCCTGGGACCAACACAATTTGCCGAGCACCCACTTTTTATTGCCGTTTTCACTGAAATGCGAACTCTGACATTCAATCCTGAACCAACAGTTTACGCTTTTTGCTGCCATCAATCAACTTAGCGGACCTCTCGTTAAACAGAAGTTCACTTCAACCAGGTCAAAAGGTCACGTCTCTTGATTGTGATTGGTAGATTTTGATCTATTTTGTTTGTTTCTGTTTTTCATGGTTCGTTTACTGTTGCCGTAATTATGATTGACGGCAGCAAAAAACACATTCGTTAGTTGGAATTTGAATTTCAGAGTTCGCATTTCACTGCAAACCGCAATATACTGATTATACTGACTGCAGTACTGACAGTCAAGTGATTCTCTTTGCAGGAAGTGTTTGATTCTCATGTTTGTGAAAAAGACATCGCCAGATCATTGGTGTTGGAAGTGACAGAAGTGCATTGTAAAATAGGAAATAAACATTTTGTGTTTCCTTTGGATGCAACGTGATGAAACAAGTCAATCACAGATGGCATGATCCTCAATTGGATCGGTTATGGAACTAGTCGTCACACTAGTACACCCCACTTCAAGTTTCTTGCCAGACAGGAAAGCACGGTAAGTTCTGTGCTTCATTGTTGACTTGACAAAACTGATAATCTTCAGTTGGAATCCAGCTGTCAGCTGTGATTATGTGCTATGCTAAAAAATGAAGGTTTTCTTTCAAAGAAGATCTTTGAGGTTGCACAATACCTTCGCAGGTGTCCTTCGCAAAAAAAAAATCGTACTTACGTTGTTTTAGAGTAAACTGCCACAAGCTATATATCAATAGAAAGGTAAAGAACTGAAGAATTCTAAAAAAAGTATCCGATGTTTGGCAGAGCCATTCTTGAGAAGAAAGAAGCCGGTGAAGAGAAAACGACCGAGTGTCGTTCCGCCGAATAAATCGGGTATCAAACACAACCACTATTGCAAAAGTACTGCACAATGTAAATCAATCTCTCAAAGTGTGTCAAGCTTTTTCTTGATTCTTACTGGTTATCTTTTTATAGACTCGTAAAGTTTAAGTATCGAATAATTTGCCGACCCTGTTGCGTTCGCGGCCGTCACAAGCGAAATATCCAAAATAAAGCAGAATAAAGGAAATCCCTGACACATTTTTGTTCTTCGATGCTTTGTGAATGTTCTGGCCAAATTTCGTTAGAATCCTATTAATATTTCTAAACAAAGAGAGGGTATTCTCACGAAAAACGATTTCGAGTTTTCGCCATTCGAAGGTTTGTAAACATGTTACGGCCTTATGTCAACCAGATATGCCGCCGGCCAATGAAATGATGGCACCCCTACCGTTCACAGCGAGCGAAACGATCTTCGCGGGAATTCAAAGGCAATAATTCACAATAAAAGTGTGACAGTCACATACGTTCTTCTTGCTGAACTTCAGCGTGCGAGAGAAATGGAAAAACCAAGAAAAATATATGGGGGAAGAATACAGAAAATGAAATAGCAACGGGTAGTTCGATTTGTTTGAAGGATCTCCCACCCGCACATTGGCCGTCATTCCGCTTTTGTCTTCTTCTTCTAAGGTCTCGGCTTCGATTTTTTCGCTGTCCAAGGACTTCTTTCTATTTTTGTTAACTTTTTTCACGACCTCAATAAGGTCAATAACGAGAAAAGAAGAGCGATATCGAGAGTGGGAGAGAAAGTCTAGAGAAGGAAAATCACATGTAAACAAAAATGCTAATGAGGTCCTCGTAATAGCGCTCGGGGAGGAGGCTGTTTCGCGCAAAAACGTCGCCAGGAAGTCAACACGCTATGAGGATTATGACGCCTAACTGTGTTATGAACTTTTTTAAAAACCTTTTTTCGAAATAACTCGCGTGCGTTTACGATTTTAGTTTCATTTTTGGGGAAATGTTAGATTTATAGTAAACTTTTATTTTAGTCTCAAAATTTTTTTTCGACAACAGTAGCCCTCTGAAGGTATTGTGTAACCTTTCCAACCTCTTTCAAAGCCGGATCGGCTTACTAGCAACCTTAGACAGCTGTTAGAAACAGAGTACGAGTACGACTTTTGAATTTCCTGAGCTCCGTTACGTTCCCAAAGCCCTCACTCCTCCCTGTTGCTGACCAGTTGAAAAGGAGACTCAGTACGAGATTTTTCTGAAACGGGATAATCGAAAACATCAGTACTAGGTTAAAAAATGTCATGCTCGTAAAAAATCTCGTACTCGTTGTCCAATGTTAAGGTCGCTTTCATGGCACATGACAAAAAACAATTAATTTCCTTTTTTATTTACATTTTGTACGTCACCTGCACAACAACAGTCATGCGATTTTGAGCATGTGCACAAAAGCAGTGATTTCAGCAACATTTAGACAAAGCAAAGTCGTTTCAGAGCTAGAATAAACCACACGGTTAATAAATCACTCCCAAAAGTTATAAGAATCGTTTGTAGCCTCCTACGCAGACGGTTCTCCTCCGTTTGTAGCCTCCTACGTTTCTCCCCCACGTTCGTGGGGGAGAAACGCGTGACGAGCCCTAAGCACGTCTGCGTAGGAGGCTTAATCTGTTGGAGCTCTCACACACCCTGACACGAGTACCTGTCACGTGAGTACCGCTCCGAAAGCAGTCATGTCAGCATGACGTAATGAGGAAAGGTTTCGTTGCTTTGTGACTTTGGGGAGGAAAATCGCGGGCTCAGTCAGACCACGAAGACAAGATATTGTTATAAAATGTACAGCCGCCATCTATTTCCTTATCGTTTATTTGCACTTGTTTTTTCCATCGACATGTGCTGTTTTATGTTATGAAGCACAGGACGGAATGTTTACATTCTCTTATCCGTGTACTCAATTTTTCTTTTCTTTTGTCTTTTCAGGAACTAACGCGAGATCTGCTTATAAACTGTGCAGTGTTTTCCTGTGTTCAGTTCGATTTTAATATCTTCTCACTTGTCTTACTTCTTTTTTCATTTTTTTTCTTTTATCTTATCCCGCACGATGAGTGTTATCTGTCATGTACAATATTCCTTTTTCATGTATAGCATACTAATTTCTACAAGATACTGATTTCCACTGTTAAACAAATAAATTTGAGCAAAACAAAGTAGCATTGTCGCCTTTTATTATACCAAGTTACCCAAAGCCGGCATGGATCTTATTATGAGCCATGATGTCACGGAGCCATGACTTCGCGCAGACTACGGGACAAGAGAGAACGCCTGGGGACTAGGCTGACTCAAAGCCATAACACTTTGTATATACAGCCTTCTTGTGCCGAGACCCGCCAAAACATCAAACCGAAAAAAAACTAATTCATTTGGTTATGCGAACAATAGTACCCTGCAGATTAGATGTAGCCTGTAGCCTGCCCGCTTGAGGGCGAGCAGTCTTTTAAAAATACAAGGACAGAAACACAGTCATAGACTGTTTTTAAAATCTATACGCAAAAATCATCCCTTCCGGATCACTTGTCCCTTAACAATAACCGAAATGGTACAGACTGGTATTCCCCCCCTCCCCCCCCGTTTCGGTCTGCGTGCAAAAGGCCGTCTCCTTTTCATTTGCTCACCTATAAGTGATATAAAACACTTTTTTTTAAATCAATACTAATGACTTTATTTAACGGGGTTAAAACATTACTGATGACCCAGTGGTTTACGTGATGGCCCCTTATAGCAAAAAGAAAAACATAGATTACGAGATGGAAAAAACACGACAGCAGCTTGTCACATCAATTACCCTCCTCAACTTTGTTCAGTGAAATCTTTCGCCAGTTATCTTAACTTTCTAGATTAAATATTTGAAAAATCCAATTTTAACGGAAGTTATATAACATCGGATTCTCCTATAAACCCTTCGACGGTGATAAACCGGAATTTGATAAAACTGACGTTTTGAGGGTAAGTTATTCTTCCAAGGAAAGTCAACTTTGCGGTGACGAAGGGCCAACCCTTAAAACGTCAGGCTTTCTAATTTCTCTACAGCGGTTTATTTACCTTTATCAGCTTCAAGTTGATAATCAACTAAGTGTTTCACTCGCCCGCCAACGAAGCACAACAGTTTTTTTAGAACCTATTAACTTTGTCCCAAATAAAGCCCTTACCTCCCGCGGGCTCAGAAAAAAAGGATTTAATAGAGCTATTTAACAATTATTCGCCGAAGGCGAAGTGATTATTGTTGAATAATAATCACTGAGCCTGAGGCAAATAATTGTTTTAGTATAATTTCTAGAGATGATCATCAAGAACTTAAAAAAATAACGATAGCAAACAATTAAACAGCAAACATAAGTGTTCGCTTGCATACGGTGTAAACCAGTTTAAATCATCGATTGTAATCAGAATTTATTTAGTTAAAGCAATAAAACGGAACAAAACAAACACAATGAGAAAGATAGATGTCCGTTACCTTTGTAAGATTGTGGTTGACTTCTAAGCGAATGTGCGAATCCTCTAAAAATGAGTAGCTCCGGTGAGAAGGAAACTAAATAATGTTTGCTCAATCGCTCTGACTGAGTTTCTCATCGATCGCCAAAACCGCCGTGTTTACGATCATTTCTAATGCCTTGAGAACCATCTCTTAAAAATATTTTCGGTCCAAAAGTCTTGGTAGTTAATTTGAAAAATTCCCAATGTTTAAAATATCCAGGACTTGGACTGGTTTCTTTCAAATTAAAGAAATTTTCATTCAGCAAAAGCGGCCATGTTTACTTCCCTGGATGTCAAAGGTGGCGTGGCTAAGTAACCAAGCCTTCAAAGCTATAATCACCTCGCGCGGGGTGATTATATACTACTTATTAACCGAGAGTGAGGTCATTACAGGGGAATCTCAGACCGAGGCCTTGATGTATTGACCGAGCGATAGCGAGGTCAATACATCAAGGCCGAGGTCTGAGATTCCCCTGTAATGACCGGACGGACGAGGTTAATAAGTTATTTATTATATGGCCTTTTAGCGCTATTCTAAACTGAAATATCTAAAAAACACCGAGGTGTAACTCGCTCTCGCTTTCTGTGGCTCTCTTCGTCGCTCATACTAAAGAAGTATCGGTATGCTAATATTTTTCTTTCAGTTGTTGAAAAGATAGTTACATTTTTCGGTATTTATTGTCGTTCTCGCAATTGCGCTAGTAGCTTTTACTCACAACTCAAAAAACCGCCGAGCCGAGAAAATTTTTCATAATGCCCGATCATTACAAGAAAATAATGCCCGCTCAGCAGCCAATCAGAGCGCGCGTACTATTGTAGCCATATAATAAAGCCTCATAAGCCGAGCTTCTCGACCAATCAGAATGCTCCAATTCTTATAATCACCTCTGAAATTATACTAAGGTCTTATATCAGTTCAAACTCGAGGGAACATAAGCATTATTCATTACTAAAGCGAAATCTCGATATATTAAGCAAAACAGCTATAGTATCTTTTTATTTACAATATTTGTTTGTTAATTTACAGTGTCCCAATTAGCAGAGCAGTGCTACTTTGACACTTAACTAAAGTGATCTATTTTATTTTTTTTTAAATATCATGAAACTGGCCATGATTTACCTAAAACGATATATAACAAATCATAATGCGTAGAATTTCTTGAGCCCCGCAAAAATATTGAACAACAAAGATATTTGCATTCAGTTCTACGAGGTCAGGAATAACGTATGTTTTTATTCAAACTTTTTTTTCCAATATCTACAGACTGTACATTTAAACTACTTCAGTTCGAACCCTTCTTACTAAAAATATGCCTAACACCAAGAGAGGAAAACTAGCACTCGAGGTTAAAAATCATTGTATTGTATTCTGCCATTCCAAAATGGAAGAATCTTATGCTTAAATTAAAAAAAATAATAATCTAATTTAACTTTCATGAAACATTTCACGTTGTTTTTTGGTCTGCTCCACAAGCTGAGTGCAAATAAGACATATGACATAACTTTATTTAAGTGTTACATGTGGAGTTTACGGTACATCTAACGTCAGCTAATTCGCAGGCATTGCCACAAAAATAAAACGTGGTTGAAGAGTTATTTACAACATAGTACAAAAATTCTACAATTACTTTTTCTCTAATAAAAAAATTGGAAATCTACATACTGATCAAACTTTATTATTGATCGGCGCTACGTATACAATGCATAACAAGTTCTCATTTCTAAGTTATTTGAGTAAAAGTGCTCTACTTTGTAACGACCTGTATACACTGGTATTTGGCATTTATTTGTTAACAATTTCTGCTGAGACAATCACCAGCGTTTTAACATGCCGTTGTCTTTCCCTTGTCTGGCTCTACTCCAATCATCAAGACATTTTGTGACCTTTGGAAGGATTTGTCTCCCTTGAAGTAACTTTTAGCACCAACATCTTCATATCCACCTGAAAGACAATACCATAAAATAACATTAATTAGTTACCACTGATTGGCTGACCACAGTGTTTAATACAAACAGGCCAATGATATAACATGGTATTTCATTACCTTTCTGACTAAACGTGGTAGTACAAGCTAGTCAGAGTGATATATAGTTTTTTCAATAATGTGTTCAATTCAACAACGTATTGTGTGGGGAGGGGGGTATATTCTTAAATTTTATTTTTCAGTTTTCAGTTATTTTGTGACAAATATTTTTTTCATTTACAATTTATATTTATTGATCAGTATTACAACGGAACATAAAATCTCTCTAAATTCACGATCTAGTGGCTCAAAATAATAAAACAAATTCTTATAAATAAACTTATTCTTAAAATAGAAAGTTTTTGTTCTTGTAAAAAAGCTGGAGAACTTACCTATGCACTTCATATACTGTGCATGCATACATATTTTTAACAACAGTCTGTGCATGAGTTGTCAGAGTGTAAAAAACGTAAATCAAGAGGTACATAATTTTTAAGTAAGGAATACAACTGAACCCAGAAAGGATATGCGGTTGTTTGTTCGTGGTTTAAAGTTTGGCAAATTACACTAACTGACACTAAAGGCTTGAGGAATCGTGAAAACGTTTTACTCGTTTTTCAGCGTGTGCTCGCGTTAACGTATTCCAGATACAGCGTTTGTATCTGACTGTTACTGTAATACCTATTTAAGTAGGATCTGAGTTGTCATCTCCAACGATTTTAATCCCAGCTTCCTCCGTCTGAAGATCAAATAAGAATTATAATTAATAAAGTTTTCTAACTCGATGATGTAGTATACGAGATTGGGAAAATAGAATATTGTTGAAACTAACGAGCACGAGTTTATCCGATCTTAGTCTAAATAATGAGTGGTTTTACGTTTCCTAAAACAACGACGAATGGTAAGCACTGTTTCACAGAGGTTGTTTTCATTTTTTATCAAATGAAGAACGATCCCAGGAATATCACAAATGAAAACAATTGAAAATTTCTATAGCCAAAAACAAACAACAAACAAACAAACAAACAAAAAGCAAGTGATACACCCAGACACCAATCATTCTCGTTCCCAGAGCCCGCGTCCCCCTGGACCAGCGGTCGGGAAACGCGAAGCTCTGGGAGCATCAATTTGAAAATAACCGAATTCTGCCCTTCCGGTTTCTACTGCGCAAGCTTAAGCTACCGTCTGAGCCTAAATGACCAGCATTCTCGGGACGCGGCCTCTGGGAACGAGAATGGACACCAATCCACGGCTTGGCCAGTACGTTACGCATGAGCATAAGCCAATAGCAGTTATGGGCTTGTTATGGGCAGCTTTTTCGGTCTTGTTAGGCCACATCATCATGGCATAGCTTGTCGCGCAGCAATAGGACTAAAAGCTGTCCAGGCCGTGCTTTGGTGTTCGAGGGTGCCAATTGCTTTTTGTGTTTTTTATATCTCCATAGCGTATCATTAATTAAAAAATCACATAGAAGGCAAATGGCAAATGCAGTTATTTTAAGCTTCGCAAATTGCCATCACCTGAATTCTGTACAACGTTGTGAAATATTGGTCATTCGCCTGCGTTTACAATTCAATGATAATTTGTCAAATGCACATAAAGGCAAACCAGGAAAAACGAAATGAAAAGAAAAGAAAAGCAAATTTTCCTTTATGGCGTAATGAAATAAAAGATCGCATGCAAATAGTTAGTTATGGTACCCAACTGAATATATTTCAAAGCTCCGCAAATTATATTCGCCTGAACTCTCTGCAATGTTAATTTAAAATCGAATACAGAAAATCAAGAGTGCAATAATTCACAAATTATTTGACCATTAACTTATCTGTACCTCTTTCTCTAGACTCGTTATTCCACGGGGTCTTGATATTTCTGGTCCTGTTGAACAGTTGAGAAGAATGGCAATTAAGTTTTGAGAATTAAACCTCACTTGTCCTCAGTTATGTTTCATTGACTTTGTTGAATGTTATCAAGGAAGCGCCTGGACAGCGGCAAAAAAGGAAGGGAAAAAAGGAGTACATCTTGTTTTCAAGCTGGTGATGGTGTTTTGTGATGGTGTTTTCACACTAAGCCTTTAATATTCTTGTACTGTAATTGCATTTCTAGTATTCTACTTGGCACTTTACATTCAGCTTATCATCGCACGACTGTTTTCAGCACACATGACAAAGATGTCTTAATCGTTGAGTACACAAAGCACTTACCACAGAGAAAAGCAAAGCTAAAATTAAAATGTATGAAAATGGAATAATGGTTGACTTTGCATCCTTTTGATATATTTGGTAAAGAACATACGTATGTTAAAATTTTAACTTCATGATATAATATTCAATGCACACTATCCACGCACGTGAAATAAGTAGGAAACGACTGGTGTTATTGCAACTGCCGGAAGCAAAAACAACAACAACTAAAAACAAAACAAATGAGACTTTGAGCATGTCAGTAAATTACGTCCAGCCCATTCTTATCCCCAGAATCAACGATCCTTCTGATCTGCGCCAGGGATCGAGACGTCTGGTCGGCTCCAACACCGGATGTCCGCGATTCACGGACATATTGTTAAATATGACAAATCTAATTGGCTGAAAATAGAAAACGAGCACTCTGCGCATGCTCACAAATCGGGACCGGCAAGAGGTCTCGATCCCTGGCGCAGACCAGAAAGATCGTGGACGCTGGGGACAAGAATGTGGCTTGAAATGTGAACACGTGAGGCGGGGGTTTTTGCCGTAAAGGCTTCTACGTCTTCTCAATTTTGCCCGCTCGTACGCTTGTTTATCCTTTTCACGGAGTAGCGAAAGATTTGGCAAAGTGTCGGAATGGCGAAAAGAAATATTCGTGTTAAACGCGAGGTTGTTTTTTCGGTAAAGTTTGCTTTGAGAGTTTATAAAGATTGTTGAAGCCTCAAATGTAATAAATGTCCCTAAATGTAATAACGTTTGGTCCTAAATGTAATAAAGGTCCTAAGTGTAATAAAGGTTCGACTTAACATGAAATCATGCACGGTGCTTCTCTATACAAAAGCAAGGAGGTAAAAATGAATATTAGGGATCCAGATTATGATGTACTTTAACAACCAGTTCCCACTTGCCTTAAAGAATGTGCCAAAATCTATTTTATTTTGCATGTCTTATTGGGCATGGGCTAACGGCAACAGACGCTAATAGGTTACAACAGATGTAGTTGAATAATATAAGCATGTCTTGTTAGATGCTCGCTCATATGAGTTTTAACAGCTTACAGTTTATATTGACTGTCAGAGGATATAAAGAATTAAAATGCGACGTCTACGTATCGAGCAATCGTGAATTAACAGGAGTAACGAGAACTATAATTATTCACTAGAAACAACTAATTTTAATTATAATATACCTAGGAGTCTACGCGCGCTCTGATTGGCTAAAAACCTATGTTTTATCAGAGTTTAGAATATAGCCGCTGTATACGCGCGATGGAATTCTAGCGGGCATTATTTTTTATAGAACATAGCTGAAAACTATAGAAGCCCGGTAGCCCGGATGCGCGAATTGTTTGTCGAATTTCGCTGAACGCGCGACTTCGTCGACTTCGCCTCTATTGTCTTGTTCTGTTGTTTAAATGATGCTTTAAAGCAGCAAGTTTTTATCAGAAACGTTTAACATGCTTAAATGGAAGTAAGACAGTGCCAAAGGAAGCGACAGATGAAGAAAGAATCGTTGAAATTTGTTGTTTTTCTTTGGAGTTGTGTTACGCCACTATTTTGCCGTGAACTGCCGAAATTGATTGGAAATTATTTAGCAAAACAAGCCGGACTCTAGAAACGCTTTGAGGTAAGAAACCTTTTTTAGCCACAATCTGAAGACAGAACACTCAACTTTTGTTCATTTTAAACAAGCTTGCTGCGAAACGAACGCATGGAAATTTTTCATTTGAATGAAATTGAAGTAGGCTTGAATGCGTAAATATTTCAACTAGATATGTCGGCTTTGTGAGAATCTTTTGGTAGTCGGAAAAAAGGACTATAAATAGGAAATATGAATGAAATGGTATCTTGGTTTATTTATAAAGAAGCCGCCAAAGAAAAGAATAAACTAAACTTTCACTTTTACCGATGTTGCGTGCGTTTGTAAATGCCGTGAGCGGCCGTGAGCGGCCGCGAGTCTTGTAAGTTCTGTGCTCTTTTTAATGCTATATTCTAAACCCACTAGAAGATGGTTTTCCTATGTCCTATAAGAAAATAACGCACTTTTGAGGTCTCTAAAAGCAGCTGAATGCCCTCGCCTTACGGCTCGGGCATCCACTAGCAGCTTTTATAGACCTCAAGCGTGCATTATTTTCTTATAGAACATGGAAAACCATCTTCTAGTAGGTAAACAAAACATAGAAAAATCATGTTTTATTGTTTTTCGTCAGCTTTCCTCGAGTGCTTCGCGCGTCGTTGACTGTTCGTTGGCTATAACCACTCGTATCCAACAAGGGCGAATGGAATACCGTATTTACTCGAATAAGCGCCGCGGCGCTTATTTAATTTTTCGCACCTCAAGTGCGGCGCTTATTGAGGGCGGCGCTTATTTGAGGGCGGCGCTTATTTAAAATTTGGATGCTACAAAGAGTCTAATCTTCTACAGTAGGGTCTTTATATTGTCAGTATTCGTCTCTTGCTGAAGAGAAAAGTGGCGCTAGCTGTCCTGGCAAAGTTCGATACCTTCACAACATTAACAGAAGTACGTATTGTAAAAAAGTTGGATAGAAAAACTAATGGGCGAGCGGTAAAACAATCACTTTGTACTGCAAAACATCGTTTTTGATGGGAAAAAAATGTCCAAGTTTGTTTTAGAGTTGCTTTGTAGTGCTGTTTTAATTCCTCGAATAAGCGCCGCATCGGGACTGCGGCGCTTATTCGGGGGCGGCGCTTATTAACTTTTTTGTCCCAAATGCGGCGCTTATTCGAGGGCATCGTTTATTCGGGGGCGGCGCTTATTCGAGTAAATACGGTAATTGTTTTATTAAATTCCTTTTTAAATATAAATCCACTGGACATTTCATTTTGATGTAAACGAAGTGAGGCGGGAAAAATTGTGGCGCGGTGTTCACTGCTTGAGTTGAATGAAATTCGCAAGGAAAGCGAACGAGAGAGTTTTCTTTCGAAGATTTTCTGTGACAATCTCCTCTTAAATCGTCTATTCATGCTGGAACTTGATTGGGACAACAATTAAGGTTTACGGGAAGATCCGAAGCAATAGCTTTTCTGGAAATTATACGCCTTGTTCAAGTCGAACGAAGCAAGGGACGGATGTCATCGAGACTACTATATTTATATGCTGAGACGAAATTGCACTCAAAATCGGTGAAGTTTATTGAAGTTGAAAAAGGCAAAACTTACCTGAAATGCTTAGTCTTATTTTACGTCGAACACTGAATGAAGTTGTGCCAGTTTTCTGGTTTTCCCGTAAACTATTTTCTGCTTTTCATCTTCGTTTACTCGCTCTTGTTGTACAAAGTTTTAATTAAACTTTTTACTCGCGGTGTCTAAAATCCATATCATAAAGTAAATAAAAAAGCCTAAGCCATGTTTTATTCTATCATAAAGCACTGCGGGCATTTGAGAGCACTCGAAAAATGTAGAAAACACTCGGCTGCGGCTCACGTTTTCTACATTTCCCTCGTGTTCTCAAATGCCCGTCGTGTTGTATGACAGTATAAAACATGGCTTAGGCTTCTTTATTTGTTAAATAAAAAATGACGAGAGTGTAACAAGCAAACTCAAAATCCTCATCTCAAAATCCTCAATAGTGCAGAATGCACTATTGTGATGGTTATGTGGGCTTGTCGCCCGCAAACCACTAAACCCTTAACGCCCTAACGCTAAAGGTTTAAACTTTCAATAGTCAATTAATTAATTAAATTATTAATTAATTAATATCAATAATTAATTATTCCTGAGTGAGGGGGGGGGGGATCTCCTGATAGTCTGTCATTGGTAAAACGGGAAGTTAACCAACGTTACTTTTCATATAAAGCGCACAAAGGTTTATATCTGTTTCAGAAAGCGATATGCTCTCCTTGCGTAACGTAAACAAAACACTTTGTGCTAAATGTATGCTCAGATGAGTCTACTTTATATACTGGGACTCTCACAAACGTTGCGTGTTTCTTCCTGCGGAAGGATTCTCGTAGACTCTGTGACGCCAACTTAAAACTGCAAATAAATTATTAAACTTGTGGATATCACAGCGGTTTATGTGCAAAAAAAAACTTGATATTGAAATGCTGATTTCTTAGAAAAGGTGACCTAACATCTCATTATCTGAAAACCATTTCTTGTATTAATAGATAATATTTGTGTTAGAATTATGTTAGAATCTAAATGTATCAAGTTACATACGTTTTTGACAAAAACAGAAGTATCATGTTACATACATTTAAGAGAAAAACAAAAATATCATGTTACATTTGTTTGCAAAGAAGGGAAAAGTATCACGTTTACTGTTTTAAAGTCAAACCGAAATCCAATTTACGGAAAGTTAACATAACAGAGACGTGTTTAGAAAAATTTGGTTTCTTAAGCCTGACGCCGTTTGCTTGTAAATGCCGTAGAATTCTTGTAGACCTGTGCCGCCAGTAAAACCGTAGTTTAATTTAATTGAACTTGGAAGTGTCACAGCGGTTTAAAAGAAAACACAAGTCTCGAACGTTTGCTTCAATAGTCTTTTTAAAATTCAATTTAACGAAAGTTAACAAAAAACACATCCGTTCAAACAATCGAAAACTTCCTAAAAAATTAGGTAAAAAATTGTACTCTAGTGTCAAGTGATCGATCGCGTGGATGTAGGTTGTCACGTGATTTCGTTGTTTGCTTCATGACAAAATCTAAATAGCATCTTACAGTACTGGAAATAAAATGAAGCAAGTAAACATACAACAGGTTTCAAACTGAAAAAAATTGAATAGGAAAGCACCGAGCATGACTTTATGTTAAGCTTGAACCTCTAATACACTACAGACCTTTATTACATTTAGGGCCGAAAGTTATTACACTTAGGACCTTTTTTTATTACATTTAGGACCAAAAGTTTTTACACTTAGGACCTTTATTACATTTAGGGACATTTATTACATTTGAGGCTTCAACAAGATGCACCTTTATAGATAGATACGTTATTTCCAGGCAAATAAAGAACATGACATTTCAACTAAACGCATACATCACTTACATCGTCACTTTTATCTTTCTTCGGATTTACCTATTTACCAATCAATTAGTAAATTGATTGGCCCACTGTGGCTTACAGTTTCGCAAATTACACTTGCCTTAAGCCTTCAAATAATTGTGAAAACTTAAAGGTTTTTAAACAGTACCAAAATTCAAACGTTTAGCTCGGGTCGTGTCATTTGCCATACTTGTTACAGCTACCGTATTTGTGTGTGGCTATATCACTTGAATACCTGATGAAATAGAAGTCATCGACTGCAGAGGTTGTTTATAACGTTCTTTCATCTAAAGATTAAATAGAAACAAAAAGTATGAAAGATTTTAAAGTAGATTAATTAGTATACCACATTGGGAAAGCAATATAACTATAAACACTGAAAAGGCTGAGTTTATCTTATTCCTGTTGGTCAGCAATAGGACTAAAAGCCGTTTTATAAGTTAAAAAGTCACAAAAAGGCAAACCCAGGAAAATAAAAGTGAAAGAAAAACTAATTTTTCATTTATGGCGTAATGAAATAAAATATTGCATGCTATTAGTTAGTTATGTTTCCTGAGATATTTTAAAGTTCCGCTAATAATACTCGCCTGAACACACTGCAACGTTAATAAAAATCGAATACAGAAAATCACGAGTGCAATAATTCACAAATTATTTGACCATTACTTATCTGTACCTCTTCCTCTAGACGCGTTATTTTACGGGGTCTTGATCTTGATAATCGTGGTACTGTTGAACAGTTGAGACGAATGGCAATTAAGCATTAAAAATTGAACTACACTTGCCCTCAGTTATGTTTTATTGGCTTTTTTGAATGTTATCAAGGAAGCGCCTGGACAGCGACATGAAAGGAAGGGAAAAAGGAGTACATCTTGTTTTCAAGCTGGTGATGGTGTTTTCTCACTAAGTCGTTCCAAAAATTATCAATTTTCTACTTGGCACTTTACATTCAGTTTATCATCGCACGACTGTTTTCAGCACACATGGCAAAGATGTCTAAATCGTTGAGTAACAAAGCACTTACCACGGAGAAAAGCAAAGCTAAAATTCAATTGTATAAAAATGGAATAATGGTTCACTTCGCATCCTTTTGATATATTTGGTAAAGAATATACGTATGTTAAAATTTTAACTTCATGATATAATATTCAATGCACGCACGTGAAATAAGTAGGAAACGACTGGTGTTAATACGACTGCCGGAAGCAAATTTCTGAAAAAAAAAATAACAAATAAGACTTTGCGCATGTCAGTCAATTACGTCCAGCCGCATTCTTGTCCCCAGAATCAATGATCCTTCTGATCTGCGCCAGGGATCGAGACCTTTGGCCGGCTCCAACACCGGCTGTCCGCGATTTACGGAATTATTGTTAAATCCGACAAATCTGATTGGCTAAAAGTACAGAACGAGTACTCTGCGCGAGCTCACAAATCGGGACCGGCCAGAGGTCTCGATCCCTGGCGCAAACCAGAAGGATCGTGGACGCTGGGGACAAGAATGTGGCTTGAAATGTGACCACGTGAGTCAAGAGATTTTGTCGTAGGGGCTATAACGTCGTCTCAATTTTGCCGCTCATACGCTTGTATATCCGTTTCACAAAGTAGCAAAAGTTTTGGCAAAGTGTCTGAATGGCGAAGAGAAATATTCGTGTTAAACTGAACGCGAGGTGTTTTTTTTTCGGTAAAGTTTGCTTTAAGAGTTGATAAAGATGCCCCTTTATAGATAGATACATTATTTCCAGGCAAGAAATGAACATCACGTTACATCTAAACGCATACATCACTAACATGATCGGTTTTATCTACCCTCGGATTTACCCATTTACCCATCAATTAGTAAATTAATAAGGCTCACTGTGGCTTAGAGTTGCGCAAATTACACTTGCAATTGCCTAAAGCCTTCAAATAATTGTGAGAACTTAAAGGTTTTTAAACAGTACCAAAATTCAAACGTTAAGCTCGGGGTCGTGTCATTTGCCATACTTGTTACAGCTACCGTATTTGTAAGTGGCTATCACTGGAATACCTGATAAAATAGAAGTCCTCGACTGCAGAGTTTGTTCAATAAGGTTCTTTCATCTAAAGATTAAATGGAAACAAAAAGTATGAAAGATTTAAAATAAGATTAATAAGTATACCACATGGAAAGCAATATAACTAAAAACACTGAAAAGGCTGAGTTTATCTTATTCCTGTTGGTCAGCAATAGGACTGAAAGCCGTTTTTTTATCTCTATAGCGTATCATAAGTTAAAAAGTCACATAAAGGCAAACCCAGGAAAATCAATGTGAAAACAAAAGAAAAATATTTTTTCTTTTATGGCGTAATGAAATAAAATATTGCATGCTATTAGTTAGTTATGTTACCTAAGATATTTCTAAGCTCCGCTAATTATACTCGCCTGAACACACTGCAACGTTAATAAAAATCGAATACAGAAAATCACGAGTGCAATAATTCACAAATTATTTGACCATTACTAATCTGTACCTTTTCCTGTACACTCATTTGTTTCTCTTGAAATCTATTCCTGTTGAACAGTTGAGAAGAATTGCAATTAAGTATTGAAAATTTAACCTCACTTGTCCTCAGTTTTGTTTTACTGGCTCTGTTGAATGTTATCAAGAAAGCGCCTGGACAGCGGCAGGAAAGGAAGGGAAAAAAGAGTACATCTTGTTTTCAAGCTGGTGATGATGTTTTCACACTAGTCTGTCCCAAAAATTATCAATGAGTTATATAAATGTTCAAATATTCTGGTACTGTAATTACTGCATTTCTAGATTTCTACTTGGCACTTTACATTCAGCTTATCATCGCACGACTATCTTCAGCACACATGGCAAAGATGTCTTAATCGTTACACGATTACACAAAGCACTTACCACGGAGAAAAGCAAAGCTGAAATTCAATTGTATAAAAATGGAATAATGGTTCACTTCGCATCCTTTTGATATATTTGGTAAAGAATATACGTATGTTAAAATTTTAACTTCATGATATAATATTCAATGCACGCACGTGAAATACAGTAGGAAACGACTGGTGTTAATACGACAGCCGGAAGCAAATTTCTGAAGAAAACAAAAAACAAATGAGACTTTGAGCATGTCAGTCGATTACGTCCAGCCGCATACAGAACCAAATACAGAAAATACAGAACCAGTACTCTGCGCATGCTCACAAATCAGGACCGGCCGCTGGGCACGAGAACGTGGCTTGAAATGTGACCACGTGAGTCGGAAGTTTTTTGCCATAGAGGCTACTACGTCGTCTCAATTTGCCACTCAGACGCTTGATGGGGCTCACTGTGGTTTGAAGTTTCGCAAGTTACACTACAACAAGTTACATGACATTGTCGATCCAGCTGTCTATTGTTAGTGAAATTAAGTAGTACTGTTTGCGGTGCGTTTGTCGGTCCTGTTTACGTTGTGAATAAGTCGTTTGTAAGGTGCCGGTAGTTGTTGACATCTGTTTATAGGCGTCTGTTCTAAGGAACAGAACAGAACAACGGAACGGAACAGAACAACTTAATTTGACTGGAAATAGACCGGTCGAAACTGACCAATTAATTCTGACAAACTCTACACGAGTCTTACAGCCAATAACATCACGGCTAAACTGCCCAATCAACTTCAACGGACCAGACTTCTAACATCATCGACTGACAACAACGTTTCACTTGACTCTGAAGATGACTTCCGTTCAGGTTGTCGAAACGTCAGTCACTAACAACAGTTCTTCTCAGAACTACTCTCACCAGGACGATCACACTATACGAACTAATAACATTAACTACAACACCACAAAACTTACAAACTTGCATAACTGACATGTGTGACATATTGTTACGCTCTTACATACTGATGTTTTTTACTTATAAAACATAACTTATTTCTTTAAATTGCTTACAGCATAACAGTACGTTACAATAATTATACAGTAGCATATATTTAAAGTATATAGTAGTGTAAATTTTTATTTGCTTCCACGCTTACTTTTTCGTTTCTTTTTGATTTGATTGTTCGAGTCAACTTAAGCTAACGGAGCGGATAACCTGCGAGATACTTGTCCAGTTGTTCTGAAGCTATTGCGAACTTTCCCTCGTCACGTTTTTCGCTTGTCTTTAAGCGACGACGATCGCGTTATGTCATGAGGCGGTCGGCGAAATCTGTACTGTCATCGGTACTGCATTCTGTTGCGCTCGACCGATCAATAGAACCGAATGGGACTGGCAACTAGCTACAGGAAAAAATGTTACACGAACAGGGATCTCTACATCTTAGATTTCAATACAATGGGCCTGTGTGGTCTGTCTGTGTAAACAATTACTAGACGGCGCTTGACCTTGTGGCACATGTCGCTTGCGTCAAGTATCGTATATAGATATATATCGTATATTGGATGTCACGGTATAAGATAAAAGCAGGAATTTCTAATCAAAATGTTATTACTTAAAACTGACTTACCGAGTTCTCCCCATACATCTTTCATTCCAGCAGCACCCACGTCCGCAATTTCTCTTTTTCTCGTTGTCGTTCTAAAGAATTGGTGAGAAAATGGTTGAGATCTTTGTATCTTTATATTTAGCGTTATTTATCATAACTTTATGAGAGGTCAGCTTATCAACCATGCCATGTAAATAGCCAAGTTGGCCTTTTGTCATTTGAGATTTCAAATTATTTTGTGTTCATTTGAAATATTTCTTCTCAATCTCATTAATAATTCATGACGTTATAAGCCAACCAGAGCGCCCCATTCGGGTCAGGTGGATGAGTTGGAAACTCAATGAAACACCAGTTGAAAATCACTAGTGTTTCATCACGTTTTCATCACTAGTGTTTCATCACGTTTTTATCACTAGTGAAAAAATTGTTCTTAATCTGCATATTCATATATTACTCAAACACAGCTTTACATGAATCATTAATTTTTAATAAACAATGACCAGGAAAAACATTTCAAATTACAAACTGACAAGCCTAAGTCATTTGAAATTAAAGTTTACAGTACATTTCTTAAAGTCGCCAAAACAGACTGGCATAGTATCCATATCCACATTCTGAGAAACTTTTTCTACCTTCCGTGACACGGACTCACTGCTGGAATCGACACTAATTGTCGCACTTACTTTGTGCAATTCATACTCTTTAAAAACTCCACCAACCTCGAGTATTGGAACATTGACACTTCGCACTCGTTGCCAATCCTCAAAAATCCCTATTGCCCACTTATTTTTATATCTGGTAGACTTCGGTACTGCTCTCTCTACGCAAAGTTCTTCTTCCTCGATTGTTTTCGGGGAGCGAAACCTTCCTTCGGCCATGGCAAAAACAATATGTAAATCCCTTCAAGTTCACAACGCTTTTAGAATACAAATTTGGTGCAACGCGAAACTATTGGATAATTAAAAACAAAAGCTCACAAATACAATGAATGCCGACTGAATACAACAAATCACACATACAAGGCATTTTAAAGAAAAATGGGAAAAAATACGACACTGCATAATTTTGTATTGTTTCTTTAGAGAAGTCATTTCAAAAACTCGTGCATCGTGTTTCATCACGATTTCCAAACACGAGAAAACAGATGAAAGCACGAGGCCGCTTCGGCCGAGTGCTTTCATCTGTTTTCACCTACACTGTCCCACAAGCTTCCAGCTTAAAACGTATACCAAGTATAAATAAAACTGAGCGTTACGTTTACCTTGCTTTAAGAATGTCGGAGATGGAACGTTCTTCCAAATCAGCGTTCTCGCTCACATCCAGAACAGTCAGCGTTGTGTTGTGTTGTAGAATCTTGGAGAGATTATCTGCGCCTCGCTTACCAATGTTGTTCTTACTCACATTCAGATAAGTCAAAGTGGCGTTGTATTTTAGAGCGCTGGAGAGAGAACCCGCACCGCTTGGACCAATGTTGTTCTTACTCATATCCAGATTAGTCAAAGTAGCGTTGTGTTCTAGAGCGCTGGAGAGAGAATACGCACCACTTGCACCAATGTTGTTCTGACTCACATTCAGATTAGTCAAAGTAGCGTTTTGTTTTAGAGCGCTGGAGAGAGAATGCGCACCACTTGGACCAATGTTGTTCTGACTCACATTCAGATTAGTCAAAGTAGCGTTTTGTTTTAGAGCGCTGGAGAGAGAATACGCACCACTTAGACCAATGTCGTTATTACTCACATTCAGATTAGTCAAGGTAGCGTTTTGTTCTAGAGCGCTAGAAAGGGAATCCGCACCACTTGGATTAATGTTGTTCTGACTCACATTCAGATTAGTCAAGGTAGCGTTTTGTTTTAGAGCGCTGGAGAGTGAATCCGCACCACTTGGACCAATGTTGTTCTTACTCATATCCAGATAAGTCAAAGTGGCGTTTTGTTCTAGAGCGCTAGAAAGGGAATCCGCACCACTTGGATTAATGTTGTTCTGACTCACATTCAGATTAGTCAAGGTAGCGTTTTGTTTTAGAGCGCTGGAGAGAGAATCCGCACCACTTGGACCAATGTTGTTCTTACTCATATCCAGATTAGTCAAAGTGGTGTTTTGTTCTAGAGCGCTAGAAAGGGAATCCGCACCACTTGGATAAATGTTGTTCTGACTCACATTCAGATTAGTCAAAGTAGCGTTTTGCTTTAGAGCGCTGGAGAGAGAATCCGCACCACTTGGACCAATGTTGTTCTTACTCATATCCAGATTAGTCAAAGTGGTGTTTTGTTCTAGAGCGCTAGAAAGGGAATCCGCACCACTTGGATTAATGTTGTTCTGACTCACATCCAGGTTAGTCAAAGTAGCGTTGTGTTCTAGAGCGCTGGAGAGAGAAACCGCACCACTTGGACCAATGTTGTTCTGACTCACATTCAGATTAGTCAAAGTAGCGTTGTGTTTTAGAGCGCTGGAGAGAGAACATGCACCAACTACACCAATGTTGTTCTTGCTCGCATTCAGACTAGTCAAAGTAGCGTTGTGTTCTAGAGCCTCGAAGATAGATTTTGCACCTCGGTGACCAATTTTATTCTCGCTGACATCCAGATTAGTCAGCGAAGCGTTGACTTTTAATACTTCGGAGAGAGAACGCGCACCATTATCATCAATTTGTTTGCCTCTCAAATCTAAACGGGTTAAGGTGGTATTGATCTTAAGAGTCTCAGTGTCCAAAGTTGGATCAAATGACTTTTTAGCTGAGAGAAAAAACAAAAAAGAACGGTTGTGAACAATCAGATCATGCAACATTCCCCATTTGGGATATACATTCTGATTATTCATCTTTTTTTAAAAAAAAAAAAAAAAAACAAAGCATAACTGTGACGAAGTCTTAATTACTATATTTATTCTAGATTTTACTGATTTTTCTGTTTTTACACTCCTTCGTTTAAGCCTCGATTAAGGTATGGTAAAGGGGCTGCGTCACGGGGATTTCTTACGACACAAATATAAATTTCGGCTGTTCAGAAATTTGGTAAAATCCGTGACAAAGCCCCTTTGAATGCTTAAGAAGTGTTTTAATCTCATGTTCAACCGAAAGAAAATTGACCAGGCTTTGAATTTTTGGTCTAACGGAGAAGAACGGTGCTAGCGAACCGGCAGCGGACTGTCGATGTTCAGTGAACGAGCGCTAACAAGATCTTCAGAAAGACAAAATTAAAAATAATCTTGCTCGCTTCAAGCGATAAACACACACTCAACGAAAAAGGAAAAGGTAACTAAAAATTGTTATTCTTTGAATTCTTTTTCATCTTCTTTTGTATCATTGTCGTTTTTACGTGTCGGGACGGAATCTTCACGTCCCACCGGCAAAGTTTCTTCACGGTCAGGCATCGTTTTTGATAAATACTTGTTCGAGTTTGTTATGGTATAAAACAAATCGACCACATTTTGCCATGGTCTACACTCTTATTGACCATAGAAATAACGCCATAAAATGTTCAAAAGTTTGCAGTGAAACCACTCGCCTAACGGCTCGTGGTTCCACTTGAGTTTTGAACATTTTCTGACGTCATTTCTATGGTCTATAATAGTGTAGACCATGGAAAAATGTGATCGATACATAAAAGTGACGTCAGATCACGCCACGCACACGCGTGGGTTACAAATGTGTAAGTTTGGTCTTCCTGAATGAAGCGAATTTTATCTTGTTTTGTTTGAATCAAGTATGCATTTGTTTTCGAAATTCGGGATTGGACTTCTACTCAGGTGATCTGTCGAAAGAAATTTTACCAGCCTTTTGAATTTTTTGTCTAACTAAGAAGAACGGTGCTGCAAACTGGCAGAGGACTCAGCGAACTGTCGACGTTCAGTGAACGAGCTCTATTAAACAAGATCTTTAGAAAGAAAAATTATCTTGCTTGCTTCAAGCGATAGGCCCACACTCAACGAAAGAATATAAGGTAATTAAAATATTTATTCTTTGAATTCTTGTTCATCTTCTTTTGTATCGTTGTCGTTTTTACGTGTCAGAAATCTTTACGTTCCCCGGCAAAGTTTCTTCACGGTCAGGCATCGCTTTTGATAAATACTCGAATTTGTTATGGTATAAAACAAATCGACCACATTTTTCCATGGTCTACACTCTTATAGACCATAGAAATAACGCCATAAAATGTCCAAAACTTTGCAGTGAAACCACTCGCCTAATGGCTCGTGGTTCCACTTGAGTTTTGAACATTTTCTGACGTCATTTCTGTGGTCTATTAGAGTGTAGACCATGGAAAAATGTGGTCGATTTGTTAAGTGTCTTGGTCCAAATCGCTAGGTAATCGGTTAATTCTATTAACTTTTTGTACTCCAAATTTGGAGGGACAAACACATTAACAAATGACTGGTCAAATTTCTACTATTAGCTTACTTAACAATGTCCTATCAATGTTTTTCTATCAATTTAACTAGTTAATCCAATATAACTTGATGTCACCTCCAGTTAGAGGGTCACCTCACACCCGCTTCTTTAAGTCACCGTTTCACATGACCTGGAACTGCGACTCTAATGTCAAAAAGGCACTATGCCCCTGTACGCCTTTCGTATACTTAAAAAGTTGTGGCGTTAAGGTTGAAGTTGTCAAATTTAACAGCCTTGTCATATTATATTTTGAAATGTAAATACTTTTTTGAAGGGCAGGGGGAAGAACAAAATTTAATAGAGATTGTTGTTGTTTATCGATATTAACCTGAATGAATTTTATCTACATAAATACATGTACAATTCAATTTACACCTAAAACAGTTCATGCCAATCACAAGTTCTAATCTGTCGTATTTTATCAGTAACAGAATTAGACTGACTTGATGATGTTTGCGAGACATGTCTATGTCTTTATTGATACTAGAAATGTTTTATTCAGATCGAAAACCAAAAGGCTTCCCAAAGCAAAATCGGTTTCTTAAAAGGTCTTGTGAATTACATGTATAAAGCGGTTTTACTTTATTCATCAACATAACCAAAATTGACTGTAAATTGCCTGAGAGAACGGATGAATTTCAGCCTATGCTGGAGAGGGAATAATGTCAAAAGTCGAGATTCTCTAAAGGTACCAAAATTTCGCTTTCTGTTACTATTAAGATATGTAAATTACATGTTTTCCTGAGAGGTCCGCTTGCCAAAAGAAGCCATTTAAAAGACATAAACCTGTACTGGCACAAGGTTAAAACTGAAAAACTTTTTGATAATTATAGCGACTCGTATCTCATTCCTTATGACAATGTCTGTTTTTAACTCATCTGCGCGTCTACTTTGCTAGTAACGTTTGTCCCTTACGAATTAACGATATTTTTGCTTCTTTAGTTTTTAATTAATTTTTGTTTTTATTTTATTTATTTTTTGTGCGCGGTCCCTGTAATAATTTGTCCGTATGAAAAACGTTACTTTATTTCCAGCTAGTAGAGGCTTTTTTAGAGGACTCTGCTAGCAAAGACGCTACTTTACAAAGGAATATCCTTACCTTCCAAAGTCACGGTTTTACTTTCATTTTCACTTTCAGTTTCGCTTTCGCTTTCACTTTCACTTTCTTCCATTTGAGTCCGGGTTTCCTCCGGATTTTTAATCTGAGTATCCTCTGTTGCCAGGATCTCAGCAGCCTGGGTCCGGGTTTCTTCAGCAGTTGGAATCTTAGTTTGGTCAGTAGCCAGGCTCTCCATGTCTTCAGTAGAATGCATCCAGATTTCTTTGCCAGATTGAAGCACAATTTCCTCTTTAGGCCAGTTTGTACTTTCGTCAATAACTTGGGTGTGGATTTCCTCATGAGATGGAATGTGTGTTTCTACAGTAGCTTGGGTCTTCGAGTCTTCCACACACTGTGTCTGAGTTTCCTCAGCAGATGGAATGTAGGCATTCCCTGCAGTGAGAGTCTCACTTCCGTGAACAGCTTGTGTCTGGGTCTCCTCGGCGGATTGGATCACAGTTTCCTGTGTAGTCATGGTTACACTTTTGTCAGTACCCCGAGTCTGGGTTTCCTCAGGTGGTTGAATCTGCGTTTTCTGGATCCCATTTTCTTCAGTAGTCTGGGTCTGGGCTTCTTCACTAGATTGGATCAATGTTTCCTCCGTACCCTGGGGTGTAATTTGTTTAGAGGCCATGATCGATGAACCATGATTGCTTTCTAAAAAAAATGGCGAGCGAAAGAAACAATATTATTTAAACGTTAGATGAATCCAAAGAAATAACTGTGATATTCGTAAAATTAACATAACTGAAATGTCAAGTTTGCTTTAACACGCTTTGCCTGTTAATTACTCTAATTGTTTATTATTTTTTTGCGGGTATCACCGAGTTGTCACTGTTGAAAAACAATAGATTATACTGTTTTCCTGATATGTTTTCAATATAAGATGACTGTCATGTGACAAAGCACCACACTTCTGTTGTTAAGGGTTTAAGACTAAATTAGTTTGCGTGACGTGAAAAGTGTCATCATACTAGACTCATTTTTAGACAAAAATCTTTTTCTCAGCTTACGTGGCTTATTTGTGAGAAACTCTTTCAACGCCAAGTAATCTTCTTCCTGAATAGTTGTTGTTAAATTTACAGATTTCACATGAAATCTGCTCTTTATATCCTCTGTCACAAGGCCTTTCTCGGCTATTGCATTAAGGCGACCGGAACGATAGTCTTCCCAAAGGCGTTCAAGACTTTCCAGATTTTGGCACTCCACTGCAATTCTTAAACTATTCTCGCTTTCCTCTCTTGTTGTTGAGTCACGAATTACTTTTAGATGCTGAAAGTACTCAGGTAATTCCTCTTCATCAGATGTTACTTCCTCCAAAACAGAACGTTCTCCTTCAGACACCAGCAGTTGCTGCGTACGATTGCCTTTTTGTGTGTTTTCGAAACCGTCTCTATCTACGAAGTTTTCAACGAGCCAAGTACATGAAACAAGAGCGAAAAACACCAAAGTTACAGTTAGTACAGTTAGCAATTTTTCTTTACCAAAGGCATTCAGTTCGATCGTGTATATTTAATACAAGTTATGGGAGCTTATAGTCATACACCGCTCTCTCTCTCTCTCTCTTTGAGATGGACACCCGTGGGAACAGCTTTAACAACTGAGAGATGGGCACATCGAGGGTTGTGGCAGTCTGCGCAAAGAAAATTCGCAAGTGGGTTAGACATCGGAACTGGCTCGTGAGTGCTGTGGTAGATTCTACACTAAAGACAATTTAATTAAACAAACAAATGAAGTGTCATTCGGCCGGAACCACCCAGCCATTTCCGTCTTGCAATATAATGGTGTCTATGAGAGAGTTAACTGTAGCTCCCACCCCCATTTACAAACGTATACTTGCATATAAAAACCATGTAAAGACTTCAACATTTTCTGGCCATATTCTTTACTAATTGTAAAATGTTATCACTTACAATTTACTGCTAGGTGGACAGTCATCGGTTCAGGTTCGTCTGCAGTCTGGGTCTGCGTTTCATCAGCAGCTTGAATCTGGTCTTGGGGCAACGGTTCATTGTTCTGGTTCACTTCTAAATAATTTGGAGAAACACACCTGTATCAGTCCTTTTAAAATGATATCATTTGTATCTGTCATAATTCTGTTTTTATAAATTTTTTAAGCGAATTCAAAAAATTGAAAGGAACTTTAAATGTTCGAGTACTTTTAACGCAATTGCTTTGTCGTTGATTTTGTTTTGGTTATTTAACAAAGGCTAGTCCCTTGTTTCTGACAGCCTCGACAAACTCCAAACCAATATTAAACAGCCTCCAAACTAATATTAAATTGGGGGTAATAAATATTTTGATTTCGACCTTTCACTTCCTAGAGAAACAAACTGAAGGTAAAAATGACGCTGAAAAAACTAAAATTAAGGAATTCTATAACGGAAACATTAAAGTGATATGTTCGCGATCATTGCAACTTTACTGCAATCCAGTGTAGACTCCCAGGTGTAGACTGGAAGGTAATAACTGGGTTTTTATCTTGTTCCGAATGCAAAATCAACCTCAATATAACAGACTACGTAACGAAGAAAATAGGTCTTTAATATGCACATGCTGCTACCATAGCTGGGTATCGACAAATTCGAAGAAGAAATAACACTGAATAAGTTGTTTATCACTTTTGGGAATTAAAATATCAAATAAACCAGAGTTTAAGCTATAGATTGTATACTCACGTGAGATGCGCATTAGAACCAGTTTGCAAGCCAAGTAATCGTCCTCCAAAATAGTTGTTTTCAGCTTTACGCATTCCACCTTAAATTTTGTCTTGATATCATCTGTCAAAAGGCGTTCCTCGGCCACTGCATTAAAGTGACCGGAACAGTAGTCTTTCCACAAGCGTTCAAGAATTTCCAGGGTGCTGCACTCGACTGTTAGCCGCAGACTGCCCTCGATGGCCTCTCTTACTATCAGGTCGAGACCTCCTTTCAAATAGTAATGAAGGCAAAGAGGGATGTTATCAACTGGGACGTCAGCTGCATGAGTCTGAAGAAAATGCTGTACCATCTCATTCATTATAAGCCGCTTGGCTTCCTCTTGTTGCACAGCATCTCCGCTTTTTGCCTTTTGATATGTAACGCTGTCCATTGTGATTACTATTGGTAGGGTACCTTAAAGAAAATCCACAAATTTTAAGTAAGTTTCATTATTTTAATCAAAAAGGCTTTCAAACCTTTGTTTCCCATAAATTAAAACAATAATAGTAACCTCTTTTAACTTCGATAACATTAAAAAATATTTTAATATTTAACATGTAATATATTTATAATACTTTTTAAAAATACATTTTGATGAAGTTTTGTTAATTTCTATGTGTGCCATTATTTATATTTCAACATATTTTCAAGGGCAGTTTGCGATCTGTTATTAGAAGTTAAATACCAGTCGTCAAATGAGATATTTTAACAACTGTGTGCTCAAAAAAGTAGGGTACCTGATTGTCGCTCAGACGTCACCGCCGTTTGCCGAGTCTGTACTGTTCTTCTTGATGAGTTCAGACAAGACACAGAAGCATCTGATGGTGTTGATGATTTATCTACCAAACAAAACAAGACAGTGTACTTGTTTTTCTAGTGTCAAAACTATATTTTCGATTTAGGAGGATTGGCTGTTCCGCGGTAACTTTAATACAAACTTGGAAATGTCACGACACACTATGAATTTTCGCAAAGATTTAGGTTTTTTTCTTTCTGAGCTAACAGATGTCAGATGTGACAGGATGACAACGAACGCCATTTTCAGTTTACGTTTCCAACCAACGCGTCAACTAAAGTCTATGGCTATCTCACGTTTTTATGAATAAACATTCTCTTCTTGTTATCCGATCGTGTAACGTCCATACCCTTTTAGTTTGCAGTATTTCTAACATATTTGACGTGTCGTTCGTATCTTTTTCTAAAAAACAATTTATTAGAGTTGTCCGACTAAAAGCTAAATAATTTATTACACAACAATCATCGACAACCTGTCTATAGGTAGACAACAAGTAATATATCCAACACGAGACAGGGAGAGTGTTTCATCAAATTTCCAAACACTGAAAAGAGAATGATACTGAAAAGACACATACCACGAGTCATGCTGACCATCCTGTCAATGAGAGATTTAGTTTGGCTCTGCCAACTGTATTCCTTCTCGTATGACGCACGCAATGATTCAGACTCCTGAAGTCGCCTCCTCCTGTCTTTGTTCCAAACATCCTTGATTGCTTTGGCCCAGACTTCGGGATCTTCTGAATCAATCACAAAAAAAGACCCGAAAAGGACTTTTCTTAACGCTTCTCCAAATCCAGAGTTTCTACTTACAAGAATGGGAAGACCAGCTGATAAGGCTTCCAGACCTGTCAAACCGAAACCTTCCGTCCTTGAAGGCATAACAGCAAGATCCACTTCAGAAAGCAATTTTTTTACTTTTTCTCGGCGTTTTAAAAAGCTTCGTACAGTTAGATTATCAGCAGAGATCCCACACTCGAGCAAACGATTTTTTACCTCGTCTTGCTTTCCATCTGATGCACCGACGGAAACAAGATGAGTGTCATCTAATGTAGCAGCAGCTTTGGCTGCAATGTCAAACCCTTTCAATTCAAAATCTTCTTCGTCTCCACGCCCAAAAACAAGGACTTTGAATTTTTTCCTTTCATCAACAACCTGCTTGACGTCAGAAAACTCAGCAAAAAGTCCAGGAGTAAATTCAAAGACCATTTGATCTTTCTTACACCCGCGAAGATAGGAGCGAAAAGCTTCACTCAATTTGGGTCCAACTGTTACAACAAAATCAGCCATTTCACAAAGTTCGACTTCAGTTTCATGTTTTTTCTCATTAACAGAAACTGGATTAGAATATGTCTTATACATCCCAAGTTCCTCGGGGGCTGTATGAACAACCTGAACCCATTTACAATTGTGAGACTCCCTTATTACTTGTGCTTGATGCCCGAGCTTGACACCATGGCCAACAACTACGTCAATTTGCAAATCATCTGGTGGGAAGCTCAGCCATTCAAGCTCATCATAACCAGGTCGCCTTTTTGCCTTGACAAGATCAATCCTGTGACTAAGCGCCGCTTTTATGTCCTCGTCGTTGCATTGTGGGACAAAGATAGTGACATGTACGGCAGGGTCTTTTGCCACGTTGATGGCTAATTCTCTATTTACGGTGGAAAGTCCTCCTTTACTTGATCCCCATTCTGATGCCAGGAATGTAACTCTTAATTTTCTTGATGATGTGTCAGGACCACTACTCTCTTGATGTTCTTCTACACTGGTCATAAAAGAACAGCTCGAGGATTCTGATTCCTGAAATAAATTATGCAAACTTGTAACATCCAAACAACGTTACGCTTTCGTTTGCTAACGGACGTAAACAATTCAAATAACTGTATTCAAAGAAAAGATCCTGATGGCATGAGCTCTTATCAGAGTATACCTTGCATATGTAACTGAACATGCAATATCTGAATAACATGTGTTCAAGGGTACAAACACCGAACGTCTCATTTACAGTTTTACTACAAAAGACTAGCGTTTTAAATGTTACTTTCTCGAGGACTCTCAGGAGAATTTGACTGAAGAGCGCAAGAAAAGCGTAAAACTTGCTGATCGTTGCTCAAAGGCGTACCCGAAAGCACCTCTAGCTTTTTAAATGCTCTCCAGCAATTGACCAAGTGCGTCCATAGCTCGATAGACGCACAGCTTGAAGTGTAAGCAAGAATCAATTTTAATCGCCAATTTAAACCAAAATTCTCTTGGTAAGGCTTCGTTTTCACTGTCCGTATGTTGATGCTTCGTGGGGCTAGAAAAATTACACTGATAGTAATGTTGGGAAGAGCTTCACTGTCGTTCCTTATTTTTAAAATATCATAGGTTATTTTTGCTCATTAGGCGAACAAAACAAATCTGCTGTGGTGATAAATTAAAGTTTGCACATGGTACACGTCAATTTATGGAGCTCGGGCGTGTAGTTGCGTACTTGCGCTATTAAGGATTCACTGGCTGTGTTATAACGCTTTTTTGATTCCTTAAAAAACTCATTAATAATTCATAAAGAAAATACAAAAGAAATTAATGTTTAATGAGTGTCTTTATATCTGATAAAGACACGGCTAAACTTTACGTCCAATTTTCTAGGCCAAAATAACCCCAAATCTAAATATTAGTGCAAGAATGAGTTGATCTACATCAGAAGATTGTTAAGCCGTTCAATAAATTCGCAGTTCGTGTTTTATCAAGTCTAAAACACTCGGCTGCGCCTCGTGTTTTAATCTTGATAAAACACTGCTGCTCATTTATTAAACATTACTTAGTAAACGTCTTTATCAGGCCTCTTTCAACTTGAAGGTAGCAATAAAAATAGCTTCTGTAATACCCGAATTAAGTGATCTAGCGAATTATTTGTGGCTGCATGGGTTGACCCACAACATCATGAGTCCAATGTGCCATAATTTTAAAAGGTTAACAATACAGACCTTTGTTTGCAAGGACATCACTGGAAAAGTGGAATTTGTTTTGATCCTTTGCAGGTCATACAGTTACTAAAATGATAAAAAAATTTAATTACAAATCCATGTTAGACATAATTTCAGGCCCCACATACGAGGAGACTAGTTGCAGGGACCGATCGCTTTGGTTTTTAGCGGAGCTCCTTAGCGGCCCGTAAGGGCCGCAGAGCGGAGCACCATACCCATAAAAAAAAACACATGAAAAAAAAAAAAAAAAAACACATGAAATAAAATAGGAAACCTCTGCATCCGAGTTTTCATGGTCATCATGGCTAGCGGCATGCCTCGCGGGCGCGTACGGCGGCGTACAAACGTACGTACGGTGTTGCGCACATCCGGGATCTTGAAAGGTCTTGACAACTCGCGCAGTACTGGCGCGAAATAATTTTGCAGTGTGAGGAAAAAAAAGTGTGAGGTCTAAACAGCTAGTCTGAAAGTTAGAACTTGAGACAAACACATTTATTTTGGCTCCTTGTTATGCCGATGACTACAAACGAGAGCAGGGTAAACTTAACTTCGAGGAAACAGGGTTTAAGCGATTTGCGACGGGAAAGAGATCGCGAGAGATCCAGAAAACCCGGACAGAAAGCAGGCGAAAAAGTATAGCAAAGCGCCTGTCGAACCTGGTAGCAAAGTAGCGAAGAAAAGCGACTAAAATAGCAAGAGAGGTGCCGAGGAAACAGGCAAAGAAATAGCGGAGAACAAGGGAACGGAGATAAAACGAGCAGACGAGTGTACCTACTGCGGCCAACTGGTGAGTACAAAACTGCAGTGTTTCCGTCATTTAATATCTCTACGTTTTGTCTTAAGCTTACTTTATACGCAAAGTAAGCTTATATTGACGGCACATTTTACTTGCTTTCGCCACTAAGCATTTGCTTGTGACATGAACAATGTTGAAAAATACTATTCCTTAAAATTCAGTTTTACCAGGTTTTACTGATCAAATAGGAGGATTTGATTATGTAAACAAATAATTGTTGGGCCTTCGAGGAACGAATTCACAAAGAATATCACTTCAACACATCTCGAAGAAAATTAAGCTTACGATTTTTAAATGCTTGTGATATGATTATTTTGTTTTACAGTGCTGGAAGAGCAGCTGAGATGAGAATGAAAGTGATGTCAGTTTGCACGAAGCACCTGGAATTTCGTTAACTCCGAGTGAAATAGATCGATTCAGTGTATGCAGTTTATTGATATTCATGATGGAGGTAAAATTACTGTTCATTTAGTCAGAGTAAATAAACTTCAGCTTCATTACTTAGCTCTTTCGTTCCCAAATATATTAAATAATCCACTTGTCATGTAGTTCTGTTCACTATTGAGCGTTCATGTGGATTACATAACAATGTCAACATTTTTGAGATTTTGAGGTCTGTTTTGCTGGTTTCATTCAGAATGTCAACAGTAAATGTTATATTTGTCATAAAAAAATCACAATCTTGTTGTGGAATTTGGAAAATGCACACAACAAAGGTTAATGACTACTGGAAAACTGGAATCTTTGTGAGTAAATTCATGCCATTTTAGACACTGTATGCAGCTGTGCATGCAAACTTATTATTAATTAAATGTGTATCTTTAAAAATCTTAGTATTACTGTTAAGAAAAAAGCTTTTAAGATGTGGCAATGTTTTTCCTATGCATGTACATGTATATATAGGGGTAGAGGGGAGGGGGAGTATTTAAAGGTCAAACCTTTTAAAGAGGGAGTGTAAGGGTTTGCAGTGATGCTTTGAGTTTATTAAAATATCAGGACCTGAACAATCGATGGAATCGATAATCGATGGCAATCGATAACAATCGATGACAATCGATATCAATTAATCGATTGATATTGATAATCGATGAACAATCGATCGCTAAAGTTTTTGTGATTATCGATTGTCATCGATTATCAATTTCATCGATAATCGATGACAATAGATCAATTAACTAACATCGATTTTCATCGATTATCAATATCATCGATTACCAATTCAATCGATCATTTAACTGCCATCGTTTTTTATTTGACTAGTATTTGATAAATATGTTTACTTTAAAACACACGGTCTCTCTTGTATGTTATATTTTATTAGCAACGAGAAACTTACTAACTTAACAGTAATAAGGCAATAATTATTTAAAACAAACGTTTTGAGCTTAAGTCTTATTCGCCTCCATCAACGAAGCGTACGCTTTTCGGTCTGGTTTGCTTTCGAACCAACTCCTGGCAAAGTAAATAGAAATCGCAACTTACAGAATTCCTCGCTGTCTAAGTACAATGTAATTTTTCTAAAACTCTGTCTTGTAGTCCATAAACATTTTCTCGCTCGTCCGATATATTTCAAATCAAACAGTAGCAGAGAGAACTCAAAAATACGTCGTCCGTACGTCGGAACGAAAACGAGACAACAGTGGGAGTCTGGTGATGAGTTTCGCCTGTCACGTCCGCCATTTTTGACTCGGTCACGAATAACGAAGTGTCTTTGGAATTCTAGCGCTAGCAAACAGTAGGAAACTCGAATGAAAAACAGAAACATTAAAGCTTATGATGTAAACTTCATCTCAATGGAAAGGAGCTTTATTATTTTTTTTTTACAAAACAACATATGTAAGTATTTACTTCATGCTTCGAATTGATTGTGTGTTTAATGCCAATCGATGGCAATCGATGAAGTTCGCGACCACCAAAGTGTGATTATCGATTGATCATCGATTGGCCGATGCCAATCGATGCCAATCAACAGTAATTAATCGATTGTCATCGATTGATCGATTGATTTTCCGATCATCGATTTTCATCGATTGTTCAGGTCCTGAAATATTTACAGTAGAACCCTGCTAACTCGAACTCTGAAGGGAAACGAAAATGAGTTCGAGTTAGCGGGGTTTTTCGAGTTAGCGGGGTTGATTGAATATTTTATTTGCCAAGTTAATAATTGATAGTTTACTGATTTTTAAGCACTTCAGTATACAGTACTGTGCAAATTGAACTTATCTTGCCAGAAACTCTAAAGCGACCACACATTCTTTTGTTAAGAGTGGAAAATGACTGTCAAATACATGATCTGTTCATTGCTATAATCAATGGGCAACCGTTGCGAGTTGCAAGTTCTGGAATTCGAGTTATCAGCGTAAAAAGTTTGACCCAAATTTTGTTCAAGGGAAACAAAATTTAGTTCGAGTTAGCGGGGTTTTCAAGTTATCCGAGTTCGAATTTAACCGAGTAAAAATGACTGAAAAGTGGGGTCAAATCCAAGGGAAATGGAAGTGAGTTTGAGTTAGCAAGGTTGTTCGAGTTATCGGTTTTTTTTTCTGTAGTTGACTTCGCAGTTATCAGTAAAAAAAATAGTCTGTGCTGATACATCTCTGTTAAATATATAAGGTATCCTTTCGCATCCAGTAGTTTTGCTTCACTTTATACAAGCTTGCGTTAAGTGTTTTGTTTTATAAATTATTGATTTTCATACCAATTAATCAATTTTAATTTAATCTGTGGCATTTGACTTTTTTCAGGGTTAACATGAATTTCAGAATTTGCAGAGCCACAGACACAAAAACAGAATGTGGACAAGGACATCAAAAGAAAACAGGAAGGATTAAGATTATCCAGCTTGATGTTTGGGTGTCTTCATGATGCCATTTTCAAGAGACTAGTAAATTACATGTAAATTGAAATCAAGAAAAGCTGCAAATGAGCAAAGTTTATATTTTAAATGTTAACGTATTTACAGTGTACTTCAGAAAACAACTTCTTGATTGACCTGTCTCTTTCACATCTTTTTAGATGTAACAAGGGCATTATGAAGTGATCTTTTTAAGAATAATTTATGCAGCCAAAACAGTAACAGCAGAAATGAATGGGAGTTTAAAATTGCTATTTTCAATGTTTTGGCTGGTAAGAAACCACATGTGACCAAGCTAAAATCTCTTTGGCCGGTTAACATGACCTGTAAGTGTCCAAATATTTTGAGCCCTCGACTACACAGGACTTACATGTAGTTGTCTAATTACTGTATATCATAAGATCTTTGGTTGACCTTGGGGGAGGTAGTGGAGGTAAAAAGCAATGTAATAATTTGAATTTGGATTGGTAATGCTGAAACTGGTGTAATTCTTAAGTATAGAGGTTAAAATCGTGATTGCAAGCAATATGCAATACCAATTTCATTCTTATGTGTTGTATGCTGCGTACAATTTATAAGAACAGCTATAATGTTAAAATTAGTGAAATATTCTAAAGCCAGATTAAATTTGCAGTATCCATTAGGTACCATGAAGCAACCAAATTGTGACTCATTTGCTTACTTTGTGAACTTCATGACGAATGGGCAACATGACTCCACAAAAATGTGTACAATAAAGCATACAAATTTTTAAAAGAGCAGTCAAAGTATTGATGCTTTTTTTCTTGCATAGTTTTATACACAAGCAAACATGATTCTATTTTTTCTGTCTGCGTAATCAAAGAACAAAACTGAGTTTGAGACACACAAACAATATTCTATCTTCCCAGAATTTTTTTTTTTTTTATTTCTGTAAGTGAAGTGAAACCCCTTAAGAGGAAGGGGACTCAAAAAGACATGTAAAAGTAAAAAAGGTGCTATCATCCTTTTTTTTTGGGGGGGGGGGCGAGGGGGGTGGGATGGGGTTACAGAATGTCCCTTCTTTGCTTCCAGTTAGTTTCACTCCGGTTTGCTTGTAGTTAGGTTCACCCCTGTTTGCTCGCAGTTAGCTTTATTCATCCGGTGTGCTTGGGATTAGCTTTCACTCTAGTTTGCTTGTGGTTAGCTTTCACTCCGGTTTGCTTGGCATTAGCTTATGGCAATATGCTGTAAACCCTTTGCTACATGTATGACCTCTGCCATTTCCATTCAAAATTAAAATATAGGCAAATAGTGAAAATAAAAACAAATGAATGAATGAAAAAAAGAAAATTAACCATATTCTTAATGTAAATGTATATTATTTCCTATATACTCTAAATGTTAAGTGCTTTGCTAATTTACCACGTGATATGCCTATCTACCCCAACATGCAGCCCTACTACCCCCTCCTTATCTTCGAAGGTTACATAATTACCCGTTTTGCAGCATAATTTCCCATCCAGACTTCTGGATCATAATGCTGTCGGTGGAATTAAAACGTTTTGATTGATTTTGTTTGTTCTCGGCTTATTTGGTGTTGCTGTATACGGTACTCCCATATAAGGGCTATACGGGTATGTGCTGCTCAACAGGGTGTGCCTTTTGCCTCTCTGACTCTGAAACAGGGTATACAAATCACTCTTTTGACTGTGGAACACTATCAAGTTTAGCTATGAAAATCCGCTCCTCTCATTGGTTTTTCTCCAAGCCACAGACAAAGTCAAGTGAGCGCTTTGTGATGTACGCTAGTGTTTTTATATCTATCTTCATATATTTTTCATTGTGGATATTGTCTGGAACAGGGTACCTATTTTGCACTGTTTGTCTGGAACAGGGTCGCAAATTGAGCCGTTTTTCTCTGGAACAGGTCCAGAGTCTCAGCGACTCAGTGGCACACCCCTTGAGTAAATTTTAGGGAGTACCTCTCCCCCCCCCCCCCGGGACACGGTAAAAAAAAGTAAGTAACAATATTAAAATTTATAAAAAAAAAATAAAACGAATATTATATTCTTAGCCTTAAAATTGTACAATGGCTTGAATTCAGGTTTCAATAAAGTGCAAAATAATTAACTGGGGAGCTCCGCTTTTAGGCTTGCCTAAATCTATATATTAGTCCTTGCGACCAGTCCCACGATTTCAAACCCGTTTGAATTCGTGGGACTAGTCTCCGGAACTAACATTCGGTCGCTTCGACTAGATTTCTTGACGAAAATGGGTAGTTCACACGAAGGGACTTGGTCCTCGGGACGACCCTCGAGACTAGTCGCAGAGACTGGTTCCCTCGTGTGTGCCGACTTTAATAGTGTCTCCAACCAGTTTAATACCGTACTGACTACGAAGATTTTTAATAGTTCAAGATTTAATTCATTTTTTAATTTTATTTTAAGAGTTTAAGTCTACGCACGTGCATATATGCGTTTATTGTGGCTACGCCCCTGACTCGATGACGTTGTTTTGCTTTACAAACTCTTTTTTCAAAACGAACCTTCAGAAATCTGCTTCAATATTTCGGGTTAATATAAGGTGGACTTGTTTCAAAACGTAAAAACTAGTCTCCAGGTCAGCGCGGTCTGAACGCTGACCATGTCCCTATATTATGATGACTGGATCTGTGCATTTGTTTTTGCAAGCCGTTGATCTGCAGTAAAGGGCACAAAGCAAAGTTGTCATTTTATACAGTTGGGAGGCATTCACTTTATCTTGATGGGACATGTTTTATAGCGAGCTTGTTGTGTCTTTCCATGGTTAGGGTTTGCTCACCTGATGGCGGGCAAAAGGGAACGAGGAGGACCTTTGAACGTAATTGCGATTATAATTAAGAATAAAAAACCGTGGGTAAGAATTAGTTATGCCACTTGTATAATATACAATAATACAGTAACAATTACAAACTTCAAGTACAGCTGCAAATGATGTTTTAGGGCAAAAAACAGTCCTTGAAAGCATTGACTCTCAAATACCTTTCTTTTCGAGGACATCACTGGACATTCTGGTTCGAGGAGGCTCCCTTGCGTGTCGAACAGTCACTAAATGATAAACAATAAACTTCAAACTACATGTGAAGATTTTTTAGTAACCTGAAAGTGTGTACCCTGAAAAGTGTGTTATTGATTAGCTACTCACATTATTCCAGAGAAATTTTAGAGCAATGTCGCTGACAATTCCAAAGAAAACATCGCTTTCGTTATTCCGTTATTCCCAAAAACCAGGGCCATTATGCCACTAATTATTCCACATCAAAATTTATCGTTATTGCTAAGCTAATCATTTTTCGCAGACGTTCTTTTTACTCCTCGCGCAATCTGGGAGGAAAGATTGCGTGACCAGTCAAAAGAACGTCTGCGTAGGTGGCTACCGAAGCTACGATAGTAGAAACTTCTATAACGTTACCTACACTATATATATTTTACATTACTAACTTCCAAAATCCAGTATTGAATAATAACCCCAATTGGTAAACCAACCATATCCGTTAAATATCCTTAATATTTGTATTTCATGAATATAATACGTATAGTGGACAATCGCAAGCGATAAAACCCACATAACGCGGAATGTCGATAGGCTAACCAGAGGTTCTGTAAGCTTGGGCAGGAAATCATCGACACTATTCGAAAGAACGCCTTTATACACTAGAGTTCCGAATATCAAGAATTGTATCTTGCATAGAGTTGAACCCAGTAAAGATACATGATACAGCTTACAGTACACTGCTTGCAGTCAACGGCCGGAACCCGACGAATCAAGAAGTACCTTAGTCCGGCAATACCCGGTAATTAACAAATCAAGGTTCAAACCTGTATTTTGACGGGCAGACTTGTAGACCATGGATCAAACCTTGTACGATAAGACCAGAATGTCCGCAGCGATTCACAACTGAAAGAGGAACTAAATTAGCATACTCATCAGTATGCTGCTTGAAAGACGTCAACAAGAGAGGGGAACATAATCGAAACATAAATAAGGAGACGCATGAATGCGTACCACAAACTTAGAAGTATGACTTTAGTTCTTTGTTGCACAATTAACATTGACGAAATAATATGCTACTGGACTACGATCTTGCTCATCTCGTTGGCTTGCGCATTCTCTCAATGTTTATCTCATAGCTTCTCATGCATCAATGGCGCGGGGATGAGTAAAATAGGGAAAGCAAACCTTTGATATGTGGGATAATCTTCTCGCATAAGACCTCTCCAGAGTACAAGAAAACATTTTCAGGTCGAAGTGAAGTATATCCCTTGGTGAAGAAAGGGGCTATGGCCCCAACAACGATTGAATGAGATTGAACAACAAAGCCTGCGTCAGGAATGTAATATTATCTAGAGGGATTTTGAGTTTGACCTTTCACTTTCAATTTCCTGTTATTCTAATTCTATACTAGCTGACAAAAATTTGTATCAAAACACAGGGAAACTAAACAGACTAGAATATATGCGCTATGTGAATTTAAATGCAATGGAAAAGATATGAAAATGATTTACAGCCCCAGAAACTTCCATTTTATTCGATTCTTTTTCTGAAGCATTCCAAGAATTCCATAGGCAAAGACGGCGAGAGACTGGTAAAGAAAATAACTCAGTTGAAGGAGCAGCTACTGGTGACTAGAATGGGTCCAACTTCAAAATGGCGGACAAATTTGAGACTTGAGGAGAAAAGATGTCCATAAAACAAGATGGTTTATCGCAATTGTTGTCATCTTACGGATTCGATGAGTCTGAAGACTCAAGCAGTGATAAAGAAGACTCTGATGAAAAAGGAAAGCAAACAATTAGATCCGTGAAGAAAGGAAATTCGCACGAAGCTTGCGATGGTTGTGACCCGAGATGTGAGGACTGCATGCAGTAAGCAAGATAGCAAGACTGAAAGGTAAGCTTATGAAGTTTATAAAGCTCTTCTAAATGCAATACTCAGACACATTTTGAAACTGTAGTTGGTCAGTAAAAACTGCAGGCCTCAACTGCATACTCCGTATTAATTGCGATTTCATTTCATATCCCCCCCCCATTGATGAGGTAAGTCGTGCCGACATAATCCCCCGAATTTTCAAAAACCCCTTCAGAAAAAAGGCAACTTTTCCCTTACTCCTTCAGAAATATTTGAAAGATCAAACAATACCGACAGGGCGACCCCCTCAGAAATGACTATCAAAATCTCATCTATGGGGGGAGGGGGAGGGGGGTGGATATACAATGGAATGACCCTTAGTGCTGAGTTTGGACCACTTTGGACTGGGTGACTTTGGTTGAAGGATTGCAGAGGAAGAGGATTGTTCTTCACAACTTGCAAGTCTGCAAGACATGCCAGCCATTCTGGTTGGCCTGAAGAACACATTGGTTAGCCTAAATAGCAATCTGGTAACCTGCGATCAGGCTTTCTTTTTTTCGCGGCGGAGGGAAGCAGAAAAAAAGGAAACCTGATACAATTACTTGTCAAGTCGTCTGCCGCCCCCTAATTAAAGTATCTGTCAACATTGTCGAGAATGTCGGCGATGCCATCAGATAAGCGTGCATGATTAGCGCCTTCAGATAATATTTTTACTCTCACAAACGTGTTTGAATTACCCTGTTTGAACGAGCTGATCGGATGGTTTTCAAAATTTGTTTTCAGCAAAGGCTGATTTGTGTTAGGATCAGACATTTCAAGGTTGTAGTTTTCGTCACTGGCACGATCGTCTGGCGTCTTTGGTGGTGTGATGTAATAATCTTCGACACCATTGGTGATAGATCACGCTCTTGGCGAATCCCGTCGGAAGCACCGCCAAAACATCTTTTCTTTCACAAACTATTCGTCGAATACACTCCCTTTGTTCGTCTTTAAATGTTTTGTGAACAAAACTGTTGAGAGATTTTCTAAAAACTAGAAGAACTCGCTCTCTACTTCATTCCGCTCGACACCCGCCATGATAACAATCATCTATGTACAATATTTTTGGACCGGAAATTAGACTTGAACTTGATTAGCCAATCAGGATAGAGTTCTAATGTTGCCTTTTGTTTTCTGACCAATCAGAAAAAAGTCCAGATTCTGGACTTTTTACAGACGACTCGACAAGTAATTGTATCAGGCGTTCATTTTTCGGTTGACCCCTCCGCCGCGAGAAAAATAACGCCTGATCGCAGGTTAGCAATCTGGAGCCTATAGTAGGCTAAGATAGCTTGCAGGTAGCCTTTATATTGGGATGTGGGATTTCTGGCTCACATGGCTCATGATTCATATACCGGTAGTAAGATTAATGTTTTACGCTAAAACGTTTGGCAAAGAAACTGAGAGTGCCAAACCTTTGTTAAATTTATTAGACGTTCTGACAGTAGACAGCATCTATCGTCTCGAAATATTGAAGTTCGCACATTCATGGCATAATGGCCTTCTCCCTAGAGTATTTGACCATATATTTAAATATGCTAGAAATATGCATGGATACAACACAAGATATACAGCCAATATAAGTATAGAGTAAACAATAATGTAGGAAAGCATTCCGTCTCTTTCATGGCAATTGATATTTGGAAAGACCTTCCATCTTCTTTGAAAGACTTAAGTGTGTTAGCATTTCCCAAGCAAATAAAATGTTACCTCCTGTCAGAACATAAACTATGTTAATTGATTTTCCACTAAACTTAGTTTGTAAATTTGTAAGTCCTCTTACCTATTGTTTCTTATAAATCACCTGTTTTCTATTCTATTCATAACATTACCCGGTAATTGTACGGGGAGCTAACTTGAAAGCCTGTACCGGTTTCATTTAGCTACACAGCACAATACTTAATTAACTACAAATTTCTGTAATATCTTATTTCTATCTAATTAAGAATACACAACTGTAAACTTTAATATGAGCAAATAAAAAAAAAATTATTATTATTCATGCAACTCATGCAAGCCACCCTGGTTAGCCTACATGACACATTGGTTAGCAACAACAACAACAACAATCTTTATTGTACTCTTCTTGCCTTTTACAATATACATTTCAAGATATTTTAAAAATAAGAGTTATGGTTGCTTGGAATAACAATAGCCTGGCTAGTGGAGCCAGTCAGCCAATTCATAAAAGCCTCTATAGTTAGTTTTAGTTGGGATTACTGGCTCACATGACTCACCGACTTGCATATTGTCCACACTCATGAAGGAAGATCAAAGTTTAAAATAAATTACAAGACTATTTACCAGTTAGTTGGCAACTAGCTAGCTAACTAGCTTAATTTATATTTGCTGAAGCCCTGAGCCAACTATCAAAATCTGATAGAAATTGAGAGGGAGCCATCTTACTGTTTTAGCATAACCCAGAGACTGATCTATTCAGTAAAAAGTTCAGTGAAAGTGGTTTATGTACAATAATTTTATATGAGCTTCACACATTTTTTCTCAATCCTATTAGTTAAAAACACATAGTTGATGTGTAACATGTATTCTGATAGAGGATTTCACTATTTTAAATGACAGTTTGTGTCTTGTTATTACTGAACAGAGAGATGTTACCATTGCCTAGTGGAGTACTTGACATGTTTAAAGAAGGTAAGCAATGAAGATTTGTTGCTCAAAATTGATTTCTAGGCCTTTGAAGGGATACAATTTGAAGAACAGTGTGTATACCGGTAGGTTTATATTAAAGGTTTCTTTAAAATGCTCAAAAGGGATTCACTCTTGATGTGTTATATCTCTGTTCAAAGGTATAAATAAATGTAATTGTCAGAACTCAACACTACATGTACCTTAGTGTAATTAAGATAAATTGGCTGTTTTTTATATTCATGAAAGTTTAGTGGATCTTGAAACAGTTATGGGAGCATTAAGGTGATGCCTGATGTGTTCCCGTTGTCACACACTTCACTTTTGTGTTTCTTTAATTCTATAGACTTTCTGAACAAACTTGGTTTTTAGTCATTAAATATCACTACATTTTTATCTCCAATAATTTTTTAAGCAGCAAATGCTCTTGAGAGTGGTTTCAGGAATTATGATTATGATAATTAATTAAAAAATAACAACTGAAGGTTTTTTTGTAACATTCAAAGAGTTCTTTCTTGTAATTTTGTTCCCTATAGAACATGTTGCCTTTTCATAAAAAAAAGACTTAGCTCTGAAAAGTTAGTTCACATGGGCTGTGCTGGTATAAACCTGCATGCAAGATTTCCCCAGCTCTTCAGTTATGGGCTGACTTCTCAAATTTTGTCCATTGTAGCTTTACGTGCCTACTGTAAATGTATGTGTTTGATACTTTTGTTTAGATTCCATACCAGAGGATGAGCCATCTAAACATGATGGACGAGTTAGAACATTTTCACACTTTCCTGGTAACTGGGCCATGCATGTATTCATTCCATGTGAGTGATATAATTAATTAATAAAATTGTATGATGATGAATATAAAACAAAGGAAAATATTAAATTGTAGCAAGGGTAAAACTGAACCGTGGCATATACAATATCACTGGTGAAATAATTGTGTGGTTTAGTCTGGTTTCCTCAAGTTTTAAACAGTTTTTAATACAGTAGTTCTTTTTGGAAGTCAAGGTCAACTCTCTGATTAGTTCTAAGCTTAACAATGCAACAGTCAATGACTACATGATCTATGACAAGCATTTTCAACTAAAGAAGGCATTTGATTCCCCTTTTACCAGTGGCTTCTCCTTTTGGTACTTGCATAATTGGGAAATGTTCACAATTCCAGTTGGCAAGTTTGGATCAGGCATCTATTCAATTATTTGCACTTTTTGCACTCACTAGATCCTTATGAGTTGAACCATACACAGGGTTGCCAAAATAAGCCGACAACCAGCGCATTTCACTGCCTATTCTGAATACTGCCCTGGCTACTCCGAATGCTAGTAGGTCAGTTCTGAGCAAGATATTGGAAAAGGTGGGACTTATAATTGAAAGAATTGCTTTGAGGAAAGGCAATTTCAGCTAACTAGTGTAAAAACCTCAGATCTATTTTGTCCCCAAAGGGGTTTGCATCCTGAACCCCCAACAGGGCGCTGCCCCTGTACCTTGCTAGGAGCCTGTCTAGTCCCCAGACCCCCTCGCATGATGGGGTTCTCCAACCCCCAATGCCGCCTACTATTAAAATATCTCCTGTTACTTCAAATCATTTCGACAACTCTGCATACATATACATGTATACTCTGCTAATCAGTAATTGATAATGTTTGTTTTTGACAGTTAAGGCCAGTGTACATTTTGAGAGTCTTGTGGTATCAGTAGTTGAATGTCTGTCAGCTGTGACATCACACGAAGTGCACATGATACCATGTGACGAGTTACACATGAGTGTATCCAGAACAGTACCCATTAGACATTACTGGATTGAGCCAATTGTACAACAGCTTAGGAATGGTCTCAGCACTGTGCACAGGTAAACACTTCAACAACAATGTTGTACACTCTAAAAGTAGACGGATGATGTTCAGAAGATGAGTCATCGAATTTTATGTACTCACTCAGTTAGGTTCCGCATTTCCTTGATTGATTTGAAAATAATCAAATTATTGCCAGTTACATAAGATGCATTCACAAGACACTGGGCCAGGCACTGTAAAAGCAGATTGAAAATATGATTGATAACTGAGTAGATTCTTTAAGGTACAACAATTTAACATTTGTTTTTTTGTGTACAGTTTTAGATGCGTCATTCTCACTGTAACATTTTGAAAGTCCCCCTGAAATTACCAACCTTCCCAAAGTACATGTAGTAATAAAATTTCATGGTTGTTAGCAAGTCCCGGAAGCTAAGACCCTCTAAAAGTGCCAACCCCCAAACATAACTTGACTTATATTTAAATAGGACAATAATGAACTTACAGATGCTACATATGTTATACTACTGAATTTGTAGGTAGTACCGGTATGTTACTCTGCTTTAGTGTAATATTAATTAAAATATCTCCCAAAATTGTAATCCTTTTTATCCCATTTATCTTGAAAACCTTTTTATTTTATTTAGATAATTAAACCCACACTTGGTGGTTATACATTTAGCTACCTGAAGGTAGCAACATTCATTAATACAACCTGCCATTTTTTACATTTATAGTTTTGTGTCTGCCTTGCAATGGCCTGAATTGTACACAAATGATGAGAAAACAAGGTGATAGTGTTTATAAAAACCTTTCCTTTTTACCTTAATAATTTTTTGTTGTCTTTTACCATATCACATTCTGTGCTCTTGAATGCTGTAAACTTGTCTTACAACATGTGACATACAATTTTATATATTTCAGATCATTTGTAGCACTGAAGATCATGTCAGAATACAAGAAGGTAAGAAGGCAAACTTTACTCACACTGTACACAATGCATTTAACTTGTTTGAGATCCAAGGGGGGGTACTTGCAGTATTCATGACGGGGGGGGGGGAGGCGACGGAGCTTCATATTGCGAACCCAAAAAAATACATGAGCCTGAAATTTTACACCCGAAAAAATACCTGACAACAAAATTCTCTACCCCAGAAAGTACAAGATCTAGCACCTCGATACTGATTTATTCAATCAAACAGACTTTAAGACCTAAAAAAATAGATCTCTTGACCCAAAAAAATACCGAGGGTGTAAATTTTCAACCCAAAAAAATACGTCGGACCTCCCCATCATGTAAACTGCAAGTACCCCCCCTGGGTTTGAGATACACTATTCTCAAAGACTCACTGTACAGGCGCAGATGTATTGGTATGGGTAAACTAACCATGGTGTGGTTTTGTTTTTCAGTTCAAAGATATTGTTGATTTAATAAATGAAGTCTTTCAGGAATTTTCTCTCCCTGCATTCTACAAGGTACTGATCGAATCTGATTTTATAATTTTTTTTGTAAACAAAAGGAAAACTAATAAAGAAAACTAATGATGTTTCAAGCAGTTAAAAATATGCTTCATACATGTAGCTTTTTAGTGTATAAAAATCTAATAAACATTTGAGAGTGTGTCAGTGCTTTATTGGAATGATTAAATTAAAGAAGAGTTGGTGCAGGTTGAGATTAAAATACATCTACCCTAATTAGAATGCTATCAACTCTATCTGTTGTTGTATGAGGGTGGCCTACTTGTTTTTTGTCCCCTTTTTTCTCCTTAACTCTTGTGCCAACCTTAATGTACAACATGCCATAGGTAGAATTGGTTTGAATTTCAAATGTGACTTTTTTTATGTTTGTACATTTTCACACTGTAGGATCCATCATTCCATGTGAGTGTTGCATGGTTACTTGGTGATATCTGTTCTGAGAGGACACAGGACAAACAATTTAAACTTCAGGTAATATATGTACCCAAGCTGATCACAGGGTCCCCACTCACTGACTCATTCCATGGATCTTACAGATCTTAGAAAACCGATAGTAACTTTTAAGAGTCAACAATTTTGTTACCAAGTTCTCAGGTTAAAGCCGAAAAGCCTGCATCTTGTCAAGAACAAATTGCAAAAAATCTTCTGAAATCAGGAGGGCTTAGCAATGGGGTGGCATAACATTCAGAAGTTACATGTACTTTTAAAAGACAAAAAAAACAGGGCATTCAAAGGATATAAGTATTGTGAAACAGGCTACTGTAAGTAGTCTTGTACAGAGTTTATTGTAATTAATGTATTGGGTGTTATTGTGAAATAAATAAAAAAATTAAATAAACAAACAAATATAGACAGGGCTTTGATTTTAATCACAAAATACCCATATGATTAACATTGATGATTTATAAACAATTTATCGTGTTGCATTGCGGTTGTTTATCATTTTAACTAATAAACATGATTATGTTTACACGTTGAGTGATGTTTACACATCTTGGGACCAGTAGAGCATTTTCCTGGGACCAACACAATTTGCCAACCACCCACTTTTTATTGCAGTTTTCACTGAAATGCGAACTCTGACATTCAATCCTGAACCAACAGTTTATTCTTTTTGCTGCCATCAATCAACTTAGCGGACCTCTCAGGAAACAGAAGTTCACTTCAACCAGGTCAAAAGGTCACGTCTCTTGATTGTGATTGGTAGATTTTGATCCATTTTGTTTGTTTCTGTTTTTCATGGTTCGTTTACTGTTGCCGTAATGATTGACGGCAGCAAAAAACACATTCGTTAGTTGGATTTTGAATTTCAGAGTTCGCATTTCACTGAAAACTGCAATATACTGATTGTACTGACAGCAGTGCTGACTGTCTAGTGATTCTCTTTGCAGGAAGTGTTTGATGCTCATATTTGTGAAAAAGACGTCGCCAGATCATTGGTGTTGGAGGTGACAGAAGTACATTGTAAAATAGGAAATAAACATTTTGTGTTTCCTTTGGATGCGACGTGATGAAACAAGTCAATCACAGATGGCATGATCCTCAATTGGATTGATAATGGAACTAGTTTTCACAATAGTAAACCCATTCCACATTGGGTTTACAGAGAAATGTCAGAGATGATTTCTGTATGGTGGCTTTCTAGGGCTATCAAATGACCTCTTAATTTTTCGCTTCTTTAATGTCAAAGGACAGTTGTTGATTGGCCATCGACAATTATAACTGTCAATCAAAACTTATAACTGACCATGGATCAACACGTAAAACTGTCGATTGACACATGTAGCTGTCAATCAACACTTATAACTGTTGATTGGCACTTGTAACTGTCGAAACTACAGTGTTGGAATGGACACCAAGACTGCAAATGTGGACGAGGTAAGATTAGTTATTGATGAAATTAGTTGTCAAGGGTGGTAAATCTGTTTTTCAATATCATATTGACATTTCCATCTGTTAAAAGTACATAGAAGTGTTGCAATATGCAGTCAAAAGAATGAAAGAGCTTTCTGCAGAATGAGCTACAGAGTAATAATAATAATAAATAATAAATATATTTTTATAGCGCCTATCCAGGCCTGCTCTAGGCGCTTTACAAATGTTTAAAAAATATATATATATATATAATAAAATCAATAAAAATTTTGTTAAAATTAGCTGAATAAATCTTAAAATTAAAAATTTGCATTAAAAGTAATAAAAAGTTAAAATTGCTAAGAGTAATAAGTTTTAAAAAGAAACGTTTTGAGTTTTGATTTAAAAGAACTTAAATTGTCACACGAGCGTATAAAAACAGGCAAACTGTTCCAAAGTTCAGGCGAGGAAACAGAAAAAGCTCGAGACCCATACGATTTGAGGTGGAATTTGACAGGGTTGAGACGTGAAGAGTGTGATGATCGGAGGGTTCTTGAAGGTTGGTAGTACGTTAGCAAATCTTGAATGTAGATAGGAGATTGTTGATGGAGAGCTCTGAAGGTAAGTAGCAGAATCTTGAATTTAATGCGTTCAGAAACAGGAAGCCAGTGTAGTTCTTTCAGTATTGGAGTGATGTGGTCGTATTTTCGGGAACAAGTGATAAGTCGAGCAGCGGCGTTCTGAACAGACTGGAGCTTTTTTAAAGCGTACTTCGGCACATTATACAAGAGAGAGTTGCAGTGGTCGAGTTTGGACGATACAAAAGCATGGACCAAGATCTCGGTTGTTTTCGTGGATAAGTATTTCCTTATACGGGAGATGTTGCGAAGATGATAAGAGGCAGATTTACAAATAGAACTGATATGTGGAAGCATAGTCATGGTTCTGTCAAATATCACACCGATGTTTCTGGCAAATTGAGATGGCTGAATTATATCTTGACCAAAACGGATTGGAGGTAGAGACTGCTGCGGATTGTGCTTCGAGTAAAGGTAGAGAAGTTCAGTTTTGTCCTTATTCAGGAGTAGAGCTTGATGATCTTTTGCATATAGGCCATTTTTTTTGTACAAGCTCACGATTGCCTGCCTGTAAACTTACGTAAGACATATCAGCGAAAAATAAATAAAAATAATGTTACATGGAAATCCTGTTATATGTTGGATGCATGCCCTTTTGTAAATCCTTTTGCAAATCCTTTGTTGCGCATGGCAGAATGTCTTCTCTTATTCTGGGCAACACAAAGTTGTACTACTGTTCCATAAGCAAGCTGTTGTTTGTATTTGTCCTCAAGGAAAGCCTTTATTCGCCTAAAAGTAGCCTTTTTCTGAGCCTTTTTGTTGCCATCAAATGTTACAACTCCCGCTGTGTGACGCCAGGCATCTGCTCCTGTCCATTCTACCACAATATTGTAATTGTTCCACTGCTTCTATTTTTAAATCATGCAACGTTTCTTTTACAACATTTTGCGAATCTGGACCAGTTGAAACTGCACTTCCTTAGAATGTCTTGCAACTGATGAGAGTTCATACTTAAGTCACCCGTCTCTGGCACATGTTTGTAGCATCATTCTCTGTCATTGACAAAGTCTGATAGTTCAAACTGGTGAGGTAACACACCTCCTTCATTGGGATTTCTATCATCTTCTTAATGATCATTGTTAACTTCACTGTCAGAAGTCTCATCTTCACTCCCGCAATCGACATCACATACTCCAAGTGTTGCCAATTGTTTCCTTTATTGTATCTGCCTCTTCATATGCAGCTTGAACTGATGCTGTCTTTTTGTGGACATTGTGAAAACCATAAATCTTTTGTGCTTTTGCGGTAAACATCCCTGAAGATCTTAGAACCAAATACTTAAGCCGCTCTTTCTCATATTCACTCTCGGCAAGATTAAGAAGAGACTTCATTTCAGCTCTTGACACCATGGCCTCCTTATTGTTTCCACTGCTTTGCACAGCTTTGTTAAGAATAGTCTGCAACACACCATGATTTACTGCTTTTCTACTACATACAAACAATATGTTTCTGCGGACTAACTCCTACCCCAATGGCAGCAAGAGGTAACTGTAATAACTTTCTCTGTACGTGAAATGACATGTAAGTAACACCGGGTCTGCACATCTCAAATGCCTGTATGAGAAGAATGAATCCATTCTCTAAAATATGCTGAGCAACACTTATCATCAAATTACACTCAGTGCAGGTCTGCGCATGCTTCTTTTTGCAAAACATGGAACGTGCGTCTGTATACTGCTACAGATTCAAGCCTTCGAACCTCGAAACATACACATCATCCTGAACCTTCTCACACACTGATATTTCTTTCTTTCTTTTCTTTTTAAAAATCGCTTAAATGTTATCCCCTTTCACATCACTCAAAAAATGCAAAGGGGAGTTCAAAAATCCTGGCCATCTGAGGATGATGTACCAATGTTGTCAACACTATCAGAACTTGAAGACAATAGTTATTCCCATATTCTTTGCTGACTGGCAAAGGAGGCTGTACCTTGCCTTTACTCATTTTCAACCCACCAGAATTTGTAGTTGTTTTTCCCTCAGAATGCGAAAGTGTTTAAGATGGCTGTTTTTTTTTTTCTTGTAATACCACCCTGATTTTGATTCCTTTTTTGCAAAGCTGCTAATGGTTATTTTCCTTATTTGTTATGAAATTTCTGGACACTGAGTGACGTTGGTCAAGGATTTTGCTTTATTTAACTGTAACTGTCTGGTTCAAATGCTATCTTCTGTTGATGCAATTCAGTTAAAAAGATTCTTAATTTTTCTTTTTCGCTCATTCGTTATCAACTTAGCTCTGTTTGCAGGTTTGTCCTCTTCACTAGCACCCTCATTCTGGCTTGATGACCTTGAAGATCCTTTCTTGTATTTGTACTAACCAACACTTTTCATTTTGTCGACTGCTTTTGTTAAAAACTCTCCTACAAGACGCACAGCAAAAACTTAGTCAACAGGAGTCACTTTGTTTGACTATTAAAAATACTAAGCCTAAAAATACAAGTATAAGTAGAGATAAAGTTAAAGTAGAGAAATTAATTAAATAACGTGAATTTTACAATCAACTATAATAAAAGCATGGGAGATCTACTTATGCCAGACAGGCAGCAAAGTTTAGGCTCTTTGCTTCATGCAGCCCCCAAAAATGAGATGGGTAAAAATAATATATATGAATAACAAATGTTTTACACTGCTTCACTGAAAAAAAAAATGATTGTTGTATTCTTTGAAATACTCTTAAGCAGCAGTGTCAACATTGACATTAGGCATTGACCTTTATTTCCAAGCACCTCAGCTTTTCTTCATTTGCTTTTCACTTCCTTTTTAACTCGGAAAATTCCGAGTTTTGGTGAGAGGGCCGATTTCACTCCTTCACTCCCTCACTCCTTCACTCGTTTCCTGTTAGACATTTTAATTGAATTAATTAATTAATATCAAATTAAATTAATCAATTAATCTTGTGAAGCGGGTAGGGGGGTTGGCTAAAACGCGAGCTTTACTTTGTTACTTTATATGAAGTACACAAAGGCTATATATTTGTTTCTGAAAACCCAATGTTCTCCTTGTGGTATGCATTCTTCCAGGCGTAGACCCAAGCACACGGAATTTCGTGCTGAACGCATGCGCATATATGAAGTACACAAAGACTATATATTTTCACCAAATCTTACTGAGAACTGGTTAAAATTCAACAAAACTTGGGGTTCGATTTATCGCCGAGTATTTCCGAAAAAAATTAGATGGTACTAGAAAAAAGTTCAATTTGAATGAAATATTCATTTATAAGCCGAGCGGTCATCAACAAACGAAAATTAACAAACGTTTGTATTTATTTTTGGTCATTACCTTTTATTTTAGCGGCGGCTCCTAAAAAGCCATTTGGTTTAATGACGCAGCGTTAGGAATTAAGTTTTTATTCGTCTTCGTCGCTATTTAGGCTGGAACTCGTCCTCCATCGGCTCGCTCTGGAATATTATTGTTTTGTCGGCGTACGTGATCGTGATCGTCTTTTGAACTGACGAGGGCATTCGAAATCCCGCATGTCTTAAACAATTTCCTCGCAATCTCTTCTACAATAATTATTTCTGCCTGAGACTGTTTCTGTTCCTTTCCTTCTGTTCCTTCCTTTAAGTTTAGTTTTAAATTTGCAAAATCACTGCTAACGTGACTTTTCAAGAGAAGAAGGGTCAAGAAGGAATCGATCTATTTGACTTGTTGTCGCGACACCAGAAACTGGCCAATCAGAAGCGGTCTTTCCCACGCGCTTGGTAAACATTGTAACACGATCTGACAGAAATCGGTTGCATGCAATATTTTTGTTCAAAAGCTAAAACTTAAAATACCACGACTTCTCTGCTAAAAGAAAGCACTTCAGAAGAGTTTGAATGGATTGAGGATACTCGACAAGTACTGGTAACAGCACATGTTTCGTTTTGATGACAAAGTTCACCCGCTTGATCTGCTTGATCTTTTCGCTAGCAACCTGGCGAATTACGACGGACTGAAGATTCACTGAATCATCAGCAATCATCCCGTATTCTCTGGCGATTTTGCAGTTGTTCTGAACTGTCTCTACCTCGGCAACAACTTTCAATTTGAAGGTTTAGTTGTTTGAAAACCAGTAGCTTTTGGCATGATGATCGATAACTGCTTAATTCTTCAGAAGAATGCGTGTTTGTTTGAGATGGGATTCTGAACTCAGGTGAATGTTTTGTCACGCTTAATTGTGTACGGTTCTATTAATGAATTCATTCTTTATCAGTGATTTGTTGTTTTTCAATTGCATAGTTGTGATTTAACGAATATGTTGATTCGCTGTACGTGGATCGTTTTATAGTTTAAAGGAAAAATTGGGTCTCGGCTTATAGCCAGGGGTTTCGTGTTTATTTTTTGTGAGAGTCTAACTGGTTCCAAAAACTAAAAGTCTAGGGTCTCGGCTTATAGCCGAATAAATACGGTACATGCATGCTTAACTACCAGCCGAAATATTGTATTCATGTCAGTTTTCTTGAAATAAACCAAAACTTATTTTTTCTGATGATATTATTATTTTGCCAACCTTCCAAACAACCTGCTCTCGATGAGCAGCTTGATGACAATGAAACTAAGTGAAGTGATCTGAGTTGTGGAAAGTTTAACATCATTTGTTTTAGCAAATCTCTATTTGTCAGTTTGTTGTTTTCGATTCTTGTTTCATAATAAATTTTCCGAGTTTAGTGGCTCATAGCCACTTTGAATAGTTATTCTCTTCACTGATCTTCACAACATTTACTTCAAGCTCCATGTTAAGATTTTTAAGTTGGTTACAGTCACTCACAGCTTGTTCCCTTTTTAACTTCTGCAGCTTCATAAAAGCTCCCACTTGGAATCTGTTGTACTTTCTTGTTCTTGCCCTAGAGGTGTTCATTATGGACACAAGTTCATCTTAAAAAACTCAAAAAAAAAAATTGGGAGATGACGCATGCAATTTGACACTAGAAGGGGTTCCGGGCTAGCCAGCCTCCAGTTCCTCAGTTAATTCCTGAACAGCAATGTGAGTTGTTGGCAGGTTGACTAGATGCAGAAAAAAGGAAAAATCATAATGGCACATCTCTAATGAAGTGGGGTTAATCAGATATCATCATATAGAAATAATCAAAATAGTGTAATAGTAGAAGACTATTAAAAGCAAAATATACCCTTTTAAAACTGATAAGGCCGTGTTCTAACATTAGCCCTCACTTATTAGCCCTGTAAAATTTAATTCAATCCAGTTCTACTTATATATATATAATAGATTGAGCTTACCTGATAAACAAAATCAAGGTAAATTTCAGAAATGTACTGCCTTTGAACTTTGCATACTTTTCGTGTCATTTTACCACTAGTAGAAAAACCCAGAAAGCTCGAGTTAAGTAAACACCTGGCCAGTTGGTCTCTAGAACAGTTGTTCTCTGTTTGAAGGTAATCATAAAATTACACCGTTAAACACGAGTAACCATGAAGGCGCTCACTTCTTTTTGACCTACCGTGAATGCTATGATGGGGAGCCTTCATGTGTTTCAACGAGAGGTTTACTGCTCGAAGTTTTCGTAGCACCTGTAGGAAAACTGACTGTCTTGTTTTTAAGCTAAGCCAATTGGAAACGCAATTCTAATTTGCCAATCTCGCGGTGGTGATTGTCTTTTACAAGCTGAAGATGAAAAATTTCATCTTGCTTGCTTTGGGCAGTCCAACTTAATCGTACTCAGGCCATGGTAAATTGGATGGAAATTGAGACAAAAGGTTTGCAACATGGGCTCTAGATTCCATTCTTTGGATGTAAAATTTCTTGTGTTCATGATCATCAAATCCTCTAGTTTCTTTGACATGACAACTGGAGATAGAAAAGGTCGGTACATTTGCACTCCAATTTCATGAATTAATAAAGAAGACAATAAGGAAGTTCTTTGGCAAGGGGAGTAAACTGCAGATGTGATTTATGTGTCAGACATTGTTTTCAAACTATTTGAGTTTTCTGTCTTTTGATTTTCAACAAGTTTCTTTTAACTTTTCTTTGATACATGGCTTCCTCGTAGGCCCTTTAAAATTCATTGGTCTTCTCTTCTTTGAGGATTTCTAATTTCCATGAAACCTTTAACTGCTTTGCCTCAGTACTAGCGATGATAATGTGCTCCACTTTAAAATTGTGCTTTAATTTCTTGGCATAATTCCGAGTAATGCCCTTGGCCTGGAAGAGCACGGCATCATGATCTTTCAGATTTTGATCAGAATATTCAGTTTCTCAAGGGCGTCTTTTTGTTTTGTTGTGGCTGCTTCTAAGTCACTCGACCAGAAGAGTTTCAAAAAACCCAAAACGACGTTTATTCACAGGTAAGATAGGTTGTACTACACATGTAGATTCTTGAACATTAACTGGATTACCCGAGCTGGATTACCCGAGCTGGATTACCCGAGATAACAATCTGTGGGAAGAACCGAACTGAAATAAGCTAAAGTTCTAAGCACATCACTAAAATGATTTACAACATTGAGCGGAAAGTTCAACGAACAGTTTCTTACCGTTTAGGCCTTTAACAACACATGACACGGTCCGATGGAAAACGATTTGCTTTCACCAATACATATTTATAAGAGCACCACACGATGCGAAAACAAAATGGCGGTAAGTAAACGAGCGAGCGGTCGCTAAGCTGCGTAGATAACCGCTGATCATAATCTGACTGAACTGCAGCCACATGGCTCCCCTAATTGTTTTCTAACAATTAAACCTTAACAAACTTAATCAACAGTCACTTGAAAATAAAAACGAATGTTCATGTCTATAGTTCACTTGTACTTAGTCTCTCTCACTGAACATCTGGCTCCTCGATGGGGAATTCCCCGGTCTTTGTATTACTCTCATGGGAAAGCAGCTAAGACTCATCACACGGTAACAGCAGGACCAATTTATGGATTGGTCTGTCCAAGAGTGGAGGAGGCTTCTGTCGTCTCCCTTTGTTGTCTAGCTCTCCGTCAGCCTTTAGAATTTTGACTTTCCTGACATAACCATCTTCACTGGGGTAGACTTCAACGACCTTGGCGAGTGGCCACTGGTTACGTGGCCCTTCATCTTCCTTGGATATTACTATGTCCCCTACCATCAGGTTTCGTGTTGGGCGCATCCACTTACTACGGGACTGCAGGTTCTGGAGAAACTCATGACGCCACCTAACCCAGAATTGAATGGCAAGATACTGCATTCTACGCCACCATTTGCGACAATAAAGATCTGCTCGCTGGAATTTGCCAGGGGGCGGAAGCACTACTTTCTGCTTTAGGGTGAGCAGATGATTTGGCGTTAGAGGTTCTGGTGCATCTGGATCATTCAGGTTGCTGACTTTAGTGGCCTGGAATTCACTATACACTCTACCTCTGTCATAAGGGTTCTGAACGCTTCGTCGTCTAGCTGGGTGCCAGCACTGACAATTAGAGTTTCCAATGCACTACGAACTGTCCGTATGAGGCGCTCCCATACACCACCCATATGACTTGGTCACAACGTAGTTGTCTCACTGGACCACGTCGATGGAGAAAACGACTCAGAGCACTGATGAACGATGAGGTGTTCAAGGAGTTAGCCGTCTCCAGATGTATACTTCTGCTTGCCATGCAGGTGAATATGACACCATAACGCTTTACTTCACTTCTTCTCTCTTTGATAAGAAAGGGCCCGAAGAAATCGACACCACAGTACGAGAATGGCGGGGAAGGCTCAACGCGGTCAATAGGCAAGTCTGCCATCTTCTGAGATTCCAGGGGACGACGCAACTTTCTGCAGGTCACACACTTTGATTTACAGTTTGACACGGCTGAAGAGCCACCAACTACCCAATAACCTCTCTGGCGTAATTCATTTTGGGTGATTCCTCGTCCCATGTGGTTCACCTTGGCGTGGTAGAACTTGATTAACAAATCAGTAATTGGACTCTTCCGTGGAAGTATTACTGGATGCTTTGTTGCAACTGGAAGGTCGGCTCGTTTGATTCGACCACCTACTCTGATAAGACCATCGTCATCTAGGAATGGATCTAGACGGTACAAACAACTGGACATCTTGATAGTTTGATTTCTCTGTCTTGCTGACTCTCTAGTTGATACTTCTCCAACCACTTGAAGTTTCACTAGTACTTGAATTTCTTCATAGAAATGTTCACGCTGAACAATCTTCAGGACTTCTTTTTCAGCAAACTGGAATTCTGTAAGCGAAACAGCTGCTCTTGGCAAGGGTCTAGCGCACTTCACATTTGCTTGATTGTTCAACTTAACCTTTCTGTTTGTTAACTTTGACTTGAGTTGCAGGCATAAAGCAACAACCTTCAGAAGACGCCACCAGCTTGATACATGGGCTAAGCGGTCTGACTTGAACGAATCAGGGCAGTAAGTAGCTGTACTTTCTACATGAGACATGAAGACATTTCCTTTCTTGACTTCCGGATCATCCTTTTCAACTTGAATGTCTTTCTTCTCTTGAGGCTGGAAGGCTCCTTCTTTCCAAAGAAACGCTGGCCCCGTTAACCAACTGGAACCTTGCAACAACTGCGAAGCTGTAAGACCACGAGATGCATGATCCGCTGGATTGTTTTCCGTGTCAATATACTGCCAAGAACTTGGGTTTGTGAGATCACGGATCTGCTGCACACGATTAGCAACATACACATGAAACCTCCTAGCTTCATTGTTGACATAGCCCAGGACGATTTTACTATCCGTCCAGAAATACTCTTTGACATCTGTGTAGGGGAGTTCTTCGCGCAGAAATTCACTCATCTTCGCTGAAACGGTGGCTGCGGCTAACTCTAGCCTTGGTATGGTAAACTGCTTTATCGGAGCAACTCGAGCTTTGCCAATGACAAAAGAACAGTGAGCTTGGTCTTCCTCATTAACAAGGCGGAGAAAAGAACACTGTCCGTAACCCTCCTGGCTGGCATCTGAGAAGTGATGCATTTCACACTCCTGAATCTGTCCAAACTTATCTGGCTTAAAGCATCTTTGAATCTCTAGCTTTTCTAAGTTCACAACATCTTTTAGCCACATCTCCCACTTAGGACGCAGACTCGCTGGGATCGGGCTGTCCCAATCAAGTTTGTCTCTGCACATTTGTTGAAGGATTTGTTTTCCTTTTAAAGTTACTGGTGAAACATAGCCATTGGGGTCATAGATGGAACTCACTGTAGACAATATTCCCCGGCGTGTAAATGGGCGTCCATCCAGCTCAATTCGAAACTGGAAACTGTCATTTTCTACGCACCACATCACTCCTAAGGCACGCTCCAAGGGAAGTGGGTCAACCTTTAAATCCAACTCTCTCACACCCTTAGCACGTTCTTCAATTGGGATTGCTTCGAGAACTTCTCTCCTGTTTGACATGACCTTGTGCAGCTTAAGTCCTGCTTTAGCGCAAATGCCTTGATTTGCTTTTATCAGGGTGACTGCTTCCTCCACGGTGGGAACCGATTTAAGCCCGTCATCCACATAGAAATCTCTTCTTATAAACTCAGCGGCTTCCTTACCAAACTCATCTTCACCATCGTCTGCTGCCTTCTTCAGGCCGAAAGTTGCACAGCCAGGTGAGCTACCAGCACCAAAGAGATGCACCTTCATTCTGTACTCGACAACTCCTTTACTTGGATCTCCGTCTTCCCACCACAGGAACCTCAGTAGATCTCTATGCTCTTCTGACACCATAAACTGATGACACATACTCTTTATGTCAGTCATAAGTGCTACTCTCTCTTGCCTGAACCTACACAGGATTCCAAGCAGAGTGTTCATTTGGTCAGGACCTTGCAGTAAGAAATCGTTGAGGGAAACACCATCGAACTGGGCAGAACAATCAAAAACCACTCTAATTTGGTCTTTCTTCCTCGGGTGGTACACAGCGGTGTGCGGCACATAGTTAACCCTTCCATCCTGAACATTCAGACGGTCTGTTGGTACCCTCTCTGCACACAGGTCAATCACATCCTTCATAAACACTTGGTAATCTTCAAGGAACTTGGGGTTCTTCTTAAACCTTGCTAACAACTGATGCCATCTCTTGACAGCAAGCTGACGGTTGTATGGTAAAGACACTTTATCCATCTTCAAGGGTAAAGGCATCTCATAGTGACCATCTGATCTCTTTGCAATACCATTCTCCAGAACTGAGAGAAACCTTTGGTCTTCCACTGAATAGGATTTGCTCCTCGTAGAACTTTCTACAAAGTCCGACTCAAGAACTTGGATAATCCTTTGCGGATTGATAACTTCCTTTACCTTGGTCGAAAAGGTAAAGTGTTCATGTGTCTCGTTGGCAACTATCTTGTTACACACTGCTTCACTCTCGCCACTTTCACTTGTAGATTTGCAAACTCTGCCAACTATTCCCCATCCCAATAGGGACTTCTGACCATAGGGACAACTTCTCTGGGCCTGACGATACTTGGGCAATTATTTGCAATAAGCAGGGAGATCTCAACATTAGGATCATACGGCATTACAGTTGTCTAGGTGATGATGTTCCTTGCAAAACAAACAGGTTTGAGAATTTTCTTTCTTGCCTTGACTCTGGTTGTTTGAGTTCCTGTTTTGTTCAGATCCTTGAGTAGCAAAGGAATGTATTTCCTTGTCCTTGAATGACTTTCTGGTATGGTCATTGGGTTTAACAGTCTCTCTTGTTCTTGTTAGGTCTTCAAGCTCAGGGATGTTTGCCCTTTCAGCGCATTCTTTCACAAATGCAGCAAATTCGGTGAAAGGTGGATAGGCCCCATCTCCATTTAGCGCTCTACACTTCTTTACATTTCCTCTCCATTTACTTTGGAGCTGGACAGGTAGCTTTGACAGAATCTTAACATTTTCTCTGGCAAAGTCCAACACTTCGAGACTTGGAGTAGTTTCTCTGGCAGCCTTTATGTTTTTAAGGAAGTCGGAAAGATCCCTTAGAGCCTCTGCATCCTTGATACCAACTTTTGGCCAATTTTCTAACTTGTTTAGGAATGCCGAGCCAACAACATTGCAATTACCATATCTCTCTTTTAGCAATTTTCTGGCAGACTGATAAGCATCTTCAGTTCCAATCAATAGGTACTGATCAACAACTTGTTTAGGTTTCCCTGTGAGGTATTGATTTAGGAAGTTTTTAGGAAATTTGGTTTGAGCATCCATCGGCTTAGAATCAATAAGGGTACCAAAGGAACTGTTCCAGGAAGGATACTGAAGGGGGTCTCCACTGAAGACTGGAATTGAAATCTTTGGCAGCTGACCAGTGATAGCTAATTGCCTGTTAACTTGGTTCTGTTCTACAGTGGCGGCCACTAACGTACTACTTGTTTCCACTAACTTATCCATACATTTCTCTAAGATGATAGAGACTGGTGTAAAGGGTGTGGCATTAGGGTTCGGTGTACTGTACTGTTGGGGACTAGGTGTAAGTTGAACCCCATTAACTTGAGATGATGAATAGATTGGATTCTGATGAACAGGAGTCTGTTCAATGTCACTTGTAACTGGAATGGATTTGAGGAAATTGTCCATATCCTTAGCTTTATCAACTGGAGGAACAGAGCCCAGGTCCTGTTCACGGTCAACAATTTCTTCCTTTTCTTCTGCTAAGCAGACATTAAGCTTGGCTTGATTTTGTGCTAGCTTACTTTTCAATCTTAGCTCCTCTAACCTTTGCTCTTGTTCTAGCTTCATTAACTCAACCTTTTTTTGTTCCATTTTCAATTTTCGTTCTTCATCTGCAAAAGCCAACTTGACCTTTAAAGCAGCTTCTTTCTTTCGTAACTGAAACTTATCAGACTTGACACTGCTGGTGGAACTGCGTTTTGATTTGAGACTGTCTCTGTCCTTAAAGGAAACACGACTAGAACCTTTGGAGCTGGCTGCATCGAAGGCAGATTCAAGTTTTTGATACTCAATAGCTTCTAGATGTATTATTTCTGCTCTAATATCAGCTTCAAATTTTGACCACTCTTGCTCAGTTTCTACACAGATTCTTTCAATCTCTTCAATGCTTTCACCAGGAATGACAACCTCCTTAATTCCACCAACAATATCTCTAAATTCGCCATAGATGACTTAAGCTTCACTTAGCTCTCTCTTAAATTTAGAAAGATCTACTGACTGACCTCTTTCCAGCAGAGTACTTCTCATTCGTTGGACTAGCTCACGCTTCTTAGACTTTAAGTTGTTTGTCTTCACGTCCATTACATAATGGTAACCTTTCTCCGTCATTGGGCGCCTCCTTGCATCCTCTTCGTGTGCATCATCGAGAACTTTCTCGTCGCTACTTGCTTGTGCCACGGACGAAGCTTCATCGGGAGTCGCATCTTTCTTGCCGGACATTTCGGTTGTTGAAAACGATTGTTATTGTGGCTGCTTCTAAGTCACTGGACCAGAAGAGTTTCAAAAAACCCAAAACGACGTTTATTCACAGGTAAGATAGGTTGTACTACACATGTAGATTCTTGAACATTAACTGGATTACCCGAGCTGGATTACCCGAGCTGGATTACCCGAGATAACAATCTGTGGGAAGAACCGAACTGAAATAAGCTAAAGTTCTAAGCACATCACTAAAATGATTTACAACATTGAGCGGAAAGTCCAACTAACAGTTTCTTACCGTTTAGGCCTTTAACAACACATGACACGGTCCGATGGAAAACGATTTGCTTTCACCAATACATATTTATAAGAGCACCACACGATGCGAAAACAGAATGGCGGTAAGTAAACGAGCGAGCGGTCGCTAAGCTGCGTAGATAACCGCTGATCATAATCTGGCTGAACTGCAGCCACATTTGTTAAAACATAACTTAGTCTTCGTCCATAAGTGGGCTTTATCAGGTACTCTGGTTTTAACAGCTCTCCTGATCTCTCTGAGCAACCGTCTGTCTTTTTAAGTGCGACTCTTCTAACTTCACTAAACTGAACTGCCTGGATCGTTCAGCAATAAATCGCTTTCTAAAGGATTCTTCGCTTTCAGCATCCTTTTTCATCTTTAAGTGAGCTTCCTCCATGATGGACATGTAATACAGTGATCTTTTTCTTTTTGGATTAGCAATGAAACCAAGACTTGTTTTCTGAAGTGTCTTTGGAATGGCTGCGTCATCTGATCGGAAGACTAGAGATTATTACCCACAAGAAAAATAGGCATTCAAATAATGATGTCCTTCAAAATACTGTAACAGTTGTAATTATGGTGTTACAATATTAAAAGAAGTATCTAGACTCAACCGTCTGTTGCCCTGGTGAAAAAATTGCAACATTTCATTGTCGTCATGGAATACATTGATTTTATTGTGTCAAAAAGTTACGAGCCTTTCATGGCGTGGGGTTATAGATTAATATACCATAAAGACATTTAAGAGTAGGAAAATCTATGAAAGCTTCTCATAAGGTGCACATGTAGGAATCACATAGCACGTGAATATAACAGGTAACATGCTACTCATAGTAAGGTCTTCTTCTGTTTCTTACAGCTTTGGAGAGTTCCTCTTGAATGCCATTTGCTCCAACAGGGGTCACAGATTTCTAAAAGAAACTTTTTTGAGAACTGTTTATTTGGCAGGCATTTACTCGTAGTTTACTAGTATACCTTAATGGTAGAAAATGTTGCCGAGGGGAGGAAGGATGTAGTAGTATGCTTACAGTAACTTTATGAAGTGTACTACATTTCTTTGCTTGAAATGCTAAAGCATTGTAAAATTGAATTGATATTTAATTATTGCAACAAGCCATTTTTGTAGCAATATGAAGGGAAGTATCAACATACTGCAAAGGACATTTATTGAAAAGGACTCTTTAATAGAACTATAAACAAACTGTGTTGAGTTGGTTGTCAATCAACCGTTCATCACTCCTCTGTATTGCCATCTGTGTTTGTGTAATTGTAGATTGGCGGTTGAACATGATATACTTGTTGTTTTGGAAGTCATTACTAGTGCTTTAATTAGATTGTAGGTTTGACCATTTTGCATTTGGCCTGTAACAGTTTCCCACAGTACCAGTCTTATAGACCCAGTTTCGTCCGTAAGGACTGTTCCCAGCTTCTTTAGTGTCTTACCATTGTCTTGAATCGTTTCTGCATTTCCCTCAAAGGATACACGACCTGAAATGTTCATTTAACTTGTAGTGTTGTGTTCAATGATGTCATTCACTGTTGTCAATGCTGCCACCACTTCGTCAGATTTTAGTGGTTTAATGTTGAAGCCAAGATGACTGGCTATTGGATCAGAGATCTTTGTTCTTTTGTTGATGTGAACCTTAACTTCATCTATGTATTTGTTTCTTCTTACTAGTATACCTAAATGGTAGAAATGACGTAACTGGTTAGCTTTACTGGCGATGATGACTCGTATTTGGATTTCATGATTTCATCTTATCAGGTGAAAACCGATCACTCTTAAAGGTCTAATAATGTAACATCAGAATGGTCGTTTGACTGACTAACTTTCATTGGTGATAGATCATGCAGATAACAAATGAGTGGTATACTCGTGATAAAAAGTGTACGCGTAACACATCAAAGCAGAAAAAAGCTGCTGCAAGATATATAGTCTTCAAATAACAGAAGAAAAAGGAATGTATTTTTTCAGCTTTTCCAGCATTCTGATGGTGCACTCCACAAGGCCTTGGATTCTGAGCCAATGAACATAAATTGTTTTTTTTAAAAAAAAGGCCATTAAAAATCTAAGGGAACACAACAGTCATCATCATTGATCCCTTTTCTCCTCGTAGAGAATGGGGGCGATCGATCCTTTTCCTCCTGCAAGCCACTAGCTCTGGCTGCAACCTCTGCCTCCCTTCATGTCATAAATCCAAGGTGTTCCCTCTCCTTATATATGGTTCTTTGCCACGTCTCTCTTTGCTATCCTTTTTTGCATTTGTCCAATAACAGGGTAAGCGATGAAACTTTTCTGTTGTCCCCGAATTTCTTTTGTGGGTGTTTCTTGAACGGCAGAAGTGCCTTTTGTCGCTCTTGAGTTTTCTTCGCAAAGTCGGCACCAATTTCAAAAAAGTTACGATCGTAAGGGTTATCCTTCAGTAGCGAGGCGGCATTAGAAAGGATTTTAAATTTGTAAGTCTATCGTAGGAGCGCCACATGGATTGGTCTATGTTGCCTCTTGTTGTATCTCGATGCCGGATTAGTAGGTGTACGGGGGACGCATTCAATCTCGACATAACCACAAGGAGACTCAAGGCCCATGTGGTTAGCGATGTTAGTACAGGTTGTTGTGTCTGGACCTGTTTCGCAATTCTTCAACTTCGTTTTGCAAAGTTTGTAGCCGCTCTTCATCCGCTTTCGTTTCCACGTCTTCTTTTAATTTCTCTACATCGCTGTTAGCTGCGTTAATACCCTTTTTCAAATCGAGGACTTTTTGTTGAATAGTACTCATATCGTTCACCATCTTGATGAGGCGTTCATCAACTTTGCCAAGCATGTTCAGCTTTTTGAGTTTCCTTTGGATGTCAACCAAGACAAAACGTTCTTTTGTTGCATCGCCGTTGAGAATCACAATATCCCCGACAGCAATTTCAGGATCTGTGTCATCTGTGTTTCTTCCAAACATTGACTAAACAATATATCCCTTGATACCTTATAGTAACAGAAAAAAAAAAATTAAAAGAACTATCGAGATAACAAAGGTACGCATAAATATTATCCTACAAGTGATATGAAAATCCCTTCTAGTTGACAATACTGCTCCATCAACTTATCAAACGCGCTTTTGAGTTCACTGTCTTGCAACTTAGGACTAAATAAAATAAAGTTCATCAAAGTAGAAGAGCAAAAGGTTTCCTAAAATGGCAGCATACATGTCAACCAATGGCTGTAAGTAAGTGGGTGCCCAACCACGTGTTTTGAAAGGAACGTAATTTAACAAGTTCTGCGATGGGTGCCTGAAAACGAAAATCGTGAGGAAAGGATATTATTATTATTATTATTATTATTATTATTATTATTATTATTATTATTATTATTATTATTATTATTATTATTATTATTATTATCTCACCTCTACACCAGTGTAGTTCCCATTCACGTTGTTAGTTTCTTGCAAAGATCGATCTATCGGTTCATTGCTTGATACTTTAGACGGAGACAGAAAACAATTATAAAGGTCGACTTTTAAGGGCGCAACATATCCACAATTTTGTAAATCTGCGTGACAGTGGTTGGAATTTTAAAAACTACTACTGTAAACCGTCACAAACTATGTATGTTTGGAAACTAGACAAGCCAAGCTACATTTTGAACTTGATTTCACTGATTTTATTTGCAATGTGGTGGACACCCTTCCTAAAAAGCTTAATGGTAAACGTTTAATGTAATGATGGGGTTTTGACAATGCTGTGTTCCTGTTGCTATGGCGACAAAATAGAAAAAATGTAACATTGCAATCTTCCATTGGTGCAATGACTTATTTGCACCTTGATACGTGTGCCCAATAACGTTTAGTTGGGTTTCGTATTTATTCTTTAGGTTTTTATCAGTCAGGACTTTGTAGTGATGTGAATGGCTCTCAAATTTGCCTTTTGTTCGGTAGTTCCAGTTCCATTGTTTCAAGGTTTCCCCACAGCCCATGGCATTAATTTGTTCTTCCAATGTAAATCTGCCTTCTAACCATCAAAACCTCGTGTCCTCCTTTCCTTCTTGAATGTCCATTTTGATCTTCCTCAGATCATCTGTGAAGAAACTATGCTCGTGGTGTTGTTTGGACATCGTCTACATTGCTCGTGATGAGTGGTTATCGCTGTTATGATCTTCCATTGTGTATATGTACAAGTAGCGTTTTCATCCCTAGTTCGTCCGGCTCCAAAAAGGTTGAATCATCTCTCATTGGATTTGATCCACATTTGACTTGATGACAAAGTTGCTACAAGAAAGCTTTTGTCTGGCTCTTTCGACTGAATGGAAAACTTTGCTTGACATGGTTTCCAACTCCAACAAAAGCGTATAATCTGTGCGTACCTTAAAGTGTATGTCGCCCAAGTGGTTTCACCAAGTCACCATCACCATTTTCCTGTTATAATAATAATAACTATATACAATCGAATTAAATATTTCACATCAAAAATCTAAAAATTAGAAATTTATTTACAGAGGTTACATTTTGTGGAAGATTGTTCCATTGTCGAGTTGCATTATACAGACGGAAAAGAGTACTGCCCTGCTGCTGACTTGAGCAGTGGCACGTTAAGGTTATCTAGGATCTTGTGTTAAATGAGTGGACGTGAGATCTCTTTCTAAACTTATTACAAAAGTATGTTGGCCCAAGTTTATTGATACACTTGAATGCCATAACCGCATCACTAACCTCAAGCTGCTAAGCAATTGACAGTCACTGGTGCTGTTTTAAGTGTGACAGACAGTGCCATGTCGTTTTTTCCTTCCATCGCTTTTCTTTGAATACTCTTTACCGGCCTTGGAGTAAACCGAGGAAGATTGAGAGGTTCACTGTCGATAGTGCCTGTGCTGTAATCAGAATCGCCATGATGATATGGGAACCAATGGAAAGAGGCATGTTTCTTAGGAGCGCTTCCCCTTTTACAACCTTTAAAACTGCATATTGTAATGCTTGTATGTACATTTAACAGATGAAAATGTAAATATGATGTTAAAAAACAGATTTTAACAACTAATTACAGTGCAAACTGGTCTTTTCTCGTTACGTTCGTGTTCACACGTGTTTGTTGCGCTGAGCCTGGTACCCAGTGCTAAGTTTTGACAGTTATAAGTGTCAATCGACAGTTATGTGCTCAATCCACAGTTATGAGTGTCAATAGACAGTTGCCTTAATGCGCATTTTTCAGTATTGAAGGAGAGTTACAAGTGTCGTTGCACAGTAACAAGTGTCGATGGACAGTTTTAAGTGTAGATTGACAGTTTTCTATCTAATAAAAGTGTAGATAGACAGTTGTAGGTGTCCATGGACACTTATCCTTTTCGACACTTATTAACTGTCAAAGCCGAAGGTAAAGAAATAGTTTTGATGGCCCTGTTCTGGAAACCTTAACGTCTTTATTCACGGCTTCACAGGAATATAACAATCTTCGTTTTCACAACTTACGATCTGCACGCATGTTTTTCAACTAGGAACACAGCGAACACGATGCGGCGTCACGTGACGCTACAGGGTAACCACGGGGGTGCTATCACAAGTCAAGAATTTCTGGTTTCTTACACAGTCTACCCCTGCGAGTGTAGCGGGCTGTAGCAGTCCCTAACAAGCCGCGGTATTACTGGTGGTGGGTGAATTTTAACCACAGCTTAAAAGATCTTTTCGTTACCATTTTTATTCAAAAGATTTTAATTTGAGCACGTTGGATATAAATGAAGGAAGTAATTCATCGTGTGTGTTTTTTGATATCAGCGCGATCGTTTAATGTTGGTTATGAATTACGAGATACACACCAGAGAAACAGACAACAGAATGCCCTAAAACAATTAAGGTAGTGCTTGTTATAAACAAATAAAAACAGAGGTTGCAGAGAAGGAGTGCCTTTCTTGTTATATGGCCTGTTTCAGTTTATTAGACAATCAACTTACAGCAAAACACGTTAGAAATACTTTATTTATTTATTGTAGAAAATACAGTGGAGTCCTAATTTTTTTAACTCTCGAATTCTTACACCTCCTGAAAGCTTGAACCAAAAATTGTTTCCCTTCCCACAGTCGCACACTTCAATTTTTGATTTCTCGAATAAATTTTCATTTCCTTTGAAGGTTCAAGAAATCGGGTTCTACTGTATGTACGATGTTCGTTGTTTTAGCGGATTTATAACAACACAGAGTTCCAGAAACACGCCTAGAACGTGATTTTCCTAATTTGCATGTGTTGTTGATGTTGTGCTTCCTGTTTTGCTTGCTTTTAGTCATCATTACATGGCCTAACGGAGATCTACATTTCTGTTAAATCTTGCAACCCGCTTTTTTTTTACCAATCTGCACATGTATCAGTATGGTGTAAAAAAAATAAAGATGACACTTTTACCCTCGGTAACTGATTTAGCACAAGTGCATTCAAACATTAGAAACAAATGTTACAAATATGACACTACAAGTCTCGACAACTTGAACAAAAGTTTCTCCTCCATTTTATAGTCCCGCCCCTTTACTTGACCTATATTAGTAAGCCTCCCGCAGGCTAAATAGATTTTTACCCATAGTAATTAATTTAATTTTCATAAAATATGATCTTGTAAGGTAATTAGGAAAGTTAATAGAAAACGTTGTCCAAAATAGCCAAAAGAATTGTACATAATAAATATCAGAAGTTGCGTTTCGTGTGATTGTTGCTTGACTACCAGTAAACCAGGTGAAGAATTTTTTAAATGTCATCTTATATTCACTACTTTATTATCCCTGTTTATGTTATGCATTGTTCATGTTTGTCTGCCAACACAGACGAATTCCCGGCTGTTGTTTCAAGTCACCAGAGCCGGGAATCCGTCTGTGTGGCACGTCTTCTTTGTGTAAATGGTCAATGCCATTTTAGCGACACTTTTTTTCTCACAATTTTTTCACTATCATCGAAATTTTTTATTTAAAATCACGTGACCATCCAGGACCTCTGGTGTGGTAACAGCCCTCTCTCCACTACATCACCATGTTCCGCCAAATCATCGAAATTTTGAAATATAAGTCTCTTTGGTGTAATGTACCGTATTTATTCGATTAAGCGCCCAACCTCGAATAAGCGCCCACCCTGAAGGTAGAGAAAGTTAATAAGCGCCCAGCCTCGAACAAGCGCCCACTCTCAAGGTCCAAAAATGTAATAAGTGCCCAGGGCGCTTAATCGAATAAATACGGTATATGAAATGATTCAAATATGAACTGCGGATGTATATGAAAGTGATAAATGATCATCACAGTGAATTTAAGGTCTCTTTCTTAGCTGTCACAACTATAATAGATCACCCTATTTCTATCCCTAACCTAAGCGTAAATTGGAATTAATTCTGATAATCGCCTTATCTAGGCATAATTTCGATCAACAATCAGAGCACAGTTTCTACTTATAGACCTTTCTCATCCATTTGCTTTTTTTGTGTGTTCATGCTTATCTGCCAGCCAATCCACGCTCCAGGTTCAATTTTTTTTTGTTCTTTGCACATGCTAACGAGGCTTGGCAGTCAGATTAGCATAAACGCAAAAGAAAAACAAATGGACGAGAAAAGTCTTATCTATTCTCGTCCCCGAAACGCTTGTCCCTTTCAGCCAGCGAAGCCTGTGCACGAGAAACAAGACAAGTGACTTTGGGGACATGATTTGATTGGCTGGATTGAACAAAAGGAAAAGCCAATCAAATGAACCGTTTTAAAATACCTTTGTTATAGAGTTTAAAACGGTTGATTTGATTGGCTAGATTTGAAACTCCCTTTGTTAAATTATAGCCAATCAAAACATGTGTCGCCAGAGCCACTTGTTTCTTGTACACAGGCTCCGTCGGCTAAGAAGAACAAGCCGCTCTTGGGACGAGAATGAGTTTGGATCTAGTCCAGGCCTAAACTAGAGCAGAAATGCAGCGTCCATTTCGAAAAGCTTGGTTACCAATGACATCGATCGTTTACGAATTGTCTGCCTCCCAGAAATATTCAGCAGGTAATCCTTCATAAAGAAACTGCATGTACAACTCCTTGATCCTCTCTTCCTTGAACTTTGGTATAAAATTGACTTTAACAATCTCTTCAAACCCTTCGTCACAACTTGGTTCTTCAAAGGAAGATCTGAAAGAGAAGCGAACAAAGTAACAAGATATGAAATCAAAGAGCAATAAAGTAAAGACCAGCTACGAGATTCTATCAATTATATTTTCTTGCACGTGATTGGTCTACACACGTCACCTGAAGCAAACCGAACTGGGGAATATCAGATATCCCCCAAGTGATATTCCCCAGTTTTCAAACTTTGCGTAACACGTTCGCACGGTAAGTCATTCGTCCCGACTGAATTGATCAATTTGACAATAATCAATATTTTGGACAGACTAGCAATGTTTTTGAACACGTACAAAATTACTTTGAAAATGAAAATAGGCCGGTCTCCAAAAGAAAAGCGGTCTCGCGTTAAATTATTTGAAGGATAATAAAAATCAAATAAGCAACATGTAAGCAAAATGTCCTCCATTAGGTTTCAAAAATACCGTAAAATTCCGGTTATAAGCCCTGGGCTTATACAACTTCGTAAGGGGTTTTGGGTGGGCTTACCGTAATGATTCGATTTAGCGCCCTCCTTCCAATAAGCGCCCCCTTGTGAATAAGCGCCCCCCTTCGAATGTGTTTTTGTAAATAAGCGCCCCTATTCCAATTAGCGCCCCCAGTCTAATTAGCGCCCCCATTCATATAAGCACCTATATTCTAATAAGTGCCCCTATTGTGGATAACTGGCCCTACTGAAGTCATTGACGTCAACTAGATAAACTCCTGAACGTCCACCGTACAGTTCATGAATATCTTTACTGCTAAAATGAACAATTATTTTAACAGTAACTGAACTTTTAACAATTTCTAACTGTAACAGTTTCTGTATTGTTAGATAAATTTGGCTGTTTCTCAAAAAATTAAATAAGCGCCCTGTCCCGAATAAGCGCCCTGTCTCGAATAAGCGCCCTCCCTCGCGGTGCCAAAAGTAAATAAGCGCCCCGGGCGCTAAATCGAATCATTGCGGTATAAGCGGAGGGGCTTATATCCGGGAGGGCAAATAAGCGGAATAAAAAAAAACGTTTAGAAACGAGCCACGGGAGTATTGATGGAAATACGTTTTTAGGTTAAAAACGCATAATAAAGCAACATTTCGCCCTGTTCAGTACTGTCATCCGGCAGAGGGGGGCTTATGTCCGGGGGGGGGGGCTTATAACCGCATGTACTTTTTTGTTTCCAGGTAGATGGACCTACAGGTATAACCGGGGGGGGGGGGGAGGGAAGTAAAAGTTCCACGATATTTCATAGTTTATAATTTGGTTGTTTTACTTGCAAACGCTTTTAAACTTGGTAATGTCACTAATATTTCCTTTTTTTTTACAGCGTGTTACATTACAGTACAGTAATCAGTATTTACCTGTACTCTGTAAATTTGTTGCCATTATCATGTTCATACTTCTTGTCACAGGTAGTCATCCATCGAATCTGCATTCAATGATATTTCAATCAATTATACGTCTAGTTTTTGCATTAAAACGAACTTCACAATTGTAGAGGCGAGATTAAATTATAACTGACGACAGTTTAGCGGAACAACTTGTAATAAGTTTAAAGGAGAAGTTCACTCCAGAATGGCCATTTACTTTCTTTACGCCAATGAAAAGTTTACACAAAGATATGTTATTCACCAAAAGTTCAGCCTCCAACGTGCGCTATAACCCTAAGAAATCTTTTCCAAAACTCGACAACTGAACGCCGAAAACCTTGTTTCTTCGAGGTGGCGTTTGTTTGTCAAAATGCCTGTTTGTGCAGCTCCATTTTGCTCAAACAGAGCTCCAAAAAATACAAAAAACAAGGAGTTTCGCCTATTAAAATTTTCCCGCCAAACTTCAGGCTGAGCTCTTTGACGTCACGCATACATTACCAGCTCCAAGATGGCAGCGTTCAGTTGTCGAGTTTTGGGAACGATTTCGTAGGGTTATAGCGAACGTTGGAGGCTGAAATTTTGGTGAGTAACATATCTTTGTGTAAACTTTTTATTAGCGTAAAGAAAATAAATGGCCATTCTGGAGTAAACTTCTCCTTTAAGCGAGATTAGTACGATATTTACCAGATGAGAAGTGTATTTTACTGCCATAGAGTTCGTTGTAACATTATGTTGTTGTTTAAAATTCAAGTCAAGGAAAATCAGTACAAACTGACATTGAGCTTTGATTTGTAGCGATGTTACCTTATCGTTATGCTGCGCAAGATCAAACGACACTTCAAAATGAAAACATCGCACGGACGCCTGGGCCTGTTTGGCACAGTTAATATATCTGTAAAAAAAAATCAAAAAGCATTCACCTTAACGGTTTTTGCCACTAAGTAAAGGGAGCGGATGGAGGATAGTTTTAATGCGATGTTTTTCCGGTTTAACAAGACCATGCAAGCCTGATGGACTGTTTGATCAAGGAAGCTAGCACTAGTGATCTCAAGCGCAAAGACTGGTCCCCAGACCCGGCACAGCCTGGGCACGAAGAACAAGTGGCTCTTGGAACAAAGGAAATTCAAACGTTTTAAATCTCTTTGTTGTAATCTTTGCCGGCTATTAGGAGGGACAAGCAATGGCCCAGGGTCTGCCGAGTCCTCGTAACGGCTCGTCCCAGTGACTTATCGCTGACTGACGACCTGGAGACTCTGGGCTCGAGTCAGTGTGATTCCAAGTCAATGTGGTAGAAAAGAAAAGAATGTGATATAAATATCCGAAAGTTTTTATTTTTTTTCTGAAACTGCCCTGTAAAAAAATTGTCAAATTTGATTACCGTCTGGAGGTTTGATGTCAAGAAATTTAAATTCTTTAATACTTACCTTTTCCTAGTTTCGCGGTCAGGATTAGCGCTGTCTATAACCACACCTTGTCCACGAGAAAGCGCTTCATTGCAAGCAGACAAACATTCTTCCCATGTTTCAAATTGGTCCTAGAGTAGATGAATAGAACTAATGTGAATATACCCTTGGAAATGAGTTTTATATAAACAATGTAATAGACACCTCAAAGTTTACCTCGTCTAAAGGAATATATCCCCGAGGAACAAGGTGTTCTTTTACAAAAGTCGTTTTTCCACCTGAATGGAATAATCACATAGTTATTAAATCACGTTAGTAACGTACATAACGTCGAGGTTTTCTTGTGTTGTTGAACATCCAATTTCCCTTTTCAGGGTGCTTATATGGGCTAGGGTAGGGGAGGGTGGAAACAACCTGGTAAAATACAATAAGTAACTCAACTCTTTTGCTGTTGACTAATTCTAACTTTAGGTTATATCCCCTTCTCTTATTTAAGGTCATAGAAAGTTTTTTTTTATAACATATTGATGTGTGAACCCTGCAAAAATACTGTGCAGGAGAGATTAACGATTAAAGTAGAACTTCAAAGGGAAAGGAAATGGCTTATTTTGTTACCTAGGGCTAGATAATGGTAATTACGATATCAAAAAATAAACGGCCATGCAGTGTACTTACAAGAAGGATAACCAACCATTACTATGACCTGAAACATAATTGAAAATTTGATACAAAAGAATGTATTAGCCAACGGAAGAGTCCTGAAATATGTCGGTAAGAGCGACTAAAGATCATTATATTAAAAGAAGCAAAAAATAAGTTGACTAACAACACATTATGAACAATGTAAGAAAAAAAGTCAAACAAAATATAACGGGAACTCTTAAATGGCTGTTGACTAAATTAAATTGCCAACACAAAAAACAAGTTGTAAAATAAAAGAGGAAGGTAAGCCATACCTCTTGGCAATCCAACTGTAATTTTGAAGTCGGTGGACTTAATAACGGCTTATTGGGATCTAACAATCTCTGCCAGAACAATTGCATATACGATTAAGACTGGGAAAGAAAACGCTTTGCTATGTTAATGTATCATAATTTCTTTAAGTTCTTAAAAAACAGTTTTTAGTAATGTGATTTGGCAAACCTGGGCTGATAAATTGTGTTCGATGGGACAATTTTACAGATCTAGAGTAGTTAAATTGAAATCGGCGAAGAAAGTCGAACGCCATTTGACATTAAGTGATAAAGATGCATTCAGGTGGACCAACTATTGTTAAGTAATTGTCAATAGTTCTTGTATTGTCAGCTTCAGTCTTTATGATTTGTGTAACCCTTTAAATAAATACATAAATGAGAGCACCCTAACGAATCGCTTACATAGAATAAAATAAGTGTGAAAGGATCGCTAGCGACTTACTGGATCAAAGGCCGGCCACTCGAATGGTGCTGGTTTCTGATTTAGGAAGAATTCTTCTGGAGTGAAGAAGTCAATTCCGATGTTCACTGCAAACTAAGGGAAACAAATACAGCACTATTATCAACAATACCTTAATTCGTTATCACACCATGGAGTCTGGACGCTACCGAATCCACCATTTTGATTGGTTAAAACGAAAACTGACCAAGGTCAATATTCTCATTAATCTCCGTGACGAGCTCATTAACGAATACTTAACGTGTAAGGTACCCCTTGTTGATATACTTGTCTACTTGTTTTTGTAATACCCGATTGCTTTATTAATTTTCGTGGAAACTATTGTTAATTGTGTCGTGTTGTCTTGTGCGTAAATGCGTAGATGACTAAATAACTATTGTAATTCGTTTTTTTTGTGTGTAATATTGTAAGTAGCTTTTGTGTGTTTATTGCAATAAACACACAAACACTGATGTCCTGTCTCGCGCAGGTCTGCCCAGCATATTCACACTGCTCAGACAGCGCAGACTCCGTTGACTAGGACACGTCCACCGCATGCCAGATGGCCGCATCCCAAAAGACCTCCTGTATGGAGAGCTGGCCTGTAGAAAAAGACCCATCGGGCGCCCACAGCTGCGATACCGCGACGTCGTAAAGCGCGATATGAAGGCTGTAGACATCAACACAGAGACCTGGGAGAGCCTAGCAGCCAACCGGTTCAAGTGGAGAGAAGCCCTAGCCAAATACCTCAAATCAGGTGAGGAGAAGCTGACTCAAGCCGCCACAGAGAGACAGGTCCGCAGAAAACAAAGTGACAGCCTCGACAGACCAGAGACAGAGCACAGATGCAGCCTCTGTAACAAAGACTGTCACTCCCGCATCGGTCTCGGCAGCCACAGACGCCGCTGCTCCAGCCAAGCAGACAACTAGGATGCTACCCATGGTCAACCTTGACCGACGGATGCCGATTATTATTATGCAATAAAAAGTGTAAGGTTCCCCTTATGTGTTTTCGGCAAATCAAGTGAAACACATTCTGTTCAGTCTTTGTTCCTGTAAAAAGCAGGTCGGCCTCAGTATTAAAGACTTTCCTAGGAAGCTCCAGGTCTACTTTTAGGTTACACAAGTTGATAAGACATACAACTTACCGTCCTATCAGAGCATGAAAAGTCCATGTTTTTCCCTGGAGCCCAGTTCGCTACTCGTCCAGCAGCATCTGCGTGACAGAACGTAGATCTCCATCAATTGTGCGGTAACATTTATATTTTTCAATTATCTTGTTCAATAGCAAAATCAAAAAGAACACTGTGGCCTAATGCCTCCTAGTAGTTTAAGAAGTTCAGTTTTTCAAGTAGTACAGTTCAGCCACTTTAACACCTCACCTCCAACATAAAAGCTATCTTTCAGTTCTACTGCTATGCCATCGTTAGCCTGCAAGAAAATGAGAAGAACCAAGACTCAAATAAGTCTACAGATTTAGTCCAGATGATATATGTACTGAACATGATTAGAAAACATCCTTAAAGCCGTAAAGGGGTACTCCCTATAATGGCCTATACGGGGAGGCTCCGAGGCTTCAGGTATATAAAAGGGTAGGGATTTCACGAGTTTAGGTATATGAAAGGGTATGGAAAACTGTCACTTAGGTATTTAAAAGGGCCTTTAATTAAAATATTTCGAACAGACGCAATTTATGGCTGTATTATTTTATTTTATTAAGCGCTACATAAAAAAAGGCAAGAAAACGTCCTGTTTGTCTTTTAGGTATATGAAAGGGGTACCCTTTTTCAGTTAAATGTATATGAAAGGGGTACAATTTCTGTCAAAATGGTATATAAAAGGGTAAGGGGTTAGAACTCGTGGCGGAGCCTCCCCGTATAAAACGTTTTTGAGTACCCCCCCCCCCCCCCCCCCCCCCTCGGGGGGCCGTAACAGAGAACTAGCAAGTAGCAGAAACACTTGTGAATGATTGGGAGAACTCGAAAAAGCTGTAGAAACACTGAATATTCGCTAACGGTTTTTGCTGCCACAGCATTCCTCGTTCTCACAAACTTCCACTCGTGTTTCTATTTAACAATTAGACTACTCTCCCTCTTTTTCTATTAGTGAATATTTCGGTATGAAAATCAAACGACTCTCTGGCAGAGGATTAAATGAGATGTAGCAGTGATAACGTTCCTTGTGCCACAATAATTTACCTTTTCAAGCAGGTATTTCCACATTCCAGAGACTGGCTTACGATATTCATTTTCTCCTGGCGCAATAAGCACCTATAAATGATTGTTTTGAAAAAAAAAAAGTTTCATTGAACGATCTAATCACAAAATAGTAAGTAATAGAGATGGTAAATTTTAAGCTCGGTAATAAATAATGAAAATGAAGTTTTCAACATGACACGAGCATGGGACAAAGAAAAATTCTGAGTCCCCGACGGGAATCGAACCCATGGCCTCCCAGATACCGGTTGGGCGCTCATGTCCCATGCTCGTGTCATGTTGAAAACTTCATCTTCATCAATCACAAAATAGTTGGAACGCATTGAATCATGTTGATGTTCTAAATAGAGGACTACTGTTATGAGCGAGGTGGAAAATTTGGTAACACCTGTTGTATACTAACCAAATGTTTAAGATTTTAGTCTAAGGTGGAGCTGAGAATATACAACCCAAGACAAAAGAAACTGGGAGGGTTGGATAAAGTTGAAGTTGAATTATGGTGAGTTTTGAACTCAACTCGATAACCACAATTTACAACTGTATGAAGAGGCCTCTTAACATTGTTGGAAACTCACTTTACACTCTTGTGCAAGTTTGCTGGAAGCTCAACACTGAACAAGGGAGAGGAGGGGGAGGGAGGTGAGGCAATCCCAAGTTGATGACCTGATTCATCACTCATCTGTTTGACAACATATTCATTATTGATATCAATAGGAGAAGATAGATACTCATCACTCTTGGGAGCTCAATGGTCAACAACTAAACACATAAACTCTACCTGTACTGGCACATCCAGATGATCTGCTATACTCTCAGTTTTTGTTTTAAAATCCTCTTTATTTTGCATGTTTAAATTCAAGGTAAGCTGAATATGAAAGACAGTATAAGATACGTTTATAAGTTGAAAAAATAAACAATGTAGTTGGGTTTTCTTTTGCCTTGGTTCACAACGGAGATCAGATGAAAAAAATAGTTAAAAAGAAATTCTCAACCGAACATGATTGTTTTTGAAGGGTTAATTATTGTACAAGCGACTTGCGTTCTTTGACCTTTGATTGGCTTACTATTATAATACGTACATGGTCCAATATTCATGAACCGACCCAACGGAAAAAAAATAAAATTCGAAGAAACAACGGATTTTTATATTTATATATTGTCCTTGGATCTTTATTTTTTGATACAGACGTTACCCATATCACGTATTTCCATTTTTTTTCAAAACCGAAAAAGATCAAGGTAAGGTAACCACTTTTGGATCGTAGTTTCTTTCGTCGCTACTTTTCGGGGATTTTCTAACAACTATGAAATTTTAACTTTCGGAGTGGGGTGGGCGCTACACTATTTGGAACTATATATGTAATAAGGTAAGAACACCATTGCATCTTTGTACCTGATTTGTGAAAACAACAATCTGAAAATAAACAAAAACAAAACAGTGTCAAGAAACAATTATACAAGAAACGTCGGTTCAAAGCAAATGGTTTAATGTTAGGTTTTCTTAAGATTTTTTCTTGAAACTTTTTCCACATTAAATACCTTGTAGCCACTTGTCCATAGTTCTTTCAACTTCGGTACAACATGGGGAAGGAACATTCTGCAGACCAAATAAAAAGCACTGCTCAAATAATCTTAAATTTAAGTGGTCACACTTGACCGTTTTATTCTAATCCTTATCCGTTTATTATCCGTTTTATCCTTATCCGTTTTATGACTCGAATGCTGGTTTCTTCACAGAAAATATAAAAACGGTCATTTCGTTTTGCAGTTTATTATTTTTCACATTATTTTGAGGGGACCAGAAAAACACGGCCAACTGGCAGTTTAAGTTTCACGAGAAAAACCCTTAATTCACATTTCACGCAAACACCCTTGCTTGAAACGTTGACAAAGACTCCTATACTCGATCGCTCTATTTCAACTTTGTGACGCCAGGGATGTGTTTCTCGCTCTAAAGAGCGCGTAGCTTCGGCAATAATTCAGATGCGCGAATTTATATCTCCTCCAAAACTTCCCTTGTCCCGGCAATTGATAGTGGTACTGGCGAAGAAATGAAGCGAGGTATTTTTTTGGGTAAAATTCGTCGGTGTTGAAACTGTATGCCCTGTTCACTTTCCCTCTTCTGGAAGCGACTCACAAATGTTGTACTTAAAAAACGTTTCTCGAAAAAACATAGCACACCAAAGATAAACGATGTGTAAATTGTTTTACTTTATTTTATTACGTATGGACTGTTTTATAGAAAAATAACTGTATTTCAGAAGTTTTTTTACCTCCAGTCTGTAGGTGATGGAGAGAAAACCTTTCCAGTTTGGGTGTCAATTAGGGTGTGGTCAAGATCAAAACCTGCAATCTAATCAAACGTTAACTAAGTATTCAAATGGGCAGTGTCGCCAACATCTAGTGCTACTTGAAAATCTAATGAATTAATTATGCCCTGGCCTTGCTTAAATGTGCTGTACTTGTCGAAAACAATGCAAGAAACTGGTGTGGCTACGGACTGCAGAAAAGAGGTGGCCTCAAACCTGAAAAAGTCGGGCCCATGGTTTCAAGTTTCACAGTTTTGCTTGAAAGAAAAGTTCTTAAAATCCATTGATCACGGTTTATTCACACTTGAAGAATGAATTTATCGGTTTCTATTATTGTTCAAAGGTTTTTTGTTGATCAGTGAGTGTACCCTTATAATTGTAGCATAGTTTACACAAAAACGTAGAAGACTTTTCCTGACGCTGTCCCTATAATTTTTCACCAATTTCAGTACACATGACTTACATTATGTACTCTTTTAAATCGAAGTTAGAAAATGTATATTTTTTGGTGTTTAATCACCCTAAGAATATGATATGGTACGGTATGATAAGGTATGGTATGGTACAGTATGGTACGTATGGTATGGTATGGTATGGTAAGGTATGGTATGGTACAGTATGGTACGTATGGTATGGTATGGTATGGTATGGTATGGTATGGTATGGTACAGTATGGTACGTATGGTATGGTATGGTATGGTATGGTATGGTATGGTATGGTATGGTATGGTATGGTATGGTAAGGTATGGTATGGTACAGTATGGTACGTATGGTATGGTATGGTATGGTATGGTAAGGTATGGTATGGTATGGTACAGTATGGTACGTATGGTATGGTATGGTATGATGGTATGGTATGGTATGGTATGGTATGGTAAGGTATGGTATGGTAAGGTATGGTATGGTATGGTATGGTATGGTACAGTATGGTACGTATGGTATGGTATGGTATGATGGTATGGTATGGTATGGTATGGTATGGTATGGTATGGTATGGTATGATGGTATGGTATGGCATGGCATGGTATGATGGTATGGTATGGCATGGCATGGTATGGTATGGCATGGCATGGCATGGTATGGTATGGTATGGTATGGTATGACGGTATGGTATGGTATGGTATGGTATGGTATGATGGTATGGTATGGTATGGTATGGTATGATGGTATGGTATGGTATGATGGTATGGTATGGCATGGCATGGTATGGTATGGTATGGTATGGTATGGTATGATGGTATGGTATGGCATGGCATGGTATGGTATGGTATGGTATGATGGTATGGTATGGCATGGCATGGTATGGTATGGTATGGTATGGTATGGTATGGTATGACGGTATGGTATGGAATGGTATGGCATGGTATGGCATAGTATGGTATGGTATGGCATAGCATGATATGGTATGGTATGGTATGGTATGATGGTATGGTATGGCATGGTGCGGTACGGTACGGTATAGCATGAAGGGTGTATAATAATAAGCGCCCCCCTCCGAATGTGTTTTTGTCAATAAGCGCCCCTATTCCAATAAGCGCCCCCATCCTAATAAGCGCCCCCATTCTTATAGGTGCCCCTGTTTTAATAAGTGCCCCCTTTTGCGGATAAATGCCCCTACTGAAGTCATCGACGTCGAATAAATAAACGTATGAACTTTTTCCGTTCTGTATGTATATAGTTACTGCTTAAATGAACAATTCTTTTAAAAGTAGCTGAACTTTCAACCATTTGCTAATATTTATTTAAGTTTTGTTTTGAACATTTGGTTTTTTCTCGAAAAATTAAATAAGCGCCCTGTCCCGAATAAGCGCCCTGTCTCGAATAAGCGCCCTCCTTTGAGGTGCAAAAAGTAAATAAGCGCCCCGGGCACTAAATCGAATCATTACGGTACTATGTTTTAAAAAATTACATTAATGTTGAATTTAATATTGATATTAATTAGTGCTATAAGCAATATTTTAATACAAGAAGTCAATAGTTTGTAACAGTTTACCTTTGAACTTCCAACAACTCCTTTGCTAGTAAAAACGAGAAGCTTTCCTGGTATTTCCTCCCATATTGCATCTTTTGATGGCTGGCTTGACTTGCCACACAAGTCTCTTCCATTCATTTTCTTTTTATTGACTTCTCTGTCTATCAGAAAGTTTGGAGTAAGCCTGTAAAGGAGACCAATTTGGGCATGGCTGAAGCTTTACTTGTTTCCTAAAAGATACCATTCTAAACTACCACCTTTTTAGGGGAGCAGGGATGACGCAGTGGTAAGAGCGCTCGCCTCCCACCAATGTGGTCCGGGTTCGATTCCGGCATACGTGGGTTGAGTTTGTTGTTGGTTCTCGTCCTTGCTCCAAGGGTTTTTCTCTGGGTTCTCCAGTTTTCCTCCCTCCACAAAAACCAACACTCCAAATTCTAATTCGACCTTGATGCACGTACACATCTTAACGAGCTCCCGAGCTCTTCCGTGTCACGTGGGTAAATAAATTACATTTTTTTTTACCACCAAAAACAAAAGGGGTGGCAAGTGGTCCTTTAAATTTTAGCCAAATTTCAGGGGTCTCCTTGACTCAATTTTTTCTGGGATGCCTTCACAGACTCTCAATTTCTTTTGCAAGGCTAAGAAAGTCTTGTGCTCACAGAAAAGGTGTCAGTGTCGCCATCTTGTATGTCTTGAATTTACCATTCAACATCTTTAGTAATGTTTGGGCCAGGGAGCCGAGGGGGGGGCACTCTCTTATTCATACCTGCCAACCCCCAAAGTACAAAAATCTGGAGATGTTCAGAAATCTTTGCATTGTAAGGAGATCATTTAAGACAGTGTTTGAATACTCTCCGAAAGATTTAATGAAAAACTTGAAGACTCCCGGGAAAATCTGGAGAGTTGGCAGGTATGCTCAATAGGGCTTAACAGGGACGTGCGGCCCAATAGGGTATGGTTTTCAGGCTTTATTGTCTTGAACGGGGTATACATTTCACCCTTTTGTCTTAAACGGGGTATCTTTGCATGGACCAATGTCAAACAGGTTAGGCATATATGCCTGCAGAGGTGTAACAAGCCGAATTTTTTTTCCAATTTCTTCTGTATTGTTGACTTACATTGACTTCGGCATTGATACTTAGCTTTATTCTCGATCAAAACAAGTAACTTGACTCTAATTGTGTAGACCTCGCTAGCCTGTGAACAGGCTGTCTGGTTGGGGATGGGGAGAAGAGAAAGTGGAAAGAAAAAGGAGGGGGAAAGGGTGGGGAGGAAGGTGGACCCCCTGGCCTCCACCCTCTCCCCCTCCCTCAGGGACGGCGGAGCAGTTTTTCAGGTGGGGGGGGGGGCTTAAGAAACTCTTCTCTTAAAAGTCTTTATTTTTTCGGAAAAAGTGGGGGGGGGGGCTAAAGCCCCCCAGCCCCCCCGGCTCCGCCGTCCCTGTCCCTTAACTCGGCCATTTCACTCACTAACACCCCATAATGAAAACTTTGCTCCAATGCTAGTCTATAAATCTACCGAATAGAAGCATCTGGTCTATTGTAGCATGCACCCCTCCCCCCGTCTTCTGAAAAATCTACTTTAGGACCAGGGCTGGGACATGTCATCTCCACCTACGACTGTAGAGTTGTTTGGAAATTTAATTTGATTAACTATTTAAACTGAGATGAGTTTTGTATTAAAAGTTGTTTAACCAGAATAAACGAATTAATGCCATTGTGGAACGAGAAGACAAAAGCATTTGTCTGTTTTTACAGCGTTTTCACATAAGCACATTTAGGAACATTGGTGGGTCTTGGTGCTGTTGTTTCGCTAAGAAAACGCCCTTTCAAACCTTTATGACCGTGTTATAAGTCCTGGGCTTTAATATTTTAATAAATTGCAAATCCATCCACGGCTAAAGGTAAACATTTACCGGTAATAATCGATTATGTTAAATTTTGTAGAAAGGACGTTGTTGACCTCGAACGAATTAGGGTCAAGCTTGCACGTACTTCTTATTTTTACAAGACACCCTGCATCAATATTATTAAAAATGTGTATTTGCTACATACCCTGAGTTTTTCTGTTGTTTTACCGGCGTTTACTTTTATCTGCTTTTATACAGTATATCAAACTGCCCAAGATCTTCAACGATTGCACAACATACGCAGATGATTTATACAACCGCTGTTTCAATTTCAGGAACTCTGGAATGTTTCGATTCGGGAACGCTGGATTGTCTGAAACGCTGAAACCTCTAAAGTCAGGACTTCAGTTTCGCGCTTCAAAATCAGAAAATCAAGAATGGTTGTTAAGGAAGTTATTGCCCAGGATCTCTTAATAAAACAATGTCACGAAAAATTTTGTTTCATTATTCCAGCAGTCCACGTTTCAATGTCCGTTCCAATCGACACTCTTCCTGTTGGGTTCCAGGCCTCGCAAATACTGCACTTCCAAAACATTGAAAATGGCGGCTTATGGCGCGCACTTTGACTTCGTTACTCATTTTCGTTCTGCATCTTTAACCGTGTGGCTAAGGTTTTTTATACAAGCAAAAGTCATTTAACAGATGTATAATGGAGTGCTTTGCGATTTGCTGTCATAAAAGTCACGATCCAATTCCTCTCCCAGATGGAAAGAGTGTGACCCTTGGGAGAGGTCCTCTGACCAAGATTACTGACAAGAAATGCTCTAGAAACCAAGGTTAGTCAACATTCACGACAAATGTATTTTAATTCACCTTTTATACGCTTGACTGATTAAAAATCTACTACACAGCTACACAGCTCATCTGTGTTTTCATTAACTGTATGTTTGATTATGTATTGATTAAAGTTGTAAGGAGAAATTTGGTGCTCATCGCTCTTCGATTAACTGGCCATCAGTTATAGAGAGCTGGGCTGGGTTGTTTGAAAGCCGATTTACACTAATCCAGGGTTAAAAATTGGGCTGAAATGTTTTTATGCTTATGTTTTGTGGAGTTAGTTTGAGATTAGTTAACATCAGAACTGAAGGACAGAAAATGTAAACAGAATACCCAACTGAAAATTTAAAAAAACTGAGATCATAAACCCCCAGGGGGGTACTTGGGATTTCAAGTGACGGGATGTCGAATGGGGGGCAAAAATCATGACCCCAAAAAATCCCCAACCTCGTTCCCAGGCTCTCTCTCCCCTGCCCCCCTCTCTCTCACTCTGGGGGCGGGAAGAGGAAGACCCTGGGGAATGAGGTTGAAAAATCTCGGAATAGAAAATTTCAAACCCCCCAAAAATCCTTTGATTATCTCTGAGTACCCCGTCCCCAGCACTTACCCAGGGTTAACAAGGGTTCAATTTCTCTTGTATACAAATGTTTTGATGCTTATGTTTTGTGGAGTTTGTGGTAAATCGACATTAAAAACCGAGGGACAGAAAATATAAACAGAAAGCCTAACTGAAAAGTTGAAAAACTGAGATCAGAAATGCCACACTTATCCTGAATCAGAAGGTTGAATTTTTTAAGTTGAATTATAAGGATATATAATATAATCTGTTAAATCCCAGTCACAAAAAGTGCATGGACAACGATAAAGAAAGCTGATACACTGCAGGGCCATAACCAGACCTTTGGCATAGACGATGCAAGATCAGATGCAAGATCTTGCTAGGAAGTTCTGGGGACATGCACTCCAGAAAATTTATAAATCTAGAAGCTCTGAAACTCTTCCTTCTACATTTTTCAAGAGGTATTTCTTTCAAAAAAGCACTCTTGTTCCACTGGGGATTATATTCCCAACTAAAAATGTGTTGTTTTCAATTTTGGGTTAAAATCTAAACGAGGCAAGTGCCTTGTCTTACCTCTTGCTAGTTATGGCCCTGCATTGGCATAATATACAGGCAAGTCATTAGCAGCAACTGTGAAAAGAATGCTAACTGGTCTAGAATTAGCCCACAACAAGCACTGCTTTGCCATGACCTGTAGAGGTGGCAGAGCAGGAGGAGACAGGGGGGTGAAGGTCCCCCCTCCCACAAAAAATGGAAATTTCAGGGAACACAGTCCCCACACATTTAGGTTAATGCTAACCTGGAGCAACTATTTGTGGGTGCAACAAACAGCAACAACTTCAATGAGCATTTAGTTGAGCTTTTTATTCAATTGATTTTGCAGTTGAGCTCACAGCAAATTATCAAGAAAAGGAAGTACAAGTTACTCAGGTAAACAAATGAACAACTGTTCTCTTAAAAAAAAACCTTATCAAGTTTGTTAACTTTATAGTTACAGCAGCAGGGACAGAGCTCCGTTGGTATTATCAGTTAAAAGTTTCTAATTCCTATAAATTTCTCAAATAGTACTAGCAGCTTTATGCATTATAACTTGTTTTGGGATGTTTAGAGATTTATTCTATGTGGTATTTTTGTATACACCAACAAATTTCAGTCACAGTATTCCATCGAAATAGAAACCAAAAAATTCAAAAAATGCAAATTTCCATCCATCCCACCCCACCCACCACTCCCCCTGTAGACATATTTGCAGGGAAAATAAGAGAGAGAAAGACGAGAATGAAACTTATCGCAACTTTTTGACTCAAACTGTATAGGGGAAAGCATTGACAAGTCTTGATTACACTAGAAGATCTCGGTTCGCTCGCTTGACTACACACTCAACTGAGTTCCATGTGCTCTTTCATGTGACATTGTTTATAAGTCCCATAATTTCACTACATCCCATGGTTTTATTTTTAGAATTATTCAGAATTTCATGGTATTTATTTATTATATCATAGGTGAAACCTTGCGACGTACGTGAAATAAAATCCATGGCCGAGTTAGCGGGGGCGCCGGAAAAGATTTAAGCCTTCGCGATCACAGCGCACCAGGAGTCGAAGGCTCAAAGTGAATGCGAACAGAAAATGATGCAACGGGAGAGACTGTCCCAAGATCGCGTTTGTCACCATATAATCAGAACCGTGAGGATTTCACTGATGCAAACCCCGCCAGGCCGGGAAGAATTGAAAAATGTGCGTGAATTATTTCTAATTTCACTCGTCGCCATTTGATTACCCATACTTATTTTTACTGTCAGCAAGGAAACAATTCAAGTTCTGTTGGAGGCGCAAACCTAAACAAAGGAGATTCAGTATCTCTCGGACCAGGAGGAACATTTTGTCTTGTTGGAGACAGTTATCGTTATTTCATTCACTTTGATTCAGCATCCTCTGACAGAAATGACGTTCCTGATGAGGAACCTAGAGCAAAGAAAGCTCGTTATGATGCCTTGAGTGATTCAGATGATGATAATTTAACTGTCGAAGACCTGGAGGATATGCGTCGAGAATTTGGTGATGAGATGGTTGAAAAGATACAAAGACGTAACAAGCTGAAAGATCATTCCAAAGAGGTTGTCAAGCGAGAAGATTTAAGTTGTCCTGCTTCTAAAGATTCCTGGGAGAATATAGATGGAAAGCTTATTATTTTTACAAGTAAAGGGATGGAGGCAAGATCAAAGGTATCACTATTAAAATAGCTTTTAACAACAAATTCTTCCAAAAACGAGTCAGTTCCATGGTGGACAAAAACCTTGCAGGGTGTTAAGATTTTCAAAGACCTATCACAGATCGTTTAGATACTGATACTTATGAACATCTAAAAAGATGACAAGGGTCTTACAATTAGATCTTAGTAAAGATTTTTGTAAGCAATCTTCTAGTTCCTCAAAAATTTGATCAGGATTTTACCAGGATCTTAAAATACAAGTAAATTCTTTGCAAGGTCTTGCAATATCCTTGCAGGAACTTTCGAGGATCTTGCAAGTATAGGTCAAAAGTGCTCTGTTTGGCAGGTGACAGATCTATTGGCTCACAACCTTTGTTCATTGCATTGAGGTACAGTAGAACCCCGGTAACTTGAACTCGGATAACTCGAACAAACTTTCATTTCCCTTGGAATCGACCCCACATTTCAGTGATTTTTACTTGGTTAACTTGAACTCGGATAACTCGAAAACCCCTCTAACTTGAACTAATTTTTTTCCCTTTATCAAAATTTGGGTCAAATTTACCCCGATAACTCGAATTCTGGTTCTTGCAGCTTGCCATGGATGCCCATTAAAACATCCCATTAGCTCTTCTTGTCATGTAATCGGATTTATTGAAACACGAAAACTACAGCAATTTGATTTTAATTAGAGCAACGGAGAAATCACCTATCTGACAGTCATTTTCCACTCTTAACATAAAAACTTATGATTGTGTGAGAGTTTCTGACAAGATAAGTTTAATTTGCACTGTACTGTGTACTAAAGTGCTGAAAAAATTATAAACTATCAATTATTAACTTGGCGAATTGAATAATCAATCGACCCCGATAACTCGAAACCCTGCTTACTTGAACTGTTTTTTGTTTCTCTTCAGAGTTTGAGTTACCAAAGTAATTTGTGTCATCCTAGATTGCAGGTTTTGATCTTGACTGCACACTTATTACCACTCAATCAGGGAAGGTCTTTTCTTCGTCAATAACAGATTGGAGGTGAGCAAAATACTCTGCGGTTCACAAGTATGATAAAGGCCTCTACCTCAATTTATTCTTTTGGGCAGTTTTTTTTAGCTCCCATTGCACAGGGTAGCTACAGTTTAGTTTATGTTGACCCTTGTTGCGGCGCCAAAGCCAGACGGAAATTCTTACTGAGGCACTATCCCGGGGGGGGGGGAGCACTTCCTATATTGGCCTATACAGGAAGACTCCGCCCGAAAGGGGTACCTTTTTCATGCTTCGGTTTTATAAAAGGGTGGGGATTTTACAAGTTAAGGTAAATGAAAGGGTAGGGATATCGCTCATATATGTATTAAAAGGGCCTTCCATTAAAATATTTCGAAGACATGCACCTTATGGAGGTATCATTTAAATTTATTAAACGCTGTATGAAAATGACATAAAGACTTCCTGTTTTAGGTATATGTCATGTCTTCTCGGTATATGAAAGGGAAACCTTTCTTCTGACAGTAAAAGGTATATGAAAGGGGTGCCTTTTTTTGTCAAAGTGGTATATAAAAGGGTAAGGGGTTGGACCTCGGGGCAGAGCCTCCCTGTGCAAAAAGTATTTGAGTAACCCCCTGGGACACTATCCTATTAATACTATTAGTGCACCGGACTCCGGATCGAGCGGTCCGAGTTCGAGCCCCGGCCGGGGTCACTTGTGTTGTGTTCTTGGGCAAGACACTTTACTCTCATAGTGCCTCTCTCCACCCAGGTCTATTATAAATGGGTGCTGGCGACATAATGCTGGGGGGGGGGACCCTGCAATGGACTAGCATCCCATTCAGGGGGGAGTAGAAATATTCCTAGCCGCTTAATGCTACGGAAACCGGGATAAGCTCCGGCAGTGTGGGCCGCTTGGCTCGTGGCTTCTCCTTTTCCTGGGACACTATCCTGAAAAAATACTTCTTTTGTATTTAAATTGTTATGGAGGCAAGTTCCTCGGTTCGCCTGTTTCTAGGTATAACCATGAGTTACTGCAGATCTCATGCAGTTGTTTTTAGTTTTTGGCAAACTCTTGCTTCCTCTTTCATTTCAAAGCATTGGACATTTGACTTTGTGACCAAGAGTTGACTTTTTACCTTTCTTGTGAATCCCACATAAATTAAAAGTGCTTCAATAATTTATTACTTATACTTGCAGAATTCTTTACCCAGAAGTTGTTACAAAATTAAATGACCTTCGGAATAATGGATACAAGGTAATTGTCAGTAGTTTTTTGTATAGTTATATATTAAAATATGTAATAATTTTATAAATTAATAATATATTTTTTATAAGTGGTTATATAACTTTAATTGTGAACTTTAATTTTCAATCATGTGGTTGTGCCAAATAATTAAAATATTTTTTTCATGTCTCTTTGCCAGATTGTCATTTTTACAAACCAGGTATGTTACTGGGAGTGTACTGAAGAACAAAATCATTTTTTAATTAATTAATACATATATTAATCGTATCTATAACAAAATTCTCGATTTTGATTTTCTTCGCCCCTATTTGTCGCGGCGAGATCACGTGGGTGTCCAATACAGGATCCGAGCAACTAATTGGATACCTGAATGGACACCCCAGCGCCAATCACACGCATATATGGGTCTTCTGCGTCCCACTGGACAACCAGTGAATTTACCATTGACTTTTCACACTAAAAAGAGTTGACTTTTGATACATGCTGTGATTGGCTACTAAAGAGGTAGCCAGCTACTATAGTTGTTCAAAACAGCCTTGAAGCAGTGAAGAAGAAGAGGTGCAGCATTAGTGTAGTGTGAAAAAGCACTTGCAATACCTTTACTTCACACTGCATGAATGATTGCTTTGTGTCAGTTTGACATGCACTCAATTGCAGTAACTGTTTATGATGCTGTTTAAATCTCCTAACATAATTTAAGGGGCTATGTCACGCAATTTTAGGCAATTGTGGTACTGACCAACTGGTCATGAAATTAACTGAAATATCACAATAACGGCTTAAAACTGTAGAAGAACTCAAAAGAAACACAGAAAGGCCAAAAGGGGGCATGGATGGACAAAATTTGAGAAGGATTGCGTTCGGGTAAACTTGGAAAACGTCAGCCCAACCTTTTTCAAGTTTCTCTCAATTTGTATGAAAGTGTCTTTTACAATGCTCAAAAATCATCCTTATTTGTTAGGTGGCCATGATTTTGACAATCAAATAAAAGACTTTTACTCTGCCATTTTGAAGTTTAGAGCTCTTAATTAACGAATATAAATAGAATAACCTAAAATACCGTGACCTAGCCCCTTTAGTCTCTGTTCTTTTTAGACTACTCTACACACCGTGTGAAATCTTCCTTTTTTGCAGAGAGGATATACATGTAATAATTATAGTTGCTTAACTTATTGTTTTACACTTTCTCTCTTAGCTTTACATTTCTAAGAAGCAGCTGAGTGTAGCAGACTTCCAGTCCAAGATTGAACAGATTGTTATTCAGCTTAAAATTCCTGTTCAGGTGAGATTTGATTAATTAAGGCACTTACGGTAAGTGTGTTAGACTACAGAGCAAAATTGATGTCTGTGTCAAACCTGGTTAGAACTCAGAAGGATAATCCTTACTCTCACGCTGAATCTCTGGAGTGTCAACACAGATCTTATTGACCAAGCATTAGCCGAAGGCCTTTCTGGGAGAGTATCAGCCCAAGCTCTTGTCAGCATAAAATTCAGCTAGGCGCAGGGCTGGTACTGAAAAAAACTGAGAGGTGATATATTCTCTTAGTGCTTTAGTACTGAGCATGTTTGGCTAATAGGAGATTTATTGCATGAGTTACTGATTTAAAATCAGGACCAGCTTCAACTGTCTATCTTGAGAGGTTAAATCCCTCTTATAGAGGTGTCCGTCTTTTTGGAAGTTAAGTAACAGTAAACTAAAATGACTGAAAAACAGCAGGGCCTGACCAACACTAGGTGTCCATCTTAAAGAGGTGTCCCTTAGAGGTGCTCTTAAAGAGGTGTTATTTATTGACGTGTCTGTTACTTAACAGAGAGTTAACTGTAATGCATTCTGATTCTTAGGCTGGTAAGAATGAGTGAGAGAGTGAGTGAGTGGGCAAGCAAGCGAGCGAGTGAGTTTTTTCTTACTAATGGTTTGGTCTTCTTCAGGGCCAGTACTGGCCCTGAAGAAGACTAGCTCTGCTAGTTGAAAAATTGTCCAATAAATCTTGCCATCCTATCGTTGTACCAGCCTTGCAATAAATCTGGTTTTTAAACTACAATACACAGGGTGTATTAAAGGACCCTAGTCAGCCACGCCTTTGTTTTTGTTTACATACAAGAATTTTGGTATTATATTTTTCGTGGAGCGTGTCTAAAGGAAAAAGATCAATGTGAAACTGCCAAAAGTAATTAAACAGACTTCAAGTGCAATAGGATTTCGCTTCGCCATACAGTTTTCATAATTTCGATGGCATCAAAAGTGGCGGAGGCTGACTAGGATCCTTTAAGTTAAACTAGATAAATTTCACTCCAAACAAACAAAAGAATAATAGAATAACTAGTCAAAAATAAGCACCGAAAATTTTAAAAAGCATTTGTGGCAATTTAAGACCTTAGCATAACAAATGCACAAGGATGGGCAAGGATTTCTTTTCAACATGCGAAATGTCCGAATTTAGATGGCAGAGAAAATGGCGGACGCTAGGATCCTTTAATAATCAAGCTGATCTTTCTTTTTAGGTTTTCATTGCCCCAGGAATTAATGTGTATCGTAAACCTGTTACTGGTATGTGGGATCACTTGATCAAAAAGGTAATGAACAACAGACAAGTTGCATGGGATGAATTAAAGATGATTTGACCTCAGAAAACATCCATCAGTGATTATTTTAGCTTAATAGATGCTAATTAATAAAAGCGATATTAACAATACTTACATCTAAGTACTTGGTAATGCCATAGTTAGTAGAGGAGACTACTAACTATGGTAATGCTCATGAAATACAACATTATTTATTGCAACAGAAGTTTGGATACCTGGTGTATTAAATTAAATTGAGACGAATTTGCCAACCTATTCTTGCTTGCAGCCTTACATATATAAGAAATTAACGCTGATGTTTGTTAACGTATCTTGATGTAACATCAGTCAGAATAAAACACATTTATGAGATTGAGAGAGTAATCTGTTGCATAGTTTTATTTATCGTTTATATGGCCATGAACTTTTTTTCGTGGCATGTATATGTAAAATACATTGGTTAATTAAGAACTTTCCAATAAGCTTAAAAGAGAAGCAAAATATGCATTTTGTTTTGTTGTTTGCTTTCTGACAGGCTAATGATGGTGTCACAGTAAACCTTGAAGACAGCTTCTATGTTGGAGGTAAGAGATTGGCTATTGCTAACTAATAGAAAACCCCTCACACCACTGACAGAGCTTGATGCCATTTTGTCAAGTTGTGGCCCTGGAACCCTCTCTCACACACTGCTTTACTCTCGGGATCCAGGTCCCAAGTGGCATGCATGAAAAAATGTTATACTACCATCTGAAAATTAATCAGGTTCTTAACTGACATGTACATGCATGTTAACTGGTTATTGTTCGTAGAAACAAAAGCTACTTTTCGTAGCTCAGTTGGTTAGAGCGCCCAACCGGTATGTGGGAGGCCATGGATTCGATTCCAGTTGGGGACTTGGAATTTTTTTTTGTCCCATGCTCGTGTCGTGTTGAACATCTCATCTTCATTATTTATTACCGAGCTTAAAATTTACCATCTTTATTATTTACTTAATTAAAGCTACTTTTGTTTTGTCTTCATGAAAAGAAAGCCGCTACGAAATTCTAAGTTTTTTTGCATACGTTATTTCTCAAAAAACGAAGCACAAACCAGCAAAATGCAGCTATTTTTGAGCACTTTCAAAATTGGCCGAAAAAGTCAATGGGGAGTTCTTGCCTGCGGCCATTCAAAAGCTCAGGAATCATCATTGACTATCATATAGCTGCTTCATTTGAAAAGCAAAAGAGATTTGTAATGTTCGAAGGCCTTATGCCAGACTGATTTATTTCATACTGTATTGTGTTTAGATGCTGCAGGTCGAGCAGCAGGCTGGGCTCCAGGAAAAAAGAAGGACTTCTCCTGTAATGACAGAACAGTAGGTTACTAACATCTTTAGATTTATTTTACTACTGCTTAGCAACTGATGGAATTAACTTAAGTGGTTATGAATTGCACTAACATGGACTGTGTACAATGTTATGGTTTCTGTAGGATGCCGGCCAGGTAATTTGTAAAGTCAATAAATTAAAAAATAGCAATAAATTGTCTTTGTTCTCTGCACATTTAGAGTCTTTCTCAACAACTAAAAAGAAACCAGACACGCTTAATCTGTAAGACGGAGAACGTTCTTGTTTTGACTGGCTGTTTGTTAAAGTAGAGGCACGGTGTGAAATGTTATTTGCCTAATCATTATAACTGTTTTAATCCTTGGATTGTAACTATGTAAGATTAATTACCAGTATATTTATTATTGTATCATAAACCGATTGCAAAAACCATGTCATGGATCGGAATCCGAATTTCATTTGCATTATTAAGATCTGCACTCATTTGTCTAAGAGTCTCTAAGGCACGAAGACCTCAACGAGACATTATAAGAACACTGACATTGACGTGGAAATTGCAGAAAGTCTGTATTGTAAATAGTTTAAATATTTCTTTTTTCTTTTATTCTACTCGCGTACGCCGGATTACATCAAACGCATTAATTTTTTTTTCTTTTTCTTTTTTTTTTTTTTTTTTTTTTTTTTTTTTTTTTTTTTTTTTTTAATTTTAAATTTTGCGCCAAAAAAAAAAAAAAAAAAAAAAAAAAAAAAAAAAAAAAAAAAATAAAAATTATTTTTTTTTTTTTTTTTATGGTACATAGGTCATTTTTATGAACATTAACTCACACTGTATTATCCAAATCTTTAATAAATTTTAACTCATAACCCGATTAAGTTTGCAGCAAACATTGGAATTAACTTCTACACTCCAGAGGAATTCTTCCTAAAGCAGAAGCCAGCACCATTTGAGTGGCCCAAGTTTGTGCCGGTATGTGTTATGCACAGTAGTTTTTAGATGATTTATAAACATCTGTTATTAACTTGGATTTCAAAACGGGGTCAAAAGAAATAGTGTTCGAGCGTTATTTCAAATAAAGGAGGTGTTCACTTTAGTGTTAAGAGGTTGAAATCTCTGTGAAGAACGTCTGGTTGCATTAGCTATTTTTTTTTATTCACAGAAAAACTTGGATCCCAATGGACCTTTGTTAGATCCCTTGAATGCAAAGCTGAAGTCAGAAAGCCAGGAGGTATGAACAAAATCTTTTTAAAAGACGAATATTAAATTTTCTTTACTGTGTGATTCTACGTTCCTGCACATTTATGTGAATCTACCAGAAAATAAAAAACATGGGAGAAAAGTTGGTGTGAGAATTCACTCAAGAAACTACTCAATTTTAATCAATTTTCACTTTATGCCAATGTTTCTTACAATATGCTTGTGTTTCTATTTTTTAGCTCATTGTTATGGTTGGTTATCCTGCATGTAAGTATTCCTTAAGATTCATTGATGAAAGAGACGGGTTGAAGTGTTTTTATCTCCTTTTTGCCTTTACCTGTTTTGAACATGCTATTTTAAACATTTTGCTAACTTCGTTGAAAACTTGAAAATTCTGGCTGCGCTCAGTTTTCAACATATATCACTCATGCTTACAGAGCTCTGTAACTGGCTAAAAAAAAGCTCGTGCAACTGCTGTAACCAATGCACGTGCAAAACCAACCGTGATTTGATGGCTTACATGATGTTCCCGTGCGTGTCACCGGTTGCCTGGTTTTGCTTTAGTTTCTGATTGGCTCGTTTCCCTGCATGGATACGCTGTGATTGGCTGATCAAGAGTCTATGATTACGATGGTTTTAGCTTTACGAGAGTCGTAAGAGACCCATTCTTCACGCAAAAACTGGTTTGTGTAAAAAAATCTCCTCTCTTTCTCGACTCTTTAAAAAATGTCAACAAACCCTAGAATATATAAACTGTTGACCAGGGTTGTACACAAAACAGTTATTTTTCATCGTTTTCATTCGCCAGCTGGAAAAACCACCTTTGTTAAAGAGCATCTGATACCACAGGGATATGTTCACATTAACAGGGTAGGAAAACAGAATATTGTATATTCAAAGATTGTTTCAAAAATTGATAGTTGCTGTTTTGTGCCTTCTCTGACTCGCTAACAAACTCCAGAATTTCTTTGTATTCGCTCTGTGAAAGCATTGGAGAAAGACTTTACGGCAGTAATATGTGCAAAAGAACGTCAAAAAACTGGATGTCTTTTTTTTACAACACTTTGAGGATAGGAAAAAGGAAATAAAGGCAATGTGGCTTCGTTAAATGTGATCAGATCTGAAATGATATAGAAATCTATAACAGACATACATGTGTACTGTTTTTTTTTTTCTAGGATAGCCTGGGTACTTGGCAGAAATGTGTGTCTGCTTGTAAAGACGCTTTGTCACGTGGTAAGAGTATTGTGGTCGACAACACAAGCCCGACAAAGGAAGTGAGAAAGAGGTACTGATTCATTCACCTCTGTTTTTTTTCTTTCTTTCAAAAAAAAAGGGTAAAGAAAACTGAAGAAATTTTCAATGAGATGACAACGATATAATTCATACTCTGATTTGCTATCTATCTGGTTTTCTAGTAATATATCTCACACGAGAGGCAGTGTTTCATCGGGATATCCAAACACCGAGAAGAGAGTTGAAAATACGACGCGCAGGAGAGTATTTTTGACGAAATTCGAGGTGTTTGGATAGCCGATGAAACACTGTCTCGATCGAAACAAAAACTACGGAGTGCGGAGAAATAAAATCGTAAAAAGCTATGCTAATTAAGACCAGGTATCCAAACCTCCTTCATGGTTATGATTTTCTTTGTTTTAACTTGATGAATTATTACTGAGTGAGTTTGAAAAAGCTTTGTCTTGTTTGCATCACACTAATATTTCGTAGTGTAACTAACGTGGGTTTCTTGTTGTTTTTCTAATCTCAGATACATTGATTGTGCGAAACAAGCCAAGATTTCTGCTCGATGTTTTCTTTTTAACGTCTCCTATGAACACGCTCTACATAACAATAAGGTGAGTTGGCCTTTATGCTTGTAGATATTCTAGAATTCACATCAAATACAAGGCAGAAAAGCTCATCACATTACAACAAATTTAAATTCAAGAAAAGCTTGCCAACTTTCAGTAAAGTTCACTAAAACTTACATTACTTACAAACATGGCAGAGAAGCTGTAAAAGGGGCTACGTCACGGTATTTTAGGTATTTTATTTATTTTCGTTAAGTAAAAGCTCTAAACTTTAAATTGGCAGAGAAAAAGTCTTTTATTGACAAAATAACGACCAGATAACAAACAAGGCTGATTTTTGAGCATTGTAAATTACATTTTCATACAAATTGAGATAAACTTGAAAAAAGACGGGCCGACGTTTTTCAAGTTTACCCGAGCGCAATCCGTTTAAATCTTCTCGAATTTTGCCCATCCATGCCCCTTTTTGGCCTTTCTGTGTTTCTATTGAGTTTTTCAACAGTTTTAAGCTGTTATTGCGATATTTCAGTTAATTCTGTGACCAGTTGGTCAGTGCCGAAATTGCCTAAAATTGCGTGACATATCCCCTTTAATCACAGAGTTAATGTTTCCTCATTCGTGTGCGCTAAGTTAGATCCCAGTTGAATTAAATTGCCCCCTTCATCTTCCGTAGACATACAGATGTTAAACAAAACTGACTCTTTTGTTTATGGCGCCTCTCGAGTTCTTAATCGTTGGTTATGAAAACTGTGCAAATGTGTCTTATCAGATTTCACCCTGTATTTGTCTCTTCCATTTATTTTAGATACGCGAAATGACGAATAAGGACAGCTCATATAAGCACGTGGGACACTTAGCTTTTGTGAAATACAAGTAAGTCAGGAAAGAAACTATTGCATACAAAGTGAGCTTGGTAGAAAAATTCGAGAAAGGTGTTAGTCAGTGACATAGACGTTTTTTGGCGGGAAAATGATGGAGATCCCAAATGTAGACTGTCCGATCGTTAAGCAGAAAGCCATAGCTTCGACTTGTGTTAGTTAGACTTGGAATTCTGGAACTCTACCTTGTGTGAATGTCTAACGTCTTTCTCATGCGGGTAAGTCAGTACTACACGCAGATTCAAATGTTTTCTTCTACAGTCCGAGGATTAATGAACTTTTTACGCATTTAATTTCCGCCGTGGAGCTTTTCTTGGTCGTTAGTAATTTAGTTTTTTTTTGTTTTCTATGTATATTTTGCAGATCTTCCTATGAAGAACCGAGTTGTGATGAGGGATTTGAAGAGATCGTTAAAGTCAACTTTATACCGAAGTTCAAAGAACAGGCGATCAAGGAATTGTATATGCTGTTTCTTTACTGACAGACGCAATGTGGTTTGGGCCAAATGGAAGCAGCTATGAAGAAATGTAAAGGGTGCAAAAATCATTGCGCATTTTTGGACGCAGCACTTTCTTACGCTCTGTTTTTAACCTTTCAATTTTCTGTCGTGCCGATAATCTGCGAGGATACCGAACACAAAAAACACAAGGAGCTTCAGCGCAAGATTAGCTTTTAAAGATAATTTCCTATCTTTATTGTACACAGAACAGACATATTTCGCCGTCTTAGTATGTAGCTAATATCCTTCTTCCTAGTCAACTCAGCTCAGGAAAGCTACTGTTTTGAAGGGGGCTGGAGACTGTTTAAAGATGTTTTCTTTCAGTCCCCAACTTTCTCTCTTCCCAAACCGCTTTTCAGTTGACCAGCCTATGGAAGAAACTATGTTGTTTTTGCTTATAGTAACTGAACTGTGCATATTCCATTTTTAAAGTATAGGAAAGAAAAAGAAATTGCATTGAAATATTTCAGCGCAAATAACCACATTATATAACTCAGACTTGTCCTTGTATTTGTTTAGGTGAAAATGATTAAAATTGACATTTTTGAAGTTTCGAAGGAATATGCAATGGTAATGTTGTGGAGGATTTTCTTCTTCTGTTATTTCGTTATATTTCTTTTCCAAAACCCTTGCGCTAAAGCGATCCCACTTTTTTGTTAACTACAGTTTACCTTTACCAAAGTTCCCCTTTACCCAACCCAGACACTCGGAGTGGCCACGACCCAGGTCTGATAACGATGGCAGAGCCAAGGGCAAGAGCTTGAGTAACCAAACGAGAATGAAAAAAAAATATGAGAAATAAGAAAATATCAAACGCTTTTCTTAGTCTCGAGCCATAATATAGAGCGCGTTGCATAAAAGATACTATGCACCTTTTAAGAGTCGCATAATCGCACAAATCTAATCTCCTTTTCCTGTTCTAATACCGAATAACATTTTTTCCCGTGATTTGAGAGGTAGTGTCTTACTGGTGATTGGAGCTGTGCTGCCAAAAAGTATTGCTCCAACCAACAAATAAAAGCTAACCGCAAGCAAACCGGAGTAAAGCTAACCGCAAGCAAACTAGTGACATCCTGTCAGTCCGCCATTCCTCCAAATAGGGTCACCCGCACGAAAACTAGCCTGTGTTATTTTGGGTGCGTATTTGGAAAACGCGAAAGGCTTGGCCGTCTTGCGCCTTTCACGTTTCCCTCAATTCGCGCTCAAAAACTACGCAGGCTAGGCGTGAGTTTTCTGTTTGTTCATGCGCGGCCCGGTATACGCAGGTTACCAGTTTTCGGCTGGTTTAGTTCGTCTGCAACGTAGGCTAAAAACTGCGCACTATTAAAATAGTAACGACTGAAGTCTATGGACATTGGTAAGACCTATAGACTCCTATCAAACCCTAAATAACTCGGTACTACGTTGCTACTAGTATTCTAGTGGAGAGACCGTGAGGGGAGACAGGAAAGTTGGGCCTCTTAGGTTGGCGAGACTTTTCGTGAAAAATACATGATGACATTCGTTAGCGATATGAGACTGGGTCGAGAAGGAAGCAATATGGCGGACATGAGGAGGGTTGCCGATGTTTCGGCGGGTAAGTACACGGAATAAGGCTAGCTTTTTTATCTACTAACTGAGCACGAGAGCTGTAATGGGAGAATCTCTGTACGGACTGTACAGAAAAGCTCAAAGACAATTAGCTCAAATTCACGTAAGCACTGCGAGAAAGCAACTAGCACCAGTTGTTCAAAGCTGTTCAAGTGTGAATAATGCCATCACTAAAACAAATCAGGCACGCTATCACCGGATAAATAGCTATCTAGTGGATGGCATAGTTTGTTTTGTCAACACTTTTCTACTGGATAGTGGTTTATCCGGTGAGTAGTATTATGCACCCTTTGAACAAATGGGGCCAAGATTATAGAAGATGTACTTAGCTCGAATTATGCATAACATTTGGAATTTCAATCATGAAGATATAAAAGAACATAGACACAAGAGATCAGGATTTGACATGGCATAGGGTCTTGAAAAAGTGTGAGTCAGTGAGAAAAAACACTCTGGCAATGTAATGATCAAATGGAAACTTCAACATCGACCCTCCAAGCAACACCTGGGCATTAACTTTTGAAGTCTTGGTTGTTGAAATGTTTGCATCCTATATGCCAGGGTTAGAAGTCGATATCGGAAATCAACGATACATATCACGATTCAATATGATTGATATCGATGATATCGACGATACAACGCTCCATTTTTATCGATTGTTTCGATGAAAAATTGTAGATGAAATCGATATCACCGAAGTAGATGCATTGTTACTGCCGCAGGGAGGAGACGTGACCCATATTCTGGTGTCAGCCACCCGGCCCGATGATCTGATCCCTCACAGCGCGGGAATCCACGACACCCTGTTTCGAGAACCAAACCGACCCACAAGGCGATCATCGACTCACCTTTTTCTTTTTTCGAGTGGCGATTTTATTACGTTAACGATATCGGTTTATCGATTGACTACGCCTGGTATATGGGAGTTTGCGGTGTTGCAATGTTGCTAATGTTTTTATGCAGTGTTGTGGTGAATAAAATCCCATCTTGCAGTTTTTCTTGCAGTGAGGTGGTGTTTTTGTATTTTTTTTGCAGTGTTGAGTGTTCAGGGTCCCCATGTCCCCCTCTAAAAATGGTGTTCAAATGCCCCACATTGTGTCATATTAGACCACCAAGTGCCCCTATCCCATGACATGCAAACGACAATGGCAAAAATGATTAATTTTTTTTGGGAAATATAATATTACTTAGTTTGGAAATATAATCTTACTGTACTTTAGAATGTCAAAGAGGCTTATAGGGATATTATTTGTGTAAATTGTTATTATTAATCCTGTTATTACTGTTTTTATGATTTATATAAACTAAATGTTGTGTGATAATTTTGTTGGTCTTGTTATAGCTACACTGTATGCTGGCCTTCCAGACCGTGTTAAACACAAGATGGAAGAACTTGGACTTCAGGTAATGAAATGTTTTAATTTTAAAGAGTACAGTAAAGAAGCAATTATCCTGCAAACCTTGAGGAATATCGGGTGATGAGGCCATAGGCCTTGTTAGCTAAAATCAGATGATATTTTCTCAAGATAAGCAAATTGTCAATAAAAAACATTTTTTGCAACTAGGAACTTTGGTTATGCAGCACTTTGCAAGATTTGGAGCAAATCCTTTCTGCCTTTATATATCACATGATATTTGTTATGCCAAATGACCGATAACACTAACATTCTGACCATATATGGGCAGCGTGCACATCTGTTGAATAATAATTAACAATTATTCGCCAAAGTGAAGGTGAATAGTGGTGGATGTTTACTGAGCTGCGAAGCGGCAAGGTAAATATCCACCACGTTCACCGACACTGAGGTGAATAATTGTTTTAGTGTATACCACACAAGTTGAATGACTAGCGGACCAAAACATTACTTTTTGTAAACAAAGCGACGCATGAAGGCAGTTTCTTTCTCTTTAGCTGCTCGGAGGTGAATAGTACTTAGCTAATCACCTGTGAGTTAACCAATCAGCTTGCGCGAAAAGCACCATTCACTTGTGTGGTATATACTAGTCACCACTGACGAACACACGAGCCTAGGCGAGGGAGAGAAGTGGGAGAGGCGCAGACGCCACCCAAGAAAAGACGCAGCGCACGATGGGAAGGTGGGGACCGCGATACAACGGCTCCTGATCTGATTGGCTGTATTTTTATGGCATGGTATAAATACTAATATGTGATATTCTGTATCTGTTTACAGCCTTTAAATTGCTCTGCTACCAGCTATGTTTATTCATTCACAACAAGAGTGGTGCAGAACAATACAGATCAGTTGGGAAGCAAAATGCAGTGTGACCCTGTGATGTTGGACAGGCTCAACAAACACAAAAACAAATCAAATAAGAAACCAAAGAGAAAAGAAATGTCTGCAAGAGAGAAAAGGAGACGTGGAATTTTCAAGATTTCACCCAAAAATCAAAGGTGAGCGAGGATGTATTAGCACAGTCACGAACACTTTTTTTGGCTTCAAGATTAAACAATTTTACATATTTTTTTAACTTTTGTCCTAATTTGTACCAGTTTTTATTCTTAATACTTATATCCTTAACTTTTTATTGTACAATTTTTTGACAAATTTTTCTACCATTATTATCAGCCAAACTAGTCATATAGACAAAAAAATACAGAGTTTGTATGGGAATTTCAGGGATTTTGTTGTCAAACAACTTGAAATCATAAAATTGAGTTTGATATATCAGGTAAATGATTTTACTGATGAAATTTTAGGAATGTCAGGCCTGGGTGGGAAACCTGTTATTGTGGTTTACAATGGCACTGCTTTGTCTGCAATTTCCATACAAGCTCTGTATTTTGCTATATAATTGCCCCGTTTTTAGTGCAGAATTCACTATTGTGATGGTTTGTTGGGGCTGTCGTCCGCTAAACCCCTAAAGCGCTATGGTGTAAACTTTAATAGTCAATTAATTAATTAATATCAATTAATTAATTATTCCTTGTGAGGGGGGTGGGGTTGGGGAGCACCTGACCGTACCCCTAGGTAAAACCTGGACCACATCTACGTTACTTTCATATGAAGATCTCAAAGGTATATATTTGTTTCAGAAAACCCTTTGCCCTCCTTGTGGTACTACTCGACGTTCTAGGGCAACGTACTTTACGCCATACGCATGCGCAGTTTAGTATACGTTTTTGCTGGAACTCTCATGAACATCGCGTGTATTGCGTGTTTGTGGTAGGATTGCTGCAGACTTTGTGGCGCCAAGAGAAAACTGCAAATTAATTTATTAGATTTTTAGACTTTCACAGCGCTTTCGTAATTAGTAATGCAAAAACTTGCACCGGGATTTTCGGCGTGAAACTCCTGATAACCAGGAAACAATTATCCTAGCTGTAATGCGTTTTAAAAAACATTTCGAAAGCGATGTTTTTGACTAGATTTGCTCTTTACTTTTTGAGAAACGTCTTTCGTGCAGTTTAAACTGCAACTTAATTAAATTAAAGTGAAATAATTGGCTTTATTATTGAAAGGAAGACAAATGCCATCGATGTCGCCGTGAAACAAAAAAGAGACAAACGAACAAAGGGTCACGTTACGGCATTTTCAAGGAAAACAACAAAAGTATCTTGTTACAAACGAACAGAAGTATCGTGTTACGTTTGCAAAGATTAGCGTAACAAAAACCCGGGAAAGAATACAAGTGGTGTTTCAACATCTAATATCATAGGTGACAAATTACTCCTTAATTTTGGCGCGAAATTTTAACGTTAATTTATAATTTCACATGTGAAATTATAAAATTGCCATGGCAACGTAGTTAGTGGCAAGATGGCGTCCCTAATAAAAGATGTTTTAAAGCTTAAACTTTGTACATTTTCGCTTGAATTTCATCTTAGCCAGCTAGCCTTGGCCTGTAATAAAACTTTTGATGATATTTTATATTTCAAGTCGTCAAAACGACTTCTAGACTTAAGCCAATTACATAAATGGCATCGAGCGAACTTTTGAGCGTTTTACACGGGCAACGTTTTCGGTAGTCGCGCCGCCCCTCGAGTCCGTCTGTTCCTCCCCAGAGAGTCGGCTGGAGGTGAGCGCACATGGACGATAAAATGTATGCGCTGTCGATGAATTCGTTTGCCGATTGGCGCTTATGTTGAAGACATTTAGGGTATGTGTGAAGAGCGACCCTTCTGTCAGGTGCTTCGCGCCGTTTTGCCTTCATTGCAGATTGCTGCTATTTCGCTAGAAGATCTACATTCATAAAATGTATATGTTACCGCCCTGAGAACTATCGCCCTCCCTAAGAAAAAGGAATAAGATGTAGATGTGATCGAGCGCGCACGACCCGTCGTGCGTTACGTTGGCACCACGGCAAGATCGAATGTAGATTGTAGATCAGCGACCCTGACCTGTTCGACTAGAAGACACCTGGCCGCTAACCTGCTTTTCTATCGCTTTTGCTATAATAAACATCTCTAAAATCCGTCACGTGCCACACGCAACATTCGTCATTTTGAACATCTTTGTCGACAAATTATTTATGCGGCCTGTTCGGCCGACAAAAATCTGCAGGCGGAACTGATTGGCTAAGGCAAACAAAGGAGACCTCACGCGTCCAGCCGTGCTTTCGGGGGAGGAGCGCGGGCTCATTTTCCCGAAAAGCGGCTGGAAATCGAGCCTACGTTTTCGGTTCATTCAAGACGAACTACGGTCATAATGTGAGAAACAATTGACAGTTGATTTATCTTCGAAACTTTTCGTCAACAGCAAAAAGAAATCTCTAAAAGGTTTTCTTCAAAGACTAAAAAACTTGCGAACTTGAGCAAAATGAATGCTTTCAACTTTTCAAAGCTCGGAGTTCGCGATGCAATTTACCAGTCAAAAACCTACAATTGCAAGCGTAATTTGTCACCTATGATATTAAAATGTAATCAAATGGTATACTCGTGAAATTCGGAAATAACTTCACTTGCATTTTGACAAAACGCGCTTGAATTTTATTTCCTAATTTCACTCGTCACCATTTGATTACCAATACTAATTGCAAGTAAAATAAGGCAAATAAAAACACGAACATCAAACAGTACATGTACTTTCAATTGTCGACTCCATTGCATTCTGCACTGTCCTTTGAGTCTCTGAGTTCAAAATGGCAGATTTTATGCCAAAAAAGGCCTATTGTACCACTAACACAATTTTTTTGTAAGGTACGACATGTATCTACCTCTTCATGAGTTATGGAAAGGTTATATGCAAGAGATGTTAAACTTAACATCTGGCAACAGGTTAGTTACAATCTTGTAGCCTGTTCCAGGCGTTCGGTTAGTTGGGAAGCGGCGCGAGGAGCAGCGAGCGAAAACATGACTAACCGGACGCCTGGAACAGGCTACAATCTTGTGCTCCTTAATTCCAAACAATAATGCAAAATCCTGATTTCTTACAAATTGGTTTGAGAAATTATCACAGTGTTCAACAGAGAGAGGGAAATTACTATTAGTTTAAGCTTTTGGGGTTCCATTGGGGTTCAGCTTACTCCAGTTAATAATTCTTGACATTTTTTTGCCATCTTATTATTTTTATGATGTTATGATAGGTTTCTTGTTTGAGATTATTTGACAAATCAAGTTCTACACATGCGGGGTGGAGGAGGGGCCAAAGCTTTGACAGGCCAACTTCCACTAGTGGGAAACCTCCTACTTACAATGTCAACTCTGTTCCCAAATGTCTTAGATTATTATTGATCAAATGACAAGGAACCCAAGGAAAATATTAAATTTTTAACAATTGTTGTTGAAACATAGTTTGACAATACGGAGCTTTTAAGAAAACAAATAGGGTTTCATTTTTAGAATGATAAGGTTCTTAGAAATTTGAGGAGACCTGAGTTTTAGATATGCTACATGAAAATACCCTGGGTGAGGGGGATGAAAGAAAAAACAATGTCAGATGGCTCCCCCTGGTTATGAGGTTTGTCTAAGCCAAAATTATTGAGTTAAAAATTTGAATGTGTTAAAAATTATGTAATATTTATCAACTACTTCCATGTCTAACAGTGTTAATTGTTTATCCATCAGTAACTTGAAAATTATGTATCCTAAACTTCTCCGAGCTGACTACCATGGGTGTATTCTTAATGGTAAGTAAATAACTTGTTATTTATCTGGTCTTACAGCCATAACTTGCAATGACTCACAATTCTGCCTAAATTTGTGTCCTCCCAAGTATAAGTATTAGTATTAGTCTGTCATCCTTCTTTTTAATGTTTTGCTTAAAACTGTGGCGACTCAATTTTGCCTTAAAATTGCTCAAAGAAGTCACTTGTCGTAATTCTGAGGGTAAGTGTTCTACAGCTGAGCTCCACTGTGCAAAAAAGTTCTGTTCGATAATCAGTGCATGGTTGTAGAAGAGCTAGTTTGACTGACTGATTTTGATGTAATTTTACTTATTCTTGTAACAGTGAGCCAATCAAAATGTCCATCATATGTAGGAACATGTGGTATCCTTCTGCAAGAAACAAAGAATGCCTTTAAGATCATTACAAAAGATGACAAACTTAAAAGTAAGTTTAAGCACCACCCAACAGTTTGTGCCTTGGCCTCTGGAGAGAGGTTTGGGTTTGTGTTATGACCGGGGTCATTCTGCTGTGTTTTGGGTGCAACTCTTTACTCTCATAGTGCCCCTGTCAATTCAGATGCGAACAATTTGGTAGCAAAACCTGACGGAATGTTGAATGGTATTCAACCTGCAATGTACAAGCATCACATTCAGTATAAATAATAGTGGCTTACCCAAAAGAGATCGGAAAATTTGACCAATCTGGGCGTGGTTCAAGAGTTTTGTACCCCTAAAGATCCATTTTTTAATAATTTAGACCATCAACACAGGATGACAGCATTTTTTATTACTTTTGTTTTTTTTTTTTCTACTTTTTCATGTGCACTCCTAAATGAGGCTTCGACAACTAAAAATATTGGCGTTCTTGCCAGAAATCCCTAAGTGAGAGAACCAGCACCCCTGCCACCTTAGTATGGGAGTCCCCCACCCCCTTTGCAATTTACCTTTCGTAAACAGTCAAATAGATTTTAAAGCCACTTTGAAACATTTTTACTCTCATCAAAAAAAATTTCTGCCAAAAAATGTAAGTCTGCTCAGAATGGAACTCGGAACTCGGAACCTTAACTCGAACAATAAGTGTCGCGAACATAACATGACGCGAAAATTTATTATATCAGTAATCAAGAAAGAACGAGTTAAGTACCACTGAAGGAAGGAATTTTCAATGTAAATGGATGTTGTGGTCAATTGACTGAAGAACAATAATTCACGAACAAGCATTAACTTCTTGTTATTTTTAATTTTGACGTTATTGTTCCTTTGATAAAGTCGTTTTATTTAATACAAGGAAATGTTGAATAAAAATGCCAAGGAAATGTAAATTGTGTCTTACTCAAAAACGCGAAATTAAAGTAATTCAAAATACAAAAATTTCGCAAAATCGCGAAATGTAAATGTCGCGCGAAATATGCGCACCTCAAATTTCGCGAAATTAACGTGTCGTGAACATTTCATGTAATAAGGGAGAACTAATAATCGCCTTATTTAGGCCTTATTTTATCTACTATTCAGAGCGCACGGTAGACCTAGTCGAGCGTAAGCAGTGCAAAAATGGCATCTACCGTTGCAAAAGGCTTGGTTAGCAATGAAGGCATCGACCATTGAAGATAGAAAATTCGGCCGTTTCCTTTATTTGTACCAAAAACTAGCGAGATGGTTTCCATTCAATCAAATCGGCATTTTCCAATAAACACTTTGTTTAGTTATGACTTTTTCTACGTACCGTATTTACTCGAATAAGCGCCGCGGCGCTTATTAAATTTTTCGCAACCCAAGTGCGGCGCTTATTTGAGGGCGGCGCTTATTTAAAAATTGGACGCCACAAACAATCTTATATAGACGAAACTTCTACAGTAACAAAAAGAAGGGACTTTTGATTGTCAGTGTTCGTGTCTTACGGAAGAGAGTTTTTGGGCTTGCTGTTCCGACAAAGTTCACGGCCTTCACAACGTTAACAGAATTACGTATTGTAAGAATTTTGGATAGAAAAATAAGGGGTGAGCGGTAAAATATAATAACTTTGAACTGCGAAATATCGCTTTTGACGAAAAGAAATTTCCAAGGCTGTTTTAGAGTTGCTTTGTAGTGCTATTTTTAGTAACACGGAATTCCTCGAATAAGCGCCTCATCGTGACTGCTGCGCTTATTCGGGGGCGGCGCTTATTAACTTCTTGGTCCCAAATGCGGCGCTTATTCGAGGGCGGCGCTTATACGGGGGCGGCGCTTATTCGAGTAAATACGGTACGCTCATATCTAATGATCTAGTAAAGTGTACTTTAAAAGTATGTACACTCTCTGCTCGATTCGAAATTTTGCGAGTGTCACAAGTTTGGACTGAAACAGACAATATTTTGAAATCAGCAACTTTCGTTTGTGATTCAAATTATGCAAAAAATGAGGGGCTGAAAACAACTATTAAATATGGACCCTGTTGACACAGGAGCCTGACGTCATAATTTCCAGGACCTCCGTTTTCGTCCGGGGTGGGGTCATGTTTATACTTATGCGGTTTTTACCCAAGAAAAGCTACACAAGCCGATATTTGTTATGAAACTATTTTTCCGGTAAAAACAGCTGACCTAAAAATAACTTACACTGAACTTAACAAGTTTTAAAGTACCATTTTGTTTGACTATTGTTTAATGTTTGTTCTCCATGCAACTTGTACCAAAGAAAAATAGTTTGCATTAATTTCGAAATCTTTGATAAACCAAGCAACTGAAACTAAAATTTATTTGATGGAGTTTGAAGAAATAGTGCTCGTTGTCTTGACGGATATAATTGTAAGACATTTTGTTTTTACCAAAAAAGAATTTTGTTGTATTGAAAAACTGACATAAAGGAATTCAAAAACTTTCGTTCAAACCTGCCTTCTTTCCTCAGTCAACCTCAATCTACGTAGATGCTAATTGTATAAACTATCGACTCGGAAATCTGTGTCACGTATACGCTATTTCAACGTGAAGCCATATAGAGAAATATAAGATATCAAAGGCGGGCGCGGCTAAGTGGAATTCCTTTAAGGAAATCTGTAATTTTCCCGTTTTTGAGACCATTTCAGGGAGACGGGTGTCTATTTTAAAAAGGATATTTCCAGCTTTTAGATTCGCATAATGTATTAATCCTATTAGTATAATCTCAGTGCTGTTGTGAAGAGATTAGAAGCTCGTATTTTTTACTGACCGCAAGGTACTTCAAACTCTCGACGTTTCGTTTTGAGGTCACTTTCGAACAAACGATGACGTCATGGGGGTAATTTGGTATTGAGTTGAGTGTTTTTAAGTGTTTATGTTTAATTTTTATAATTTTTAAAGTGTAGCGGTTTTTCCGCTCGCATTAGAAGCGATATCAACAAAATAAAATTCCAACACGTCGAGATACGTTACTTTCAATGCCATGCCGAGAATCTCTCATACAGAAATTCCGATTTGGGGTCTCCAAAGATTCTCAAACCCAAAAAAAACCGCTAATCTTCAAACAAAAAACCGCCCAAAGGCTGATTTTGTCAAATGGTAGTCTTTGGAATACTATATCTCCGTTCCGTAACACTTTAGACATTTTAGTGTGTGCTATCGCTGTATATTTTTACGGGTCCTGCGGTATTTTGGCGAGGCAGAAAGGCGAGTCAAAATATCAACGACGAGTAAAAATGCGACGTTTTCTTTTCCCAAAATGCTAGCCTGCGTTGCAGACGAATAGTATACCGGGGTTTTGTTCGTCTGCAACGCAGGCTAAAAATGCTGACTTTGCACAGTTTTTGAATCATTTTCGCGCGGTTAGGAACAAAAAACGGCTCTTGTGGAGTACACATATCGTGAGATATTTGTACTCGTTTGACATTGATTTATGATTTAATTTTTTTATAGGATTTATTACCATTCGAAAGTTCGCTATTTTTGTTATAGAAAACCATTTCTTTGAACTGCAAACGGAGAGAAGTTGTATACACAGTATAGATTTATTGAGTTATTTTTTGTTGTTTCAAGCTACTACACTAAATTTACAAAACAAATGCGTTATTGGGTTATTTTTGCGGGTCTGTCATTTCATCGCGTAAAGGTTCCCACGGTTTTCTCAACGATATTAAATAACAAAACGAAATTTATACTGTGTGCAATTATGACTAATGTGTTGTTTTGCTGGCCTGTGTGCCTTGTAGCACGGAAAAAAGTCAAAGGGCTTTTTTTCGTGCGAATTTTCGTGTTACAAACTTTACTTGTAAGACCGTTCGCACGAGAAGTGTGGATCGGTTAAAAATCTGATTGTTAAAGCTTTTAAGCAATCGTTATGAAATGTTGGTTTTCTTCGACATTTTTTTCTGTGCAAATTTGTACAGCAACAATACTTCGAGACGATTCGCACGATTGTGTAATAAATTGCTTTACCTTTTCAGTACATCAAATAAGAAAAACTGTACTCGATTTCAGAAACTAACCTCATTTCCGCCAGGGTTGCAAAGCGCGCGTTTTTTTGCGTATGTTTGTAGAAATGTGGATCATTTCCGGTTCTCGTAATGCAAACTCCAGATTCTTTCCCACGGTGAAAAATTTTTCTTGCGTCACAAACGTTTATCTCGGATGCTTGTTGAGAAAACAGTTTTATTTCTAATCTTATCAGGCTCTTGAGAAAATTAAAAGGAAATTATTTCGGAGATTGTGACGAATGTTGTCATTGAAAATATCAAAGAATATTTATGTACACGTTTCGGTCATGGCGTATTTTTAGATGTGTACCCAACATTTTTGTAAGCTTCTTTAAAAGGGCAAGGTCAGGTTATTTCAGGCTATTCTAAACCCGTCCCGAATGAAACTTCTAAATAAAGTCAAAAGGGAATGTAAGTCACAGCTTGATGCGTTAGAGAGCGCGATTTTTTAAATCGTTTTAATTTTGGTCGTGTGTTATCTCTGCGTGCGCGCAGTCTCACTGAGATGGCCTTAACGTAAAGATCATCCATGTAGGTTATGCGAAAGAGAAAAAAAAATGTTTTCCATACTTCAGGTTTGATAATCACATATAAACAAAAAAGTCGACGATCAAAAAACAGCTGAAGTTTGTGTTAGTTTGACATTTTTAATGCTTTCTCGATGAATCTTTGCACGTTTTTATTGGTAAGATTCAAGTTTTTTTTAACGATTCAAGTTATTTAAGAACTCTTTCGGCTTAGAAAACGGACCTTTTATTGTCCTTCCTTCCTTCTTTACAGTCGGAAAAGTAATTTACCTAGTAAACGGATTATGTTGGTTTAAAATTATCTCAGTTCACTTTATTACACACTTTTTTTTATAAGACAGCCATTTTTGGCTGGTGCTGAAAATTCTAAGTTGTTGTTTAATTTCAATTTTAGTAGTTTAATCTTAATTTTGGAAGCGCGTTGAAAGTATACATGTAGATATTCACGACGTCTGATCGATTCTTCTCGTACATGCATCATTTCTCACAACAAAAGGTAAACAAGTAAAATTTTACTCAACAAAGTTCAGCATATTTTAGGGGGGTAACTTTTGAGCAATTTCTTAAAATTTGGGCTTTTCTCAGCCTGAACTACCTTGAAAAAAAAGGTTTTTATGGAAGTGTATCTACTAATCAGAAAAGCGCTCACTGAAAATGTTGTCGCAAATAACAAATCAAAAGTGTTTTTATTTTATGTTTCAGTGATTCCCAAGGCACACAGTGTGTTCACATTTGAGCTTGAAGGATTCATGTTCACAATTCATGGGAATCATTTCCGCTACAGATCGAGTGAACGCTCAGCCAGGAAATTCAAACCTAAACCCACAACAGACTTGTGAACTTGCAACATTGTGGCAAAGAGCATTGGATGGGTTCAACTCCATGGATTCTAGTACAGAGAATAATACTCTGAAGTGTAGTCCAGTAAAATGCCGCATTCTTTCCAAGGCGACGGTTTCAAGTTATGTTATCACACCGATGAACTGATATCAAATGGAAACCTTTGCAGGGTTGTTTGCGAACAACAGAGAATGTAAAGGACACACACAATGATGTTAGGCTCGCAAAATGGCGGACACAACTCCCAGAATATGTGTTAATAAAGTGCGAAGTTTTGCCAAGATTCCGAGCGAAGTAGGAGCGAAGATTAAGTGTCCGTCTCAACAGCAACTCTTGGTCGCAAGGCTCTCTTAATTCTCCGAAGAGTTTTGATAGAAAAGGAATAGTAAATCCTGAACTTTCTTCGTACCGTAATCGTTTTCTTTTTTGAGAAATAAACACTTACGTCTGAGCTTCATGATCGGCTAATTACCGGTAAGCTCGTGCAACGCGCTTTTCTGAACCAATCAGAACAAAGATCTTGTTGTTTTAGCCAATCAGAAGCAGTGTTTCGGCTCAAGCACGTTTTCCCGCCGCAAATACCACCAGTCAGTTACTTAATTGCATTTTTGGGGGTTGGTGTTTTGCGATAATCATTAGTTGTGTCGCTCTAACGCATTAAAGAAACTTTGAATTCTTCAGTGTTCAGTTTACACTTTTAGTTTAGTCTAAAAGTTAAATAAGATTTGCTTAAAGCTCTTTTCACAAATTGTTAATATGTCCCAGAGTCTGCGATAGCATTCGTCTTCAAGGATTTGTCAAAAACACCCGGAAAAACAACCTTGTTAGTTTTTCGCCCAAAGCGAGCGTGCATGAGTTTGCTCACGCGATTTTAATCACGCCTTCCACGGATTTCCCGTGCGGGTCCGCGCACGCTTTCCGTGCGTTAATTTCTTTATTTGAGTTTCACGGATACTCAAAAAAACGTAATTGATATGTTTGAGCACGTCTGTGTATATAATGATTCAGGCGTGCGAATTACTGAGCAAATTACACACGCATAATCTTACTTGCTCAAATATTTGTCCTGAAATGGTTTATTTCCCACAGTCCGTTGTTTTACATGTAAAAATGACCTATTTTCTGGTAAGCCTTTACTTCCTGGAATTAAATTATTCAGTTGACAGCCTTATATGCCCAATCACTTTTGTTTTGTAACAACATTATGACTATTTATTTCGCAGTTAAACTATAAACGGTTGAATATCTGCAAGAAAATAAAAGGTTAAATAACCCCAATGAGTGTCGTTAACTTTATTTATGAGCTTAATACCGAGTTTATATTGTTCCCTTGAAGCGCAACGAGTCACATTAGTGAAATTTCAACCATAACATGTGATAAATCAAATAAAAGGAAACAAAAAGTTGTCTAGACAGCTCACAAAAGCTTGTGCCGATTTTTATGCCTCCGGCGCAAAAAACTGGAGTTGGTTTCATCGTGGTGGCGTTTTGCATATTTCCAAGTTATCAAGAGTTCACGGAATGTATAGCATTACGACAAAAACTACAGCGATTAACTGGAACATTCTGCGTATACACTAATTTGAATTGCAATCATACCCTTGTTAATTTCAAACCATATTTTATGCATTTTCTGCGCACTAAAATACCAAGATAATTAACCTTCCTGATTAATTAACAGTATTAAGCAGTCTTTCCGAATTAAAATCTCACCGAGGTTAAGTGTTTTCAAAAAAAACCTCTTCATCCGCTAAAATCTTGAGCACTCACAAGAAATGTTATTGTAAAATTGCTTTGTCTTAAACCGGACGCTCTTTGTTCGCAGTGTTATTTTTAAGTGGTCCGTTATAATGATATCTTGCATGACTTATTTAACGAGGGTAAAATAAGTTCGATATCGCTGGTTTTGGAGTGACCATATACAGCAAACACTAACCATTCGTGGCTTTGCGCCTGGTAAATCGTTGAAGTGGTGTTTAGTGAGATGACAGTTCGTCTATATTTAGCGACAGAAGTGGCTATAAAAAGCCCTGTTTATAAGGTCAAATCTATAGGTCGCACAATGATAAATAATTTATTCGATTCGTGCTTTGACTAGTGAATTGAAATCCCTTCCAAAACAACCCTTACAAGTTAAATAGTTTTGTACGATCGTTTTTTGTTTGTCTACGGGATTTTTCCGGTAAAATTTCAAGCCGAACTTTTGGTACATCTATGACAAATTGCAGTGCGGTGCGGTGTTTTACAGCTCAGGGACATTTTTTCCGCATAATTTTACTCCAGTGATATCTTGTTTTATTTTTCAGAATGTGAAAATCTCCCGAGTAACTTTGCCCAAGGCCTTACTGCCCTGAATTGATCTCCAAATGTTTCTGTGTCACTGTGCAAATAAAAAAACTGTATATTTGCGTATCTTTTTAAATAATTTGACATTATATTAATCCCCCTTGACAAAATAACGAGAGGAGAATGACTTTTCGGTTAAAACTTTTCTTATCTGAAAAAAATTATGAGCAAGGGATTAGGTACGGCAAGCTAGTGCGTGTTTTTTATTTCTTCAAATTGTTTACAATGTTACACGCAAAACTCGAAAAAAATTCTGCCTAAAATGTTTATCTGTGTTTTGGACACAAAGTTATTTTATGAACCGAATTTGGGTTGCATTGCCGTCAGCTAAAGCCCAGCCAAACATTTCCTACATTCCTAAAATTCTTTGCATGATTAATACCCATTGTGTTTGTAAGGCCGTGTTGTTCTTTGATTAGCCTAATCAGGGAGTCTTCTGGAATGGAAATAACCCAGAATTTTCACCTTTACGGGCGAATAAATCTGCTTAGATGTCTGTTTTACGGTTTTATGTGATTTGCGCGCATGTTGTTAAGCCAGGGTGCAGTAATTAAGGTTTTTTTGAAGTCGGCGAGCGAGAGAGTCAACGGAAATGTGCGGGACATAGGGTTATGACATTAATGACGTCACAAGTGTTTTGATATCGCTGCGAGCCAGTTACAAAGGCCCGCGGAAAACACACCAATAAAAACTAATTGGCTGGCGTAATGATGGCGACCTCAAATCGTGACAGCCAACCCCGGCAAATAAACGCAACATCTCAAGTTACGCTGATGTTGTCACTTCACTTTACGCCTTTCAGAAGAAACTTCAGTTTCGAACATGGAGAAATCTGATGGGCCATTCACGTGTTTGCGCGTGGTAAAAACGTTTTCACGCGAAAGGAATCGCGTTTAGTTAGCGTGGATTATGAATGGACCAGCAGTTTACATATTATGGGGGATTTCAACAATAATTCACGCTCATTTTCACATCGCCGAGATTTATGGTCACGTGACAGGACTCCCCCGCAACGAGCCAAGAGAGAAACGCCGAGTGCGCATGCGTCTAGCGACTCAACAGACCCTTCCGTCAAAATGGCGTTAACTTGTAAAGTTCAGTATTTAGATGACACAGATCCTTTTGCGAGTACGAATTTTCCTGAACCTACAAGGCCTCCGACGTACACATTCCACTTGAATATACCACTTTTTCAACAAATCGGCGGACTTCATCGGTTGCTAAACGCGCCGCATAATGTAAGCTCTATGTTGTTTATATCGTTGTTCACTTTCAGCTGAAATTTTGTTTTGTCGCTAGCACTGTCTGTCTAGATATGTTTTAATGACTGGCGTTAATTTGTTGCTGTAGATCGACGATGTAGCGCTGCAGCTGTCTCACAATGGGTGCTATTTGGATCTAGAGAGCTCGCTGGAAGAGCAAGCCGATTTATTGGAAGGTTTTTTAGACAGGTTTGAGAAGTTTTAATCTGACTGTAAGCTTATATGTTTACGAAGCCGTAATTAGTTCTTAACCCAAGGTTTCATTCTCTTAATGAAGTTTCACTTTGTGTTATTCTGCCGGTAACTGAATTCTTGTTTTCTTTTGTAGTCGCAAAAACACGGTACTTCTCCGAACGGCGCTATCCGTTCGAGTTCATAACTGCATCGGTAAGTCAGACCTTGAAATATTGTATACTTTAAATGTTTTTTTGTGTTGTTTTTTGTGGGTTTATTTGTGTGAGCTCACGTTTGAGTGAAAAATGTGATTTATTAGCTATTCATGTCCAGGGGAACACAGAGAGAGTAATTTCTAATTTGAACAGTGTCTAAATTAAAGCCGTCTGATCCGAATGGATTTTCTCGAACACACACAAATACGTAGCCAACTGTTCCGAAAGCCAGATATTTGTTGTGGTTTAAAGTTTGTTTTGCATGTCTTGAGGACTTCGGGATGTCGTTTGGAGTGGGTTGTTTTGGCTCAAATGCGATAACAATACCACAGCGCTACAAGAGGCAATGTTACTTTACTAATGGTTGCTTGCCGTTAGTTCAGCATGCTGGCATTTCAAGTAGCCCGGTTATGTTACTATTTGCCTGCTTATTTAGGTCAATAAGTCAACAGACGACTAGTTAGAATTTTGCGATTTCCGTTCGTCGCTCTCAGTTTTGCAATCAAATAAATTAAGAAACCCTAAAATCGTTCTTTTGTTAGTCCAAAGCCAAAAAATTCTGCTTTGCACGGAACAATTTTCGCGCAGCGCGTTACTGTTTTGTGGAGCAATTTGCATAAAAATAGGTTTGTAATCTTGGTTTGGTTGAACGATCAGTTTACTCGCGGGCTATTTACTTTGACTGGTTTGTATTACTCCTGTGCGTGAGATTTGGTTTTTCGTGACTTCAGATCTTCCCCAGTGAGCGTGAAAAGAACGCTTCATCACTACACAGTGAAAGAACAGCGAGAACTCGGCAATGTGCCGTGTAGATTTCATGTTGTTCATTTCAGCATCATGCTGATTTCCCTACCAGTAGCAGCCTCGGGATTGAGTGCATTTTGAAAATTAGAGTTCGATGAATTATCATGATAATTTTATACGGAACGCCAATTTTAGGAAAGCGCTCCAATTTTGTCCTTTTCTCTCTGTTTCCTTTTGTGGTTATAATTGAAATCAGGCCATTTTCGGGGTTTTGTTCGACTTTCTTTTGATGGTTATTCACCCGAAACACGACTGACCATATATAACTATGGTTCTTGTTATTTGTGAGGAAAACAATGAGCTTGTTTATCATGTGTGTGTGTGTATGTGTGGAAATTGCTTGAACATTGCCTTCTATTGCCAATCTTTTACAGTTATCAAGTGAACATGAACGAGCCTTTAACAAACTAAAAGACTGTTTTTCCATGCATAATCTTGTTGTATAGATGACTGCGAAAGTCGATGTTTTTCATCCCATTTTTTGTTTCCTCTGCAAAGTTTTAATAATATTGTGATTTTTGTGATTTCTACTTTTCTGATGCTTAAATTGTATTTTTGCAAAGGAAGCACTTTTACTTCGGGTTTAATTTAGTTGAATTAGATAGTTGAATTTCTTTACTTTGTTGGTGTTTTATGAACCAAGGTCATCAGACAATGTTTGGGCCAATATGATAATATTGAACATGTATGAATCCAGTCATCATTGGCATCCATAGAAACAATCATTTTTTTTTTTGCTGTGCACCTTTTGAAGGAAGTTCAAGTGCTGTGTGTCGCAAAGGATGAAAAAATGCCAGCTAGTAAAATGTTTAGAGCTGTATCTGTAATGCAAGATAGAGTTAAATATCATAGAGCGCTTTTCACTTGAGTGTGAAAGTTTTTTTTTTTTTTGTTTTTTTTTTTTTAAATTTGTTTTCGCCCAGGAAAAAACAAAACCCCCCCCCCCGCCCCCCCCCCTTTTTTTTTTTTTTAAAATAAAACTAACAGCATTTCTTAAAAAAAAAAAAAAAAAAAAACTGTCAAAACAGAATGTGCTGTTGAGAAAGAAAACCTATCTAAGTTTCTCCCATTTTCATTGACATAGTAGCTGTTGTGTTTATTTCCAAAAACAGGAATTTAAGCCTAAAGAATGGGAACTGAGTAGCCATTAATCCATTAATACGTGGACATTAAAGCAAATAATCACTTTGTAAATATTTTATGTTATTGTGGATTGCTTGCACACCATGCAATAAACCTTATGACGCTGTTTTTTTTCTAAACTTTACTTTTCACTATTCTTTCTGTTGATCCTGTTTATTTCAAGTTTGCAATTACCAGTACACATATATATTTTTTTAATTCTTGCAGTACCACACAAAAATGTACTATTAATTGTATTAATTTGATGTAACAAACAGGGGAATTCTTAGCTAACTGCACACAGACATGAGAATTCTAAGAAAATATTTTTGTTATTTAAGGACCAGGTTAAGTAACACTCTTTCATTGAGTGCTCAATGAAGCTGTTACAAATGCCATGATGTTGTGCTATGCATGAATGTTTAATTTAGAGAAGGCAAATTAAAGACTCAAATAATATAACAAACATCTTGCCTCAGATCAATTACTTTTGATAATTTTTTGATCAGCCAGTTGTTGTTGTTTTTTTTTTACAAAATGTGGTCTTGAAGTCAGATTTAAATAGAAAAGTGAGTTCGACTTAATGTTGTAGAAAAAAGCTTGGCAATTAGAAGCATTTGAAAATCCAAAGTTAAATAATTGTCTTAAAAAGGTTAAATATTTTGGGAGTTAAGATAGATTTCATTACTCGGTGCAGCATTATACACATGTGCATATTTCAGATGCATAATCAATATTTTTTGTGTTGTAAGGAAAATATGTATTTAAAAAGAATTTTGTACAATGAACTCATTAAAATCTGCTCTGATTTACCACTTGACAGAGAGTTCTTGAAGATTTGATTTAATGGGTTGACCGTTGACCGTTGCCTTGTTAATTCACCGGTAACTAGTGGACAAATTTGGTTAATTTTTTCCGAGCAGTAAGCATTTTTCTGGCAGATAATGTGGTGTCATAGAATTCTCAAGCAAAAACAGAATACATACTAAATTACTTTTAGAAAAACGGCGTACTCAGGACAGTTCTACATACCTCAAGATAAATAATTTATTTGATTGTGATTGATAATTATTGATCACAGTTTGTTACAATAAAACAATGACTTAGATGCATTTTATCACAATAAGAAATATGTTCTTGTTCAGGCTTATGCAGATTCTTCCAAATGTTCGCTTTTGCAAGCAAAAGATTTAGTATCTTGCTTTGTTTTGTCACAGCAAGTGAACCTTTTCAATCCAGTTACAGCAAGCTGAAAGCTAGTGCTCAATTGAAGAAAAATTGTGACAATTTTTACTTGTCGATTAATTGATTTTAAGTGCAGTAAAAATCTTGCTTACATTACTTTAGAGGAACAGTGATTCACAAAGCAAAAAAACTGCTAAGCAAATACAGTAGAAACCTGATATCTCAAACCTCTGGGGGTAACAGAAAAATTATTGCTTCAAGAAGTCAAGAGGTTTGAGAAAGTGAGAATAAAATTACAGAGAAGCTCTATCCAAGGGAAATAAAAATTGATTAGAATAATGAGGAGTTTTGAGAAGCTAAGGGTTTGCGAAATCGGGATTCCAGTTTTAATTAAGGTTTTGTTGGCGTGTGTGAAGGACGATGCTTTGAAATGTTCAAGCATTGATGCCATGCTAACACACAGTGTGATAACATGTCCTTCTTAACTACATACTTAATCTTCATTGTGCATGTCCACTCATGAGGCCGTACGATTTTCTTTTTTCAAGCACATAATTGAGAATTTCAAATAAAAATTCAGGTTTTAAATGAGAAACAAATAGAGTTAACTTTCTTTGGTGATCACCTTGGGGAGAGAGTGGGCCTTGATTAACGCTAGCATGGCCTGCAAAGTTGAGCTCAACTGAACTTTGCAGGAATTCCAGCAGTGACAAGGCAGATGTTCCTATTCACTAAAGTGATGCCTTTCAGCTATATCATATATATGACTATATTAAATTTCTCTGATCAGGACAATCTATACAGTTGGATTCACCCTATGGGGTTGTTTTGATATATATATATACATTTCCAACTCCAATTAAAATAAATGTTCTTTTTTTCTCTTACAGCAAAACTACTCGCAGCCTCAGGAAGAGAGCTAAGGAGAGCTTTGTTTTCCCTGAAGCAAATTTTTCAGGTATTAATGTTTTTATTTATTGAGGTTCTACATACATTTTAGTTATAATATTCTCACTTATTAATTTTCGTGTGCGTTCATTGCACAAAAGGCATCATGTGGTACAAAACACACCGGATATCAGACATTATCAAAAACTAGCAATGGGATATTGCAATTCCTATGTTTTGATTGGTTAACAAGCAATGGTATATGAGCTCATATACCATTGACCTCAAATATGGTAGCCGATACGCGACAACGAAAATAGCTGGGGAGCTCAAATATTGCAATTTTTTGGGCATTTTTAATAAAATAATTATTCTACTCGTGCTTGTTGGATATGAGATCATTATAGCCAACTCAGTGCTACGCGCAGGCCTCGTTGGCTAACTACCATCTCACATCCAACACGCGCTTGTGGAATAATTGTTAAATATACCCTGTCCGATTTGACATCTATCACCCAATTTTATAGACGAGTACTAAACAAATGAACAGAGCTACCTTTTCAGGTAAACTTTTTTGATCAAATTACAGTGTTAACTGTTTACTGCAGTTATGTCGTTAATATCACTGTAGGTTTTTATCCTTTGTACCAGCAATTTAGCGCATTGTAGAAATTAATGGGAGGGTTTAAAAATAATAAACCCCTTTCCGGCTTGCTGGTTTATTGGAAGGTAATGCCCTTGGCTGAAAATTGTCCTCAAAATTTCACAGTTGCCCTTGAAGCTTTACTTCTCGGCCAACTGTTCATTTTTCGGACATTCTTTCAGCCTCAGGCAAATTTATTCTCCAATATACCAGCCGCCTGAAGGGGTTTATTTACTACCGGTAAATAGATGTTCAATAATAAATATTGAGCTTAATGTGGATTACTGTTAAAATATACTGGTATCAAACACAAGAGAGTATTGTCATATTTCCAAATACGAAGTGCAAAATAGTATTTGTGATGAACTTGGACGTGTTTGGAAATGTGGTGGAACACTATGTTGAGTGTTTAATATAACTTCGCAATCGAAACTAAAACTATAAACAGTTTCACATTATTTTTTTTATTTTTTATTGCAACACACAGAAAAAATATATATAATATACATGTATAGCCTACTTACAGAACAATTACTTGGGTTACCTACAATTACTTACATTTTTAACATACAATTACTTACATTTTTACATTTCACTGCATTAGAATTGCTTACATTCTCCACACTACTTACACTACATACATTACTCACATGCCGGTTACATTACCTAATGTACAATAAGTTACATTTGTTACAAAACATACTACATCACATTGCTTACGGAAACTTCAGTTATTATTTTCACTATTTAGCTCTCCCTATTTACCCATATGGACGTATAAATAAAGGACGAACAATTTCACATTATAACTATTACTGCATACTGCAAAGGAATTAAACTGGTAATAAAAGCAAAACATGTTTATTTCTCTTGTGTCAATACATGTTTGTTAGTTCACTTAACTTTGAGTGGTACTGTACCTGTAGGATCTTTTAACAATATCATCAATTTTAATCTGTATGCTGATCAATCCATAGTCTCTCTTTACCATCCTGTAGCATATTTTAGCAGGCAAGTGATCAGAATTGGGGAACTGGTCATTCATAAATTATAATTTAAAAAACCTGGTCTTTTTTTTACCAAATTCTCCTCATGGGCATTAAACAGATGGTATGAAACACAGTTATGAGAGTTTCAATTTTGATGTTGTGTTTGTTGTTCACAGGATGATAAGGATCTTGTGCATGAGTTTGTAAACTCTGATGGGTTAAGTGCACTGATATCAGTTGGACAAGATGCTGATCAAAACTATCAAAATTATATCCTTAGAGGTAGGGAAATAACTTCATTACCGTAATGATTCGATTTACCGCCCGGGGCGCTTATTTACTTTTGGCACCTTAAGGGAGGGTGCTTATTCGAGACACGGCGCTTATAATTCGGGACAGGGCGCCTATTTAATTTTTTGCGAAACAACCAAATGTTTAAAACAAAAACTTAATATATTTTAAAATAACTAGCAATAACCTAAACTGTAACAATAACAAATTGTTGACAATTCAGTTACTTTTACAAGAATTGTTCATTTTAGCAGTAAATATATACATGTACGGTACGGTGAATGTTCATGAGTTTATCATTTCGTCGTCGACGACTTCTGTAGGGTCAGTTAGCCACAATAGGAGCGCTTTTAAGAATAGGGGCGTGTATAAGAATGGGAGCGCTTATAAGAATGGGGGCGCTTATTGGAATAGGGGCGCTTATTAACAAAAACACATTCGAAGGGGGGCGCTTATTCGGAAGGGGGCGCTTATTGGAAGGAGGGCGCTTAATCGAATCATTACGGTATTACTGGTTATTTTATTGCAAAATTCATGAGTGCACAGTTTTCAGTTGACCATCAAAATAACACACATGTAAATTAGGAGTTGTGGCACAAACCGTGACAACTCGCTCGGCTCGCCCTGGCTCGCCTCGCTCCTTGTCACAATTTGTGTCCACAACTCCTAATTTACATGTGTGTGCGGAACGCAAGACGCCTTTCTTACCCCCTCTCGCGAAACGAGTTGCAAAAAAGGCGTTGGCGGCACCTCTAACGGCCCGCAGCAACAGAGAGCGCCACCTGTGTGCTATATTTATTTTTCAATTGAACAAATAACACCTCAGGGTAAATGGAGCCAACGAGAGATGTTTTTCAACCAAAAGGACCGAGAACGAGAAAGTTTTACATCCAAAACGAAAAAATTTTTGATCGATATTTACAACAATATGTAAGTGTTGACATGACAAAATTTATACACGGCTTGGTTGTAGCAATTTCAAAACTGAAAACTAAAGAGCTTAGCAAAGAAATTTTTGAAGAATTGTTGGAAAGAGACTTTACTTTAAAAAAAAGTATGAAACTGAAAAAACCAGAACTTTTTGGAAAAAGTGAAGACTTACCCAACAGTGAAAAAAACGAAGAATTTGTTCCAATAACGACAGTTTTACCAAAAAAATCGTTGGATTATCTTACTTTAACAAAATATCATGAAGCTTTTTTGAGGTTAGGAGAAGTGTACGACTATGTCTATGATTTTGAAAAAATTCCGGAAAATTTAAGGCAAAAAAAACTGAAATCGCTAAGCAAATCTTGGCTAAAGCTAACAAAAAAATCTGGAAAGCAGTCGTGGAAATGGAACTAAAGAAAAAGCAAAAAAAATGGGTAAACAAATTAATTAACTGCCGGAAGAAGAGCCGACAGACTGAACTTCGTACCAATCATTTAAACCAACCATTGTACTTTAGGGCGACGAACCTTTAATTGACAAAAAAGGTTTAAGCTTGCGACTTTTTTTTTTTATTTATAAAAGAAAACAACATTAAAAAAACCTTCGCTAACGTTAAACGCGCTAAAACCATTTTTTCTGACCGTTTACAGACACAAAAAAATCTCGATGATTTGGTAAGTGCAGAATGCAATATGGAACAATTGAAAGTATGATATTTTATATATGTTCATGTTTATTTGCTTTATTTTACTTTCGGAAAAACTGTTCACAGGCTACTTGTACTCTTTCCCAGGTGTTCCTTACGCTTATCTTTGCAAACGTAACACGACACTTTTGTTCGTTTGTAACAAAATACTTATTGTCTTCCTTGAAAATGCGATAACATGAAACTTTTGTTTTTTGTTTGTTTTACGGCGGCATCGATGACATTTGTTTAATTGAATTAAGTTACGGTTTAGACCTGCACGAAAGACGATTCTCAAAAACTAAAGAAACAAATCTAATCAAAAACATCTTTTTCGACAGGTTTTTTAAAACGCAGTACAGCTAGGATATTTGTTTCCTGGTTATCAGGTGTTCACGCCGAAAATCCCGGTGCAAGTTTTTGCATACCTAATTACGAAAGCGCTGTGAAATTCTCAAAATCTAATTTGCGGTTTTTACTTGGCGCCACGAAGTCTGCAGAAATCCTACCACAAACACGCAATACAAGCGATGTTCATGAGAGTTCCAGCAAAAAATGTAGACTAAACTGCGCATGCGTTTGGCGTAAAGAACGTTGCCCTAGAACGTCGAGTAGTACCACAAGGAGAGCAAAGGGTTTTCTGAAACAAATATATACGTTTGAGATCTTCATATGAAAGTAACGTAGATGTGCTCCAGGTTTTACCTAGGGGTACGGTCAGGTGCTCCCCACCCCCCACCCCCTCCACAAGGAATAATTAATTAATTGATATTAATTAATTAATTGCTGATTAAAAGTTTACACCATAGTGCTTTAGCGCTTGAGGGGTTTAGGGGTTTATCACACGACTGCCCACCAAACCATCACAAAAGTGCATTCTGCACTAAAAATGGTTGCCCTGCTAGCGGCACGCAAAATCGCGAGCGACTTACGTGAGTTGCGTGACATTTTCAGAGAGAGTCTGGAAACCATATTTCTAGTTCTCAGGCCCTTGGACGAGCAGAAAGAAAAAACATGGCTGCCTAATCAGGATTTAGTGTTTGGGCCGATAAAAAGCGAAACAGAACAGATATTACAAAAAAATACGCTCAGTTAACGCGCTGTAATTTTTTGTGCCTCCATAGAAGCTGGCGAAGTGAAGCGAAGAGAATAAATCGAGAAATAACAGGATTTGATCACAGAAGTTTATCGATCGATCGAAAGAACTTTCCCGAAACATCGGACTCAATCGGGCCTGTTTATTTTTTTTTCCGCTTCAAGCATTGCTTCAACGACTTGATATGTTATCTGTCTGACCTCATTTTGCCAAACGGGAGTAGAAAGTTCGGTTAAAATAAAGCAAATCGCTTGGAAAAGCACCAACATTTTAGCCTATTTACCAAACTTTACCAAGTGTCTAATTAATGATGACATCACTTATGTATTTTTAGATGACAATGCGAGAAATAGAAATACATCAGAGGAGTTTTTATAGGGCAGAGCTCAGTTATAGAAATGCCGTCATGGGTGCATTTTTAGAATATAAACCGATAAATAGAAATGGCGTCAGGGATGTATTTTTTAAGCAAACACCATAACCAAATTTTGGAACCTAAAAGCCAAAAAATAATATTTTATAAGATAGATCAGATTCAATTGAACTGTTTCAACAACCAGAGAAGTGAAAAAAAAAATCCTGCGTAAAATTATTTTTGCTTATACAGCACATTCCAAATCGCACAATAGAAAGGACATTCCAAATCGCACCACACATTCCTGTTCGCTTGTGATTTTTTTTTTCACGAAAAAAAAATTTTTTTAAAAACGCTGAAAATCAATGGCGAATCGGCATGTTTGGCATGTGCGTGTGACGTACCGGAAGTCCAGAATATTCTAAAGCGACATGATTGTAAACAAGCCGATGTGTTAATCAAGCTTTAAACGGCTAAAGCAAAAAAATTGAGAATCAACTGGCAAAAGATTAAAAATTGGAAGAAAAGACTCTTGATTGAAACAGTAGTACAGAGAGTATTTGACAAAAACCACAGCCGGTGTTTGTCATTGGCGATGAGTCATGATATTACACCGTCTAAAAATATCATTCGGGTAATACCCCGACTTTGTCACCCACGCACGCAAACACAAAAAAAAAAATTTGCATGCCGCTGTGGGTCACGCAATTTCTCGCTGTTCGCTTCAACTTAATTGTATTTTTTGCACACTCAGATTTAATCCTTTCGACTCGGCTGAAAGTCACTTTAAGCACGCTTTAACCTTTTATTTTGCCTCGTTCAGGCAAACAACAACCTCTCTTGTGATGTCTCGAACATTTTTTTGCAACTCGAACGACAATGCTTCCATCACAAAGTAAACGACAAGATGAGCGCAGACAATCATTCTTTTATAAAATGAAAAAATGTTTTATTGGACTGAAATTTTATTTCGAAATGTCGGTGGCACTTTCGAGAAGTTTTTTTTCCAATCTTTTGCGTTCTTCTCTCTTGATTTCTTCCCGAATTTTTCCGATGTCTGGCTGGAGTGAATTTGTTTGTTTTTTTGCAAAGTTTGAGCGTAAAGTATCTTTAAGTTGGCGATATTTTTGCATTTCTCGTGTGATCAGTTGAAACTCTTTGTCAGAAACAAGATTATCATTCAGAGCTTGTGAGACAGAGCTGTTTATCGAGTCATGTTTTGCAACAGCCAGAGCGAGGATTCTTGAGTGCTTATTAACTTTACGTTCAAGCTTTTTGTTGATAACTGACAGGCCAGTGGAAGCTGCGCCAGATATACCTGCTACTGCTGCAACAGGCGCGCCGATAACAATTCCAACACCAGTAAGTGAAGTCGCAACAGCTCCAGAAGACAGAGCTGCCGTCACGGCGCCAAGACAGACCACGGAATAGTGAATAACTTTCCGGACTTTTTTATATTTTTTTAACACAAGCCTGTAATGCTCAGCTTCAGCGGATATTTCTTTTTCAATTTTACTTATTTCAGTCAGCCGAAAATTCTCGGCATTTGTTGGGAGGCTTGGATAAAGTTGTGTTTCTTCGCGATCACCATAAGCAGGGGCACTCGGGAGAACATTAGCAGATGACATGGTCTCGTATACATAAAAGTTATTTTTGTATTTAATTTAATTCAATTCCAACTCATATGTAAGATTTGTGCCGTTAAAATCGAATGGCTTTCCATTCTCATCTCTAATCGAAAGAGTCAGAGATGATACATTTTCTTCAGCAGAAACGTCGCGCAAGACGTTAAAATGTGTATTTTGGTAATAAACTTTTTCATACGGTTTTCCACGTATGTCAAAAAACGCTAAAATGCTTGATGGCTTACCATTTAGCAAGCTTTGTTGCTTGTCGATAAGGTCACAGTTGATGAAGTAATTTTTAGGATTTGAAACATTATTTACCTCAATTGTTTCAAAAAATTCCTTTTCAATACTTGCGTAATTCTCAAACCCAGGCAAATTAAAGAACTTAATAAGACTTTCATTCAGTCCAAAAGTTTTTAAATTGGGCTCTTTTGCTTTTATTATCAATGAACGGCCTGCAATGCCTTTTGTTACAGAAAACATGTTTTTCTCTGGAAATCCTTTTTCAAAAATACTCCCAATGTCATCGAGTGAGAAGTTTCCTTGCCGTATATAACGCGCCTTCTCTTCCTTGTTCACTTGTTTATAAAAAACTATTCCATCCTTTTCCAAACTATTCCAGCTGTTGTAAAGAGAACAACTTAAAAGCCGGATATAGCTTGGTTTTGGAATAGGCTGGTCAAAATAAACAGTGTTCGGATTTTCTTTTGTGGTAACAGTCAGCACAACCATTTTTATATTAAATAAAAATAAAAAATGTTTAATATAAAAGAGGACCATGGATGCAAAAACAAGAGGTTTTATGAAGTGGATGAAAACCCCAGAAGCAACTACAATTTCTAAAGCGGCAAAAGACAATGCATGGAAACCTTTTCTTGCAAAATATCCAAACGCTGACCGAACAAAATTTGTTGCACAGGTTGAGTTCGCGTACAACCACACAGCAACGGCAGACATTTATTACAAGGCAGGGCAAGGCCATTTGATAAATGTTTTTGGCTCTGACAGCAAATATTGGAGCCCAGAGATGAAAAAAGCACTGGGGGAGAATCAAATTTCAGGCGGTTTTCCACAACAGCTGTCACCAAGCGGCGCAAAAGGCTCATCTTTGCCAATTCCAGCTGTTGGATTTCACGAAGCCGCACCAAGTTTGAAAAAAATATTTAACAGCCAAATAAACATCTACGTCACACCAGACCAATATTTCACAACGAAATTAAGAGAGATTTTTCAAAAAACAAAACTGAAGCATACATCAGGAAAAGAGTCAAAAAGGTGGCTTGCTAGCCAAAATATGGCCTATTGGCCACAGCAACTTAACTTTGCGGTATGGTGCGCGACAACAGGCTGCGGTATAAGCCGAGAAATTTTCGATGAAGAACACTCATCTCTTAGCTTGCCACCGATTGTGCGAAATTTTTACCTTTTTCACGTTTATTTCACGATAAGGCGAATATTGTTTCAGATGGGGGGGATTCAGAGCGTAAGCGCCTTGCCTGGCGACCCAACGTTTAGCCAGTTCGACAACAAGTACGACGTGGCTTCGTACAAAAGAATATGTGCTGAGTTCGGTGTCGACCCGTCAAGCGATTTCCGTTTCACAACAGGCGCAAACCACGGACTTGGTAACGTTTATATCTGGATTACTAACATTGGACCAAACAAAACTGGAGCAAAATACCCCGATTACGATAAATTTTCGGGTGAAGGTGGAACTGCAAGCAAAGGTAACTTGATTCAATACATCGAGCCAGACGACGCTGCATATGCACAGGCAGACTGGTTTTGTCCTAACGGCACTGAAGGTCTTACTCAGGCAGGTTTGTCGAGAGTAAACCAGTCGATAGAGGCTTTTGTCTACTGTATTCTCGGTTTGCAGGTGAACGTTCGAAGTAGCATACTTGGAACAGGCGGCCGTGCAAAGGAAGCGCAAAGTGAGTTCCTCGTGTTGGTTGAAGACGCTATAAGGCAACCTGATCTGGCAAAGTCGGTCCAAAGATACCAACTAGCCATCGACGAAGCTAAGGTTCGGCTTAACCTTGCAGTCTGCCCAGGTGCCTGGCTGATGCCCGCTCGAATGGTGATAAACACAGAAAGCGTTGTTGGCTACAATAACCAGCTTAAGCAGGCTGTTGTTGGGATGAAATTAGGAGTGAATGATGAGGTTAATAAAGCTACAAAAAAAGTGGGCGCAACAAGTATGAGCGGTGGGCCATCAAAAGTTAATAGACCAACAAGTCATTCGTCAAACCCGATTCACAAAGCTGCAAAAAAAGAGCCGGCGCCACATACGCCTTCAGCGGGTACTGTGACAAAAACAGACGAAAAGCAGAAGCCAGACACTGAAGATACAGCACACGAAAAAAACAAGACCTACCTTATTGCTGGTGCCGTTATTGTTGCGTTTGCAGTCAGCCGAGCTCTTTGAGGGTGCCCAAGGGGCACCGGAAACCCTTCGGATTTTCCCTCTAGCGCTTAGCGCTCGCTTCGTTTTGTAACTCGCTCGATAAGAAAGATAGCAACACCGACAATCAAAAGCCAAGCATTCTTGCCGAGGAAGCTGATCACCTGGCCGGCCGTTCGAAACACAAAACTGGCGATCGAGCCAAGGAGGCCCGGCAGAATACTTGCAATTTTTTTTGCCAAGTGTCTGAAGACCGTCACCAACACCTTTTGCTAAACCTTTTAAACCGTTTGAGAGAGAACTCAGAATTACGCCAATAGTCGTGCCAACGGCAAGCAAAACTGCTGTGGCGGTGAAGCCATATTTTTTGAAAATCGCTTTTACCTTTTCTCTTAATTTGTCTGTTAAAGACAATCTTTCGATCTCTTCTTCTCTTTCATTTACTATTTCATTATTTTCTTGATTCAAGTTATCAACTTTTTCGCGAGCTTGTTGTCTTTCCGCTTGTGGCCTGTTTTCGTCGTTTGCAATATCTTCTTGTTCTTGTCTCTCTTGTCGTATTTCCTCTTCCCTTTCGAGCCTTTCTGTTTCGTGTTGCTGGAATTCTTGTAAAGGTATTGTTACCCCAATCACAGGCTCGTACTCTACTTTTTTCAACCGATCTAATTCTTTCTGTAGATCAGTGCGCCTTTCAATTTGTAGTTTTGCTCTTTCTTTAGCTTTTTTTCTTTCCTCCGGGCTTTCATTGTTATCTTCTGCTGTTTTTTTGTTGTTATTGATGCCTTCTGAAAGACCTCTTATTTCATTTTCAAGAGTTAATCGACGACTTGGACCAAGGGCTTTTAAAACTTCTTTGGGAAGTCTTATATTTATCTGGTATTCTTCCTTGCCTTGAATTTTGGTTGTTAAATTATAATAAGGCTTACCTGGTTTAATTAACCCGACTTGCAGCCTTCCATTTCCATCTATTTTGTATTTAATCTTTGATTTGTCAGCTGATGGAAACTCTTTGTCAAGATAACTCGAAGCAGTGAAGGTTGTTGTCGCACTATCGTCGGGGATTTCAGGAAACATCGTTGTTGTTTCGTCCGGCCTATTCATTGTGGTTCTTCTCCCAGGTATTCCTTCACTAGGTCCGGGCGTTGATGCCCCTCCAGGTTGGAATGGGCCTGTTGTATCGCTGTCATCGTTGTCATTACGGTCGTCACGGTCGCCTGTATGTTCCAAAAGAGGATCTCTGTCACCAAAGCCACCTTCTGTCGCCATGTTATATTAAATAAATACATTTTTTAATTTAAATATACAATGGCTGTCAGCGAAAGACACCGACCAACGTTCGAAGAGAAAACACCAAACGCGCTCAAGGCAGACAGAGTGCGACATCGCATTACATTTAACCCGAATAAAGCGTCTCCAGAAGAAATTCTGAGAGTTGCTGTGCCAAAGCTTGAAGAAGGCGTCGTTCTCGTTCCAGGCTCCCTGGCTCTTGTGTTCAACTTGACGGTGAGCGGCGAGCCCAACAACTTTCTCGTAAACAACGTCACCCGGGCGCTTGTCTCAAGGATGGTGGTCAAGTTTGCTGGAGAAACGCTGCAGGATACGAACGCTTACGACGTCTACAAACTTTTCGAGGACCTTTTTCTGCCGGTAGAAAAGCGCAGCAACATGTTTCTTGAAGGTATCCAGTCCGAGGATTTATGCAAAATCCGTTCAAACGCTGGTGACAAAAAAAAATCAGGAGTTGACGCGGAAAAGAAGCTGGCAGAAGTTTATGGAAGCAAGTATCGTATCCCGCTTGATCACGAGATTTTGAGAGACCATGGCGTGTTCTATCCGCGCGCACTCGCAGACGAGCTTGTCTTCGAGATAAAACTGAACAGTCCAAATGTGGTTGTAAGAGGAACAGATCCATCAAAACTTGGGTATGAGCTAACTGACATCCAACTCGAATACGAGGCTATTTATCACAAAGAACTTGCAAGAGAAGTAGAAAGCACTTACATTAACGGCAAAAGTTTCTTTTACGAGCATGTGCATAATTACAAAACGATCACAGTAAAAAAAGCTACTGACACGATAATAAACGAAAGCATTAACGTCCCAAAGCGCTCCTTGAAGGGACTTCTACTTCTTTTTCCTGAACCCCACGCCGCAGATGCAAGAGATACAGAATCTTTCTTTAACCCTGACATAACAAATGTAAAAATCAGCGTGAACGGCGTTCCAAATAAGGTGTACAGTCAGGGCGTTGAAGGAAGAGACATGTGGGAGGAAGTTCTCAGGTTCTTTGGCAAAAACGCAGACCAAAAAATGTTTAATAACGCCACAAAGTTTTATGCAGAAAAAAAAGTTCGGGCTTTTCATTGACCTTCGCTCCATGAGCGACAACAACATGCACGGCAGCGGGCTCCGCTTGGTGAACACAAAGGATGGCGTTAATTTAGAGATACAGAGAACAGCCTCAGGATCAGGGAATGTCAAATGCTACATATTCGCTATCGCTGATGCACAATTTTCTATTGTAAATAAAGAATTAGAAGGTGTTGAGTATTGATATAGCTTTCGCAAAGCGAAGCATGGATCCTGCCAATATACCCTTCAACGCTCTCATTGTTGGACCAACGAACTCAGGAAAAACAAGATACGTGGTCAATCAGCTTTGTGGCCCTTTCCGAGGCAAGTTTGACTACATCGTGCTCATCTGCCCGACTTTCGAGCACAACAAGACTTATTATCGCTTTGCTGAGGAAGATATTCGATTTTTTGTTTTCATTTGCGAGCAGCACGAGGTGGAATCTTGGTTAAGGCTTTCAAGATTTCTTTTTGAGGGTACGAACACGCTTATCATCCTCGACGACTGTGCTGCTTCGAAAGATGTAAAAGGAAGAACAGGGGAGTTGGTGAATCTTGCTTTCTCTGCTCGCCACGCAGGCTTGAGCATATGGGTGTTAACTCAAAAATTGACAAGCATAACATCCTCATTCCGCGAAAATGTTGCGGCAATCGTTTTCTTTTACACCCCCTCTGCCAAGACCACGAAGGCAATCTTTGAGGATTACGCTGGCGAACTTGCCAATGAGGATTACAAAGAAATCATTTTAAAGCTAAAAAAAAATAAGTTTTCGCATCTTGTCATTTCTCATCGCCACCCTTACGGCACAAAATTTTCTTATTGAACATATTTTTTAGAGTAATAAATGGCTGACCCGTTCGCAACTTCTCCTCCCGAGAGCGTCAAGGGCGCTGCAAGTGAACAAGAATTAGCTTCCGTAATGGAACTGCTAGGAGCTGAACAAGAAAGTACAGAAAGCGCTATGGCACTCATTCAAGGCCCTGACATTCCTGCTTTGCGTGAACAGCTTGCAATCCTTGTTTCAACAGGAAAAGCCAAAGAAGCAATCGGTGTGCAACTGACACACGAGCAGGTGAAGCGCTTGACAGATAAAGAAGTTGAAAAGTACTTAAAGAGATATGAGGCATACGTTGGATCCAAAACAACCGACAGCTTGATTGACAGCTTTATTTTTCTTGTTACTAAAGTCGTTGGTATGGCCGTAAATATCAAGGACGTCAATGATTATCAGAAGGAACTCAAAAACGACTACATCATCAGCAAAGAGCTGTCCACTTTGGCAGGCGGTCTGGCTTTGAAATGCGGCCGCTTTCTTGCCGTTGCAAATGCTGCGCTCATCACAACAAAGCACATTGATTTAAACGAAGCTACAAAGTCGCACACTTCGCTGTGCGAAACCAAAGGTGCTTCCAAAGATGCGGACACAAACACTACTGAAGATTTTTCTGAGCAATGCTAAGAAAATGCTAAGTAATTACTGAACAATGCTTAGCAATTGCTTAGCAAAAAATCTTGCTGAGCAATTTTCTATTTAAATATTATTTTTTTTTATTATAAATGGCCGAGCTCGAACCAACTCCGATCGCTCAAGAAGAACAGAAACAAGTTACTTCAACAACTCCAGCAACAAAGCCTGCCAAAAATCCAAAGCGAGTTGCTGCTGGCAAGCTTGCAGCTGAAAAAACAAAACAGGCTCGTGAAGCACAGAAAAAAGCTGCTGTCGAGGCTGCTGCAATAATTGCAAAAGAAAAGGAAAAGAAATCTGCTGCTGCAAAGCGAAATGCAACACCACCGGACGTAACGGAACCAGCTCCGCCCGAGGCTCAGCCGCAATCAAGCGGTCTCACCACAAATCAATGGATATCTTTGCTTGGTATCGGCGGTGCAATCGTTACAACTTATGTGAAACGCGAAGACATAAAAGGCTTTATAAACGAAAAAAGAAGTCCAACATTTAAAGCTCCGCCAACTCTTATAACTGATGACACACCAGTTACAGCAGAAAGTATTGGAAGGGTTGCAACGCGTTCTTCAGACACGCCTTCGACAATCCAAAATGCCATTAGACCTCGCAAACAAAGAGGAATCCGTCCGATGGATTAAAAAATTTCTTTTGAACATTTATTTTTCATTTATTATACCGACAATGTCCCTTGGTTTTATTCTTGACAACCTTGTTAAAGGTGCAGCTATGGCTGGTATTGCATTACTTTGGTTTGAATTTTCCAAAACTTGCGTTAAAACCGCTATTCGGGTGCAAAAGGATGAGGATACAATTTTTAAAAGAGGTATAAAAAAAACAAAAGAAGTTGAATCTGGTGAAGAAGTTGCAAACTTTGCTTCGCAAAACGGTGAAGAATAAACAAAAAAATTTTTCAATTGAATATTTTTTATTATTTTATACTGAACCGCCATGTCCGACAACAAACTCGTGAAAACGCTCATGGATGCCGCCACCATTACAGGTCTCGCCGCCGGAATCGGCTGGGCTGCCAAAAAAGTTGTAAAAGAAAACTTCACATCCGACCCAAGCAGCAGTTTTATGAACTATGTAAAGTTCACAGCCGTCATGGCTGGCAGCGTTGCACTTAAACAGTATCTCGAGGACCAGAAAATTCTCCCAACCAATTAAAAAAAAATTAGAATAGTATAATAACAAAATGGCAAGCGTCGCGATTATGGCTGGCGGAGCTATCTTGAACGCTGCTGCTTTCATTGGCGGCAACTACCTTGCTCGAGCTTTGGGTGGCGGAGATGACGCCGCTTTAAAAGAAAAAGAAAGACACGACAAAGCTCTCGAGGCTTACCAGGCAGCTTACGCGAAATACTCTCGCGACCGCACGAAGCTTCTCGACTGGATCGAAACCAACAATGAGATCAAACAGCAAGCGAAACAAAACTTTACGAACACAGACTACGCTTTCAAACTCTACAACCAGGCACATCCTGACAAACAAATGATTCCTCCGAAAGAACCCAAGTTCTCTGATTTCTATCAGCCAAGTGAGCAGCAGAAACAAGGTGAACTTATGTTCGTTGGCGCTGGCGCGCTTGCACTTGGGTACGCTGCCTTTCGGTTTCTTTAAACTTTTCTTTTTTTTCTTGTATACACATGGATGCAAAGATTTTTGCGGAGCAAAACTTTTCGAAGAAAATCTCGAAAGTCTACTATAGCCCCCAGGGCTACTGGAAGGGAATTGCAGCGATAAAAAAATTAGCCGAGGCGGCCAAGGTTTCCGAAGATGCTGCTAAAAAGTGGCTCGTTAAGCAGGCCCTTTGGCAGATCTACCTTCCGGCACCACGATACGTTCCTCGCCCAAAATTCGATGTTTCTTCTCCTAACGCGGTCCACCAGGCGGACCTTCTTTTTCTGCCACACGACAAACTGCCGCGAGGGCGAAAAGTTTACAAATACGCTCTGACTGTTGTTGACGTTGCCAGCCGATTCAAAGAGGCCGAGCCTTTGACCTCCAAAGATTCAACTGAGGTTGCAAAAGGTTTTCAGACAATTTACAGGCGAAGTGCACTAAAATGGCCACAGATGCTGCAAGTTGACCCTGGTCGCGAATTCATGGGAGCTGTTACCAAAGAAATGGAAAATCACAAAACCTATATTAGACGCGGGCGTGTTAACATTCACAGAGATCAAGCTATTGTTGAACGTTTTAATCAAACACTGGCAGGGCGCCTGTTTGGTTATCAGTACGGTGTCGAGATGAACCTGCCATCTGGCCAGCGGTCGACAGCGTGGGTAAAAAGGCTACCCGAAGTTGTTGCCGCTCTGAACAACGAAGTAACCAGTCTTACTGGTAAGAAACCTGCTGCTGCAATCAAAGAAAAGGCTGTTTCGTCAAAACCGTCCTCAAAATATACAAGACCTGTTGGCAAGAAAGAAAAAAAACTCCCCTCTCTCGTTAATGTGCGCTTCCTCTACCAACCTGGCGAGCTGGAAGGCGGCGTAAAAAGGGCTACAGATCCGATTTGGTCATTAAAAGTCTACAGCATTGAAAGGTCTGTTACTAAACCTAATCAGCCAGTGCTTTATTACTTGCACGATGGTCCAAAGCGCGGCTTCGTGCGTGAAGAATTGCTTGTTATTCCTCCAAATACACAGTTACCACCAAGCACTTAGTGCTTGAGCCCCTTGGGCTCAGAAAAGCTCTAAAAGTTATGTTTATGTAGGCTTTGTTTCGCAAAACTTATACCCGTAAGCATTTGTATGTATCCCATCATCCGCTATCCATCGCTTTGAGTCAAAAGGCGACAGCGATTTTTTGTTTACCACTATTGAATACATCTCGTGGGCATAGCTTCTTAGCATGTGCATTTCGTGAAAGCTTTCCTTGTTTTGAAAAAGTGTATCTTTGAAGTTTTCATGATCTATCTTATTCTTTGTCACACACTCTTTTACCCCCTTTGCTTTTTTTATATTTTTTTTGTCTTCTGTCATTATTGAATACATTTTTGGCCTCAAACAAACACACTCTGAAATTAGTTTTCCTGCGCATTCGTCTTTCATTTTTCCCAACACCTTTTTGTTTTTTGTTGAAAACAGCGAATGATCTTTCGGGTAGTCGCTTGTGTCGTACTTGTCAATGTTTTCTGCCATGTCCGCGTAAACGTCTTCTGTTTCTATCTCAAGCAAAAGGCTGTCTGTGTCTGTATACAAAAGCTCGCAACGCTCCCCGTACTCTTTTTTCAGGTGGTTGTAATAAAAATCGTACATACATAACTTGCTTACGTCAAGGATGGTCATGCCTGTGTAGACCGGTTTATTAAGAAAAAGCTTACTTTTTCGCATGGCTATTCCAACCAGATCGTTTGAAAACATTACATGTCTTGAATACAATGGGCTTGCAACTAATTTTTCTTATTTTCTTTGTTTCGTCGCTGCGCACTATTCTTATGTCTACACGGTTTCTCAGGTTTTCCATTGTTTTTCCAAAAACTGAGTTATTCATCAGCTTGTAAAAGTTCTTTTCAAAGTCGCTTTTCGCTTCTTTTCGGAATTCTGTGTTCATCCGGATGTACGGCTCCATCCACGCCTCTTGTTCAAACTCTAAGACCCTGTGCACTTTTTTGAGTTTCATTCCCTGTTTTAGATAAAACTGCAAGTTTCGGTAATGCACGACGTAATTGGTTTTGTCTTCAAGAGTTAAAACAAGCTTTTCGGTGTCTGGCGGGTGCAAATCAAGATTTTTTATTGTTTTGTTTTGGTAAGGCGAAAACATTTCTTTGTTTATTTTCTTTTTCTCTGGTGCTAATGGATAGCTGTTGTGGGCATCATGCAGCTCTTTCGGGTATTCCAAGTCCACCTCTAAAATCCATCCAGCTTTTGCATACTCTTTTTTTGTCGTTATTTCTTTTTCTGTTGGCATAACCTTTTTCCATCTGAAACCACTTTTTGGGAGCGGCTTGCTCATTGCCCACCCGTAAAGGTTATTCGCATCGAGGTACGTTATGTATATTTTTGGCTGGCTCGGGTCAAATCCCTCAACATAAGGGTTGTTCGCCTTTGCATATCTCTTGCTTACCATCGAAATTCCGCCTCTTATTCCCCTTTCGACAAAAAGATGCATTTCATAGTCTGTAAGTAACTCAAGCTCCACCCCTGTCTTTTTCAAGAGTGCGTCCCAAGAAAGGCCTGGCGTCGTGTAATAATTCGCGGGATCCAACCCGTACTTCTCAAGACCGAGTTTTCGGAAGCTTTCAAAGACGTCGGCTAACAGGGTCACGTCTGTCTTAACGTACAAATCGTGGTAGTCGCCCAGGGTCTGGCAGCCAAAGGTTTTCCACACTTTTTGCGCATGTTCATACTCTTTATCTGTTATGTGCTCGTCGTTAAGTTTGCTGTAAAACTTTTCTTTTTCTGGCAAACTTGTTTCTTTAAATCTTCCCCATGAGTCCATGTATTCGTAAGGATAGATTCCCTTTTTGCAAAGAAGTTCAAAACATTCTTCGCTTTCTTCAAATTCTAAGTTATCCTTTGTTATATTTAATGACTCCTTTGGTATCTCTTCTACAAGTTTTTCAAGCTTCCCAGGTAAAAAGTTCAAGCTGTCAATAAACCTTAAACCCCCCAGTGAAAATGTGATGTATTTTTCCATGTTGTTTGCGACACATTTTACCTCTTTCTGTGCCTCTTTTGAAATCTTTGACATTGCCTGCATTAAATGGTGTTCATCATAACCCCTCAGGTTGTGAAATGCAACTGGTATTTGAACCTTTTTCGGATCTATTCGCATCATAAAGTTACAAATGTTGTGTGCGGCTCCTCGAAACTTGCCTGTTATGTGGCAATGGTCTTTTACCACATCCTTGTAGTTCGGCTGGATAAGCGGCTTGTGGCACGCTAAGCAGTTTTTTTGGTTTTTCGCTGCTAATTTGTGTGTTTCTTTTTCAAGCTTTTTTTAGCTTATAGTGGGTTTCGGTATCCAGGTTTTTTTTCCTCTTTTTCCTTTCTGTAATAACATTTTTTGTGCATCTGCCCAAAGTAATTAAGCTCCTTTTTGTTTCCAATCCAAACTGGCAAAGAGTCCAAAAAGTTTTGTTTCATTAGCGTTTCTTCGCAAATGTGGCAATTGGTTGCATTTTTGAAGTTTACCCAGTCTTTTGCCGTCATCACAAGAGGTTTTGGCTTTGACAATTCATATCTTATTTTTCTTTCTTCACTTAAAAGACAGTTCAAAAATACTTCAACGGCGTTTTGTCCTCTGTACACAAATGTTTTTTCGTGTTCACCATCACTCCTTACAACTGTG